>NC_135316.1:78206017-78823359 GCF_048772815.1 Callospermophilus lateralis
TGTTGGCACGAGGCGTCTGAACATGGAGTGCTGTAGGTAGGCACAGTCTCAGGGTTAGCAGAGCACACTCAGAATTGGAATGGTAGCCATCAGAAGTGGTTAACTCTGGTCTCACTCTCGTTGCTTTTTTGGATGTGCCAGTCCTAGCTTTCACTGGAACTTTGTGAGCCGTGGCAAGACTGTAGATCACTGCATGTTTGATCCTCGAAAAAAGATTGCTCTCTGGAGTTTAACCCGATAATCCAGGTGGCTAGTTGCTTCAGGATTTAAGATAAATTGACTTGCTTATTAGGATTTAGCAACTATCAGTCACTCTGACATGCTTGGAGTAGTGAGGAGAGAAAGCTACTTTGCTAAGGGAAATAGTTTTCTATTTTCTTACTTCACCCTTGGTCTAAATTAGCCTTCTTGGGCTAAGAGGGCACTTTTGTGGGTAGCCTCTTGGGAGAGGGGTGTTGATGGAAGATTGATGTGTGAAGAACTATCATGGACTTACTTCAGAAACTTACTATAAATAGTCTTCAAGATGGATAACCGTCTGCAAGTCTGAGGCATGGGGATAGTTAGCTTTGTAGGGGGTTGGCAGAACTCGTAGACACTATATCTGCCAAACAATCGATGGAAAAAAAGAAAAATTTAGTTCATGCCAGTGGGCTGCTTTCCAATAGCTTCTACTTGAGCTGAATGCTCCTATGTTACAATAATGAGGAATTTGCAAGGGAATAACTCAGGCCTAAGGATGAGCTTCACTGAGTACAGTAATTTTTACCTCTGGTTTGATGCTGTGAAAACATGCTTCATGGGTATGGATTGTCATTTGTGAAAATCTCGAAATACAGATTTGAATTCATCAAATTGAATATTCAGCCTGAGTTCACCTATTTCAGTTGCTGATGTACTAAGAGAGAAGGATTTTAGTGAGAGATTTTAAGTCTGATTTGGGGTTGAGATGGTCCCTAGAGAAATTTTTTCCAGCAAGAAGAAGTCCAGAGTCCTTAAAAGATGGATAAAGAGAGTCTGTACAGATATCAGGACAGTAGGACCCTCTTCACAGACAAAAGTTCTCAGAGCTAGAGCTGCCAGTCCAGGAAACTATGTGGCTCCCTCTTTCAAGACCACTCCCAAGTGTGTATGTTCAGAGATATCATCCCCCAACATGAACAACCTCGTTTTTCTCTTTTCCACTTCAGAATTAAAATGACCCCTACATTCCTCCTACTGCCCAGAGAGCTGCTGGGTCTGTCCCATCACTCATAAAGGGGCTTGGCATAAGGGTTTGGAGAGGAAGGTGCCTATCCTTTGGAGAGGAGGGTGCCAAGGGAAACAGAGCCAATAATGAAGTTGGTTCCATTTTGTTTTCTGCGTAGAGTTGGGAAAAGAATAAAACCACAATTTTTTTAAAAGTTAGGAAAAAAAGGATTAAAGTTAGCCAAGAGCATTAAGCAGCCCAATAGCTTTTAAATGTTATTTATATATTAATAAGTAAGGAGTAGCATTAGTCTAGGTTCTACAGAGAAACAGAAGCATAGGGTGTGCATATACACACATATAAAGAATGAGAGGAGGAGAGGGTGTGGGAAGAGAGAGCACCTTATTTTAAGGAACTGGCTCACATGAATGTGGGAACTGGTAAATCCCAAAACCATGGAACAGGCAGGCTGGAAGTTTCAGCAAGTTGATCTGTAATCTTAAATCTGAATACATTTGGAGATAGAACTCCTTTCTCCTCAAGGGACCTCAGTCTTTTAAGGTCTTCAACCGATTAGATGCATCTCTCCCCAACTGGTGGAGAGTAGACTGCTTCACTCAATGCAATAATGTAAACGTTAATCAAATCTAAGTAATGCCTTCACAGCAGCATCTAGATTGGTGTTGGACCCTATAATGGGGCACCAAAGCTTAGATGAAAATTAACCATCACAGTGGCAAAACATCTTTTTAAAAAATTAAATAATGGATTTAAAATTGTATTGGGGATTTTAAAATTAAAGTATAAGGAATTTTCAGAATGGAGGAAATCATTTCAATTTGTTAAGGAAATCATTTCAATTTGTTCTAGTCCAGCTGTTTGATTTGGGGCAGGTGTTGACATCTCTGAGGCTTTTCTCTCCCTCTGTGAAACAAGTGGGCTGGAGTCTCTGTATTAGTTTATTCTTTTTTCTTTCCCTGAGCCAATAAAAGCTTAATGAGCCTATGAGGTAGGCCCACTGGAGTCTATGTTAGATGTTAGAAATTCCCTTAATGTCTACATTATGAATATCGTTCTGAAATTATTACCAAGTTAAAGATCTTGCCAAGTGGCAACCAGAGTTTCAAGGCAGTCTGTCCTGCTCTCAGCTTTCCATTTCCTTCCAGTGTGGGTCAGTTTCCAATCCAAGACCTTTCTGCATGAACAGCTGGAGGCTGTAGTGTAGGATATTGGTCTTGCTAGGTACAGCTCTTGGTTGAATGTGATGGTTCTTTTGTTAATGTCTAATTAATGACAAGGCACAGCCATATGGTTTAACGAGAAAATATCTTTAAAACAATAAAAATGTGACTCCCTAGACTTCTATTAGAACTCTCCGAAAACAAAAGTCCTTCATATCAATTTAAAGCCACAAGAAAAAGGGACTTCCAAAACATTTTTAAAATATTGCATTCAGTGATGCACTATATTAGATTTAAGGTAATAAATATTTTATTTTATTTATTTATTTTTTTTGGGGGGGGTTACCTGGGATTGAACTCAGGGGCATTAGACCACTAAGCCATATCCCCAGCCCTATTTTGTATTTTATTTAGAGACAGGGTTTCACTGAGTTGCTTAGCAACTCGCTTTTGCTAAGGTTGGCTTTGAACTTCATATCCTTTTGCCTTAGATTCCCGAGCTACTGGGATTACAGGCATGCACCACCACGCTTGGCATAAATATTTTATTTCAAGGTAGTCAGTAACGTTAGGTGTTCATCATCCTAGACATCTCTCTATGAACATATTCAGAGACGACACATGCATAGATTTCTTTATTAAGTGCTTATTATGTGCCAGGGCCTGTTCCAACCTTGGGGGAAAAGGGGATTCAGGTGAAGTCCCTCTATCATGGAGTTTATACTGAAGAATGCTAGAGTTTGGATCTTGACTATCTCCCCAAAGGCTCAGATGTTAAAGGCTGGGATCCTAGGTTGGCATTATGAAAGATGGTAGAACTTTTCAGACGTGAGGTCTAGTAGGTGGTCTTTAGTTCATTGGAGGTGTGCCCTCAAAGGGGATTGTAGGATCCCAGTCTCCTCCTCTTCCTATGTTTTTGCTTCCTGGCCGTGAGATAAGCACTTTTGCTCTTCTATATGCTCCCACCATGAAGTGCTGCCTTGCTACAGGTCCAAAAGCTATGGAGCCAACTGGAAACCATAGCTGGAAACATAACTGGAAACTTCAAAACCAGGAGACAAAATAAACTTTTTCTCTCTATAAATTAATCATCTTGGGAATTTCATTAGAGTGATAGAAAGCTGACTAATGAAGAGAGGATGATAGGAAAAACACTTTCAAACTTATGTAATAATTTTAGGCAGGAAAAGTTTTATGAAGAAAACCACAAACATGGGGCTGAGGATGTGGCTCAAGCGGTGGCGCACTCGCCTGGCATGCGTGCGGCCCGGGTTCGATCCTCAGCACCACATACAAAGATGTTGTATCCGCCGATAACTAAAAAATAAATATTAAAATTCTCTCTTTCTCTCTCTCTCTCTCCTCGCTCACTCTCTCTTTAAAAAAAAAAAAAAAAAGAAAGAAAACCACAAACAGATAAGAGAATAGAGTGATGGTGGTGAGTGAAGTTTTAGATAGAATTGGTCAGTAAAACTTCTGTGTGAGCCTTTTTTTCTTTTTTTAAGCAGAAACCTGATTGAAATAAGAAGTGAGGGAGGGAATCCTGAGACCCAAGAGCATCCCAGGTAAAGGGAAGAACAGGTGAAAGGCTCTGAGGTAGGAGGTGGAAATGGGCCTGGATGATCTGAGTCACTTCAAACTGTTCCTTCTCCTTAGAAGACACTGCCTTCACCAACCCCAGGAAGCTCCTGTTATTATTATTATTTTTGTTGTTGTTGTTTTGTTTTTTAACACTATCCTTGACAGATCGTTCCATACTAATCCACTTTAAAATGCCCCAGTTTATCAAAGTGGTATAGTGTGTGTGTTAGTTTACGCTTAAACTGCGGGAATGAATTACAGCATAAACCAACATGTGAGCCGACTTAACATCAAAATGCCATTCCAAGGGCAGCAAGCAGCACTCTCCCTGGGGAAGCTCCTAGAAGCACACTGTTAACTGCGTGTTCATCCATAAGCAACACAACTATAGTAATGCTGAGGGTTGGGAAAGCTAGTGACTAATTACCATCATGACTATTGGAAACGAGCTCTCAGTGTTGACACTGAAGGAATTAACTTCAGGCAGATCTGTCCCAGCCTAAAGAGCCTGTAAGTATCCAGCTAACTTTGTAATCTGTGTTCTTAGGCATGGTGCCCTAGAATTACCTTATCATAGTGGCTTAAGATGGATTTTGAGTGAATGGTGCACGAGTGCAGACAAAAAGGCATAAAATTCTGCTTCAGGAAGGCTGTCCTGTCTTCCTGAAATGGAGCTTTCAGAACTTCACTGACCTTATGGGACATTTGCATGAATGCTTTGTGCCTGCTTTGCTAATGGGTGTTTTGTTAAATAGACTGTGGTTGAAGACAGTCTGAAGCTTGCTTTCTTTATAACCTGGTAGCAAGATTTGGGATGGGGAGTGGCTAAAGCTCTCTGCCTCAGGCTTTGTAGTCAGCTACATTTATCCAGGAGTTGTGCAGGACTAAGCTAACTTACTTCAATTTGCAACAAACAATTAACTCTGATTTTACCACCCGCAAAAGCCCTCCCTGTACTCCTGATATTGAAGTCAGGAGCCCTTTACCACTCAGCTACATCTCCAGTCCTTTTTCATTTTTTAAATTTTGAAACAGGGTCTTGCTAAGTTTCTGTGGCTGGCCTCCAACTTGGGATCCTCCTGCCTTGGCCTCCCGAGTTGCTGGTATGCTTCTACCTGCCAGTTTTACCTATCCCTCCTTCCATGTATTTAGGATCCCTATGATTTGTCTATTGAAATGCTGATTGGTTTTCTCACTTTACTGTGGGTTCCTGGAGGACAAATGCTATTTCTTATGCTTCTTTGTATCCCGAGCATAGGGGACTCTACATACTGAAAGGAATAATATTTATTGCCTCTAAACTATGTGCCAGGTACTATTGTGTGCTCTGAAGAAAATGAACAGACATAGTTATATTCTCTTGGAATTACTGTCTAGTGACAAGTCCAAAATCTAAAATTTTATACAAGCAATTATTTAAATTAATGATTTGCAGGTTACCAGCATATGTAATACAGGGATAGCTGAAGATAGGAATGGGAAGGATATTTTATTTATAGAATATAAATTAAACTATAGTTATTTAGGATAATCTTTAATATCTCTAGAAAAATAGGTTAAGGCACTGAAAATCTTGTCAAAAGAGGTAGGAATCAGGTGTAAAGAGCTTTGCCTTTTTAGTCATTAAAATGTGTCCATACTAATGCTTAACAAAAGGTTTAAAAAGTGACTAATCCCCGCAGTGCGTACTTGAAGCCAAAGCAAATATACATACAATGCTTCTAGCTAGGTGCCTGGCATCTTAGTGAGAGATTCCATCCATCAAAGTCATGTTTAGTCTGCAAATGCCAGGGGACTTATTTGACCAGGACACAAGTTGATTTTTCTACTGCAAAGTTATTGATGGATGAGGAGACAGAATAATAGGATATCAGAGCTGGAAGGGGTTCCAAGAATATGAATGTCTTGGCCAACTTTAAACTCATTCTTTGCTGAAAAAGCCTGTGGGTTTCCTGATCAGGGCGTCCTGCCTTCTGGCTATCCCTCAGAAGCACACTGGGGGCCAGAGCTGCGAGAGGAAACAGCATCCATCAGAGGGTACAGCTAAGAAGGGCACAAGGAAGGCAAGCATGCACGCATGGGTCTTGGAAATGGTCCCTGCTGTCTTAGACAGGATTCTAAGGATGGAACTGTGCTGGTCATGCCATGGAACTTTTAACATTTTATCTTTATTTTTTATATCTTCCAAATTTCTTGTAATGAGAATATTATAGTAATAACACCTAAAAGTTATTAATAGTTCACAGTGGACCAGCATTATGCTATTCATCTAACCACCAAAGCAGATGTATAACATAAAATGATGTTATTATTCTTAATTTCACAGATGAAAGTCACGAAAAAGGAAAGCCCAAAGCTACCTAATTCTTAGAGGATAGGGCTTGAATATGAATCTATGTCTGTATTCAAGCTTAAGCCATGATCACCCTAAAATAAATTAAATAATTCAATATTTTAAATGTTTTGTATTATGGTGGGAGTTTTGGGGCAAATAACATCAGCTTTAAGCAAAATTATTTACTAAATAGGCTTGGTTTTTAAAATTTTTGTTATTCTTTTTAGATATACATGACAGTAAGATGTATTTTTATATATTATATATACTTGGAGTGCAATATCCCATGCTTGTTTTGTACATGATGTGGAGTTACACATGGTTGTGTATTCATATATGAATATAGGAAAGTTAGATTTGGTCTTATTCAGTAGGATGACAACTTTTCTTTTTTTATTTTTTAAATTTTTATTTTACCATACGATTTATTTTTATTTTTTAAGTTGTGACCACAGTGAACCAAAGCCTTGGAGCTATGCAAATTTATTTGTTTAATGTTTTAAGACCAAGTTGGTTAAATAGCCTTAAAAAACATAAGAGAAAATATAAAATCTAATCAAATTCAAAGTTCTTTATCAACATATAGGAAACACACTTGTATCTCAAATTCAAAAGTTTTAGATTAGACAGAAAATAGCTACACAGGTATTAAGAACCAGAATAATTTAAAATCAAATCAAGTAATCTGAGTGGGAGTTAGTGAATTGATGGGAAAAAAAAAAAGCTAATATGCTAAGTCTATCTGATAGGAATAGACAAATCCCCTTTGAAGTCACAATATCATACTATAATTGTTAGACCATAAAATCTACAAAAGTCAGCTGCCTAAACTTTTCCCTACTGAAAAGACCCTTTACCTTCATTCAGGTCATGAAATAATGGTGCATTCACACAGGCTCCTTTTCAATCATTACTCTATCATGTATTAGTTTTGTATGTTCTTGTCTTTTATGTAAATAGAATCACACAGTATATACTACATTGAGAATGGCATCTTTCAATCAACATGTTTGTGAGAGTCATCTATGGGTGATTGTTTATTCTAATTGCCTGAATTCTCCTGGGTTAATGTTCATAATTTATTTTCCTATGGTTGATGAGTGTTGCAGCCAGTGCTAGTATAAACATTCAACTATTTGTCTTTCAGTGGATGTATATTGCATTTCTCTTGGCTGTGTATTTGGTAGTGGACTTGCCAAGTTAGAGGATGTATATCTACCATCTTTAATAGAATCTGCTATATCCTGTTCCAATGTCCTTGTTCCAATATATCAATAATGTATGAGGGTTCCACTTACTCCATAGATGTTTCTGATATTATCTGTCTTTACCAGTTTAACTAGGCTGGTGGGTGTGTTAGGGTACCTCACTGAATTTTATTTACATGTTCCTGAACCCTACAATTCTGAGCATCTTCACTGAATCTAGTAAGTTCACTAACTGCCACCTAGATTACTTGTTTTGATTTTAAATTTCTTTGGTTCTTAATATATGTATCGGTACTTTCTGTCTAATCTAAAGACCTTTAAATTTGGTAGGCATCTCTTATGTGAAGTGCCTGTTCAAGTCTTTTGCCCATTTTAAGACTTTGTTCTTTGATTTTTGTTTTCTTACTGATTTATAGTTTTCTATATTTTCTGGTGTGTGTGTGTGTGTGTGTGTGTATGTGTATGTGTATGTGTGTGTGTACACATACATGTATATCCTTTCATTGGATGTATTGCAAACTGTATTTTTCCTGCTGTGTATGTTTCATATTCTCTTATTACATTTTTTTTAAGTACAATTCTTAGGCTTCTGTTTTTCAATGTATCAACATAGAATGTCCTTTTAAAGAAATCTTTGCATATTCCTGATGCAGCAAAGTTTCTTAATTAGCTTTGTAAATATTCTTTAATTATACATGTAAAAGCTGTTTATTGTAGAAAACATATAAAATTTAGAAAAGTCCAAAGAAGAAAATAGAAATCAATAGCAATCTCCCACTGGAAGATATGTTTTTGTATAATGCTGTCCTTATTAACCGACTTACCCACATGAAAGACTTCTATTTTAATTATTATATATCCTATTAAGTCATACAACTTATATTGAGTCCTTTATAATTATATGTTAAACTTCTTTTTTTTTTTTTTTTTCAAATACTGGGGATTGAACTCAGGGACACTCAACCACTGAACCACATCCCCAGCCCTATTTTGTATTTTATTTAGAGACAGAGTCTCACTGAGTTGCTCAGCACCTCACCATTGATGAAGCTGGCTATGAACTCATGATCCTCCTGTCTTAGCCTCCTGAACCACTGGGATTACAGGAATGTGCCACCGCCCTCAAATTAATTATTATTATAATGAAATAAATATTTACATACCTAGATTTTAAATTACATCTAACAAGTATTTATATATATATATATATATATATATATATATAAATATGTATGTATGTATATATATATATATATAAATATGTATGTATGTATATATATAAATATTTATTGAATCCCTTGAAGTCTGTTGTGAGATGTATCCATTTGCCCTCCTTCACTGTTTAGGGAGACCGTCAACCTCCCGGCTGGCACACTTGCCGGTATAGGTCTAACAGATCTTTTGTAACTGATACCCCATTGGGAAACTTTTAGATTTATATTGTTTTGATTTGTAGCTTTTAAATGTTTATCAATCATCTGGATTTTATACTTTGTGACTTAACCTTCATAACTGCCTCCATTAACGTTTCAAGGTTACACTCATTTTTTTTTTCAGGATTCCAACTAGTATATAATAATAATATTCATTTCTTTATATGTAGACATATATTTAAATATAGAGAAAGAGATAAGGAAAAGCAAGCGGCAGCTGAGATTTCAAGGTGCGGTTAAAGAGATAGTTAATCTTATGAGAAATGTTTTAATAATCTATGTATTTAACAAACGAATACTGATTTTTAAAAAGAATACTTTGGTCTATTGCATGATCTTACTTACTGGTTTTACTTTCCTAAGGCATGAGCGGCTCTTGGTTCTTTGGTAATAATAAATTGCAGAGTTCAGCAACCCTCTACCCCATTTGACAAAATCGCTGTAGCTCATCAGGGAAGTCGGCTTGGTTTCATCACGTGGGCCATTCCTGACTGAATTTTTGTGTCTGCTCATGGAACAAAAATTGACCACAATTCTGCAGTTGCTTGTCATGGGATGGGGAAGGAGAAGAGCAGCCTAAGTGCCAACCAGTGATGATTTCTGCTCTCAGTATTTAGATTTTACAATTATGTACCATATGTTAAATGAACCCTGGGGACAGGTCAAGTAAGGTGAAACACTGAAGATAATTTAGCAATACAGGGCAAATTTTAAAACAAGAAACCTACTTATTAAAGGAAATAAGGAATAAAAGGAAATATTTGCGATTTAATTTAATACTTGTATTTAATTATCAGCTTGTTTTAAGTCTGTCTAATTAGTTTGGAGATATTTTCCCTTAGTCAGTCTCTCCCTGAAACCCAAGATGTCATTATCTCATTATCTGATGGCAATTGCTAAATCATTTCTGTCAGTTAATGTGCCATTAGCTGAACTACTCCAAAGGATGTTCTTTGTAAGATGAAGAGGGCATATTTTAACTAGGGATTTCGTTTTTAAGGACTTTAAAACCTATGGCCTCTGCCCAACCACGTAGGTAACAAGGAGACATCTGGAGACATGGGTCTCAATCCCTGATAATTTGGGTTTGACTTTGAACTTATTTTTAATATATCTCAAGATGCTGCCTGGAAACAATGTCTTAAAGGTGTGAACAATGGTTTTTGAAGTTCTAAAGGGGTGGGGGAGGCAGACGAAGATGCAACACCTACCTAAGCAGAGAGGGTGTGTTTTCCTAGGCATTAAATGGAGCAAGTGTCTTCTGACCACATAGGGTCCAGAGCTTTGCTATAGTGACCCTTTGATTTCAGTCTCTTTTGTGACTGTTGATTCATTGAACATTACCTCTGACTCTCAGCAACATCATCATCATCATCATCATCATCATCATCACAGCTGCAATTTTATTGAATCTTATTTAAAAGCTCAAAAATGGAAGGTACTATTGATACTGGTGTCAGAAATTGGGATTGGGTCCTCATTCCCCTGGTGCTGAAGATTAAACACTCAAGAAATGTCGAGCAAGAGTAGAAAGTGAGTTTTAATTAAGAGGGAGAGACAAAGATAGACTTCCTGGAAAGAAGAGGAACCAGAGCTGGTATGGGGAGGTGGTGTGTGTGTCTTACCTTTTTATAGACCCCAGGTTTCCTCTCCCTCCCCATTTCCCTAACAGCAGGAAAAGAGCAGCCTAGGGGGTGATCATTAGCCGCTCCTTGTGCTGGGAGGAGTGACTCCCCCAGGTGTTAGCAATCCATTTCCTTTTCTTTGATAATTAGTCAGTTAGCCCTCATCTTTCCAACCTGATCATTTACTATCTACATAGACCACCTGTCCTTTGCCCTCTCTCACTATGGTTGTTATTCTTAAATTTTAAGAATTTATCTTATCATTTATTAGCAGACTTTGATGCACACTTAAAAATGATGGAACTGAGCTCATGGATGAGAAATATGGTTGCAAATGATGGGGCTGGGATTGGAACTCAGTTCTGTCTCTATGCATAGGCCACAAGCTCAGTCAACATGTATGCTTTCCTTTATCACCCTGATACCTGTTCCCCCCACCCTGCTCCATCTGCATGATCATTTGCCCTGCTATGCTAGACAGAGTCCCACAGATGTCCATGTCACCATCTCCAGGACCTGTGAAGACATTATGTTACAAATCAAAAGGAAATTAAGGTTTCAGATAGAAATAAAGTTGGTAATCAGTTGATTTTCAAATGAGATTATATTGGCTTATCCATGTGGGTGTGATGTGATTACCAGAAGGAGGCAGAATATAAATCAGAGCCAGAGAAGATGTGATTATAGAAGTAGTGATTCTCGGTGACACTCAAGGGATGAGGCTGGCTTTGAAGAAAGGGAGAGTGGCTACAGTCAAGACATACAGGCAGCCCCTAGAAATTGCAAAAGGCAAGGAAACAAATTCCTTCTGTGATGGTTAATTCTATGTGTTGATATGACTGAGCCACAGGATGACCTGATAAAGATTTCTGAGTGTGTCTATGACGATGGCTTTGAATGAGATTAGCATTTGAATCATTAGACTGGATAAAGCAAGATGGCCTTTCTCAACATGGGTCAGCTTCATCTAATCCTTTGAAGGCCTGAATTAAAAAAAAAAAAATCTGAATAGGAAAAAACAAACAATCAAACAAACCCTCAGTGGGGGCGGGGGGAGAATTTGCTTTCTCTGCATGATAGAACTGACACATAGTTATCTCCTGTCCTTGGGATTGGGATTTACACTTATTGACTGCCCTGGTTTTTAGGCATTTAGATTTAGACTAGAATCACAGCACTGGCTTCTCTGGGTCTCCAGTTTATAGATAGCAGATTGTGGGATTTCTTGGTTCCATAAGTTGATTAGCCAACTTCTTTCTCTCTCTCTCTCTCTCTCTCTCTCTCTCTCTCTCTCTCTATATATATATATATATATATATATATATATATATATATATATATATATATCTTTTGTTTTTCTGGACATGTTAATATGTTCTATTAAAACATTAAAAAATGGCTCTCTTAATACCTTGATTTTTGTTTAATAAAACTCATTATGCATTTCTGTTCTCCAGAACTTAAGCAATACAAACGAGTTGTATTGCTTAAGCAGCTAAGTTCATGGCAATTTTTTCCAGCAGTCATAGAAATACATTACCCCTGCCTTTGATAGAATGAGAGACTAAATTAGGTGTGGCCTTGGAGCAAACCAGGAAACATTGGTGATAGAAGCCAAGCAAGACCCATTGAAAACAGACAAAGCACATGACCAAAAAGAGGTGTAAAATCCAGGATGAGTTATTCCCACTCAATGCCAAGCACTGGGGTTGGAGATGGCACAAACAAAAACAAGACTGAGCAGGAACACTCCAGGAGGTGAGAGAGCATGGCACAGAGATTCTGCCATGTGGAATAATAAGAATATGTGTTATTTTGTCTAAGTTATAAAAATGCTGATTGTCTTATTTTCATATACTTTTAAATATTTGTACTATTCACTAACTCAGAAATAAGTTTTGATAATTAGACACAATTTTGATTGTTTTACCACAGTTACTAATTTATTTATCACCACAAGTATTCTACAGAGTGTTCTATAGAGTCAACGTGATCCCTATCAAAATTACAATGTCATTTTTCATAGAAATAGAAAATACAATCCTCAAAAGTTTATGGAGCCACAAATTCTCTCAAGTAGCAAATCTTGAACAAAAAGAATAAAGGCATCACATTCCCTGATTTCAAAACTTACTATAAAGCTATTTTAATAAAAAGAGCATGGTAGTAGCTTCAAAACAGACACCAATGGAACAGCATAAAAAACCCAGAAATACAACTCAAATTTGATGTCAATTAGCTTTTGATAAAGATTCCAAGAACACACAATGGGGAAAGAGCAGCCTCTTTAATAAGTGGCAGTAGGAAAACAAGATATTCACATGCAAATGAATGAAATTGGATTTTTATCTCACACCATGCACAAAAGTCAACTTTAAATGGGTTAAAGGCATGTTGTGAAAATATAAGATGGCTAGAGCAAATCATAGGAGAAAAATGCCACAACATTGGTCTAGGTAATGATTTTTGGATATGACTCCAGAAACACAGGTGACAAAAGCAAAAATATACAAATGGAATTGTATCAAACTGAAAAGATTATGCAAAAGGAAGGAAACAGAGTGATTCTCAAACCCCATGTCTGATAAGGGATGAATAGCCCAAACCTAAAGAACTCAAGCAACTCAATAGTAAGAAAACAAATAACCTGATTTAAAAAAATAGGCAAAGGGCCTGAAGAGATATTTTTCAAAGGAAATGTTTAAACAGGTCAATAGGTTTGTGGAAAGATGCACAGCATCATTAATTATTAAAGAAATGAAGATTAAAAACAATGAGCGATCACTTCACACCTGGAATATGTCTGTGACATGTGAACAGCTGTTATCAATGACATGAAAGATAACAAGTGTTGGCAAGGGTGTGTCAGAAAGGGAATCCTTGGACATTATTAGTGAATTGGTGCAGCCACTGTGGAATGTGATATGGAGATTCCTCAAAAAAACTAGAAGTAGAATTAGGCAGCCTCATTTCTGGGTCTATTCCCAAAGGAATTGAAATCAGCATGTTAAAGAGATATCTGCACTCCTATTGCAGTTTTATTCATAACAGCCAAGATATAGAAACTCTTAGGTGTCCATCAATGGATGAATGGCTAAATAAAATGTGTACACACACACACACACACACACACACACACACACACACACACCATGGAATATTACTCAGCCCTAAACCAAAGATCCTGTCATTTGTAGCAAGTCAAATGAACCAAGAAAACATTGTGAAAAGTGAAAGAAGCCAAACATGAATAGACAAATACTATATGATTTTACTTATGTGTGGAATCTGAAAAGGATGAACTCCTAGAAGTAGAGAATAGAATGATGATTATCAGAGACTAGGAAGACTGGGGCAAAGATAAAGGAGTTTTTGGTCATCAGGCACAAACACATAGTTAAGAGGAATAAATTCTTGGATCTATTATACAGTGGGGTGATTGTAGTATCATAAAATTCCACTGTCCATAGATAACTACTGTTAATATCTAATATTCTAAACTGTTTTCTGTACATATAGATATACATTTTTTTATAAAATAGGATCATATTGTTATTTTCAAAACTTATAAAATCATTTTAAATTGTACATTGTCAATGCTCTTTTATAATGTTACTTTTAGTACCAAATTTTTATCATATAATTCTTCTATCCAAAATCCTATATTGGACATTTAAGTTATTCTTACTACCTTAAAAACAGTTATTAAAGGGCGCTGGGGTTATGGCTCAGAGGTAGAACACTCACCTTGCATGCGTAAGGCACTGGGTTCGATCCTCAGCACCACATAAAATAAAGATATTGTGTCCAACTATAACTAAAAAATAAATATTAAAAAACAGAGTTTTTAAAACATTCATATGCTATATCTTTAATCATAAAAATATAATATTTAAAAGTACTAATTCCCCATACTTAGATCAACATTAGTTTTGGTGATAATGGAAATTTTTCCTAAATTGGTAATTAAAAAGCTATTCATTCTCCTATTGCATTTTTTTAGTATTAGTAATAGATAAAATATTTTTCCTCTACTCATTGAACATATATATTTCTTATTCTGAAAAGGCATCTGTTTATATCTTCCATGTCCTTTGTAGAGGTCACTTCTCCTAAGTTAAAACTCTGCCTCTTTACCTCATTCCAAGTTAAGATAATCATACAAGTTCATTTAAAGTTAGGTTCAAAATATAAATTTTTAAAATACCTTACTATATTCTTAAACACAAAATACTATAGATATATGAAGATCAATTATACAAAATTATATTCCTTAATTCATAGCTATTATAATAATTAAATATATTTTTATTCTTGTTAATTTCATATTGTATTTTCTCTACAAACTTTATAACTATTGTTTGTTAACGCCTTACACAAATATCAATTCTAATATAACAACTTAAGTTAATTTAAGGTAATAAGGCTATTACCTATAGAACAAACTAGTTGTAAAACTGACTTTCAGCATCTATACTGACTCCATTTTATAATTCTGTTGCTCAGCCTATTACTAGAGTCAAAATCAAATCATACATTTGGTTAAAAACTAGGCTTTCTTTTACTGTAATACCCTTTTCAACTCAATAATATTGGCTTTAACAATTTTCACATACCTAACAAGTAACTTCTGCCAATTTTCTTGGCCAGATAAAAATATTTATTAAGTCACTTCGTATTATTTAAATACCTGTATAATGACAAGCCATTGTCTATAACATAAGACTAATGATACTCTAATTTATATCAACTTTTTCTTCAATTTTAAATTTAAAAAGGCAGGAAACAGAATCAATATCACAAAATTATTTTAAAAATTTCTCTAAATTGTGATACTAAAAGTCTCGCTGCTACTGAGCAACACATGGAATAATAAGATAAATCTGATTTCAAAGGATAGAATCTAAACCTGTCATTGTGGAAATGGCTGAAAAACCTGACACAGGAAGGTCAATCTCCAACCACAGTGTTTACAGCTATGTAGACCTTGTGAGCTATCAGGTAAGTAAAATCTATGGACAGAATTCTATAGACCTGCCACAGTCTCTGGCTGGGCACAAATCACGAGTCTCCACACAGCTTGTAGATTCAAACAGCAATTCTTTATTCCCGAACTCACACCGGCCGTCTACAAACACGTTCTGGGGAAATCCACGTTCTCTGCCCAAATCCACCACTGCCCAAATCCACTACTCTGCCCAAATCCACTCCGCATGGGCTTCTGTCTCCCAAAATATACTGTCTGACCCTAAGCACTCAAGAGGAACTCAGCAGCAGGATACGCCCTATTCTAAAGGGGGAACACCCTAATCTCCTATTATGCTAAACTGCCCTATTCTAAAGGGGGAACACCCTAATCTCCTATTATGCTAAACCGCCCTATTCTAAAGGGGGAACACCCTAAACACGGATCCTGCCCTGGTCCTTGAGCAAGGTCACCTTTCAGAAGTCCTTCCACTAGACAGCATGGGAGTAAGCTGGCAAGGAATTTGTCATACCTACTTGGCTGATGGCTCCCAGCATCTCCCCCCTTCTGATTAATTAAACAACAAGTAATATGGCTTAAGGACCGTGCCTGGTAGGTTGTCCAGTTCAACATATGGCTCTTACCCGTCATTGGAAAACTGACCTTTAGGCGTCAGCCTCCTGTCTTAGGTTGATACCACTGCAACTGGATCATACCCGTCACTGACTACCGGTCCAGCATACAGCCATACTTGTGGATAGGTCTATGCACCAGTGGGGGGGTGAGGTTCTTTGCCTCACCTCTGTTGGCCCCCAAATTTGGCCTTGGTGCCAGTGGGGGAGTGAGGTTAATATGGCTTAAGGACCGTGCCTGGTAGGTTGTCCAATTCAACATATGGCTCTTACCCGTCATCGGAAAACTGACCTTTAGGCAACTGACCTTTAGGCGTCAGCCTCCTGTCTTAGGTTGATACCACTGCAATTGGATCATACCCGTCACTGACTACCGGTCCAGCATATAGCCATTGGCCCCCAAATTTAGACCATCACTAGCAGAAGGGAGGAGGATACAGAAATGCCACGACACCAAGCCAATTGACAGTTCCTTTGGAAAAATTGCATCATTGGTGACACCATCAGCAAAGATCACTGGTGACACCATCAGCAAAGATATGCCAGCATTACCACAATTTGCTGCACTAAACGTAGTTACATAGTCCAGGCAAGTTCTGTAAGCAGTTCAAAGGGGAGGAATCTATCAATCTGTTCGTCTCTTCCCAAAGTCCGTTTCCTCCCAAAGTAAGTTGACTCCTTGATTGAGCATACTTGTTGAGTTATATTCATTGGGATGAAGATAGGAATTCTGGCAATGATGCTAAAAAGACATTAACCTGAAAAGAATTATTAAATATAATGAAAAGGAAAGGTGAAAGTAAACAAACAGATCTGTTAACCTCCTTAAAAAACAATCCTTAACAGCTGTTTACCTGATTTAAATTAGTAAACAAGCAGATCTGTTAACCACCTTTAAAAACAATCCTTAACAGCTGTTTACCTAATTTAAATTAAGCCATTTAAATCACGTGAATAAAAAATAAATAATTTGGATCCATTTTTTCATGAGCGCTCCTCATATATGAAATATGGACATACGCACACACAGACATATAACACAAAACACAAATGTGCAAACAAATGTACAACACATAAGATAATAATAAAGGCCTTGTAGCTTTACCTAGGTGAAATCTCCATTGCAATGTTTAAAAATTCTATAGTCAAAAAATAAAACTGATCAAAAAAAAAAAACATTAACCTAGGTTTGTATGAGCTCAAAAAATAAAAATAGAACCTTATGATGTGGAAAAATGCAATAATAAAATAGATGTTGAAAAAAAGCACCCTGGTTAATCACTGTCGCAGATGTAAGAATGGCCAAGCTGGAGTTCTGGATATCAGCTGTTATGGATTTGAGTCAAATCATCTTCTTTTCGATCTGTAGAAATCGTTTTGGTTAGTCTTTCTGGAATCCAAATCGGCTGCTGTTCTCCCTGTGGAAACACGCAAACAGAGCCCCAACTCCAGACAATCACTGGGTCTGGACCTTTCCATTGTCCTGTTAGAATATCTTTCCAAAGAACTTTAGGCTTATGCACATTTTTTGGATACATATGCCTTTCCGCAGCACTAAGTCCTGATGAATCCAAATTTAAAAAGTTTAGAGTAAAAAGCGTTATTTTAAGTTTATCTTTGGGGGATATATACCCCTTTCCAATTCCCTCTTTTTGCTTTAATAAGTATGTTTTAATAGTTTGATGAGCTCTTTCAACTATGCCTTGTCCCTGTGGATTGTATGGAATTCCTGTTATATGAGTAATACCAAATGATGAGCAAAATTGTTTAAAAGAAGTAGAGGTATAGCCAGGACCGTTATCAGTTTTTAACTGTTTAGGAATGCCCACAGTGGCAAAATTTTGTAAGCAATGAGCTATAACATCTTTAGTTTTTTCTCCGGCATGAAGGGAGCCCATCAAAAATCCAGAAGAGGTATCAACTGTAACATGTAAATATTTTAATTTTCCAAATTCTGGCAAGTGTGTGACGTCCATCTGCCAAATATGGTTAGGTATCAGTCCTCTAGGATTGACTCCAAGATTAACTTGTGGTAAAAAGGTCACACAATTTTGACATTGTTTTATTATATGTCTGGCTTGTTCCTTAGTTATTTTAAAACGCTTTTGTAAAGTATTAGCATTAACATGGAATTTTTTATGAAAATTCGTAGCTTCTTCTAGTGTAGAGAAAATATGTATGTCATGTGTAGTTTTATCTGCTAAATCATTGCCCAAACTAAGGGCTCCAGGCAATCCTGTATGTGCTCTAATATGTCCTATAAAGAATGGATCTTTTCTGTCCCAGATTAGACTTTGTATAGTGGAAAACAAAGAGAAAACAGTAGAAGAAGGGGAAATCCTACCAGCATCTTCAAGAGATACTATAGCATTAACTACATACTGACTATCAGAAAATAAATTAAATACAGAATCTTTAAACATTAAAAAGGCTTGTAATACTGCATTAAGCTCTACCTTTTGAGCTGATTGTTTGGGTACTAAAAATGTAAAAGTTTGATCAGGGGTAACTACTGCTGCTGTACCATTATTTGACCCATCAGTGAATATATTTGGAGCATTCATGATAGGGGTTTTTCTTGTCATTTTTGGAAAAACTACAGGATGCTTAGACCAAAAAGACAACAAAGGATTAGATGGTAAGTGATTATCAAATGAAACATTAGATTTACACATGATTATTGCCCAAGTATTTAACTCATTAGCTAACTCATCAATTTGATCCATAGTATATGGAGTAATAATTTTATTGGGAGAAATTCCAAACACTCCCTTCGCTGCTTTTATTCCTTTGAGTATTAATTGTCCTACAGCCTCAGGATACCTAGTAAGAATAGTGTTAGGAGAATAAGATAAATGTATCCACAATAATGGACCTTCTTGCCAAAATACTCCTGTAGGAATATTTTTTGTTGGTAGTACAATAAATAATAAAGGCAAACTTATATCAATTCTATCCAAATGTACATTTTCCATATATGTTTCAATAATTTTCAATGCCTTTCTTGCTTTAGGAGTTAACATGCGAGGTGAGTTTGGATCTGATGGACCTTTTAGAATATCAAATAAAGGTCCCAACTCTCCTGTTGGTATGCCTAGATAAGGCCTTATCCAATTTATGTCTCCCAATAACTTTTGAAAGTCGTTAAGTGACTTGAGTTGATCTACTCGTATTTGAATTTTTGGTGGACGGACCATGGTTGAGGATAATAGAACTCCTAAATAATTAATTGGAAAATTTAATTGTACTTTATCTATTGCTATTTCTAGATTATAATTTTTTAATAAGTTTGTAAGTGTGGCATAACATTCCAGCAATATGTTTTTATCTTTATGTGCCAATAATACATCATCCATATAGTGAAATATTTGTAGTTCAGGATTTTGATTTCTAAGTGGCTGGATTGCTTTATTAACATATATTTGACACATAGTTGGACTGTTAGCCATCCCTTGAGGGAGTACTTTCCATTCATATCTCTGATCAGGACCTTCATGATTTAATGCAGGGATAGTAAATGCAAAACGTGGACTATCCTCGGGATGAATTGGAATTGAAAAAAAACAATCTTTAATATCTATGGCTAAAACATGCCAGGTTTTTGGCAAAGCAGACAATTGAGGAATCCCTGATTGAGCAGGTCCCATAATAACCATTTCATTATTAATGGCTCTTAAATCTTGCAATAATCTCCATTTACCAGATTTCTTTTTAATGACAAAAATGGGAGTATTATGGGGAGATATGGAAGGTTGTATATGTCCTTCCGCTAATTGTTGTTTGACCAGATCATGGGCTACTTGTATCTTTTCTTTAGTCAGGGACCACTGAGGAACCCACACTGGTCTTTCTGATTTCCAAGTAATTTTTATTGTCTCAGTGGCCCTTTCTGAAAATCCAACCCATGTCTGTCTGTTCCTTGATCTATTTGAATTGGTGCTGCTATACCTTGTCCTTGTTTTCCTAATCTTTTTTCTTTCCTAAAACCTTGTCTAGCCCCAGTAGTGGGCGCATTAGGATTGATGTTATTTGTTAACGTCAAACCTAATTGATCTAGGACATCTCGTCCCCATAAATTTATAGGAAGATGATCCAATACATAGGGCTGTATAGTTCCCTCACAACCTTCAGGATCCTTCCAATCTAATATCATTGCACTTCTATGGGGATTAGTAGCCACTCCTAGGCCTCGAAGCGTTTGAGTGGCTTGTTGTAATGGCCAATGTTTTGGCCATTCCTTACTAGATATGATGCTAAGGTCTGCACCTGTGTCCAGTAGCCCATTAAAGTCGTGTCCTTGAATATTTAGTTTTAACATTGGGCGAGAATCTAAATTTAAAGACAACATAGCCCAATCTACACCTGTGGAGCCTAATCCCCTGGAACCTCTTTTTACACTATGACTAGGAAATTTATTATGTAGGCTGGGTATTATTAACAACTGTGCTATTCTATCTCCAGGTGAAATTACTGATATACCTCTTGGAGAACTAGCTATAATTTTTATTTCACCTACATAATCGGGATCAATTACCCCGGGACTTATCATAAGTCCTTTTAATGTAGATGAACTACGTCCCAATAATAAGCCTACTGTCCCTTGGGGAAGAGGTCCTTTTATTCCTGTGGGAATGATTTGAACTCCCATCTCTGGAGTTAGTACTGCTCTGGCAGAGGCGCAGATGTCCAACCCTGCGCTCCCTTGGGTTTGTCTGATGAGGGATTTAATGGACAATGTGTCCTGGGCACTACTCTGATGGTGTTGCTGGGTTCCTCCACTGCCCCGTATATTTGTGGTTGTGGGCCCCGGAGCATTGGGCCCGGCTGTCCGTTTTTTGGCAATGGAGCCTGATGCCTTTCTCCACGATATTGTGGGTAAATACCTGGTCCTTGTCCGTTTTTTGATAAGGGAGTACCCTCTATGGTAGTTTGAGAACGGCATTCATTAGCCCAATGTCTCCCTCTACGGCATCTTGGGCAAATACCCGGTATTCTATTTCTTTGATACCTAGTTTTGTTAAATCCTCCTCCTATGGGGCAACTCCTTTTAAAATATCCTGTTTGTTCACAATCATAGCATGTTTTTGGCCTGGCATCTAAAGCCTGTTGTACTGCAGCTGCCAAGACTTGCCCTTGTTCATTAATATCTCTACATAATTTAATATATGTGTTTAAATCTTCATGTCTCCATGGTCTAATAACCTCTCTGCAGCAACGATTTGCTTGGTCATAAGCCAGTTGTTTTATCAATGGCATTGCTTGTTCCGTATCCCCAAATATTTTGGCAGCCGTTTGAATTAGCCTATCTACAAAGTCAGTGTAAGGTTCATTAGCTCTCTGTATTACCTTAGATAGCTGACCTTGTAAATCTCCATGTCCTTGTAAAGTCTTCCATGCCCTAACTGCGTCTGCAGCAATTTGTGCATATATAGCAGGGTCATATTCAATTTGTTGCCGCTGACCCTCATAAGGTCCTTTCCCTAGTAACATTTCTAGATTTCTTTGAGGGTAACCGGCTGCTGCATTTCGCCTAGCTGTCTCTGCGCAAAATTCCTCATTGGCAACCTTCCATAACAAATATTGTCCTCCATTTAGCACAGATTTACACATGCTAGCCCAATCTGCTGGCGTCATGTCCAAGTTAGTAATGGACTCGACCATGCTTACCGTGAAGGGAGCTTGGGGACCATAGGTTGTTACAGCCTCTTTTAACTGCTTCACTGTTTTAAAATCTAAAGCACGGTGAATTCGCTGCCCTCCTACCTGTTCAAGTACAGGGCATGCTAATCTTTGAGGTCCTGTCTCAGGATTCCATTTATCAACTACGGGGTTTGAGGGCCACTCAGCTGTCTCTATCGGTGGGGCTGTTGGTTGAATTACACCCTCTTGTGATAAAACGGAGTTAGTAACAGCCTCCTGTTGTGGCCTTTTTCCTAACAACCCCTTTTCCTTTAAATTTTCTTCCTCTGTCTGACTAGCTCGAGAGACCTTCTCTTTTGCTTGATCTAAAATGTCTTTCTCCATGTTCTGAACCTCTAACAATTTACTTAACATCTTTTCAGTTTGTTTTAATCTACTATAAAGATAACACAACCCAATAAGATAACACAAAACAAAACCGAAATTGAATGAAGCAAAAACGGAATAAAAAATCGTTGTATCAATTTTCTCTTCCTCAGGGCCGACAAACTTCAAGCCTTTAGTCAACCATTTTTTCCAGTTTGCCTGAGAAATTTCTAGGGATAGGCAGCTTGAAAGAAAAACAAAATAAATCAAAAGAAGAACACATTGTTTTTTGAAATGGTCACCCATTCTCTCGCCTTCCCTCAGGGGCGAGCAATTTCACTTACCCCCAAGCTTCAGGCGTTCCCCGTACGGGCCCCCAGATGCCGCAGTCTCTGGCTGGGCACAAATCACGAGTCTCCACACAGCTTGTAGATTCAAACAGCAATTCTTTATTCCCGAACTCACACCGGCCGTCTACAAACACGTTCTGGGGGAATCCACGTTCTCTGCCCAAATCCACCACTGCCCAAATCCACTACTCTGCCCAAATCCACTCCGCATGGGCTTCTGTCTCCCAAAATATACTGTCTGACCCTAAGCACTCAAGAGGAACTCAGCAGCAGGATACGCCCTATTCTAAAGGGGGAACACCCTAATCTCCTATTATGCTAAACTGCCCTATTCTAAAGGGGGAACACCCTAATCTCCTATTATGCTAAACCGCCCTATTCTAAAGGGGGAACACCCTAAACACGGATCCTGCCCTGGTCCTTGAGCAAGGTCACCTTTCAGAAGTCCTTCCACTAGACAGCATGGGAGTAAGCTGGCAAGGAATTTGTCATACCTACTTGGCTGATGGCTCCCAGCATAGACCTATTCCCCAAATCCACTTGTAATGTACCTAGCAATGTGGACTGAAGAATACATCCCAGTATTTATTAATGATACTCATATGATGGATGATGTTACCCATACTCATATTACATCCATCCATGTGACTGAATTTAAGCATACTGGCCACAGTAGGAATCTACCTATTTGTTGGTCCCATAATGAACATACCAGCTATCTTAAGGTAACTTTTAAGGAAAGAACAACACAGGAAGGACCTAGACCAACCAGCCATACTGGTCCTTAGAACTTAAGATTGTATTTATATATTTGGACAATTGTTAAGATAGAATGATTATTGAAATAGAATTTTCTCATAACAAGCCACTTATTTCCAAAGAATGTACACCAATATTTTACTGCCCTAATCATTCTACAATAGAATTTGGCATCTTTCCTAAACAAATATGATGTACAAAGGCTTTGCCAGTGCAATATAAATTCTCTAGAGGTGATAGATATGTTTTAGATTGATCTTCAAAAAATTGATAAAAGACAGTTATATCAAGATGCCACTTTCTACAAAATTCCAAAGCCAGGAGGACTTAATGGCCACTAAATGTGTTTCATGTCTACTTCTTAAAAAGAAATTTGCAAACAACCATGTTTAATTTGGATCCTTAATTTAGTAAAAGATCTAAGAAGCTAGAAATAATTATTATCTAAAGCTATTTTCAGAATACAAAAATAAGATTAGATACACTATCATTTTGATTCTTTAAAAATCTATATGATTTAAATTACTCCCTTTTTGGGGGTATTATTTACAGCCATATAATGAAGGCCAAATCAAAACCTGGTAAACTGATTGACATTACACTAGAAAGATCAATAACTTCCATTTGGATTTATAGCAGTCATTTTTTTATTTTATGATAATTTGGATCCTATATATCCTAATGTATTTTTTCAGGCTTATATCTGCTTCATATTCACTTTGTTTATGGATATAATCCATCCTCTAATGATACTGTGACCCCTGAAACTTTCATTGGTAATATTCTGACTTTCAGAAAAGATGATATCCAAAAAAGATCTCTGGCATTTAATTGTTGCCTCATTTTTCCATCTTATAAATGGCCCCATATATAACTTTATAGGCAGGAACCACAAGGAGGGTTCTGGCTGTGGCCTGTGAGCCTATATTTAATCTTCTTATGTTTTCATTATTGGGGATATAAAAATTAAAAATTGAATAACAGATATCCTGTGAATTGTAAAAAATGTAATCTAACTAATCTCATTTTCTTAATAATTTGGCTCAAAATATTTCTAAAGTCCTATGCAATTAGGTAAGTATTGATAAGAGTTTACAAATAAATTAAATGTTCTAAAAGCTATTATTATATGTATCAATAATAAGCTTTCTGCTCTCATCAAACCCAGGCTTAAATGTCATGCTAAATATAAGCATGCCTGTATCAATGCAGTCAAATTTCATGCTTCTGAATGAAATTTTAAAAAATTAGAAATCATCTGATGGATGTTTGGCATAACAATAATAATGGTTTAAACCTTGTGGGAAATACATCAGAACACCCAGTATACTTTAAAAAGTAGAACCAATCTCATGGGGGTTGCATCTCTAGCGGGTTGAAGACTTTGTAAATTGATTGGCTCCCATCCTAAAAACATGTTAAAACATTCTATATGGTAGATTATTGCAATGATATGTTTGCTACTAATTCTTTTAATAATATAATAATAGATTATGATGCCCTCAGATCAAGGATCCAGTGACTCAAAGTAATTACCCTTCATCTGCATTTATCAATTAAAATGGGGGGGGATGTTGAGAGCTGTCTGTGGGCTGTGTGTGGACTATGTTGCACATCGTAGCCTCCTGAGGGAATAAGTCTGGTATTGGGATCTTCCGGTGGCTCCCCCACAGGGGTTGATGTCCCCATGAAGGTGAACTCTCCCTCAAACTCTGCAAAGATTCCACATAGCACCTGAGATGGGTATGACCCGCCAAGATGCCAGTCAACTCGCTGACTGCAAGACATCATGAAGCAAGACTCTGCCCTTGAAACCTTATCCCTGCCTTTGATGGACCCCCTTCAATAAACCGCTGGAGCCATCTTTCCTTTGTCTAGTTCCAGCTCCCGTGTGGACTAGATCCATCATGGCTTTGCTTTTGTAAATATATTTCTGGCTATTTATGTTTTGTTCTTCACTAATTATTTGAGACTTTAAGTTTTCGGGTGGCTTACACCCTCCTCCGTAGGAAGAAGAACCCTCCAGTGAGATGCTGGCCATTGTCCCTGTTAATAATTCACACCTTCTCCTTATTCTTTACTTTTAAAAGTTCTATTGAATTGAAACAAGGGTCTTCCCTG
Organism: Callospermophilus lateralis; assembly: GCF_048772815.1. Taxonomy (NCBI): domain Eukaryota; kingdom Metazoa; phylum Chordata; class Mammalia; order Rodentia; family Sciuridae; genus Callospermophilus; species Callospermophilus lateralis. The sequence goes on from NC_135316.1 coordinate 78,231,404, forward strand.
GGCTTTGATGTTAAACCCCTCTTCTCACACCCCACATCTTTCTTGGTTTGAGGGTATGGTTTCTCTCACTGAGGCTTCAAGGCAGCTCCACCACCCCTTTTTCTGTTGTGGGACTTGATGAATCCTTGGCTAATGAAGGGTTTCCTTGGTTTGAAGACTGCTGCAGTATCATTACTGACTACAGCAAAGGATTTGTCTGCCTGGACAGTGTGTTTCCATCCTGAAAAAGTTGGATTTTACCACAAAAAAAAAGTTGAAAAAGTTGGATTTTACCAAAAGCAAAAGTTGGCTTTTGCTTGCTGTTCGCTAATCCATTGCTTGCATCTATCTAGTAGTAAACCTTTTTTAAAAGTTAAAGGAAAAAGCTAAAAAAAAAAAAATCCCAGTTTATCCTCAAACTTGCTTTTAATGGCATTAGACATGTCTGTATTACTTAGGTGAGACTAATTTATGCCCAATGGCTTACAATAATACAGGTGTATTTCTTTCGTATGCTGCATGTAAATCACAGGTCAGCTGGGGGTTCTTCCCCACATTGTCTTCACGTGGGGACCCATGTTGACAGAGAAGTTACTATATAGAGAATTGTTAGTTGTGAAGGCAGAGGAAAAGAGAGCTCTGAGGATCCCACACTGACAGCTGAATCATCTGCCATATTGGCCAGAACTCATCTCATGGCCCTACTCCACCATAGGTGAGGTAGAAAGTGTAATCCCTCCATATGCCCAGAAGATGGAGACTTGAACATATTTAGGAAACATCATTAATAAGTATCACAACATTTATCACTAAATTCAGCATGCTTTTTCCCCATTTTTCTTCTTTTAGTACCTCAGTTGGTGGCACTGTCACCTAATCACTGAGTGCTGGAAAACTGGAGTCAAGGGGAAGAAACAACCACCACATTATGGGGTCACCATGCCATAGTAATCTTCTCTATACATCATGCATTTACTTTTACGTCTAATTGTGAACTATGATGTAATGAATCCTAGCATAGTCTGGAAATGCTATTGCCTATAGGACTAAGTGGATTTTCTTTAACATTTGTAAAGAAAATTTTAATGAACAAAATACTCAGTGACATATGGATATGAAATATGTCCAAACACATCATGTTTTCTGAATTATATAGGTCATTCTTTCTAGTTGAGAAGCACATGGTGGGAAATACGATTGCTGTGCTTAAATGAGACATTTCTTCCTCATCTGGTACAGGCGACAACTCAGATTTTTGAGTTTAAAAAGCCTTCCCCTCATAATGTTACTTTAGCAAAATCCTTGCCTGTGCGCTGAGAGTCTGCTTGGTGTCTGAACTGCTTAGGTGTCTTCACATCACATTTACGGCAGGCACCATGCTGAGCATTGGAATCTCAAAGATGAATTACTTCTCTGTGCTCAAGGAGCTCACAGCTGCTGGACAAGGCAGGTGGCAGCATCCTAGTGATGCTGTACCAGGATTAACACAAGACTATGACGAAGCAGAGGGAAGAGCAACAAGCTACCCATGGAGGAGCTTGAAGGGTTTCTCACCAAGGTAACGGTTGAATTGGGCCTTGACATTGGAGTAAGAGTTTCAGGAGTTTCAGAAAAGACACTCCAGGTAGAAGAAGAGAAACAGGCTCTGTGTCCAGAAAGTGGGGGGGGGGGATTTATGGAGAAATGCTTTGAGGTTCAGGTAGCTGGGGAGTCAGGACAATGAGGAGGAGGGATGAGATGAAACCGGAAAGACTCTAGGAGCTGGACTTTAATGGTCTCTGTATTATGCCAAGAAATTTGGGGGTTTATCATGCAGATTTTTGGAGAAATCAAAACAATGTAATTTGGGACCCCAGGTGAACCTAAGAACTAACAAGGTATGCAAAACCCATGATGGAGATTCTTTTGTGACTATTTGTTTTAAAACTCATGGAAGCTAAGAAAACTCCAGAGAAAAGATCTCAGGGTTTTAGACATCCACAGGAATGCCTATCATACTGGAAGTCACCAAGAGAAGCTAAGCACAAGAAGGGCCAGAGACATATGAGAGAGAATTTGTCTCAAGGGAAGAAATTTTTGCTTCTGATTCCAGCTAGCAACATAATAAGAAAACAAGAGAGAAATGGTTCCAAGTGCACACGGGAGAATGTGTCTTTGATCTGGCCACTCTGAAGATAGAAGATGGAAGAGAGAGACTATTTGGGAAAAACCAATAGAAAACTAAGACATCAGAAAATAAGCATAGGACCCTATGGAAGAATCTAACTTACAGCATAGGAATTCACCATTCAGTCTGAAACACAGCAGAGTGATGCACAAGCAATCCTGAGCTGGGAATGGCAGCCCGGGCAATATGGGCAAGGGTCCAAGTGGAGTGCTGGGGCTTTACCCAGGCAGTGGCCTGGTGCAGGTGTGCCTAGGGTTGCCTAGGTAGGCAGTAGTACAAGAGGTAGACTACAGAATGCACCCATGTAAAGCAATACCTCTAGGCAGACTCTGAAAACAGAAAAAGGAAGGGATTTTCAAATTACAAAATGTGTGTGTGTGTGTGTGTGTGTGTGTGTGTGTGTGTGTGTTGTGAATGCTACTTCAATAGATAGATCATGCTTTTTCATAAGAAGGGGAAAGACATCCTAATCTTTACATTTTAGAGGTATCACTCCAGGAGGTGAAATAAAAGATGCTCCAGATAGGAAAGAAAGGATAAAAATAATAATTAGGAGATGTATGTAAACATCCACATGAAAGATATAATAAAGCCTTTACTAATGGCAGTAAGAGTCAAAAAAGAAAAGATATAGTTTGATAGAGATTTTGGAGACAGGACTGGTAGGAGTTGGTGGCACAATAGAGGAGGGAAGAGAAATTGAAAATTACCTAGTGTTGCTGGTCGTCAGGAATTTGAGAGAAGCAGCAGACTCTCTGGGAGCCCTGCCTTCCAGAGATGGTCTGTGAGTGGCCAGTGATGGCCAGCCCCAGGCCACGTTTGAGGGAATGAAGCCCGGCACTCCTGATGTTGGCCCTGGCCCATCCTCTCCTATGCCTCATGGCTCACAGGTGCAGAGTTTGCTTAAATATTATGGAGTATCTTTCAGTGTGGGACTTGGAGACACTCTTAACAATTTTGTGTCTTCGTTTTTCCGTCTTTGATACAATAATAATGTTCTTGGTAGAGATTTATGAGGCATTGCTTGCAAAGCCCTTTGAGAACCTTGGCTGAAGGCTCAGTATAAATTACTTTATTAAGTATTGATGAATACTTCCAGTTTTCAGGTTAGCCTGAAGAGAAGAAAAAATACCTTTGTTTGAAAAGACATCTTTCTCATGTGATTTTTTTTTTTTTTTTTTTGACTGATTGATGGGTCAGGACGTCGTGAGAGGAAAGGAAAAGGAAGAATGAGGGGATGAATGAGAGTAGAAATGCTTGTAGATGGGTATTTCTTTAGGTGTGTGGGCTGCAGACAGCTAGTGATTAAAATGCAGTTTTTCAAGGTATCATCTGCACTTGTTCTAGGGGAACAGGCTCCATTCCTCACTATCAAAATGATTTATGGTTTCTGTGGGTTCTAGCCTGTGCACTTCAAAGGGGTTAACACAGACACATAGAGTTATAAGCAGCACATTGCAGGGGCTTTCAGCACATTGCAGGGGCTCACTGTGCACTGACAGGGACAGAATACTGGGTAGTAATCAGAGCCCACAGCCAGCTGTCTTGGACTACTGCAAGTGCTAGGTAACAGTGCTTCTCTGTATTGTGTACTTTTTAAAATGAGGTGTGAAGTAGATCAATGAATCCTTAAAGAATGGTGCAAATAAGCCATGAAAGTGGGGCACATAAGCCAAGAACCAGACCATCCATGGAGCTCCTTACACCCCAAGTATTTTTGTTTCTTTTCTCATCATTGACATCAGCAGTCACAAGAAATGGAGAATGGACCCCTGGGCTTGTTATTCTCTTTGCTCTGCTTGTGCATTTCTCTCTTCAGTTATTTTTGGCCTTCGCTTCTCATTCTGACCTCTCAGTTCTTCCATCATAGAATGACAGCATTTAAAGACCCTCAAAAAAGATCTGTCTTTTCATTTTAAATAGGAAGAAATTGAGGCTCTGAGAAGTTGCAGGGATGCTGTCTGAAGTTGCCCAGCTAATTATTGGCAGAAGCAAGCTGTTAGCAGCCTTTCTCCCACACATAGAGCCCGTTTCTCAGCTGAATATAACCCTTCCTCTGATCGAGACCTGCTGCACCAGGAGCTGGCAAGCGGTAACCTACATTGCCAGCTAAGGGTATGCCATTGTCAGCAGGAGACTGACATCCACAAGCCCAAAGTAAAACTCTAATGAGACATCCCGAGCACTCAAAACAAGCACAGAAAAGACATAAAGGAACAGGCACTACGAAGGTCAAAAGGAGTCACTGAGCAATGATCCTTTTTGGCATATTAAACAGGCCCACAGGGAAAAAGAGGATGTTAAGGAGTGATCTCAGCTGCCTGGTTCATCCCAGGGAAGGGCTCCAGGGAGAGCAGCCATGGTACCTGCTCAGGTGGGCACTTCTGTTATTTTTTCCAGGGAGTTTCATCTTTGATTGTTTATGTGTATATGCTCCTTCAGCTTATGGGTGTTTACTCTTCTCTAGTTGGGAGCTATATTTGTATTCTATGGGAATTATAGTGCACGTAGGTGGATGTAACTCATAGTAATAAAGTTCTGTAATAGTCACAGACACTGTGACACCAAACACCTAATTCTACATTTGCTTCTGTAAATGTTTCTTATTGCAGACAGGTATGGAATTCAATTAAAGAAAAAAAAAGGTGTTATTTATTAGATTTGCTTCTTTTGGGGGTTATAACTTCTGTTTCCTAGGATTGTAGAGATTGGCATTTTACATTTTTTTTATTTGTTAATTTTCTTTTTTCTTTCTTTCTTTTTAAAATATGTTACCTACTCATGTTATATACATCCAGCAACACACTTGAAATCCATAAATTTAACTCTAGCCTCAGCCTCTGAATAGTCATTTAAGCGGGTGAGATTTGCCAGGTGGCACAAGCTGCCATGTTGACATCAACATTGCAGAAAAGTGAGCCTGTGAATGGACAGTTCAGCTGCTATGTCTGTATCAATTAGACCTCCAAAAAATGGTGGGTAGATCAGTGAGAAGAATTAACCTCTAAGAGTCTCCTTGTCAGGTGGTTCACCGAACAGTCCCAGAGTTTAATGGTAAATAGAGTAAAATAATAATAACATAAGCACATACCAATTTCTTTCTGGTCTACCCCAGCTAGCTAGATGACCAGAATTTCAGTCCTGTATAAATCCACCCAGATTTCTGAACCCCTGTGGTAACTCTAAGCTGCTCCTGGTGTTCTTGGTGTCCAGTGGTCCTGATGCTCTGGAGGGAGTTGAACGGAGCATTGTTATTACTGCCAGTGTGCACCAATATGGAAGCCCATGGAATTTGCCTGTAGCTTCTGTCCACCCCCAACAACTTCACAAGTGGCATGTTAGGAGAAAAACAGTGAAGCAAAACTCTGGGTCATAACAAGCTTCTTTATTCAGTTTCCAAGAGGAGCCTTTGAGGTAGTAAGTTTTTGTTTTGTTTTGTTTTGTTTTGTACTAGGGATTGAACCCAGAGGCACTCCACTACTGAGCTACACCCCTGGCCTTTTTTGGAATGTTTTTTTAGAGACAGGATCTCACTGAGTTGCTTAGAGCCTTCCTAAGTTGCTGAGGCTGGCTTTGAACTAGTGATTCTCTTGCCTCAGTCCCCTGAGGCACTGGGATTACAGACGTGGGCCACCACATCTGGTGGAGGTAGTAGCTTTTACTTAACTGTTCTTACTTATTCTCCTTCTCACTGAGGCCTCTATCATTTTCTCTGAGGAATCATGTTATTCCTCTCTCTATATCCAGCCTCCAAGTGATCCTTCCAGTAGATTCTCTCCTAGACCCTTTAGTTTCAACCTTGACCAGTCTCATGCACCATGAGTTTTTTCCCCATCTCTCTCCCCTCTGGGAAAATTCCTTCCCTTATCTGGTGGAGTGCAGAGTAGGGATGACAGGCCATAGGGGAAATGGAAAAAAGGGTGGTTCCTGTCTTTTAACCACTGTGATCGCTTAGTCTGAAACTGGTGGTCGACCTCTTGCTGTTCACTCAAATTTCTTTTCCCTCAAACTCTCAGTTTCTTTGCAAAGAAATTCTGGAAGGACAACTTAGCCAGCCCTTCAGATATGATCAAACACTCTTAATTGGATAAAGATACACACTTAGAACCACACACCAGGATTCTTGTTTTACCTACTTGGGACCTTAACATCAGTGGAAGGATTCTGGCTTTACAGTGGTGTCTTCAATGTGATTCTCAGGGAAACAGACTTTGAGTCAAAAACTGGGTTTCTGGAGATCATCGGGGAGTGCTCTTGGGATTATTTGTAAGGAAATAAGTAAGGCAGCAAGATTGTAAGAGATGCAAGGAGAAGAGTCAGACTGCAAAGTGGTTGCAATAGAGACTACAGCCAACCCCACGGGAAGTTCTGGAGTTGAAATGGCTTTCATATTTATCCAGAACTGAGTCAAAGAGACCAGGCCTTTGTACTTCAAAACCTACTAATCACTGGATGTGCATTTTCTATTATGTCCCCTGGAAGGGTGAAAACTGGGGCAAGGCATCTGCCTTCATTGGAAGGCAATTCCCAAAGAAGGAGTCATTAATTAACATTCCTGGCACCTGGGGCAACAAGTGCCTTGATCCAGAAGGGGATTCCAACATCCAATACAAGTGGCTAGGCTTCCTTGTTTGTTTCCTTTCCTGCTTAGGGCTTATCTGAGTCCTTCAACTTATAGAGATACTATAGAGATACAATACTCTCAGGGCAAGTTTTTGCCATTTTCCTTTCCATGGTTCCTTTCAGCCCACAATCTGATGAGTAATACAATCAAAGCATGAAAGTACATAATCACATGCTCTCTTGTCACAGTGCCTGGCCCTGAGTCCGTGGGAAATGAAACCTGTTAGTAGGACCCTTACGCCCCCTCTTCGGGGTGAATCTGACTGGTGCTGCAGCATCTACTAATTCACATCTTCTTTTTTTTTTCTTTGTTTTCAGTTAATTTTCTAACTTATGCATAAAACTATAGATATTTTACATACTAATCGAGTAGTATGTGCTGGTTTGATACATCTAAACATCATGCGTATTGTATAAACCAGGCTAACCACATCTTCTCAAACATTTATTGTTTCTTTATTAAAAAAAAAAAACTTTCAGAATCCTTTTTTTTTAGTTTCATGAAAAACAAAGTGCATATTGTGAACTCTAGTCACTCCTATCTAGTTGTAGCTCAGTGCCTCTTTTTTTTTTTAAAAAAAAGTGTAGTTGTTGATAGACCTTTATTTTATTTATTTATATGTGGTGCTGAGAATGGAACCCAGTGCTCACACTTGCTAGGTAAGAACTCTACCACGGAGCCACAACCTCAGCCCAAATCAGCCTTTCCCCCACCCTCTTCTCCAGCTCTGGTTACACCATTCTACTCTCAAGTGCTATTGGATTGGCTTTTTATTATTCCACATTTGAGTGAGATCATGTGATATTTGTCCTTCTATGCCTGGCTTATTTTGCTTAACATAAGGATCCCCAGTTCCTTCCATGTTGTCATAAAGGACAAGATTTTATTCTTGTTTTATGGTGGAACAGTATTCCATTGTGTTTGTACACCATACTTTCTTTATCCATTCCTCTGTTGATGGACACTTAGGGTTTTTTTTGTTTTTGTTTTTGTTTTTGAGTTGTTTAAACTTTCCCTTCTACAAAACAGTTATCCCTCTACTTGGTACTCCTCACTCATTGTTCCCCACCCATAGTTATATCCTTTCACATTTTTCATATTTATTTTATTTTATTTATTCTAATTTGTAATATATGACAGCAAAATGCGATTCAATTCATATTACACAAATAGAGCACAATTTTTCATGTCTCTGGTTGTACACAAAGTAGTCACACCACTTGTGTCTTCATACATGTTCTTAGGGTAATGATGTCCATCTCATTCCACCATCTTTCCTACCTGGATGCCTCCTCCCTTCCCCTCCCTTCCTAACTTTTCATATTTTTAATTAAAGAAAGTTTAATTTGTGGTTTGTTCCTTTCACTTCATTTAATTTCTTTTATATTTATTTGCTATAATAATAAAACACTATCAGAATAATTACATTTTTATTATATAAGTTCCCTTCAAAACTAGACAAAATGTCAATGCTTTAATTCCTTCTCGTGAGGGTACTCTCAGGTGCAGTAGCTGGGCTCACTCTCCATCTGTTTTCCCTTGTAGTGAACCCTCCGACATGCAGAGACTGTGACACTACGGTTGCAGGGATGAAGTGGCTTCTCCTATTCAGATGAACTTGTGCATGACTCAGATGCAAAACAAAGTGAAGAGAATGAGGTATATAAAGGTCTCTAACTGTTTTCCTGGGGTGGATCCAACAGGCTTAATAGGCCCTGGAGCCAACTATTTTGGAATGTTCTTGATGCATGGATTGAGGCTGAGATAGGGTGGTCTCGCAGTCATTGGTTTTTCTTGCCACTTCCCAACTCCCCTTCTTCCTGATGGTGCTGGAGGTAATGCTTATCCTGGAGAACTAATTATATGATATTATGCTTGGAATTAAATCTGCAGACTCGGTTCCCAACAATTTACTAATAATCCAATTCTTTTAATTAAATTCATTTGTATTTGTTAACTCAGACTATATCCGGATGTGTTAAAACCCAGTGATTTTTCAAAACATTCAGATAACCCAGAGATCACAGTTGCTATAACATTTGCAGTTACCATCCCCATTTGGTGACAGATCAAGATAAGAAAATCTACAAATTTATATTTAATGCTTCCTTGTCCTCACAAACCTCTTTGCAAGGTTGGTATTGCTCCAGCCCAGTGAGAAAAGGTTAGCTAGGGAATCTCACTTGCATGCTTCTCTTTCTCCCCCATCTTTTGACCTTTGCCATGTTTCAAACAAACAGAAGAAACTTCTTATGTTAAGACTTCTGCTCTTAAAAATTTCTTTCTCTGGCCACCACTGGGTCAAACCCTTCATAATTCCCTTGTCCTAAGGACCCAGCTCTCAAAACATTCACCTTATGGCTAATTCTTGTAGCAACCCCTGCAACAGGTTCCCCCTGTCCTGGTCTCCTTACTTTTCATCTTTCTTCCTCATCTACTGACAACTCCTTCTGTTCCACAAATAAGAGTATCTCCCTGTTGCATGGAGACACCCAGATTCCTTGAGGGATATGAAATTGTTCCTCTATTTCCAACTTGGAAATGCATAAATCAATTTGATGCTGACCTGTGTGGTGTTCTTATAAGAAATGTTTTCTATGGGATCATGCCAGGAATGTCACCCCCAGTCCCAGCCTGTTGCCTAAGGTACCAACTCAAACATAGTATCCACCCTGTAGTGTGGATACTGGTCCCAACCCTCAGGACTGGAAAAGTGTGGAGCAATCTAAGGATGTAGCAGACTGTTGACATTGCTCTAGAAGCAGGTCAGTTAATATGGGGCACGCAAGACACTTTTTGTCTTTTCCAGCATAGAATTCTTTCCAAACAGCAGAGCTGATGTGTAAAACAGATGAGACAATGTGGGTATGTGACTTAGTGATTTATTACTATGCTAACAGTCAGAGTCAGTAGAAAATTTAATAAGTCAGCAGTGCCCAAAAGCCTTTTCCACAAGGTCTAACTGACCTGTGCAGTGTCTCCCAGAAAGTATTAAGTTAATTCCACTTGTGTCTACAGATAATCCTTAGTAGCTTTCCATCTTTTATCCAGTGATCTTCCAAAATGGGGCTACCAGATTTTATGCATACTGGAATACATTTTTAAACATATATTTATATATAGCACTATATGTGTGTTACCTATGAATAAATAAATATCTGAGTATAGCATTTTATGTGTGTTACCTATGAATAAATATACTGAGATGCACAAGTTCAATTATTTTTTAAAATAGTAGTGATGTGTGATCAAAAGCTGAGAAAACATTGCTTTGATCAATGTAGTATTAGTTTCTAAATTTCTAAAGCATCAGAATTTAGTTTTGATTTAAAAAAATGATATGATCATTTTCTTCTACTTATTGTTTGAAAAAATATGTAATGAACAAAAATTTGTAATGAATTCAGTAAAGCTTTAGAATTGCATTATATTTTGTCACAGTGGCCTTTACACATTTGAAGCATAACAGTATATATGGATGTATGGAATATGTATTTTGTGCATATGTATTTGTAGATCTGTTGTAATTATTATCTGAACCTCCCAGATGCTGTATAGCAATGTTTGGGAGGTACTGGTTTAGCGATTTTCATGTGCCTTAGAAGGTCTTGGGTTCCCAGACATAAATATATTTTACAACTTATTTGTCTAAAAAGAGATACATTATCTAAATTGAGATAGTGAGAAATAATAAGCCTGAATCCTGTTTGTGCTAGCAAGCTTTTTGTTACTGTGACCAAAATACCTAACACACACAACTTGGAGAAAAAAAGGTTATTTGGGCTCATGATTTCAGAGGTTCCAGTCTAGGGTTGGCTGGCTTCATTGTGGTGGGCCTTGTGGGAGGCAGAACATCACAGACAGAAGAGTGTGGTGGGGGAATTCTGCTCAGAAGCAAAGAGAGTGGGTGAGGGGAGGAAAGGACTAGGGGGAAGATGAACCCTTTCAGATCATGTCCCCAGTGACCTGCTTCCTCCTGTTAGGTTCCACCTCCCAGTAGAGACAATGTGGATTAATTTGACTATGGATGGATTAATCCCCTAATGAGGTCAGAACCCTCATGATACAATCATCACCTAAAAACCTGAGCTCTGTACACATGAGACTTCAGGGGATATTTCAGATCAAAATCATACCACCACCAGAGAACAAAAATATTTTTAGCAAGCCATGCATTAGTCATTTTTCTGAGTTACTTCTCCTTTGGAAAATTAACAGTGCACTAGAATCAGCACAAGAACAGGACAGTCAAGTTTGTGTGAGGCTTCTGGAGGATAGTGGGAAATGCTTTAGTGCAGGAATACATTTATTCTACTACATTCATGGGTAATATTATTTGTTTTATGTAAGATTCACAGGATAGTTTTAAGCATATGTCTCCATCTATACCTGAAAGTGTAGCATACATTAATTCTCTGCTGCTTTTCTTTTACAAATATTAGTGCTGATTTTCATAGTTTAAGCTTGGAGTTGAAGAAATGTGATACTAGATCTAGGGTCAGAGCCTTCTTCTTTATTAGGTGAGGCTAAAGAACTATGTTTCATTAGAACACTGCAGGGGCAACGATTCAACAGAATGAGGCTGACAACCAAAGGTTTTCATTTCGTTTTCTCAGTCAAGGTGAAGAATGGCAATGAACACGAATGAATCATGAGCCCTTTCTGGTTGTGGTGATTGGAAATTGAGCACCTGTGTAGCTCACCAGTAATATATGAGGGACAGAAATAGTTATATTTTAATTTTCTTATCATCATGATTGGGTTTCTCAGTTGTTCCTGAAGCTAATGGAGTATGTCTTTGTAACATAGTATACACTGAGGAGTTGGAGCATTCTTTGTAGCCAAAGCAGGTCACTTAGTCTTCTTCTATCACCTCCTCCTTCAGAATTTAATTTGAGAAATTGTCAAAAGGAAAATGTTTACTGTAAATGAGTCACCCATTGCTGAAATCATTTTAGCAAATGAACTTAGAGTCCAGAAATACAGCCTCAATAGAGATCCATTCATGGTGATTGTTTCATATCCCCCTGAGCTCCCATAAGTGCCCATCTGGCTCTTGTGCCCTAGGTGAGGGCAACAAGGGGTGAGAGAGCTCATTTGCACCATACAAAATTCAAATGTTCTATTCCTACTGCCTGGAAATCTCTCTCACCCCTGTCCATCTCCAATTAAAACCTACTTCCACTTAAAACTTCTGCTTAAATGGCACGTCCTTGGCGACTTCTGGCCCCCATTTTAAATTGGGGGCTTTTGTTAAAATCCTTCATTGCACACTATGCTACCCTTGATGTTGCAGTTTGCTATAATTTTCCTAAATAACAAATTATAATGCCACATTTATGTATTATTATTTGTTTTATATAAGATGAACAGGACCGTTTGGAGTATATGTCCACATTTACATCAAAGAACGTTATGGGAATCATTAGAAGGGGACAAAATACATTTACTGAATAAATAGGCCTTTTATACATAATTTTAATAATATTTTAAAACATTAGAACTTAAGTAGGTAAAATCACCCTTGGTCACTTGATTATGAAGTTATTCCTGTTATCCTCAAGGAGAAACTAAAAGCTCTCCTCACTACGTGGTATTAGGGTGGTTGAAATGTCTTTTTCAAGATCAAAATAACTTGGTGATGGCTGGCTTATAAACAGTTACTGAGTCAACCATCCACTTGCAATGTTGGTGACGCAAAATAAAAATTTTGACTCATAAATCCAAGATAACATACATGTAGAACATCTGGATTCATGTCTCTGGTTTAGGAAAGAAAACACCGCAGTACTGGATACCTAAGGTTAGAAAATAAAACGTGATGAAATTAAGGGCTCAAGGTGTCACAACATGCCAGCAGGTTGAGAAATGAAATTCCCTTAAGATCCCGTTAAGAAATAATGAGAAATCGAAGCTCCTTTCAGTATTTAAAATAATCCAAGAAGTAACCTACATTTTTCCTCAGTAAGAAGGAATAATTGAGATGTCATAATTCTTTGATTTTAATTGAGATTAGATAAATCAAACATGATTACTCATATCTATCAGCTACTTACTTTGGCTAGGAGCAGATGTTACATAAAACTAATTTTAAAAAATAGAAGTCTGTTTATTTCTTTATAAATGTAGATTGTTCGTATCTTTCAAAATCACAAGGGCTAAAGGGAAAATGCCATAAAAGGAATCCCTGGTGGTGAAGAATGTTGGGGCCTCCACCGTTAATGGTTGCAAAGAGAGGGATGGATGTCTAGTTTTGCCAAATAACATAACAATTTTCATGCTGGAAAGCAGCATAAATTAGGAAATAAATGATGAAACACAGCACTTACAGTTGGCCTATTAAAAAGCCTTAATTAGTAACAGTTCCTGGGGAGGTCCTAAGGGTATGACATATGTTCCATGGAAATATAAATTAAGAACTTCCAGGCAGCCAAGGAAATTAATTATTTTCCCTAATTCCCAGCAAATGGTCCTGCCTTCTACTTTACAGAAAAATTATGCATAATCAAATAGGAATTCCTTTAGCCTGCGCGCACCATATCTACCACCCTGCCTGGTGTCTACCTGGGGGAGATGAAGCAGCCCTTTGTCTGGGACTGATGCCTCCATCTGTGCTCTGAAACTCATCCTGGCCAATTTCAGACACTATCTGAAGGTCTGTCTTCCTCCTTTCTCCTCATCTTCAATCTTCATTCTTTACTTTTCTAGCATTCTGAATTCATTAGATCTTTCCCATCAGCCCTTAAATACTGTCAAATCTCTCAGATCTGGAATAATCAAAAGTCTCAGACCACACAGTATCTTCTAGTTACTGCATTTTCTCTTCCCTCCTTTTCGCCCCCACACTACCATAATCCACTTTGAGACCATTGTCATTTCTTATCTGTCTTCTCAAAACTCTCCCTAACTTCAATCTTGATTCCTCTAATCCTATATCTCTCAGCTTAATGTATATTTCTAAAGTGATACATCTGATAACTCACTTCTTAATTCCATTTAATGGATCCCTGGTTGCTTTAGTATAACACTTGCAATCCTTTGGATGCCTTAACATGTTTTTTTGTTTGTTTGTTTGTTTCTGTATTCTGGTTCCTATCTTCCTCTACAATCTAATGGACTGTGTTCTCTCCTCTCAGCTCACTCTATGAACTCTTGTCCTGATGATGTTCATTTTCTCTGGGTCTGCTCCTTTACATATGCTATTTTCTTTGCCAAAGAAGTTGTTTGTAGCTGATCTATAAATATACGGTTAATTTTTACAGGAAAGTCTCTTATCTGACCACCTTGACACACATTCTTAAACATACATTCAAATATTTATGCTGTAGATTCTGTTGGCTCTTCTACTGGACAATTGTGTCATGCATAACTTTTCTTACTTTCCAATCTTACATTTCAGTTCTTAAAGATGATTACTTATAAACAGTGAAATTCAGCTTGCAGAAATCTTGTCATGAGTGACAATTGGTGCCAAAATAAGTAAAAGTGATATCTTCAGAATGTGAAGAAAAATACTGTCAACTTCCAATTATATAACCAAAATTACTGTCACTCAAGAAGGTCAAAGTCATTTTTGCAGAAATACCCAAAGCAATTACGACTCACAGGCTTTTACCATGTAACTGCTAAAGGATGTAGTTCAAGAAGGCAATTAACCTAAAAAGAAGTTGTGGAATACAGTAAGCAATAATATTTTTATGCATTGGTAACTACAAATTAGTATTGGCTATAAAAATATAACAATAAAAATGAGAATTTATGAACGCTTAAAAAGTGAAATTAAAACAAGAAACAACAACAACAAAAAAAAAGACTGGAAGATCAGAGTTTGAAAGTTCTAAGATGTTTGTATTATTTTCAAGGAATATACAAATACTGAGGAACATAAATAGTGCATATGTGCAAAGGTAAAGTTAACCATAAATCAGTAGAGATCCATCGATGAATTCAATAGATAAGAGGAAGAAAGAAGGACAGCAAAGAAAAGCATAGAAAATAGAAAAAAAACATAAAATAATGTGGCAGAAAATAAATCAAATATGTAAATAATCCTAACATTTAAACAAAAGTCATTAACTTATTAAAGTATTATCATATTTGATTTATAATATTCATGACGTCACAATGAAACTGGAAAAAAGAAATCTCCTAACTTCCATGGGAGAATGGTAGGACACAAAGCCATTACTCTAAAGACTGTTGAAGAGGAAGAACACAGCCTATATCCTGCTTTTCCAGAATAAAAATGTATTTCTGACTAATTGAATAGTTAAGAGGAAAAGCTCTTTTTTGTGTGTGAAATTCTATCTAAGAAACGTAGGACATGATAGAATTAGAAAACCAGTAATTCACAGCCTGTAAGGAAATAGTAGTTCTATGGCAAAAATCATCAACAGATGTTAAAAGCATTATGAGAACACGGATGGAGAACTTTCAAATGGAGTAAACAAGGAGACCATCATTAAAATGAGACCATCTGGTATCATGTGTCAATATGATGGTGTAATTGGTGGTACACCATTACCTACAATTCCTGCCAACAACACCAAAAACCCAAACCTGTCTTGAAATACAACCTCCAGCTAATGGAAATTATAGGAGATAGAAAAAATAAATAAATCAAATGCTATCACATAGAAGCAAACAACCAGATTCAGAGTACGGGATATTTTACAGATGATATGTCATGAGCTTTGTAATGTTTTGAACAGCCAATAAAAAAAAAAAAAGAAAAAGAAAAATAACCTGGATTTCTAACAGATCACCGATGTAGAATAAAAACAGAAGAACAGGGGAATCTTGAATAATGAAAAAGACTTAAATGGCAACAGAAAAACACAACAAATGAGGCTTCAGTGAATTCTGATTTTAACAAACCAAGGGCAAAAAGATACTTCATGAAAACTGGAGAAATTTGAATATAAATTGATTATTAAATATTATTAAAGAATTATTTTTTTTAATTAACTGTTCAGATTTGAGGATGGTATGGTGAATGGTGAGGAGGAAATTACTCATTAGTTATGAGATTTATTTTAAAATACTCATGAAGAAAGAGAAGAAGGAAAATGAGAATAAAGAGGAGGAGTTGGGAGAGAAAAAGAAAAGGACAAGAAAATATTAGGTGGACATAGTTGAAATAGTATGGAAATCATTCCTCTGGCTATGGGTTTATGGGATTCATTGTACTATTTTTGGGTCTCATTTGAAATTTTTCATAATAGCAACCTGTAGGAAAGGGAAAGTTTGTAACACATGATTTTTAAGGTCCGACTCTGTGCTGTTTTTTAAGAATCAAACTTAAGGAGAAATTAGACAAAAAAAAAAAAATAGATAATATAATTTTGTGAAAATATAACAGGAAAATAGCCAAGCAAAGCTATTACTTATCAAGAAAAAGGAAAAAATGAGGAAAATTATTCCTACAATTAAAGAAAGACACAATGTTGAAAGACATGATCCACCAAGTGTATAGTTATCATAAAACTATATGCATAAGTAAAGTCTGATAGACACTGAAAAATTCACAGTCACATTGGAAAATGGAAACATATATATATGCCCTCAGAAATTGTGATCAAGTGGAAAATTTAGTAAGGATATAAGAGATCTGAATAATGCACCTCCTAATATTACTATTAACTATTAACTATATACTGACAACAGGAGGGGTCACATGCACTTTCTTTTTTTTTTTTTTTAGTGGGTTAAAAAGGATTTATTTATTTATTTATTTATTATTGGTTGTTCAAAATATTACAAAGCTCTTGACATCTCATATTACATATAATAGATTCAAGTGGATTATGAACTGCACTTTCTTTCACATTGCACATTACCCACAAACCAAGTCAGATGGCCAGGCTCAATGTCAAGGGAATGGGGAAATGTAATCCCCCAAGTGTCTCCTAAGAGGAAGAGATTGAAAAATACACACCAGAGGAGGTCATGCCCACCCAAATCATAAATAACTTCATGAGAATAAATGACAAATTTAAACATTTACATGAAGACGGAAGTTTTTGAGAAGATCATAAATTATGAAAACTGACTCAATTACTATGAATATAAAAAAAACTGACTCAAGAAGAAACAGAGTACCCAAATATAACCCAAACTATTAGAGAAATGGAATTAGTAGTCAAGAAATAGATCATGTCTCTTCCATTTAATTAGGAACATTTTAAGAAAGAATAAAAGCTACTCAACTGATGAGTCTATTCAAACTTTGATTAAAAAATAAATAAAGGTAGTATAAGAAAACTGTGAGTCAATACCATCAATGAACATAGATGCAAAAATCCTAAATATAGTACTAGTATTACCAGTACATTGACTAAGCAAGAATCAAAGGATGCAGTCATAAAACATCTTTTTTTGTTTTGTTTTGTTTTCCACTAATCCTTTAAAATAGACTCAGGGAGGTGGATTTCTTTCCCTTCCCTGAATGAAACAAAAGCAACTCATGATTTTTCTGGTTGTTCCTCAGAGATTAAAAATCCTACACATAATATCAATTCAGAAATATCAATGTTAAGCCCCATATCAAAGCATAGATTTAACAGGGCGCAGTGGTGCATGTCTGAGGCAGGAGAATCACAAGTTCAAAGCCAGCCTCAGAAATTTAATGAGGGCCTAAGCAATTTAACAAGACCCTATCTCCAAATAAAAATAAAAAGGCCTGGGGATGTGGCTCCGTGGTTAAGCACCCCTGGGTTTAATCCCCTGTACCGAAAACAAAAACAACAAAAAAGAAAACAAACTCAGGCTTGTTTGCAGGATGAATCTTTCTTCCTCAGTTGACTGGACTTAGTGAGAACCAGAGGCTGTGAGAACCAGAAAGGGGTCAGAGGTAGCTGCTGCTTTTTCTTGCTCACCTCCTTCCAGACTTAAACGCTGCTCACTATTCTGAGATTGAGGATGAGGTGTACATAGGGAGAAAAGGAGAAATAAAGAGAGCCAAGAAGTTTCTTATCGTGCATATCATTATTGTAGCTCGCATGTGTTCTCTAGGTCTAACAGATGCTTAAAGTTAATGCTATGTTTTGTGAGGATTTTTTGAAAATGTTTTTGCTGTTGTCATTGCTTTCGGTAGTTCCTTCCCCTTCACCTGCTGCTGGAGATCTCTTGCCTGCAATTCTCCTGATGCAGACAACCATGTCTCCATTCCAGCCTCTCACGTGTTCCTTTTGTAGGCCTTAGGAATCTTGCCAGACCTTAGCTTTTTTTTTTTTTTTTTTTTTCTGTGACATCCACGTGCCCCTCCGGTGGTTTGATTTTTCAGGACTCACATCAGTTCTCCCTTACAATTGAAACATCTTGACCTGACAAACTCTGGGGAGAAGGCCCATTCCAGATGCCTTAGACGTCAGCAATAATTATGCCAGCCCATCTCCAGCCCTTTACACTTTAGGTGGGAGTTAAATACTAATCTATTCTGTCCTCTTAACTTTGGATGACACATGGCAAGCTCTCAAAGTAGTTCTCTTGAATATTACTCCACTAGGTTTAAGGAGAAGAGCAGACAACCTACCCCAAACATTTCCTTGGTTTCAATTAGGCAAAGCGATCCTTTCCCAGGTAACAGCCTCCAGCCTTAACACACAGTGGCAAATGGCTTAGAAAGCTGGGCAGAAGGACTTGAGGTCTGTATGCTTCCCCTGCTGCATGCATGTCTATGCAGTGTACAACAATATGCAGACTTCTGCAGTGATCAGCACCACCGCCCCCTTGGAATTATGGAAGCAGACCAAAGTGGCTCATACCATATGTGATCCTTTATAGAAAAATGTGCTTCTTATCTTCTTTTGAATGCTGACTCTAGAATCTCCATTGCCCTTCATAGAAGTGAAGGGTTAGAAGAGTCATCTAAGTAGCCTTTAGCCACCTCACCTCCAAATCCTACTGGGTACACTGTTTCAGACACTGTGCTGTGTCTAGTAGTTTTCATCTTAGAGTCTCCACCAGAACTACCAGCTTAAAAGCCTGTTGAACTAGCAAAGCAATCCCTGCTGTCTGCTAATTAAACCAGACCAAACAATGGACAGACATGACCACAGAAGGCTTATCCTGAGATTGTAGAGGTGGTTCAATAAGAAGACGACTCTCTTAATTCATTCTAATAGCAAATTAACAGAGAAACACATGTGCTCATTCCATTGGGTGTAGCAGAAGCCTTCAAAGATATTCAAAATTCCTTTGTGATTAAAAATTCCTAGAAATCTAGGATTGAGGGAAATTTCATTAACTTAATAAAGTATATTTTTTCCAAAACATGCAGTAAACATATTCTTTTTTAATAATATTTTTTATTTCTTTTTTAGTTATAGTTGGACACGATACCTTTATTTTCTTTATTTATTTTTATGTGGTGCTGAGGATTGAACCTGGGTCCTTGCGCATGCTAGGCAAGTACTCCACCGCTGAGCCACAACCCCAGCCCCAGTAAAGATATTCTTAATGGTGAAACAATATAAGGATTTTAATTAAGGTAAAAATAAGATGGGGATGTTCACCTACCACCACTCTCATTCAACATTACATAGGAGATTCTAGTCAGTGTAATGACACCAGAAAAACAAACAAACAAAAAATGAAAAATGTATAATGCTTGAAAGGGAAAAACACTATTGACCTTTTCCTCTGACAATATGATTGTACACATAGAAGATCCAAAAGAAGTTATAAAAATATAAAAACTAATGAAAAATTTCATCAAGACCCATTGAAATATAATCAATATAAAAATTGATAGCCTTATACACTAGTAATAAACAATGAGAAGATATACCATAGAATAGTTACAAAAAAATAGGAAATAAATCTAACACTAAAAGTACAAACCCTTTAAGGAAAAAATTGCAAAATATTATCAAAAAGGCATAAAAGTATATTTAAGTAAGTAGTGTGTTTACAAAGAAGACAATATCATTTTCCACAACCAAATTGACAAAATAAATGACATTCCAATCAAAATTCCAACAGATTTTCCATGAAACTGAGCAAATATTTTAAAATGCATATGGAAGAAAGCAATCAAATATAATCAAGATAATTTCTTATAATAGAAATAAGAAGACTCCTTTTACTAGATTCTCAAAGATTTATTAACACACAAATGTAAATAATAGTTTAATGTATATAATAGTTTAAGATGATTAAAACAGAATAGCAATCCCAGAAATAGATAGATCCAAACATATCTAGTCCTTGGTATATAATGGAGGAAATAACACAAATGGAAGGGAAAATAATGAAATAAATTATTCTGATGTAATTCATGTTATATGTGGGGAAATAGAATAAAATGAGGTTCCAGCTCATATTATACATAAAAATAAACTAAATGCATTGAAGGCCAAAGTATTAAGAAAAAAAATTATTCTAGTAAAATAATTTAAAATCCTAGAGCAGAAAAGTATTTCTTAAATAAATCAGATCATAGAATAAAGCAAATCAAAACAACAAAATAAGAAAAAATGATTAAAGAATTAATCAAAACAATAAAGAAAGTAACAGATTAACTTGGCTAAAATTTTAATAACATAAATGTAAAAGGTACTACAAAGTTAAAATACATGCACTGTGCCAACAGAAAGTTTGCCATATATATAAGAACGAGTATTGGTAGTATATAAAAAATTACAATTCTATAAGCAAAATGGGCAAACATTTACAGAAAAGAAAAACTACCAAGTGCATGAAAATATGCTCACTTTTACTAACTATCAGATAAATGTTTGTGTTAGAGAGAGCTTAAGTAACAGACAACTGATGTTTGGCTTAATTTAAGAATCAGAGGAGACAAGGACAATTTAAAAAATCTAATTATTCCAGTATTGGTGAGAATACAGAATAATGATCAGTACAACTACTTACAAAATCAGTGCCAGTCAAATGGTATTATTTGGAAAATTTGGAAATACACAAACTTTATATTTCAGCAATTTTAATTTCTGAATACAGTCCACCTCTTACACAAACCCAAAGAGATACAGACAATGATATTCACTATGGTATTGCTTGAAATAATTGAATTTAACCCAAATATCCTTCAGTAAGGGAATGAAGATAATATGAATAATGACTAATAATGAATGGGGAGAAGGGAATGAATAATAAATTATGATTTGTGCATGATAGACTTAATATAATTTTTAATATGTTATATAAACATGTTTTTATTAGAATTACAATAAATTTATATAGCACTTGAGTAAACTTATTGGTTTCACAACAACTAGAACTTGAAATGAGAGGAGCAAAACAAGTTTTAGAATTATGGACTGTTATTTTTACCAGAAATGATACTATACAGGAAATGATACTATAGTTTTTCTGAGTATATAAATGTATTTTAGAAGTTTAAATGATTGCTGCTGCCTGTGAGGTGCAGAGTTGGGTTAGAAAATAAAGAATACTGCAATACTATTATACTATTTTAATATTTTTAGCATAATCTTGGAGTTAAAAAATAAAAACAAATAGTTTAATTCTCAGTGGGGGTTACTTGAAGGTTGTTCTCCATTACCAAATCTTTTTTAAGACTTGATTTACTTACATTAAAAAGTGGTGTTCCATTGAGGGGATCATAGAAGACTTAAGGATTAGAAGATATGGTCCTTCAAGATGGGACCATCAGTCAGAATGTGTAAGAGATGCTATGGTGGGGAAACACTGATATTTAAGAAATGATAGAGGACAGATCAAATTGGTTGAAATATGTGGTGCATGCAGTTATTAGAGGGAGCTACCTGTGACAAACTGGAAGTCTTTCAATACTGGGCAAATGAGGTATGGCATAATTCAGTGGTGAGTCCAGACTCATTGACAATATCTAGGTGAAAAATAGACTTTTCAGAATGGAGAAGGGGGAGAAGGAAAGAAGAGGTACTGGGAAACAAAAGCAACTAAATTATATTGTTATATTGTGTGCATGTCCAAACATGTAATAATGAGTACTACTATCATGTATAATTATAATGCATCAATAAAAATATTCAAATTAAATAAATATCCAAGTAAAAAAGAGAAACGACTGAGTAGATCTCTGTACCCTACAGAAATTGGAAAAAATGTATGCATATGCCTGTGAAGGTAAAAAACATTGAATTTATAAATTAATAAGTTACATGTGGCATTCAAGAAGGTAACTTCATCTGAATAATTTCAAGAAATGAATGGACAATAAGGAAATGGAGGTGGTAAGAGCAGAGTGCTTGGTTCAAAACAGGAGACAGAAAGGAAGTATGGCGGGTTGAGGTAATACTGAGACCGGAAGAGGTGCTATTTTTGATGTTAGGAAACATGTGAGTATACTTACCACCAAAGAGAAGGAAGGGTGGAAAAGAAGAGTAGATCGGGAGACTGAGGCAGGAGGATCAAGAGTTCAAAGCCAGCCTCAGCAACAGCAAGGCGCTAAACAACAGCAAGACCCTGTCTCTAAATAAAATACAAAATAGGGCTGGGGATGTGGCTCAGTGGTCGAGTGCCCCTGAGTTCAATCCCCAGTACCAGAAAAAAAAAAAAAAAAAGTAACATTCAATAAATAGATTATGGGGAGAGCAGCATCCTGGAGTTGGAAGCAGTACATGAGATTGAGAACGAAATTAAGAACTTAGATGTATAAAGGAGAAAAACATATCCTCAGAAATAAGAACAAAAAAGACAAGTGAAGACGCCAATAAATCCTGAGTTGGAGATGCAGAAATGCTAAGCTCACATCTTAGGTACTCTCCATTCTTCATAGTTAGGGGAAGTGACCTGTGGAGAGTGAGGATTGTGCCCATGGGGCTATAGACTTTGAGTGGAAAATTGTGTCTAGTTTCTCAGGCAATTCCTGGGCAGACGGAAGCTTCCATCTGACTACTGATGTTTCCACTGAGGTTGAGATCCAAACGTGGAAAAAAAGAGTGGACACCAGATCATCTCAGCCACTTTAAATATTTAGGAATAACAAGCATATGTTGCTCTGTGAACGTTTATCTCTTAAGAAAATCTTGGATTCCAAAAAGGCACTACTTCAGGGAAATATTTACTCATCTAATGTTAAGAGAATTCTAATAATTCAGGCCCAAGGTTTACCACAGAATGCCGGCTGCTAGCTGCTTGCAAAATAGTTATAATTAATTATCCGAACAATTTTTTTTTTTTTTTTTAAGATCCAGAAGGATGCAAGGATGCCAAGTACAGGAAAGACTAAAGGCACTGATGAAAATGTGCTTTCTGTTAAATAGGTTATGGAAGAAAACCAAAAATATTGAAGTAGTAAACATTTCAAAGAGAAATGGTGGAGGGAATCCAAATTCCCAGTAATTTCACTGGAGTAAGTTCAGTAAGATATATATGAGGTTTACTCCTCCCCACACTAACCCATGTCTTAAAATAAGCCACCAGGATATAACAAAAGTGTGTCATGTTCTAATTAATTTAGAAAAATAACTCTTTAAAACTGGATTCAACTAACATTAAATTCCCGAAGCTAAATCAGCTAAATCACATGCAACTGAACCCGAGATCTGAAACTCCAGCCAGTGGACCAATTCCAACATACTGCCTGCTTTTTTTTTTCTTCTCATGGCTCGTGATCTAAGAATGGTGCTTTAATTTTTAAATGGTTTCATTTTAAATGGTTACATAAGTACCTTCATAATATCTTTGATTGTGACTCTTGGCCAGCAAAGCCTTAAATATTTACGACTTGGCTCTTTACAGGAAAAGTCTGCCAACTTCTGAACTAAATGATCACAAGACTGGGAAAATAAGAAAAAGAGGCAAGCTTCAAGGGGAAGAACATATTTCCAGGTATAATTGGAATATGAATATGATGTAGTTTAGCCACTAATATTAATCCATTTGCACTAACTTTCCTGTAGTTGTGAGGGGTCTGCCCTGTGTTTTATCATTTTTCTTTGTAGTGACTTAGAAAAAAAAAATCAATCCTATGCATTTGAACATGGCTGGCATGAGCGCACAGATTAATTCTGTGATCCTATCTTGCCTGTATCCTATCTTGAAATTGTAAAATGGATCAACATCATGTGGAAGGTGATGGCCACAAGGCATGAATGTGTGCGTGAATGGCTGTGAGTTACTGAAGATGGTGAGTTCTGGAATTAAATTAACCATCTGTTGAATGAATTAAAGGTGAGCATGATAATTGAGTCAATGAAGAACAAAGACGGTGGGATGTATCGATGGGCAAAGTTGTGACTTATGGGGAGATATAAAGAATGTCCATGTGCTTCTGCTTTTTAATGCTTTATTCACTCAAATCACTCAAATACAATTTCACTCTATAGGTTCTTAGTCAGGAAAATGACAATCCTTAAAGCTGGACACTACAATAGACATAATCAATCCAAAGCAAACAATTCTAAGTTAACTCTAAACTCTGCAAACACACCTAACCATGACAGACTTATTACAGACATTCCCTCTGCAGGCTAAGCTCAAGTGCCAGATCTAGTGTCTCAAGTCTTAGGCCTTAAGTCCAGCGAATGCACACCACAATGATAAGGTCAGGAACCCATGGAGGCGTCTCCTGGTGTGGAGTTGATGGACAGTTGAGGAGAGTGTCCTAAGGAGAAGTCACCATTCTCACCAGGGTCAGGATGTGACTGTAGAGTTTGAGAGCTATAGGGATAATGCAGAGGATCAGGCAGATGATGAGAAGAGTTGGAATGTCAGTCTAGGTTCTCATCAGGCTCTCCAGCCTTGGGCATCTGTGTTGGCTGGCTGAATGTCTGTTCATTCATTTGTTCCATCATTTATACTAAATTTGGGGGCTTCTGCTTGCCTTTTCAGTCCCTATCAGCTGTTACTGGGTTTCTTAGTGACATCTTACTTTCTAGGGTCAGGACATATGGCTTGATGGTTTCTGCCCTGATCTCATACCTCTGACTGGTATCAGCAAAGACAAATGACAGTGACTTCACTGAGTTTTATCAGGGTTGTGGAAAGTGACTTGTCTTTATCAGGCTATGCTTGATGGCATATTAAAGGGCTCTGTAGGCTGGTGCCTGATGGGACTGCAAGTTTATTTAAAATGGAATAGCTTAGGCTGCGGCCATCCTTACATGGGTCTTCCTGGAAATCCTGCTTTTCTGGATGTGCTGAAGAGACACTCACGGTCAGCCAGTCCAAAGTTTGTAAAGCAGAGAGACATGGTGCCACCTGGAGGTAGATCCAATGCTTTTTTAAAAAATAAAACAAAAAGGCAGAACTTACACCAAGTAAGATTCTTTAGCAAATGAAACTTAGAAGTTGCCAGGGTCAGAGTTTCTTCCTCCGTTCTGTTCTCTATGTGGGATTTGGCCATATGTGAATTTCTATAAGCAATGGTGGCTTTTGAGTGAGTGTGGGTGGTTTGTCCCACCAAGTGATTCACTCCTATGTAACAACAGCAATCTGACAATGAAAACACAAGGCTAGGGGTGCTTCTTATCTCTCATTTAAACTTTTAGTAATCTCATGAGTAAGTATTAGTTTTCCGGTTACAGATAGGCAAGCTGAAACAAAGCAGTTCAGCAACCTGATGAAGGTCAAACCCCTAATGTTTCATTCGTTTGTTGTGTTACCAGAGAGTGTTTGACACTGAATTTTGGACAGTGTTGTTTTTTTTTTTTTTATCATTGGTTTGTTTGGTGATTATTTTTATTTACTTGTACTTTTAACAAACTTATTGCAGTATAATTGAAACAAGCTAAGCTTCACATATTTAAAAGCATATAATTTGATGAATTTTTGATGTATGCATGTCTGTGAAATCATCACCACAATCAAAATAACAACAAACATATTCACCAACCCCCCAAATTTCATCGTGTCCCTTTGTAATGTCATGGTCCTGTTCCTCTATCCCACTTCCCAAGCTCTATCTTCAAGTCACTGTAGATTAGTTTGCATTTACTAGAACTTGCTATAAATGGGATCATATGAATATGCTCCTTTTGTTTTTCCTGGGTTCTTCTATTCAGCATGATTATTTTGAGATCATCCTTGTCATAAACATGGACAAAGAGCTTATTGCATTTAATTCTTGAGTAGTATTCTTTTACATGAAAATATCATAGTTTGCTTATTCTTGCTCTGGAGAATATTTTTTGTAGTTGTTATTATTATTGGGTTTTTTTTTTTTTTTGGTGGAGGAGTTCCAGGGATTGAACTCAGGGCACTAGACCCTGCCCTATATTGCCCTGTAACATCCCCAGTCCTATTTTGTATTTTATTTAGAGATAGGGTCACACCAAGTTGCCTAGCACCTCACTCTTGCTGAGGCTGGCTTTGAACTCACCATCCTCCTGACTCAGCTTCACAAGCTGCTGGGATTACAAGCATGTGCCACCTTGCCCTGATTTTTTGTTGTTGTTGTTTTTATTTTATCTATGACAAAGCTGTTATAACATTCATGTACGAGTGTTTATACATGTGTTTTCATTTCTCTTGAGTAAATACATATGAATAGAAAGGTTAGCTCATATTGTGTGTGTTTAACTTCTTACAAATAAGAGACCCAGAATAGATAAAAGCAATCCTTAGCAGGAAGAGTGAAGCAGAGGGCATCACTATACCAGACCTTAAACTATACTATAAAGCAATAGTAACAAAAAACAGCATGGTATTGGCACCAAAACAGACTGGTAGACCAATGGTACAGAATAGAGGACACAGAGACTAACCAACAAAACTACAATTATCTTACATTAGACAAAGGTGCCAAAAACATGCACTGGAGAAAAGATAGCATCTTCAACAAACGGTGCTGGGAAAACTGGAAATCCATATGCAACAAAATGAAATTAAACCCCTATCTTTCACCTTAAACAAAACCCAAATCAAAATGGATCAAGGACTTAGGAATACAACCAGAGACCTTGTCTCTAAGAGAAGGAAAAGGAGGCCCTAATCACCATCATGTCTTCCTTAATAAGACTCCTATGGCACAAGAATTAAAATCAAGAATCAATAAATGGGATGGAGTCAAACTAAAAGTTTCTTCTCAGCAAAAGAAACAACCTGTAAGGTGAATAGAGAGCCTACATCTTGGGAGCAAATCTTTACTCCTCAAACATCAGATAGAGCACTAATCTCTAGGGTATATA
Organism: Callospermophilus lateralis; assembly: GCF_048772815.1. Lineage (NCBI taxonomy): Eukaryota > Metazoa > Chordata > Mammalia > Rodentia > Sciuridae > Callospermophilus > Callospermophilus lateralis. The sequence continues at coordinate 78,258,276 of NC_135316.1, forward strand.
AAGAACTCAAAAAGCTAGACACCAAAAAAACAAACAAACAAGCAAACAAATAACCCAATCAATAAATGGGCCAAGTAACTGAACAGACACTTCTCAGAAGATGATATACATTCAATCAACAAATACATGAAAAATGTTCATAATTACTAGCAATTTGAGAAATGTAAATCAAAATCACTCAAGATTTCATCTCACTCCAGTCAGAATGGCAACTATTATGAAGACAAACAACAATAAGTGTTGGGTGAGGATATGGGGGAAAAGGTACACTCATACACTACTGTTGGGACTGCAAATTGGTGCAGCCAATATGGAAAGCAGTATGGAGATTTCTTGGAAATTGGTAATGGAACCACCATTTGACCCAGCTATCCCTCTCCTTGGTCTTTACCCAAAGGACTTAAAAATAGCATACTACAGCAACACAGCCACATCAATGTTTATAGCAGCACAATTCATAATAGTTAAACTGTGGAACCAACCTAGATGCCCTTCAGTAGATGAATGGATAAAAAAATGTGGCATATATACACAGTGGATTATTATTCAGCAATAAAAGAGAATAAACTCATGGCATTTGCAGGTAAATGGATGGAATTAGAGAAGATAATGCTAAGTAAAGTTAGCCAATCCCAAAAAAACAAACGCCGAATGTTTTCTTTGATATAAGGAGGCTGACTCATAGTGGGATAGGGAGCAGGAGCATGGGAAGAATAGGTGAACTCTAGAGAGAGCAGAAGGGTGGGAGGGAAAAGGAGGGAACCTGGGGTTGTTAATGATGATGGAATACTATTCTATTTATTTTGGGAAAAGTAACGAAAAAGAAGTCAGTCTTTATTTTGAAAAATTTCAAACCAACAGAGAAAACTGAACATGTTATAATGAACACAAATATATATATTTCAACTTGATTTTCCAGTTTTTAACCTGACACCTATACCTTTTTCCCAATGGCTCTCACTATTCTTTTCTGGGTTAATTATTGTATTGAGGTTGCAAAATGGTACTTTTCTAATTTTTATCATTCCTTCTACATTTCTTAGCTAAATTTTTCAATAAGAAGAGCTTCCTCCCACATATACAATTTTAAATTTAATATCATTTTTGTCTCATGTATTTTTTAACCTTATGCATTATAACCCATAACTGTCATTTTTTTCTTGATGCTCAAAACTTAGTTTCAAATTTGGCCTGATGCCAACTAAATTCATTTCACCTTTCCATTAGTCTATTTCTGACACAAATAGATGTTCCAGACACACTTTACCTAAACACCATGTTTTTTTCTTTCAAAAATGCATATTTATGATAGAGATTTCTTAAAGTCAGTGTATTGAGAACATCTTTTTTTGACAGATTTACAGTAAGTATTTTATTGTATGTGTTTTTTTTTTTTTTAAATCCCTTTGCTGGACTTGGTGTTATTTCTAAACAATATGGTACAAAAACCTGCACATATGTCTTTTCATGCCTGTGAATTGGTAGAATAGAATTCTGAAAGCAAAATTACTGAGTCAATGAAATGCATGCTTAATTGTTATTAAATGTTGCCAGATACCCCCTCTAAAGATTGTACCATTTTGCAACTCTCCTTAGAATGCAGAGAGGGTCTGTTTTCCTTCAGCTCAACAGAGTAGAGTTTCATTGTTTGGGGCTTTGGCCAATCTGACAGATGAGAAATTATTTATCAGTCTAGTTTTGATTTGCATTTTTCTTTTTATGAAAGAAGTTGAGCATAATATCATATGTTTAAGAATCATTTGTATTTCTTTTCTGGTGAATTATTTGTTCATATCTTTTGATGATTAATTTATTAGGTTAATAGTCATTTTATCTCAATTTCTGGGATTGCTTTGTACATTAGAGACATTAGCCATTTGTGATATAAGTTGACCGTTAATTGTCACAATTTACCATTCATATTTCCCCTTGGATTGGGTTTTCTTTTTCTTTTCTCTCGCAAAGTTTTTGACTTTTATCGAGTCATATTTTTTATCTGCTTTGACATGGTCTCTGAGTTTTGGATCAAATTTATAGCTCTAAGGTTTTAAAGAAATGGACTTAGTTTTCTTCTACTTCTTTTTTAGGTTCATTTTTCCATCTATATATTCAATCAATTTAGAGTGGATCCTTGTTAGTAATGCAAGGTATATATTCAGCTTTACCTTTGTTCTAAATAGATACTTAATCACCCCAACATTATTTATATATAAAAAAGTCCATCTCAAGCCTATTAACTTGAGATGCTACCTTCATCATATGTTGGATTTCAGTAGATTTGGGGATTTCTTTAGGAACTTTTTTTTTATTATTGAAGGGCTAAGGACTGAATCTAAGGTCTTGAACCTGCAAATGTTCCACCACTGAGCTGTATCCCCACCTGAAGAACTTACTATTCTATATTCTATTATATGCCCATGTCATAATGTTTTATTTCATAAACCTTGTGGTATATTTTATTATTTATTTAAGCTTGTGCTCCATTATTACTCTTGGATTTTGAAGATTTTTTTCCCCCTGGCTTTTCTTTTCTTTCTTTTTTTACAAGCATTTTTTAATATTTATTTTTTATCTGGACACAATATCTTTATTTATTTTTGTGTGGTGCTGAGGATCCAACCCAGGCCCTCACACACACGCTAGGTGAGTACTCTACCGTTGTGCCACAACCTCAGTCCTTCCTGACTTTTCTTGCTTACTTTTTTCCAGATAAACTTAGGATCTGTTTGTCTGGTGTCAGAAAAATAGCTTTGAGTTTTCATTGAGATATGAGTACTAATTAGAGATTACAGATTACTTAAGAGCTACTTGAAGCTGAACTATGATATTGGATCTGCTTATCCAAGAATATGGTATGTCTTTCCATTCATATCTATATGAAAGTGTCGTGATGGGCAAAGATGCAACTTATGCAGTCGAGGAGGGAAATAAAGAATGTCCACATGCTATGTCCTTTTTAATGCTTTATTCACTCAAAATCACTCAATCCAATTTCACTCTCTAGGTTCTTAATCAAGAAATGGCAATCCTTAATGCTGAGCATTGCAATAGACATAATCAATTCAAAGCAAACAATTCTAAGTTAACTCTAAGCACTGCAAACACACTTAATCATGACAGACCTATTACAGACCTTCCCTCTGCATGCTAAGCTTAAGTGCTGGATTCAAAGTCTTAAGTCTTCCATCTTAAGTCCAGCGTTTGCACACTCACTCAGACCACAGCGATCAAGTCAGAAACCAATGGAGGCTTCTCCTGGTATGGAGTTGATGGCTGGCTGAGGAGAGGGTCCTAAGGAGAAGTTGCTGTTATCACCAGGGTCAACACGTGACTGTAGGAGTTTGAGAGCAGTGAGGATGATGCAGAGGATCAGGCAGATGATGAGAAGAGTTGGGATGTCAGTCCAGGTCCTCTCAGGCTCTCCAGCATGTGGGCCTCGGTATTGGCTGGCTTGAATGTCTTTTCATTTGTTCCATTGTGTATAGTAAATTTGGGGGCTTCTGCACCTCCTTTGGTCCCTATCTGCCACAGTCTGGCTGGGCACAAATAACCGGGAGGTGACAAGCAACTTGAAGGTTCAAGCAGGAACTACTTTATTGTGAGTGAACTCAACGGGAACTGAGCAAGACCTCAAAAGTAGCGGGCACCCAAGGTAGCAGGAGCCCCCTTATTGCCGGACAGCAGAGGTATATATACCTAACTGAATTCACAGCTTGTTTCAATTTAGCATCATCCAGTTACAGCAATCAGTCATTAAGGAATCCTCATCATCTTAATAATTATACACAGCTTAACTTAATTAACATCATTAGATACAGCAGTCAGTCATTAAGGAATCCTCATCATCTTAATGGCTCGCTGGCGTTGCCTCACAAACTACTCCCCCTGGCAAAATGCCAGGCGCCTTCTTGACTTGGTTGTGGCTCTCAACACCTATCAGCTGTTACCAGGTTTCTTAGTGACATCTTACATCTTAGAGAGGACATATGGTCTGGCAGTTTCTGCCCTAATATTACCCTTCTGGCTCTTATCAGGGTTATGACAAATGACGGGTGACTTCACCTTGACTCTTATTAGGATTGTGGAAAGTGACTTGTTTTATCAGGCTATGCCCGGTGACATATCAGAGGGCTCTGTGGCCTTGCCTGGTGAGACTGCAGGTTTATTTTAAGATGGAGTTTTAAAATGGAGTTGCTTAGGCTAAGGCCATCCTTACAAATCGACATAGATATTTTTCCATTTAGAACACTTAGGAGTGTTTTAAATTCTGTTCATTAGATTTTTCACATTTTTATTGTTTATCTCAGATATTTTTGTCAATTTTAACTGCTATTGAGAATGGGCAGGAAGTATACAAAATTAGCCTGTATTATCTTGCTACCTTGGAAAGAAAAAAATTTAATTAATCATTCTTCATTATTCATTGCTACAATATTTAGTTACTCCTGTAAAGGAAATTCAAGGATAGAGGAACATAGCAAAAGACACCACACTAAAATCCAGACTGTGAGGATATGCTGTAAAACAGTCTCATCCCATCCATAAATAAATGGCAAGAGTAAAAACAAATGGGAACTTTTACAAGTTGAAAGAAACTTAAGAGAAATACCAACCAACTGTCATATGTGGACCTTGTTTAGATCCTGTTTCAAATATTAAAAGAAAAGAAAAGGGTACTTAAGCAAGGACTTGCCACAGTCTGGCTGGGCACAAAATAACCGAGCCGCCAGTCATTATGAAACTGGAGTTTGAGATGACAGTAGATTTTCTGCTTCACCAATTTCTTTCTGGGTTCTTGTCTCATAAATTTGAAGAATAAAATCCATATCCATAATCTAGAATTGTTTGAAAAGTACCAAAGCCATTGGTCAAACACTATGTTAAACAGGCATTGAAAAAGTACCATAGGGAATGTTGCCTGTGCCCTTTAGCCTTTTGAGTTTTAATCCTTCCTATCATTTCCATGCAGCTTCACCCCCACTTCCATTTTCCACGTTTGGGACAGAGGAGTTGGCTGGAGTGTTCCCATTGGTTAGCTTCATGGTCTTTACACTTGAAAAAAAACCTTTATGGTCCCATTACCCTTACTGCCCGACAGTGGACTATCTATTCTTATTCAATTAGATAATTCTAAGGAACTGTTACTTTTAAGTGTGATGATGTGTTTATGGTTTTTATAAAGAGCCTCATCTCTTAGAAATACATACTGAATTATTTACATATTAAGTTTTGTGATGAATGGGATTGGCTATAAAATGTTCTAATGCTGTGAAGCAAAAATGAAAGAAATTTGGTTCATAATTTTTGAAGCTGAGTGGTAAGTATACCCCTTTTACTATTGTTTATGTTGGAAATTTTCCATGGTAAAAAAAGTTTATAAAATAACATTAGAAAAAGTTAAGTGATTTCAGAAAAATGAATTGGTCTTCTCATTGAGATTGTACTAAATTAAAGATGACTATGTAAGGGCACCCCCTCCTACACAGAAAATCTTAATTAAGCTTCTCCAGAGACTCTCACCATAACTGTTCTTAGACTATCAGTAAAAATTTCTGCAACAGAATTTTCAGGTGTGATCAGAAAGACTAACCCATGGCCTCCCAGAGGTATTTGCATTTTTGTACCCAGGCCTGGGTTCAGTGCTCAAAACATTGGAAAAATCTGCTTTTGTGTGGACTTTGCAGATTGTGAGCCTCTGAGCCCCACCCCCTACACACTGGGCATAAAGTTCTGAAACTTTCTGAACTCGGGGTTCAGAGGGATTGATGAACTATGGCAAAAGCCCCCCTTCTGAACCTGGCTGCACTTAATAAACCTGCTTCCTGCTAAATCATCAGTGTCCAGTCTCATCTGTCCCACGACAACTAATTACTGTAGAGTTCTAGCAAATGAGGTTACTGATTGAATGTTAGGATGGCCTTAGGCCTGAGACTAAGCAACTTTATTTTAAAAACTCCAGTTTGAAACCTGCAGTTTCACTAGGCACACCCACAGGCCCTCTGATGTGGCCTCAAACAAGTTAATTCCCCTCACCCTGATAAACAGAGTGAAGCCCCTGGCTGGCTGTCCTCATCTGATAAGAGGGAAAGGCGAGAAGATCAGGGTGGAGACCACCTGACCAGATATTTCTGACCCCAGGGTAAATTATGTCCTGGAGAAATCCAGTGGTAGCTGATAAGGACTGAAAGGAGGGTCAACCCCCCCCCCCAAATTTAGTATAATAATAGAGCAAATGAACAGGGATTCAGCCAGCCGAAACAAGGATGCACTCGAGCTGGAGAGCCTGATGAGGACCTGACTTGTCATAGTTTCCTGATGAGGACCTGACTTGTCATAGTTTCCTGAGCCTCTGTGTGATCCTCACCACTCTCAAATTCTACCGCCTCCTCTGGACCTTGGTGAGAGCCGCCACTTCTCCCTACTAACCTTTCCTCAACCGATTGTCCACTGTTGAGAGCCACAGCCGAAGGGGCCCCAGCAAACTTTCAGACTGCCAGCTGATGAGCTGAAGGGGCCCCAGCAAACTTTCAGACTGCCAGCTGATGAGCTGAAGGGGCCCCAGCAAACTTTCAGACTGCCAGCTGATGATTGGCTCACAGCGGCCCCAGCAACATCTAGCTGATTGGCTCCTCTGTGGTGATGCTCATTGGGCTGTTTCCCTGCCCTTTCAGACCACGAAGCTGCTCATTGGGGGACTTTTTTGGCTCTGCCCATGCGACCCAGCCAATCGGCCTCAAGAGCAGGAGGATTGTGGGAGGAAGAGGTTGTTGGGGTGTGTGGCTTGTGGGAAGCCGGTGGTGGCAGTTGGGCTCTGAGGGTTTTTTCCTGAGGAGCTGTTTTGTTTCTCTTGCGTGGTTCTAAAAATAAAGTTAGTTTCTTTTGACAAGTGGCTCCTGAATTGTGCCCAGCCAGACTGCGGCAGTCCACTCCATGCCAGGAAAAGCCTGCCTTGGTTCCAGACCTGATCACGGCGGTCTAAATGAGTGTGCATCTGCTGGACATAAAGCCTAAGACTTAAGACTTTTGAACTTAACATGCAGAGGAAATGTCTGTCATTAGCCTATTGTGATTAAGTGTATTTTGCAGTGCTTAGAATTAATCTAGAATTGTGTGCTGTAAATTGATTATGTCTATTGCAGTGCCTAGCATTAAGGATTGTTGTTTTCTTGATTAAGAACCTATAGAGTGAAATTGTATTGAGTAATTTGAGTGAATAAAGCATTGAAAGGGTCAGAAGCGCATGGACATTCTTTATGTTTCACCTCGACTGCATATGTCGCAATTTTGCCCCCTTGCGACACTGAATCATGTAAATATAGGGATACCAGTTCTTGGGTTGCAGAGTATTGGTTTTGACTATGATTACCAAGGAATCATATGTTAATTCAAGTTTCATGGAATAAAATTCCATGATCATACCTAGAAAACCAGTTATTAGAGATATAGTGATTTGAATGGAGGTTCCCCCCAAAAGATATGTCCACTCACAACCATGAATATGATCTTATTCAGTAAATGGGTCTTTGCAGATAAAACGAAGTTAAGAACCCTGAGAGATGAGAACATTATGGGGTAGATTTGGCACTAAATCCAGTAAGAAATGTTTTTAGAAAATAAGGAAAGAAAACATGACATGAAGACAGAGACAGAGATTAGAGCAATGCATCCCTAAACTAAGGAGTGACCTATCACAAACCAAGAGAGGGGCATGGGATGGTTTTCCCCTAAAAACCTCCAGAAGGATCTACCATTTCTAAGGCCTACACCCCAGATATCTGGCTTTGAAAACAGGGAGGGAATAAAATTTGTGTGTGTGTGTGTGTGTGTGTGTGTGTGTGTGTGTGTGTATTGGTAGTAAGGATTGAGCCCCATCCCTTTTTATATTTTATTTTGAGACAGGGTCTTGCTAAATTGCTTAGGCTAAATTGCCAAGGCTGGCCTTAAACTTTCGATCTTCCTGCCTCAGCCTCCGAAGTCACTGGGATTACAGTGTGTGCCATCACGGCCAGCATAGTCTTAGTGTTTTACATTTGTGGTAATTTATTATGACAGCTCTGGCAAATTAATCAGGTGAGAGAAACAAAGCAGGTGTTAGAAATATCTGGGTGCCATGAGAAATCAGATGCATGCTCTGAAGTAGCTCTGCTGGCAGACTTGTCCTTCCAAAGAAAACTGGGCAAGTAAGCATACTTAGTAAGGCAGTTCATCTCAGATATCCCTAACACAGCGCTGCCCCTTGCTCTGATAGGAAGAACTTGAGGTTACAATCTGCCCAATTGGCTAGATTAAAATTGGGGAGGGCAAGAGGAAGGGCTACACTTACGACTGGATCACTTAGCACACTATATGCATTATGATTGGAAGCCTGAGGACAAAGAAGGATCATAGTTGGGTCTTGTGACAAGGTAGCAGAGTCTACATTCCTGCCCATATGTAGATATATGATATACAGGAAAGAGACCTCAGAATAGCTATATTTTAGCCATATGTTTTTGTAACTTAAAATGGCTCACATTTAAATATCAGGACATTCAGACTATAGGATTTAACTTTGACAGAAAAGAGAATATGAATCTTACACAGGTGCACAGACAGAGGCAGAGTTGAGAGACAAGACAGATCTAGTGACAGAGATGAGAGAATACCTGATAGCACCCCTTTCCTCATGTAACTAAGCTGAACTTCAACTCTGTTATTTCTTGCAAAAATGGGGAGGGGGACATTCAGGAGCTAATTCCCAAAATCCAGCCTCTTTACATTTTTAAAAGAGATAAAATATTGGCCCATCTCTCTAGTCTTCTGGGAAGTTCGTCTTCCTTCCTAATTCCTCAAATATGCTCCTGGATATTATTTTTAAATGAATTCATTTTAGTTGAATTCTTCAAGCCTAGATCTATGGATTTAAAATTAGGTTGTTAATACTAAAGTATATGAATATGTTTAGTGTCATTAGTGATTCTAAAGTTACAGTTTTGATCAACTTAGGGGCCAATTAACTTTACATTGCCCTAAGACTTCATGCTGGCTGCACTTAAGTCTTTGATCATTAATATGATTAAAAGAGTGTGGTTGAATGAATACAGATGCATTTACTTTGAAGGAGAAATAACTGTGAAGGACACTGTGGGTTCACTTACTCTTGAGTCCCTTGAATGTCCTTCTGGTGCAGTTTCCTATACTTCAAAATGGTAAGACTAAAGGCTGCATTTCCCTGTCTTCCTTGCAGGTGGGATTTGGCAACTACCAATCAGACGTATTTCTGGAAGATTTGAAAGACAGAAGTTGGATGAAATTGAAGGTTTTGAGAAATATGGCAATAGACTCTGTTCTTAAGTATGCTGTCATTTCTAGCTTGATGGGGATGGAGGTTGAGTACCAGCCTGATTGTTTTTGAATCTTGCATATCCAGCAGGTGCAGTGTGACTCCATTGTGATGCTAGCAGCTTCCTGACCCCTGGATTGCCTCCAGTGGGGCACATTCCTGAAGTTCCTGGAGTGTCTTCCAAATTTCCCCATCTTCCTGATTGAGGCAGACTGCAGCTCCCCTGGCAGGCCACTTCTGTGGAGATTCTAGAAGGCCAAGCTTGGCACCCACTCCTTACATGCTTCCGATAATTTGATAAGTAACTATTTTCAAAAATCTCCTTTGTTTCAAATAGCCAGAGAAATTTACTGAAAGAGTTCAAGTCCAGCTTTTTGCTCTAATCTTCTTCTGAGAATCACACCTGCTTAGTAGTGTCAGTCCTAGTGTGGGGAGGAGGGTAGTTTAAAAAAAGATCACACTTGCCATCTCATTTTGTTCAAAAATGCTCTTGGAAGGGCATCTCAGAAACATGAGCAGTAGTGATCTTTGTGTGGTGAAATTATGGTGTTTTCTTTATTTTTATAAAGGTAGCAGATGCTGCAAATTGTTTAGATCTGCTTGGCCCACCCCGGATTCACCTGCAATTTCAGTTTAAACTGTACACACCAACAGCTTCCTGTCTCTAAGCTTTGATGTGGGGATGTGCTTGCCTGCACGAGGCAGGTCAAAACTCCTAGTGAGGTTAATGTTTCAAGAGAGATGCTTTCCTGGTGAGGGGCATAAATTGCTGGATTAGAATCCATATTTCCCTGTGTGAGATCATTTGCAAACATACATCTCAGAGAGTCCCCAGTGAGCTTAAGCCCCAGTGGCCCACAGCAGTGACTGACTCATTAGTGCTTTGCTTATTGTTGTCCCTCGTTTACTTGGAGTCCTCCCCCCGCTGCCCGTCTCAGAATCACTTTTCAAATAAACACCTTGCCTCTCGCCCCTTGCACCAGGGTCAGAGATTCAAATAGAGAAAACAATAAACGTGTATTACTCTTAAAATCCTGTTACAAGAGATGGCCGACATATCAAAATACCAAATGTGTGTTAAAGAGACTATTACTGTTTTGTTTTTTTTTACTTATATTATATTAAAGGTATAAATCTTTACTTCCCACTATGGTGGAATCATATTTGAAGTATTAATAATGGAGGTTGTTTCCAGATCTCTGAGTCCCTGGAATAACAATTTTTTTTTTCATTTCTCTGATTCTGTATATGTTCGGCACAGTAGAATCACAGAACAGTTGCTAAAGGCAAACACAACCAAACATAGCGAACAACTGTTTAACCTAAGAGAAAAACAATTTGGTTGTACACTTGATTAGTGATGTTTTCCCATGCCAAGAAGCTAAGTGACTTTCACAGTATTTGGAGAAAGGAGTGTGAAAAGGGAGAAGTCGCTGTCCCCAGAAAGCACAAGAGAGGCTAAGAGCTCTGGCCAGGACTAGAAGCTTCTCTCACCTCCGGGGCAGAGGCAATCTGGAGGGTAGGACGATCTTATTGCCCACTAAGGCTGCCCAGCCTCGGAGGTTAGCACATTGTCTCTCCTGGAATTATTCTCAACTGAGCTCTGAAAATTTGTCAGCACCCCATCTGACCTATCCATGTGACAATCACTGTGAGATATGCCAACAAAAACTCCATCTTCCCAAACGAGGTGGGAGGTGAAGACACCTCACAGGATTATGCTGGAGTGAAGGGTAAGTAAATCTTTCCTTTCCGCAAGTAAACTTTACTCATATAAAACTGCCTTGAAATTTGCCTGCTGAGCTGGGAAAGTGGTGGCATTATAAGGGAAATCATAATTGCTGGTGTTTTCAGGGCTTACGGTCTGTGCTCTTCATTTCAGGGCAAACCTTTGCAATAGATATCTTCTTTATCTCATGTTACAGATGAGGAAACTGAGGTTCAGGAAAGGTAAGTATATAAGGACTGTACCACTAATATATGCAGAGTTAGACTTCTGACACTAAGGATGGATTGAATTCTTAACAACCATAGCATATACAGCACAAATTCTTCCTACTACCGCATTACCAACACAAGCAATGAAAGAGGCACATTAAGCCCGAGCAAAAACAGATTATAACTGGTTATCATGTTGTGGTGTTGCCAATGATTAATTACCTCCCATTGTCCACTAAGGTATGACATTATTAATCATCTTGATGTTATTTTTACTCTTTCCAATATATTGCTGGAGTCTGGGGTTTCAAGCACGAGCATTAGATTCTCATTTTAATGTTATAAGAGCAATAGGCTTTGTTTATGCCTTTTCTTTCTCATATTATCACCAGGGCCATTAGGACAGATTCATTTGTTGTCATTCCTTATTCTCATTACAACCTTTATCACAATAATATGGTATGATATTGGAATTTTAATGGCTCATATATTCTGTGAAACATGATGGCAATAAACTGTAATGCTTTGACCTCAGCTTTTTAATATTTGATGCATTGTCCATTCCCAACCTACCTAACTCCCTCCTTTCCTCATGCTCCTTCAGTGGGGAGGAGTGGATGGGCAGTCACTCAAAACAAGAAACATTGACCAAGTGGAATATACGTGTTGGTAAGCCTATTAAATGTGAATAGCCATTCATGCTCCATTTTGAAAAGAGCAAATCACATTTCTTCTCATGACAGAATACAAAGAGAAAGTAAACCAAGAAAACATGAATCAGCTCATATTATAAGGATGACAACAGGATCCTAAAAATGCCATATTCATCAACCATTCTGGAGACAATGACTCAACCAAGACCTGGAAATGCCAACTTCCTGCAAATGCAGCTTCCTTCTTCTTACAGTTGGTGGCATATATTTGTTGGCAAAGTGAAGAATATTAGAAGGTGAATCAAAAGCAAATTCAGCATCAAAGAATAGCCTCATTATCTACTTAGAATTCATACAAGACTGATGTATGATCCAGACATGGGAGCACAGCTTTCAGGGACATAGCAGAGAAGAACCATGGCTGAAAGGAATGGTTGCACCATATGCTTCATGGTCAGATCTAACGCTGGACCCTTTGTTGCAGGACTCAAAGGGCAAAAACTACAATTATTCTTACTGCAGCCTTCCATGAAAAAATGAAAGTCTGTGCTCTTCTAGTACCAATCATGGGTCCATCACTTTTCTATAAGGTGGTGATATCAAAATGAAAAAGCTTGATCCCCAAGAGATTATTGAAGTTTAATAGAAAGTCCATGGAAAAGTGGAAGGTAATGGCAGAGGATGGAGAGATGAACTACTTTAGAGTATTGACTGCACTTCTTTTGACTCGGTTTTAAAAATTCAAGAACTGTTTATGATGCTCCAGAAGTTCATCAAGCTCAACTTGACTTAATCATGCAAGATACTTCAGGGTGCAGTATAAACAGCATTAATTTACAAAGGGAAATGTTGCTACACACTAACTTCAAGGTTTAGTAGGAATATCTTAAGGTTTTGTGGGATATCCAGATGCATACACCCTCACAGCAAGAAAATGACTTTCGGATGCTAGATTGGGCAAGTCCATGGGGGAGGCTGCCCCCCCATGTTCTTCCTTACTGGATTATTGATCATTTTTCTTTTATCTGTGTTTCCATGCTTTATTTCTTACCATCTTACCTCTCTTGACATAAACCATGATAGATTTGTTATTATCATCTATTCCTTCCTTCCTTCCTTCCTTGTTTTCTCCCTCCTCTTGTTCCACCCCTTCTCTCTCCCTCTCTCTCTCTCTCTCTCTCTCTCTCTCTCTCTCTCTCTCTCTCTCTCTCTCTCTCTCCCCATATATATATATATATTTTAGTCCAGAGTACATTGTTTATGGTTTAGTTGTGGTGTCCCCTAAAAGTTCATGTGTGAGACAATGCAAGAAAGTTCAGAGAAGAAATGACTGGGTTATGAGAACCTTAATCCAATGAGTGAATCATTCCCCTGATAGGGATTAACTGAGTGGTAACTGAAGTGGTAGGGTGTGGCTGGAGGCAGTGAGAATTGGGGCATGGCTATGGGGTATATATTTTATATTTTCTTTCTGATCATGATGTGAGCTGCTTCCCTCTGCCACACTCTTCTGCCATGATGTCCTGCCTCCCCTCAAGCCCTGAGGAATGGAGCCTGCTGTTGTCTGTGGGTTGAGACCTGTGAAACCATGAGCCCCCAAATAAACTTTTCTTCTTCTACAATTGTTCTGGTTGGGTCATTTAGTCACAGCAGTGGAAAAGCTCACTAAACCAGTGTGTTTAAAATAGTTTTACAAATATTTAATCTCAGTTTCCAATAAGTATCACAGAACATATCTCCCAGAGATACTCTGAGAAAACCAGCCCGTTGTCAGACAGTTTTGGAAAATGCGGTGCACTACATACCACTATTACTGATTCATGTGCACTACACTATACTAAAGGCTCTGAGAAACTCCATGCCCTAAATACAAGTTTGTTAATATCATGTTTCTAAAATTTCCTGTTGTGGGAATTCTTCATCTTGAAACATCTATGAACACCTCATAAGAAACATTGACATAATCACAGCTGCTGTGTGCTTCTTTGATCACTTAACTCCCAGAGTCCTAAGAATGACCTTCTGGAATCCTAATATCTCTTGTACAGATGAATCATTACAGGATAACTTAGGAACCAACAGTACTAATAAATCCATAACCTTTCCCCCAAACTTCAAATCCATGTACACAAATCTAGAATATTGTTAAGCATCATGTCTTGTTTCCTTTCTGAAGATTTCTGGAGTTTGATCCTCCTCCTCCTTCTGCAGACACTGCCTCTTTTCAGACACTCTTTCCTCCACAGAATGACTCACCCTTCTTCCAACTCCCTCCAAATCCATCCCTATTCTTACCAGAGTGTTCTTTCAAACTATTCTTTTTGCCATCAACAAAAAGTTTTAAAATAATGTATGATCATTTTATATAATTTGGAAAGGACAGAAATAGACACAGAAGAAATTTTAAAAATACCCCATCAATTTCACCACACAATGAAAAACAGGTGATGTTTTATGAGTTGTCAAGATGTGCCCAGGGCTACTGTTGGATTGCCTGTGCTTTTCTTCACAGGTTTTAAGAACTACTTTTATATTAAGTACATTAATTCATGCAACTTATTTGTTACAAATAGTACTCTTGGCTTTTACATGCTTATCCAATTCTTTTTCTTTCCATTTAGGTAATATATTCCTTTATTTTGTATTTAACTCTCTCCTAGCAAGACAGCATGCAAGGGATCAAGTCACTCCCTTAAGGATAAAACCAAGTGACCCACACCCCCCAAAAAAAAAGAAAAGAAAAGAAAAATATTTATTTGTGCAGGGTCAACAGGAACTCCTCACCAGGGGTCAATTTAAAAGAATGAAAGACCTGACAGCCTAACTGAGGGATCTGACCAAGATGTTTTTCTTATCTTCTCAAATAACCACATGTAGCTTTTCAAGAAAGTAGTTTACTATTGACATCAAAGGATATTTCCCCTTGAAGCAAGATGAGATGAATCAAGCAAGATCGGAAGCCAGCCCAAGATAAATATTTTAAGGCAATATGAAAATATTTGGGACATTTGGGGTAGGATAAAAAGGAATTAGTGGGCTGTTGCTGAACTAAAGGAAAGTCAGTAAAGATATTAAAGTAAATCTCCTTAAGAAGCTGATTCTAAATGTGCTGTGATGAATGACGCTGAGCCTGCTTGGAGAGGAACTGTATTACAAAATTGAAAGTGAATAATTTCAAGCAATGAGTGCATATATATGTGCATGCGCATCCAGTATCTGGAATAAAAGAAAACATTTATTTGATCCCTGTTTTACTTAGCTGCATGGGGTTCCATGATCTGGAATGAACTGATCATATAAAGAGTGCATAGCTAATCACTACCTCCTTTCACCTAACTCTGACAATTCCTTAGCTTCCTGTTGTCATGATTTCAACTCCATCACCTTTGCTAATCCACAGACAGAATCCCTGCAGTAAATATTGTGATATGTCTCTGAGATCTTCTCAAAGGATTCATTCTAGGATTTATTCATTCAGTTCCTAAAGAGTGATAGCTTCTGAGGACTCCTTCTGTACCCCAACCCAGGGGTTGTCCTCTGAGCAGTGACTCACTCAAGATTATACCTTCTCCCAATGTTGCTACAAGATTTAAAGATTTAGATCCCTGCCCTGAATTTGGAACAAGTCTAAATGGCCAATCCACCGTCAGAGTATTTCATGTTACTTGCTGAGGTCTAATTTGAATCTTTGAATCTGCATCACAGTTCATCTTCCCCCTCTATCTAATTTTGATGGTCTTTTCCTTAGATGTGTTATTTCTAAGTGTAATACCCAATAACAGTCCTATACACAGATTTTCTTTTCAGACAAAGCCCATCATCAGGTTGCCTGTGACAAAAGGTTATAAAGTGATCCTTGGGAACAGAATTTAAAGTAGAATCTTGGGGCTGCATCACCCCTTGGTCAGATTACAATGAGGACCCCTTTGCTGGTGGCAGGTGGAGTGTTTAAAGCTTGCATGCTATATGTTATAACTCTGCATTTGGTAAGGGTTTTTTCTTTTTTTCTTTTTTTGGTACCAGAGTGCTTAACCACTCAGCCACGACTCCAGTCCTTTTTCTATTTTTTATTTAGAGGAAGGGTGTTGTCAAGTTTCTTAGGGCCTCATTATGTTGCTGAGGCTGGCTTTGAACTTATGATCCTCCTGCCCCAGCCTCCTGATCTGCTGGGATGATAGGCATGCACCACTGTGCCAAACTGGTAAGGATTTTTTCCAAGGGAGAACTTGGAGGGGAAACCATTGAAAGTGAAGGTGACAGCTGGTACAATATCCCATGTTCCAAAGATAACAGGAAAGTAGTGATTATAAAAATTGCAACATTGGATGGCAATTAGTAAATGCTGCAGTTGCACTGGAGAAAGATAAGGGAAAGTTGAGAGGAACTGTCCTGGCTGTTTATGGCTCTGGAGCAAACCAACTCAAAACTTACTGGCCAACTTACTGGAAAATAGCACATCCTTTGTCCACTCAGCATCAGATGGGGTAACTGGAATGCTAGAGGTTGGACTCACATGAGCACTGGCTTACTCACAAATCAGGTGATGGACACTGGCTGTCAGCTAGAATTTACACACCTGGCCCCTCCAGGGCATAACTTTCTCATACCTCAGTAGCTGGGTTCCTAGACAAAAAGTACCAAGAGGGGAAAGAGAGTCCTGTGGAAGCTCTGTTGCCTTTTATGACTTAGCCTTGAAGGTCACACAGCATCAGTTCAACTGTATTCTTATTTTTAGGAGTCATGAAGCCTGGCTGTTATGTCAAAATTTGCTGATATGCTTTAAAATCACTAGAGTGATTAATGACTAATTTCAGGTAAATTGTAAAAGTCAGAGGGGCTCATTTATTGCATTTTAAAAGACTCTCCTCTTCTCTATAGCTAGAGGGTAGAAAAAAATCAAGGAGCCTGCCTTGGGGATCCAGAGATTATTAAATTATCCAACCCAGCAAGTCGGCTATGCTGGGAGGAAAGCCTTAATTAGAAAGGAAGAGGAGGGTAAAATTTGGGACGGGACATCTGGGCCAACATATTCAAGAAACTTGAAAACTCACATCATCCTGTACACACTGGCCCTGCAGAGGTGGCCCACTCTTCCCTCTTAAAGGGTAGCACTCCTCCCCACCATTTGGAAGACAATTCAGAGGCATCTGCCTTGCAGCACTAATTCAGCTGGATCATTCTAAGGGAGGATAGAGGGCTGTTCCCTGAAGCAGCATAGACCACAGGAGCTGGGAGAGACTGTGCAATCAGGTCCAGAGAATACAAGATCCAGGGAGATGGAATATCAAATCACATAGGTTATCAATGTGGACATTCTCCCGAGACAAAGCATATAACACCTTGGCACAGTTCTCACGAAAAATGCCAATCTTCTAAGAGTCTAGTTCTTGAAAGCCTGGGGTAAATGCTGGTCCACACTAAATAAAGCAGAAATGCCAAAAGTGGTGGTGGCAAACTGGGGGAAAGGAATCAAGAGTCTCAGGGGATACTAGAGGAAACAGACTGTGTAAGAAGAGGAAACCCACAAGGTGACTCTGCGCAGTGGAAGAGCCCAGATAAAACTAGCCTCACTGAGACACTCCGAGTTGCCCATCTTCTGTCGTCCAGGCTGAGGACAGGTATGCCATTATAGAACTGTCTCTGATGGCACTGAGGGTGAGAGGCTGTTGAAATAATGGAGGCCAGTTGGAGGTGCTTAACAGTCAAAGCAAGTGTATAAAATGATCATAATAAGGGTTAAGGTCAAGTGGCAACTAGGGGTGCTGAGCCACAGACAGCTCTGAAGATGGTTAATAGGACGTAGAATCCCTAGGGTGAAGATAGATGGAAAGCCAGCAAGTGTAGTGTTCAATTTATAAAACCAAAGAAAAGGGTTGGGAGGCTGATATAGCTGCTTCAATAAAAAGTTATGATCTCTGTTTACTTTCTGGACCTGATCCAGGGCCAGAGAGTGTCAGTGTGGCTGCCCTGACCCCTATTTGTCCACTGTAATCACTACCTCTCCTTCAACCTACATCTACAGCTACACCTGTGGGTGTCCCAAGGACAGCTGGCAGAAGAGGAAGAAAGGTTGACTTGGCATGTGAGTACAAGCCAAAACTAAACTGCTACTCTCATATAGCCTGCTCCCAGGTACCATTGAAAAACACAGGTGAAAGGAAATGTTTCCAATCGTCAGAGACTTGGGCCATATCCCTGGTCACCTACTTTGTAAGGTAAGTGAAGTGGTCTGCTATAAATATTTACAGACTCATAGGCAGTTGTCAATGGTGTGGCTCACTGGTCAGTGGTCCAGCAGAAGAAACGTAGGTAGAAAGGTAGAAAAAGAAGGGGGAAGGGGCATGTGGATATACCTATGGAACTGGACACTCAGTGTGAAGAATTGCACATTGCAAGTTAACACCCACCTGAGAGCATTCACCATGGAGGAAGCACTCAACAGCAAGTCTACAGAATGTCTCAGTCAGTTGCCATCAGTCACCCTGTTCTGGCACAGTTAATACATACATAGAGCATCCATGAGGTCAGAGAAGAAGCCTTTCAAAAGCATAGACCCCTACACATAAAATGGACCTGAACTTTCTTCCACTCTGAACATTCAAATTGCCACCAGTACAAACCGACACAGATAGTGCCCTGATGTGGCATTATCCTTAGAAGGAATAAATCTTCAATTTGGCAAATTGACTAACTTTGGACCTCTTCAACCCTGAAAGGTAAATCCAGTCAAACTCAAACCATTCCAGGCCTAGGGGTGCTGACCCACAGACAACGACGAAGATGGTTTGAGGTCTAGGCCTTAAATCTTCTCAACTTGCTGAAGTAAAAACAAAGTAAAATTTTAAAAGATGAGAAAGTTTGTAATAGCAACTTCATGATACATTTGATACCAAATAACAGTTTAATAAAAGTCACTGCCCAAAACAGGAATTCTGCTCAATGTTTTGGAACTGATTCTGAGATGCTCCATAGGACAGCTGGTTAAATGCAGGTATCTAAACCCCCCTATTAAACGCAGACTCATATCGCTCCAGGTATGAGTTTGCTTTTCCTATTCCCAAGTCCCCAGTGAGCACCAGTGCCTGAAAGCTGACAGAGACTGGATCTGCTGACATAGGATAATGCAGACTCTCGCTTCAGACTAGGAGACTACTTTCCACCAAAAAAGGTGCAGTTGTGAGCACATGGAATCTACTGATCCCATCCCATATCATACCACCCAGGATCTGCCAAGTGGATAGAATGATGGAGTGGTCCTTTAAAGCCAAAGCACAAATTTGAAGATGACATCCTGCAAGGGTAGAGTGCCAGCTTCCAGGAGCTAAATCAGCTGACTCAGAATTAGCTGAGTCTTCTGTATTAAAAGACCATAATATAATGCTGTATCTTCAATAGGTAGAATATATGGACCCAGGATCCCAAGAGGTTGAAATAGAAGTGGTCTTGCTTACTAATATGCCCACTTTGGAACTTTGTGCTTTCAATCCTCCATCCATTCAAGTAAGGATAGGTTTGCTCACAGGGCATGTCTTCATCTTCCTGTACAATTTTGATAGGAAATGAACAAGTTCAACAGTCACAGACTGGAGAAGGGCATAGTGTCTTGGAGTTCATACCACTCCGGGATGAGGGTCTGAATCACTCTGTAAGAAAAGTCACCTAGATCAGTGGAGCTTCAGGGAGAACGAATAATAGAAGGAAAAGATGATGACAATCATGACTTTGAAGTCTCTGGTAGTGGTAGTGTCGATAGTTCATCCCACTGACTTTCTTGTAGGCTTACCCAGGAAGTGAGACACTCAGAAGCAAGTTGCAGATGGGGTGAACTTACTACAAGAAGCATATGGTATGAGGGGTGGATGCTATGGTACATTGACCAGATCACCCCTTATAGACCAATTTGGTAGTTTCCCAGATGCCAGGTCAGAATGGAATACTATACAGAACTATTCTAACTCACTGTGTTATTTTCAGGTTCTAGGATGCCTCTGGTTTAGCTCAATACAATGTCTTCAGCCCCCAGTTCCTTGCCTGTTCTGCACCCAAGGCACAGTCCTTCCTCTTAATTTTTCGTATCCCAACTTTTTCCCTCCCTCCTTCACATTCCATATATTTTTGTTTGCTTGCTTTATTCAGGTTT
This sequence comes from Callospermophilus lateralis, assembly GCF_048772815.1. Classification (NCBI taxonomy): domain Eukaryota; kingdom Metazoa; phylum Chordata; class Mammalia; order Rodentia; family Sciuridae; genus Callospermophilus; species Callospermophilus lateralis. The sequence goes on from NC_135316.1 coordinate 78,278,329, forward strand.
TCTTATTTATTTTATTGAAGAATGAACATAGAGCATAAGGTATACTAATAATTATATAGCTTGATGATTTTTTCATATACATCTATTCATGTAATTGGTATGCAAATCAAGGTACAAAATATTTCCATACCCCATATGTCTTCATCATGTCCCTTTCCATTCTGTCTATACCTCCCATCCCAACAGAGATAAACCTTATTCTGAACTTGATTTGACTTCAAACGAGTGAAATCACGTAGTATGTGGTCTTCTGTTCTGTTCTGGTTGTTTTTTTTTTTTTCCCTACTGAATTTAATTTCTGTGTGATTCATTCATGTTGTGTGTGTTTCAGTGGTTTTTCTTTTTGGCTATGCATTTCCCACTGCCTACTGTAAGATAGACATATGTTACCTCTAGCAGTTTCCCATAGTGCTTGTGCTATTTGACATTCCAACCAGCCGTGTATAAGAGTTCCTGTTGCTCCACACCCCTGTTCACATTTGTTCTTGTTAGACTTTAAATTTTCCTGCCATTCTGATGCATGTGTAGCTATAATTCATTCTGGTTTTAGTTTGCATTCCCTTGATGGCTAAGGAGGGTAGGCACGTTTTCATTTGCATAATGGAATTTGGATATTCTCTGTGGGAGCTATTTTTGGCCCATTTTTCTTACCCACTCTTATTCCCTCCTATTCCACATTTTGGTTGGAAAAGAATGGATTTAAATAATGAGACACATCAAGAATAGGGAGACTTTATCTCAATGTAAGAAAGAATTTCATAATAATTAGAACTACTAGCAATGGATGGGCTGCCTTGGGAAGCTGTGGAGGAAAATAAAATATCAACTTCATAGATGGAGAAAAATCATTTCAGTATTATAATTCTGTGACATGAAACCATCCCATCAATATAGGGCCCAAGATTTTATCATTTGGCATAAAGTTGCCATACAAGTCTATGTGAGTAAGTTTCCCAAGAATTGTCCTGTATTTTCATTTACTTTTTTCCTTATAAATGCCTTAAATGCTTGCCCAATCACTGCTCCCTTTAAAGCCTCCTTTAAGAAAAAAATTCCAGCCACACTCATCTCACTTTGAAGAAATTGAGTCATAAACAGGTTAAGTCATCCAATTTATTAGTGAGAGCCAGGACTTAAATCCATATTTTCTCATCCCTCCTAGCCATGTCCCTCCAAATGAGCATGGGTTGAGATGGCTATAAATCTACATTCATGTGTGCCTAAAGGTATATGTATAACTGTGTACATGAGTTTGGTTTAGGGTGTGAAAATTGACTTGTACCTCTTTATTTATGAATATCTGTGCCCAAGGAGGGACAACGGACTAGGCTCAACTAGAAAACTGGAGAATATTGTAACAAGGGTTGTACAATTACCACTTATAAGTTGTCAAATCTGTAGAAGAGACAAAATATAGGGAATCTGTTCTTTAATTTCTAATATCCCCAGAATAAATGTCAACAATCTTAAATCAGGTATATTAAAAAAATAAATATTCTTGTTTATACTTTCCAAAATCTAAGAAATGGCTGGCTTATTACTATATTTCCTGAGTGACTCTGAATTCATATATTACATGATTTAACATATTCCTATATATTTCCACGTCTTCCAGACTACATTGGCCATAGAAGTTAAGGGTTTCTGGGTTATAAAAAGAGAAATGCCTAGCTGGAGCTCCTAATCTATTTTATGGGGAGCCTTACAGCCCAAGTCTTTCAATGGTTGCTTGTGCTAACATGCCTCCACCCCCACTCCTTTGCTAAAGAAAGTGCCCCAGGCTCCTTATCATCTTTGAGAATCTGGGCCCAAATGTTTTATAAGAAAGCCCTATCCTAAAACTGAAGGGTCATTTTAAGTGCTGGTCTGTTCCCTTGGTTTCCCTGAAAGGTATTTTTTTTCTCTCTCTTTCAGGTTTAGAAACTTGGATCCAATCTCCACCCAGAAATCCAGTCAGGATAATAGTGTTTTATTTTATATTCACAGATCACTTTTCCCAACCATGATCTTGTCCCAAAGTTAGAAGCATTTTGTGACTTCCTCCAATCTTGCCAACACCCTGTTTATAAGACAGAGGACATCTTCCTTTCTTTATTTCTTTTGATGTCTTTTATAGTATTTGCCAATCTTTCATGTAAATACAGTCCCAGATGTCCATACGGTGGAACTGGGGAAACAGATTTCCAGAAAAATCTCTTTATCACCCTAGACTGCTAAACAACTTTAGGGAACTGAGAAAGTTACATGAAACAGGCTTAAAATCATCCTCCTACAATTCTCAAGCCCTAGCTTAGAATAAGTGAGTAAGGCAATGTCAAATAAAGCACTAGCTGGAGAAGTGTTTCCAAACCATGCAACAAAGTATCATTTAAAGATTTGAGTTGCTAGAAGAACCTGAGAGGTATAGCCTGCTATTCCTAGAACACAGTATTATAGTCTATCACGTTCCCTTTATATACACAGGGTTTGCCTTCCTTAACCTTCCTGACAGCTCCAATTATTTGTTTCTATTTAAAAGAACAGCCAGCTCCTTCTCCCCAAATGTTGGGAGGCAGGAGAAAAGCAAACCTGCAGCCATTGGCAAGCCCAGCCAGCACTGGCAGACCCTCTAACCTCACTCCTATTTGCCTCCCAATGGTAGCATGAACTTTCCAGAGAGGACAGAATCCAAAGTACATTTCTTCCAAAATCTGCGTTCCAAATTCAATTTCAAATTTAACAAGTGTTGCCCTTGTCTTCTTGACAGTAAAAAGAGAAAAAGGGGGAAAAAAACCCCACCAACAACAGGAGAAACCAACACTTATTTATATTCATTTGCCACATTGCTCCTTGGAGGGAAATTTTAAATGAAGACAGATTTATAAGCCTGTTCCTGAAAGCAAACATGCCCAAATGGCTTTCTGGCATAACTTTTGAAAAAGCAAATAAAAGCTTTGATTGTTCTTTTAAAAAGCGATCTACTTAGATCCAAGAAAATACTTAACTTTAAAACCAATCATTGTTCCACACTGTTTTTATATCTGCCACCGTGTCCAACCAGAGAAACGAATGTTGTCTTTCCAAAGTATGTAACACTTTGGATAAAACACCCGGTGCTGATAACGTTACCCAATTTTTCTCTCCCTTGCTTTGCTCTGCCCTTCCCCATTCCCCTAACTCATTGTTCACAAGGGAAAACGTTCTAATTGACAGATGTGTTTGTGCATGACATGATAATAACTAACACTGAAACTTGGCTATGTGCCAGGCACTTAACATAGACTGTTTCATTTAATCGGTGGGATAAGTCTTGTTGATATTTCTGTGTGATGGAGACAGTTGATGCAGGGTAGTTGGGTCACTTGTCCAAGGTTAGCCACAGGCAAAGAGTGAAGCTGTCATCTAAACTCAGACAACCTGATTCTAACAGCAGTACAGTTACTGCCTTAGCTGTTCTGCTTATAAACTACCCAGGGTCCATTAGAGGGGGCATTTTGTAATGCAACTCTGGGCAAAGATGGGGCAAATCTCTCTTGGTGTACTATGTCCCAAGAATCCAGTATTGGTTGGTAATAATAATAATAATAATAATAATAATAAAAAAGAGGGGTTGAAGTTACATTGTAGGATAAATGTGGATTTTTCATGCACACTAGCAGTTTTTAAAAGGAAATCAGTCTGCCCCTATGGTGAGATATTTGACTGTGGATACCGTAGGAGAGGAATAGCTACAACCCGGAGGGAAAGCCTTCCCCTTGGAGCCCCCAGGGCCTCTTACCCTTCATAAGACTAAAATTCATTCTGCCATTTTCTCCTTAGGCAGGAAGACACATACAGGCAGAAATCGCCCCCACATCATAGGGCAGCTGTGATGGGATGGAAGAGAATTATAACTAAACTCTTACAGGCTAGGTGGCAAAATTAGCTAAACGCAAAGGAGACTAATGGAATCAGGAGACCCTGGTTCAAGGGAAGCAGCACAGAGGTGGAAAAATGAGGACACCAGTGGGAGAAAAGGTCCAAAGGACGAGCGCTCAGACATGGCAAGAAAAGCAGAGTAAGAAATGAGGGGTCTGTGGGGGAGGACAGGCAGGGATCTGGAGTTCAATTGCATGGAGCTTTTGGCAAAAAGCCTAGACAGTAAACACTGTAGTCGTACAAAAAGCTAATGATTAGACAAGGAGTATGAAATGCATAGCTTCTCCACTTGTACCTACCACCGTGGGTCCCCTCCCCCAACCCCTAAGTAATGAGTTACAAAACCCTCATAAACTCGGTCGGGCAAAGGCATGTAAGAAGTTGTCTGGGACACTACTGCTCCAAAGGGACATCAATAAATACACCCAAACAAAACATTGGCATCTCCCACATGAATCACTGTCACTCTTTATAATACCACCACCAGCAATATTACCTAATCTAATTTGTTGTTGTTGTTTTGTTACCAGGGATTGAACCCAGGGGTAATCAACCATTGAACCACATCCTCAGCCCTTCTAATTTTATATTTTGGGACAGGGCCTCACTACGTTGCTGAGGTTGGCTTTATACTTGCAATCTTCCTGCCTCAGCCTCCTGAGCAGCTGGGATGACAGGCATACACCACCACACCCAGGTAGTTTTTTTTTTTTTTAATAGTGAAATTTATGGTATATTCCAAAGAGTGAATAAATGTAGACGTGTGTTTTTAAATAACAGTAAAATGAACATTCACGTGATCTCTGGACAAATTAAAAAATAGAAGATAACAAGCACCTTGTATTCTGTTTTCATGGGCCCTCATGAATTACGTCCCTCTCCCTCTATTCAACTGCTATTCTGAATTTTAATCATTGTTTTCTTTTTCTTTGTAATTAAAGCACTTTGATTATCCTTGAACAATCCATTGCTGAGTCTTTTAACTTTATATAAATGAAGTGTACAGTAGGTTTTCTTCTGGAACTTTTATTCAATATTATTTTTAAGGACCATGAAAGATAATACATAACTGTAGATTATAATTTTCATTAATGTATATATTCCATTGAATAAATATAAAGAAAAAGTGTTTGTCTCTCCTAATATTGATGAATATCTTTTAATATTTTCAATGTTCTATCATAAACAATGACACCAGCACTTGGTAGTTCTTGTCCCTGTGAGCAAGAATTTCTTTGTTTTACAGCCCTAGGAACACATATTTGTTGACCTTTACTGGCAAACACCAAAGTATTTACCAAAACGATTGCCTCCATTAATACTATCACCAACAGCATGTAAAAATATTTTGCTTTTGTGAGACTATAATTTTTGCCAATTTGGTGAATATAAAATCGCATCTAATTGTTTTTTAATCTCCATTTCTCTGATTATATGTGACATTAAAGATTTTCTCGTATTCATTAGCTTTTTAAGTTTCTGTGAAATGTCTACTCATGTTTGCTCATTTCTCTGTTTTTTTCTTATTGATTCATAAGATTTCATTATGTATTTAAGATACATAATGGAGTGCACCTTCACACCTAGCCCTAGCCATTCTTGAAGTGTCAATGGCCTATTTTGACTACATTATAGCCAAATGAGTGCAAGCAGAAAGGATGAGTGACACTTCTAAGTCTGAGCTGTAATACCCTAATGTGTCTCCTTCGTACTCTTTTTTCCCTACCTGACCATTGAAATTTCAACATGGGCGATGACCAAATTAAATCAAGCAGATGACAAAAATGCCCAACAGATGGAGCAAAACTTTCAGAAGAACTTGAATTCTATAAAAGAAAAGGTAGAAATCACCATGGCCATTCATATTGGAACTGCTAATTAAAAGAAAAATAGGCCTGTCTTCTATTTAAACTATTGCATTCTGGAAGCCCTTTGTAACTGCTGCCTGGTCTTGTGCTAACAGGAATTGGTACCAGAAGTGGAATGTTACCCTGGCAGAAAAGCTAAAAATGTTGGTCATTGGCTAGATGGAGATTTGACAAGTGGTAAGAACATAGGCTGGAACAGTTATGATTCAATGATATGGTAACAAAATATTTGCAAACTTATAATTCATGATAAGATGAAAAGCAGACCATGTGTCAGAAAAATGTGAACTCAAAAAATAGCACCTGGAAAAAGTAAGAATGTTAATGTGTGTTTGATAGATATTTATTGCCTTTAGCAGGTATAGATAATAGATAAGGAATCTACAAGTTCTGTAAAGAATCAGCCAGTTGATAAGCAACAATGGAATAAAATAAGGAGCGTCCAGAAACGTGGAGACTCAGCCATCACTGCAAACACCTAGAGATAAATTGTTGTTTAGAGTCTTTTTCAAAGACTTCCTAATAAACTAAACAAAGGAATATACATCGACCGCAGTCTGGCTGGGCACAATTCAGAAGCCACTTGTCAAAAGAAACGAACTTTATTTTTAGAACCACACACGCCAAACAAAACAGCTCCTCAGGAAAAACCTTGAGAGCCCAACTGCCACCACCAGCTTCCCACAAGCCTCTCAACCTCCCCCACTCCTCCTGCTCTTGAGGCCGATTGGCTGGGTCAGGTGGGTGGAGCCAAAAAAAGTCCCCCAATGAGCAGCTCCGTAGTCTGAAAGGGCAGGGAAACAGCCCAATGAGCATCACTGCAGAGGAGACAATCAGCTAGATGTTGCTGGGGCAGCTGTGAGCCAATCATCAGCTGGCAGTCTGAAAGTTTGCTGGCAGCTGGAAGTTTGCTGGGGCCCCTTCAGCAGTGGCTCTCAACATACATCTCTTTAGAAAATATTACGCTTAAACTATTGTATTTCCACTAACGTCTGTTGCAGATGCCTCAAGATAGTTGCCTTTAGAAAAGGAATCAAAGAATAAAAAAAAAAAAAAAAGATGAACAGGTAAAGGTATCACAGAAAAAGGGTTAGCACATAAAACTTGCTAGAAGCAAACAACTCAGGAGCCTAAGTTTTTGAGGGAATGATACCACCAAGACACTACAGACCTGACCCACAAACGTCCTTGATTGCCAAACAGTTACAGAGGAGGTCATGATCTTCCCCATTTCAGATGTGGACTGGAGAATACCAGGCAAGAAGAAACCTCCCAGGGAGTATAACCAGGGACCATGGAAAGCACAAATAGGTGAGTTGTTCCTGAAGAGTAGGAACAGCAACATGGAACTTATAACATTGGTAGGGAACTGAACACTTGTGATTCCAGCTTCCTAGAATTTGATCATTGCTATGGATTCTAAGTGCTGTGTTTCCCCTTCCTCTGTTTCTCTAGTTGGCATTTCTATGTGGTTATCTTTTCTGTTCCAATATTGCCTCTTGCTTGCATATTTGTGCTGGATAGGGAACAAATGGCTTTGAGTTTATAGATCATTAGACCCAGGAGAAGTCACATCTGGACCTTATGGAGAGGACAGCAGATGACACAAGGATCCTAAATTGAAATGAATGACTTGACTGAATGGGACATAGAATGTCTTCCCTTTGTAGACAATAAGCATTTTCAATAAAAGACAGAATACCCTGACTTAATATTTCTCAATTTTTAACAAATTCATTTTTCTTTTCTATGTCAAATGGCAATTTCTTTTTTCTTCTTTCTTTTTTTACAGATGTATTATATATAATAGTGGGATTTGAAGTAGCATATTTGAACATGCACACAATACAGCAATATAATTTGGCTAATTTCATTTCCCATTACCCACCCCCCTTTCTCTGTAGAATTCATTTTTAACCAGATGCACTGTTGAGAAAAAATTCCAGTATATTCTATCAATTTATGTGCTTGGCTGTGGTAATCACTTATTATTTCTTATTGTACAGTATCTAACATACCTGTGTGTGGTTTTAACTTGGGAGCTAATGTTGCAAAAGCCATGAAGAATTCTTTCTGATGGTTGTGACGATTGAAGTAAATGAAGTTTGCAGAGCAGAAGTGTCAGAGATACTCATAATGGTTTCCACTGGCTGCTGGAAAATTGTCAGGATGAACAATGTTGATAGTGCAAGCCAGCAACAAGCTCAGCTGTGTGATTTGAGGACTTTGGCGTGGCTGAGTAGCCTCCAAGTGTCATTCTCCAGTCCTGTTGCAAATCTGTGAACTATCACTGTATTTTTAGTAAATTTAATTTGAGCTCAAATGAAGCAGTAAATCTCTTTTGCTGGTAACAAAGAATTCTACCACAATCAATATAAAACTATTTTGCAATTAAAAGCTATTTTTCCATTTTCTCTATTCTCTGCAAAAAGTCAAATAAAACAAGTTCAGTAAGGGAGATAAAATAAGTAGAAAAGTGGCCAGTAAAAGTGACCATTCTCATTCTTGCTATCTACTCATGCTATGCAAAAGCCTGGATTCTTATTACTGAATGGTTCAATGTCTTCTCTACCCCTTCCCCTTACAAACTCCCTGTCTGCAGTTCAGTGATTTGGAAGACTTGGTGGGACCCACTCCTTCTCAGGGCAATGCTTACAGTCTTCCTCTCTCTCCAGTGTTATCTTCAGGCTTCTGATGAGCATTGTCATCGTGTGCTCATCAACATTCCATCAACAAAACCACCACCATATGACTTCTATGTCAATAACATTGGTAAATGTGAGTATGGCTAGTGAAAATATTTTTAGGTGACAGATTGATGGCAGCTTAGCAAATAGATTCAGAAATTTCATCCCAGACATATTACTCATGAAATGATATTTTTAAAGCATTTCAACACAGCTTTATTTCAATTTAGCCTTATAAAAAACTTGCATACAGAGTATAGCATGGGATGAAAGGATTTCTCATGGAAGGTCTTTTATGATCAATTTAATGGATGCAACAAATACACTCAAAACTCAGGCTGTTTTAAGATAAATCGAATCACTTTAGTTCATGATTTAAAGCAACTGTCAGCAAGACTTGAGTTAATCAATTTTACTATTGAGAATATTGCTTAATACAATCAACTATCTATTGAACAGACACAGGGTGGTAAGTATTGAAATAGACTACATATTGGGTGCAAAGGCAACTCATGGAAGTGCATGAAGTCTTCCCAGAGGAAGTGAAAAATAAAGGCAAGAAGCCAAAGCCTATTTGGTGTCCCTGTCACGCCACATTTTCAAGTGTGGGAGAGTCATATTTATACCTCCATGTATGCCTCTATTCCTGCATCTATATCTTTGTGTCTATTTCTCTAAAGAAAGTGTTTTAGGAAATTACCAACACAAATAACAAGGCTGCAAATTAGTCAGAGTTGTAAACTGTAGATACCAACTCAATTCTGTATAAACAGAAAGGGAACATATTGAATGGACATCAGTAACTTGCAGAATTTCTGGTTAGACAGAGACACTGAGCTTAGAGGTAGACTGTGCCACCAGTTGGGAACTGAGTGAATTCTCCCAAATTTATCCCACAAATAAAAATTTGGCACACAAATGTGTGTTGACTGAATCATGTTCCATTTGGACTTATCTTCTGCCTCCTCAGTAGCTACAGATAGAGCCTGTAAATGCATCACAAGATCTTCCATTTCAGCTATTCTCTAGGAAGAATATGTTCTTCTCAAAGTGGAATATATAGTAGTAATCAGGTCAGAGAATGACGGTGAGGTCAAGCAGATGGTCATCCTTCAGTGGGATTGTTTCTAGGACTCTCTGTGGGTTTTTGAGGATACTTAGGTTTCTCATAAAAAAAATGCAGCAGGATTCGCATACAACCTACACAGGCACATGCTCACATAGACTTAAATAATCTCCAGCTTACTTATAATACTGAATGCAGTGTCAATGCCCTGTAAATGGTTGTTATACTGTATTATTTAGGGAATACTGACAAAAAGTCTGTACATCTTTACTATGGTCACAACTTGTTTTTCAAATATTTTGGATCCATGCTTGGTTGAATCTACAGATGCAAAATCCACAGATACAGAAGGTCAACTGGCTTCCATGTGTTCTTTGAATCATAAGGTGAGGGATTTGTTTTATAATATGGAAATAGAATTTATATGTTCCAGTTCTCAAAGAAAGAATGAATGATAACCACTGTGGAGAGAGAACTTACAGGCCGCCCACTGTAGTGCCTGGAATTACAGATGATTAGCAGATACTTAAATGAATAAAATGGATGCTTAAATAAATAATGAGTTTTTCGCTTCGTTTCTTATTGGTATTAAAAACTCTCGTGGGACAGTGTTCCTGAACCTAGGCTGTGTGACTACATACAGCTCAGTTAACTATCCTACCCTTTATCATCTCCTCTTCCTTTGGACCCTTTTCCTTAAATGACTTTCTCTGGCTAGAGGCCTGTTCTGACAGACTATGTAGAACCACAATGGTGCCTCCGAACTTCAAGTATCTCACTGCGTAAAAGACCTCTGAGATGGCCATCAGACCTCCCTGGTTCACTCTGCCCCCATGTGCTTCTGGCCTGTCCCCTTAAGGGCCAGCTCTACAGATAACTCTGTTGTCAAGTCAGAATCTGCAGCCTTTGATGAATAATAGGTTAATAGATTCAGTATGAGTTATGGTTTGGATAGGTGATGTTCCTGTGCTAATGCAGGAATGTTAGGAGATGACTTGATTGAATCGTGAGAGCTGTAGTATAATCAGTCTACCCCAGTTTGAATGGAGTGACTAGGTGGTAACTGTGGAAAGGTGGGGCATGATTAGAAGAGGTGGGTCACTAAGGGCATGCCCTGGAAGGGTTAATTTGCCCTGTGGTCCCTTCCTCTTCTCTATTTCTCTGCTTTCTGGCTGCCATATCCCAAGCAGCTTACCTCTGCAACATCCTTCTGCCATGATGCTCTGCCTCGCCTTGGGCCCAGAACAGAGGAGTTGGCTCACCATGGACTAAACCTCTGAAACCATGAGCCAAAATAAACTTCCTCTCCTCTAAGTTGTTCTTTTCAGGTATTTTGGTCACAGCAATGCAAAGGTGACCAACAAAACAGTGGCACTGGAGAGTCTGAATTTTTTTTTAAAGTTCACAAATGAGCTCTTTGATATACACCTTAACTTAAGAATTATTGTTTTAAAACTATGTGGGTTCTATGGCGAGTAATCACAAAAATAAAGGAGGTGATTTAGGCCAAGAAATCAAGTACTCAGGTTTCAAATTAGCTAACCATTTGACCTTGAAGTTTTATTATTTGAAGGAACCAATTGTTTTCTGTGAAGTAAAAGGAATAGGATTGGGATCACAGAGGTCCTTTCCCACTTAGAAATTCTGAGTCACATGACAAAGTGTAGAGCTTTTCAAAACTATCAGAATTCCTGGAGAGGCAAGGGAAAAAGACAAGAGTATGAGTCCCATAGTAGTCCTTTATTAGTTATGGGACCATGGCCAAATTATAAAGCTTGAAACCCAGCATCTTCATCTGAAAAACAAGAACAATATTGGCTCTCTCTTATATTTGTTATAAGAGTCAAAGCAATAAAAATAGAGATAAAAATTGTATTTACTCCCTGGGATTGATATGAGGGATCAAGTGAGTTAAAACATGTAAAGCAATTAGAACTATACATATATAACAAATGTTTTCTGGTATTGTTATTTTTTTATTATGATAAGACCTTACACAATTTCTGGCATACACTACAGACCCATAGAAGCCACGTCCTTTCTTTTTGCCAACCCTCTGGATATTTAATCTACCAAAGTACTATAAGCAGAAAGGTCTTAAACTCAATGAAGGTATTAAATTGGTTTTAACGGGCTGAGTGATTTTGAGCTCCTCTTTTATCTCTTCCAGTTTATTTAAATGACTTATTTCTTCTCTCTTTTGCAAGTCCTCTTGAATGTGATAAGGAGTGCAATGAACCTTACGCCCCATTTAGTACAAAAAGCTTATTCACTGAGCATTGTTCATCTGCTACCTTGCAAAGTAGTTGCTGTCTGCTGCTTTTGTGGTCAGATAATCAGGTTGCCTGTAGGAAATGGCAGCCGTGAAAAACCAATGGGTATAATGTATGGTCTAAGTTAGCATCAGCTGCTGTCAAATTAAGAATGAAACCACAGAAACATTTCTCTAAGCACAAACAGAACAGGGCACAATCTCAACAATGGTGTAGGTAATTAATCCATGGAGAGTTTCAGATGGCCAATGAGTCATTGATTTGAGCACATGATTACCTCCAGGAATGTGCTATTCTGAACCTTAGAGAATATGAATGGATTTTCACAATCATTTCCTGAAAGGCTGATTACACATCACTTCAACAAAATTGAGACTAAACCTGAATGCAATTGGCAGATATAAAAATATAATTTTGATGCTAGAAGTACATCTGGCTCAAAACCCACATTTTAAAGATGAGGAGACTCAGGTCCATAGAAGTTGAATGCACACCAGTGAATTATGAGTCTAAACAACTTATTTGCATGAAGGTAGATAATTGAAACTATAGGACTAGCTTTTACTGGTACATTTAAAATTGGAATATTTAGCAACTGGAACTTCTACATATATTTACAAATATTTGTTGTATGTAACCACAAATGTCTGAAATATTGGAGTTTATGTTACAGCAAGGAACTAAATGTTTGAATACATATAGTCAAGAAGATCTAGAGGGCATCATCACCATTGTCCAAGACTACATCTACCTGACATCTACTGAAAAATGGAGAGAGCTGAGTAGTTAAAGGAATAGACTCTTGATACCAACTGCTTGGGTCCAGTGAGTGGATCTTTGACTGGTAGTGTGTCTTTGAGAAGTTTACTTTTGCTCTCTATGCTTCAATATGCACATTTGTATGATGGAGTAATGATAATTGGTACTTATCTCTATAGGCAATGTTAAATAATTAGTGTGAAGCATTTTGAAGGCTGTCTATGCACAATAAGCACTATAAAACATGAACATCCTTGTATTTCAAACTTACACACTCATATGAACTAAGCAATTCCAGTTTTCAGTTTTAGAAATTCAACTTCTATGTACTGATAGAGGAAATTTCAGGGAGTGGAACTAGAGAATCAAAGACTGCTGGTAGGGTTTTTACAGTTGATATTTTTGAAATCATTGTGGTCCCGTGTTAATCCTTCAATTCATGATTTTATCCTTTCCGTTGGAAAAGATCATTTCTAAGTCAGGTCTACATTATTCTGTTCTTAATAATAGATAAAATTACTTGTTAAAGTCACAGGGACGTTCTTCATTACAACACATGGTAACTGAGACAACGAGTCTCCCTCCTAAGGTCTGAAGAAACTCCAATCTAAATTGCCCCACTGAGTGGACTCACTGAACTCTCTTTTTCTCTTACACAAAGCGCCTGCCTTCAACCTGAAACTCTGAGCATCCCACTTTGCCATTTCCATATTTCATATATATTTTAAGCATATCTATTTTTGCATGAGCAAAACTATTATTTTCAGCATATTAAATAGGCTGGTGGTTACCTATTTGATAATGACCCAAAGTGTAGCTGTATTAGGATCTTCATCAACCTCTTCGACAATTGTGGGGCCTCCCTTTAATCTACTCTACTCCCTATATTATGTAATTCAAATAAAGAATATCATACCATAAAACTAGTATAAAAAAGTCCAACAAAATTCTGAGGTTTTTTTTTATATGATGACTACTTTGGTGGTGTGTTGAAATAAACATGTGAAAAATATTTTAAGTATAAATTTTCTCATTTTTGAAACTCATATCTTGTGGGAAATCCTCAGTCAAATTTTTCTATTCAGGGGCTAGGGCTGTAGCTCATTGGCAGAGCGCTTGACTAGCACATTCAAGGCACTGGGTTTGATCCTTAGCACTGCATAAAAATAAATAAAGCCATGCTATCCATCTACAATTAAAAAAATTTAAAAATTAAAAAAAAAAGTTCTATGTAGATCTAAAACTCCTTAAAATTTACAGGACTGGCAATGAATTTTTCCTTCTTATAGAAAATAAGAGAGATTAGCAAATGGAGACTGCTTCCTTCTATACTGAGATAAATCATGCAGCCAATTTCTATGAAAGGTAAATTTCTCATTATTGCAACAAATGGATAATATCACACTTGCAAAGTTCCTGTAGGAAATCACTGCACAAAATTGCGCTATGTTTTAGTCAGCTTTGTTGTGACCAAAACTATACAAGACCCATTTAAAGGAGGAAAGGTTTATTTTGGTTCACAGTTTCAGAGATTTAGTCCATGGTGGGCTGACTCCATTGCTTTGGGCCCAAGGTAAGGCAGAGCATCATGGAAGAAGGGCACGGTGGAGGAAAGTTGTTCCATTAATGGCAACTAGCAAGCAGAGACAGAAGGGAGAAGAGGCCACAGGGAAATTGTACCCTTCCAGGGCATGCTCTGAATGACTCACCTCCTCCAGCTCCACCCCAACTGCCTACAGTTACCATCCTAGTCAAACTAAGATGGACTGATTGGTTTCCAGCTCCCACAATCCAACAATTTCCCTCTCAGACATTCCTGCTTTAACACAGGATCTTTTGGGGGATATCTCATACCCAAACCATGACAAGCTAGTTTGCTCTTTCTAGTCTTCTCCTTCTTCCTCTTTTCTGTGGTCCTGGGGATTGAATTCAGGACCTTGCACAGGTGAGGCAGTTGCTGTACTGCTAAGCTACATCCCCATCCCTGTTTCTATTTATTTATTTCAAAAATTATTGATAAGAATCTACTCATTGTTCTGGCCATAATGGAGGTAATGAAACATTCATTGGAATTCATCATTTCTAATCATTTAATCCACCTACATTCTAATCTAACCTACTCCAATAGTGTTTATAAAATGAACCCAACTATTCTGACTTATTTTGTTATAAGTCAGATGGTTCATATATCCATCCTAAAAGATTTGGAATACTTTCTTACTGGGCATTTGCAGCAAAATGAGAAATCTCACCAACAGAGATTAAAATAAATGTGGTAACATGGTGTTCTGGGTATAAGTTGTTGTACCAGCACCTGAAGTAAAACCTAAATGGATATGAACATGTCTCCTGACTGGTGACTGGGCCTCTTGAGTGTTCAGAATCCCCCCCTTCACTGTTTGTTTTCAGTAGCACCACAGGGCCTGGTCCACAGAAGGCATGTCCAGTTTGGGTAAGTCACTTATCAATTCTGATTTATTATAACTTGGCAGGTTTTCAGGTTGCTGTTTGCTGGAATAGTGTATGATAAATGATAAGGCAGGAGGAAGCCTGTCAAACTGAGCAAAGAAGAAGGAGAAGGAAGAGAAGAGGAAGGAAGAGGAAGAGACAGAAGGGGGTAGGAGAAATGAGACAGAAGAAAATAAAGAAGAAGATGAAGTAGGGAAGAAGAGGAGGAGGGAAGAAAAGAAAAGATAGAGACAGAGGAAAATCTAATGAGTGTAAATTATGGGCTAGATGCTTTTATTACAAAAACTCTTTATAAATTTCTACAATGAAAGTGTTTTTATCCTCATTTTACAGAAGAGACACCAGGGCTGAAAGTCAGGTGATTTTCACTGGGTCACACAAGGAGATTCTCTTTCTCATTTCTGTCTCCATGAAGTATCCCCTGAGGCCTTCAGGCAGATTTTCTTCCTCTCTCCTTCCTTGATGCCCCAAATCACTACATACCATGATCGTAGAAGTAGCTGACTGCATTTATTCCCCATAAGACTAGAAGCTCTGAGAGGACAGGGAGGTTTCATTTATCCCCATTTATTGTGTGGTGCTTAGCAGAGGATAAACAAGTAGCAAATATCTAGGGTGATGATGAAAGACTATGAAATCAAGTGTATTGTGACACCTTAGCATTCAAAAGTTAACAGTATTCTGGTAAAGACACAACTCACTCTTTATTGCAAAAACTTGGCTTGTATTAAACCAAGGTGTGTGTGGGTTGTCTCTGTTAGATAACATGTTCCCCTCTGTTTTTAAGCTTGTCATTTTCTCTCCCTGCTACCACCCAGGGCCTTATACATCTTATACATGCTAAGCAAGCATCTCTCTCTCTCTCTCTCTCTCTCTCTCTCTCTCTCTCTCATTCTCTCTTCCTCCCCACCCCCTCTTTCTTTTCTTTTGCTATTTTGTGCAAACTTAAAATAAATATCCTCATCTAATGCATTAAATTGTTAATAATCTCCTGTGGAGATAATTCTATTAAAACTGCTAAACCTATTTTTTTTTTTTTTTTTGGTGTGGAAGCATGATTATTGTCTTTTCCAACTTCTCTAGAGAAATCAACTGATTATCAGGTGATCATACTCTGTTTAAAAAAGTAGTCTTTTAAGAGAATTTAGGAAGTGCTTGTATTAATTCCTTAAGGCTACCATAACAAAGCACCATCACACTCAAAATACTGTGCCTCTCTGTCGACTTCAAGAACAAGATTTTATTTTCTTACAGTTCTGGAGGCTCTAAGTACAAGATCAAGGGGTCGGCAGGTTATTTTCTTCTGAGGCTTCTTCCCTTGTCTGGTAGCTGGACACATTGACTTGCACTCAGTATCAAGCATGTTGGCCTGGCCTTCAGTTCGTGTCTCAGTACAGACCTGTTTAACAAAGGAGGCCGGCAGGGCCCTCATGTTACGCATCCAGGTGCAATAACAAGCCAAGTTTCTTGCCCACTCCAAATCTGAGAATAAATTGAGATTGTTTTAGTTTCTCAGGGCCTCTAAAATTTCACTTTGCTGGATAAAATTGCACCGGGTTTGTGTTCCAGAGCACCCCAGCTGTTCTGAGGAATGCTTCTTTGTAGGGAACCAGCTACTTGATGGTTCAAGAATTTTCCTATGTCCTCACATTGTCTTCCCCCACGTGTGTCTTTATCTTAATTTCCTCTTCTAATTAGGACATGAGTCATATTGGATGTTGAGGTTTAGATGTGAGGTATTCCCCCAGAAGCCCATAGATGAGACAATGCAGGAAATGTCAAAAGTGAGCTAATTGGATTATGAGAACCTTGTCCCAATCAGTGAATTAATCCCCTGATAGGGATTAACTGGATGGTAGCTACAGGCAGGTAGGGTGTGGCTGGAGGAGGTGAGTTACTCAGGCATGCTTTTGAGGTATATACTTTGACTTACTGAGCAGAGAAGTCTCTCTTCTTCTTGGTGGCCATGTTCTGTCTGAGCTCCTTTCCCCACCATACTCTTTCATCATGATATTCTGCCTCACCTTGGCCCCAGAACAATGGAGCTAGCTGTCTGCCAACTGAGACTTATGAAATCATGATCCCTGAATAAACTTTTGCTCTTCTAAAATTGTTTTTGTTAGGTCTTTTTCTTAAAATGAAAAGGCTAGATAAAACATCGTATTAGGACCTACTTTAATTAATTCATTTTAATTATTACCTTCTTAAAGATCATATCTCCAAATAAGTCACATTCTGAGATATACAGAGTCAGAGATTCAACATGCAAATTTGGGGGTTGGGAGACACATTTACTTCAAGAGTGATTAATGCCATGTCCATTGCTGCTATTCCAATCTAGGGATGATCCCTAAAAAGGGAAACTGTGGACAGGGCTGAATGCCTCCACCCAGCAGAGAAAGTCCCACACCGAGCCTCACGGACTCACTCTATGTTGTGTTGTTAGTTTGGATGACACCTGCTAAATGAGAAGGAGTGTGACTGGAAATCCCCAAATTGAGCTGAGCACTTCTGGAGCATTACTTGGGGACCTGGTGCAGTGATGGATTATGTTCTCTTGGGAGTTGTTCTCCAAACTTCTTTCCAGTGTTGTGAGCAGTGAAGGTTGTGCCCACAACTTCGAGAGGCAAAATGGTACCTAATAAGCCACTTTACCATCTCAGAACCACGCGGAACATATAAAGTTATCTGTCAAGCAATGAGCCATGTCCGGGAAGTACTGGGCAGTGGTAACTGCCTTAGGGTTTGACTTCTGTGCTAATAGATGTCGAGCTTCCCTGCATGCACAAGAGGACAGTTCTGTGGTGACAAACGATGTCTGCAGAGGAACTTCTCTAATTAGTGACCAGAGGCAGCCTGCAGCATCCTGAATGCCCTGGAAGAGGCCTGCTGCGTAAAACTGTCCCCTGAAATGATGGCATTGTCCTCTGTCTGTCTATTTGTGGTGTCATTAACAAGTTAAAATAAAACTCTTCTGACAGGTGTTTTTGTTTCATGACGAAGAGTTGATAGCTCTGTGGATTGCAGTATGTTTTTATGAGGACACATAACTCACCAGATGAGGCTCTGCCCTGCTGCTTCCTCAGCAAGGCCCCCACTGAGGAGGTCAGACATAAACACCCATTTTCCTAAGTCCCCGGAGACACTAAAATGCTCAACACCAAGATGGAGATGAGATCACCCTCCCTGGCTGTATCTACTTGCAGTTCTCCCTGCAAGCAACTGGGGAGAAGCATGGTGTGAAGCACACAGGGAAAATAGCAAAATAACACAGCGTAGCATTACCCCCCGTCCTAGTCTGTGAAAGAGTGCGATAGCTAATAAAATGATCAAAGATGCTTTGAAATGTCTCATTCTGGTGTACAGGGGCTGACTTCTTTTACAGCTACCGTGGTGTCTCTGGGTCTGCTCTCTGAGTTTCTACAGAGAGAGCTTGTCTGATGGGACAGTGTCTGAGGACTTACTAAAATATTTTCCAAGTTTAGAAAACAAAGTTTGAAGAAAAAAAAAATAAAAGTGGACTAGAAATACAATGAATCTTCCTGAAAACCTATTTTCTCCCAAAATTGGTTTGCCAGACTGCCAAATTGTTTGTGAGATGGAGACAGAATTGGGATAATTTCCAGAAATGCAAAACAGAAGCCTATTCCTCTCCCTACATATGTCTATTCTAATTAAAAAGGGTGTTGCTTATAGACAAAGTAAATTCAATTACCTCTGGAAAATAGTTTTATTTTTCATGTTTCAATAAAAAAGAAAGAAAGAAATGACCTTTTTATTTTTAGATCAATAATGAATGACTTATGATGCATTTAGAATACTAGGCGAGCCAACATACTGATTGGTTGATCAACAATTCTAAATGGTGCTTTAGAATTATGGATTAACTTGAATTGAGCTTTAGGGAAATAGACACAGCAATTAAATAGTGCAAAAAAAATCTCTGATCTATACTGGGATAGGAAGTAGTCTATACTTATACCTATAAGAGTTCATGAATGATGCCCAAGAGGGAGGTACCTAGAGTTGGCCAATATACCTCATCTGAGTGATGCCTTTGGAAAATGGGAAGTAGTAAATCATAATCACTTGCCCTCTACTCTTGTAACCTATGGAAGGCAATTTATTTTGCCTCTCTTCCCACTCCAAAATATTTTCCCCATATTTTATGTTCATTTCTGTATTCATAAGAGTGTCAATCACTGGAGGGTTGATTAAAAGGCTCTCCCAGTTATCTCTGGTATAATCTTTCTCCTGAACTTCAGTCCTTTTTTCTAAGACCTCTGAGATGAGTCTATAGAAGAATCATAGGCATCCTAACACCTGCATCTGTAGAACAAAACTCATTATCTTCTCTCCTTTATTTTACTGACTCTTCTCTTAATTAATTTAACAATTCAACTAAACTCTCCCAAATCATCCGGTTCTCTCTTCCCTCTCTCTTTCCTAGATCCAGTCACTGCACTCTTCTCAAATCCTTCCCTATCTCTTGTATCCACTGGCACTTACTTGGATAAAGTCCTCAGTACTTTACTTTGTTGCTTGACTTGTTTATTTGTTCAACTTTTCTGTGGAGGAGGCATTCATATTAATACTTTTGTGCCTTTATTTAATAAAGTCTTAGCACCTACAAATGTGTCAGGAACTGTACTAAGAAATAAGGAAACAGAGATAAAAAATACCAGAACAACCTTATAGATTTTGGAGAAACAAAAAGGAAAAAAAAAAATAGTGCTCCATATTATCTAGTTGGTAGAAGGGAAGGGGAAGAGCACAGAATCAGCTAAAGAAGCTCTGATAGTGTTTATGTCTGAGTAGAGTTTTGAAGGACAAGTAAAATTTACCCAGGTAGAGAGACGGAAGCATATTGCAAGTGTAGGAAATTGCACGTACAGCAGCATGCAAAGAGAAACCACACTGAGCTCATACAATAGCAAGTAGTTTTGCACAGCTGAAAGAGAAGGATAAGAAGAGAGTGGTTTGAATATTTTGAAACACATTGAAAGAGTTTTACGATGTGGGATGAACTTGAAAGATGTCTGTGAATTTTTCATTAGTCCTTCTTTCCCAAGATGATTCTGAATTCTTCAATCCTGGAATATGCATCAAACTTAGTCATTTGTTTAATGAACAGATTGTGGCACAAAGTGATACCATGTGACTTCTGAAGCTAGATCATGAAAAAGGTGGCTTCTGCATGGCTCACTCTCTCCCGGATGGATTGCTCACTGTGGGGGAAGCAGTACCACACTGAGAACCCCCATGCAGCCATGAGGAGAGGAACTAAGGCCTGAGGCCAATAGCCAGCATCAACTCACCAGTTACAGGAGCCTGCCACCTTGGAGTCAGACCTTCAGCCCCAATTAAGCCTTGAGATGATTGCAGCCCCAGTTGACATCTTAAATGCAAACTCATGAAAGACTTTGAACCAGAAGCATCCCACTAAGCCATGCCTGAATTCCTGACTCACAAAAACCCTGAGATTAATGAGGGCTTATTGTGTTAAGCTACTAAATTTTAGGATAATCGTATAATAAGTTGTCCTAGATAACTAAGACCAAAGAGGAGTCATGTGATTATGTGTATGTTTTGCAGCAAAAATTATGACCTACCGAGAAACAGTTAGAGTGAAGACAGAGTGGAAGCAGTTATATAAGTTTGGTGACTGTTACCGTAATTAAGTAGGGATGTGACAAGAATCTGAATCCTCAGGCCTCAGCTTTCTGGTTAGAGAAAAAGAAAAAAAAAAAAAGGGAGACTGAGAGAGGGAAAAGCAACAAATGTTATTGAATAATTATCTGTGGGAAATGAGAGAGTGGAAAACATTAGAGATGTGTCAGGAGCTGCCACGTGGAAACTGAGCGTCCCTTAACTTTGAGCAATGAGAGTGTGGAGAGGTGGCAAGCCAGCCATGGGCTCCGTGTGTGTGAACTATGAGCATTGAGCACACAAGGTGGACTGAACCGACGGGTCCCATCTGTTTGGGTGGGCGATGTATGCATCTTTTCGCTCTCTCTGCCCAAGATCCCCACACAGCACATGAGATGAACATGGCCTTACTAGATGTCAGTCAACCTGCTGACAGCAAGACATCCCGAAGCTAGACTCAACTCCCTGAAACCTGACCCCGTGCCTCATTTGAATGGTTTCTCCCCAATAAAAGGGTTCAGCATGTGCTCCTTGCTCTCTTTCTTGCGTGCCTTGCTCTACTTGTGGGTGCGAGGCTGAGGAGTGGTCACTGAACCCAAAGAAAAGGTACTTTCTGTGTCTGTGTCTTTATTTAGTCCCCAGATTCACTTGGAGTGACCCTGACCGGTTTAGTCATGTGATGTGACAGAGATGTAAGTTAGATTTCTTGGTTAGCAAACCAAGAAGATGGAAGAAGAAGAAGAAGAAGAAGAAGAAGAAGAAGAAGAGGAGGAGGAGGAGGAGGAGGAGGAGGAGGAGGAGGAGGAGGAGGAGGAGGAGGAGGAGGAGGAGGAGGAGGAGGAAGAGGAAGAGGAAGAGGAAGAGGAAGAAGAAGAAGAAGTAGTAATGGGCAAAGAAAAAAGAGAAGCAAATTAAGTGAGAGAATACAGCTTTGTTTTTATTTTTGAATACATTGAGTCTGATGTGCCTATGATAAATCCAAATGAAGATGTCTTAGTAATTATATGGGCACAAGCATCTAGACCTCAGAAAAGGGAAATAAGGTAGACATAGGTTTGGAATCAAAGGAGACAGAAGAGTGTCACTGAAGATGGCCAATGCAGAATGTCAGATTGCTTCAACATTTAAAGATAAGCAAACCAACAAAAAATTAGACAAGTGATCAAGGGGGTGAAAGTTTAAACCTAGAAGGAAATCACAGAAACCCAAAGAAGAGGATTTAGAGAAAAGGTTGCTGTGAACCAACTAAGATAAAGACTAATAGGTGTCCACTTGATTGAACAATCAGGAAATCACTGGTAAAACTGGACAGAGCAGGTTGAAATGGAGCGATGGGGGTAGAAGCCAGACGGAGGAGAGATAAAACATGACCAGAGGGGAACGTGAAATATGAAGTGTGCTCTTGAGGAACTCACTGAGTGTTTTGGTTTGGATACAAAGTGTTCCCGAAGACTCATGTCGAAGGCTTGTTCCCCAGTGCAGCAATGTTCAGAGGTAGGACCTGGGGAAGTTATTGGATCAGGAGGGCTCTGGCTTCATCACTGGATTAATGCATTGATAGAAGAATGGACTATTGGAAGTTGGTGGAAACTCTAGGTAAATGGGGCATGGTTGGAGAAATAGGTCACTGAGGGCATGTCTTTGAGGACTAGATCTCATCCCCAGCTCAGTCCTCAGTCATTCACACTCTCCCTCTTTTCTGGTTGCTGTAAGCTGAGCAGTTTCCTCCAACAGAACCACCCACCATGATGTTTCTGCCTTGGACTCAGCAGACCATGGATTGAAATCTCCAAAACTGTGAGCCAAAATAAATCTTTCCTCCTACTGTTCTTGTCAGGTATTTTGGTCACAGTAACGACAGACTGACTAATGCACTGGGAATGGGAGAAGGGAGAGCCTCTCCCTGCTCCTGCCCTGGTTCTCCCTTCTCTATTTCCACTCCACACTGCTGTAAGGGTGAGAGGGTAGACCTTCAAATCTGAAGAGGTTCCTGGTTAGACTTGGTGAATTGACATCATTCAATGGTCTCCCTGTCTTCACTAGATGTTATTTAAATAAGGGCAAAGAAAAAAATTTGAAACATAAATCAGAGACATAGCGATTGAGATTTATCAACAAATTTTTGGAGGAAGGAAAGGCAAAGTGAGAGTAATGACTTAACCGATAGAAGAAAGCTTTGAACTGCTATCTGGAGAAGACTGGAAGAATTATCTGAGTTGTCCTCACAGAACCTGAGATTCTCAGAATATGCAGACACTCTAAGGAAGAAGAGGTAATAAAACCCTTGGCTGACCAAGGGTTGATTAAAAGGCTGACTATGTGCTGGTTGGACTTCTAGGTGCATAGCAGTTTATTCTCTGTATAAAAAGGTCAGCAAAGTTCCAAAAGAATATGCCTTCACTCCCATAAGATTAAGAAGGGCTCCCCCCCAAAAAAAAAGAAATTGACTTAGTCCTCAAATATTTTTGCAAACTAATCCACCAAATGACAGAAGCCACAAGTTCAAATATGCGGTGAATAACAGGTAGGGACATCATATAAATCAAAAGAGCATTTTAATACCACTCCCAAGCCCACCCTTGTTTAATCTCTGCTCATCATGTGAATGGGTGTATGAGCGATTTTTACTAAATTTTCATTAACTTTAAGAAATACACATTTATTTTCCATTGGTGTGGGTTTTTATCAGGATAAGGTCCTAGTCCAAAACTTTTTCTACTACCCCCAATTATTGGTCACCTTTAACATTTTCTTTATGTGACCTTTCCTAGAGACAATGATTATGAATAAAAATGACCCCTAGATGTCTATTAACCTAAGTCTCCATGCAATACAGTTATTTCTGTATATGCCTATTGTTTCTGATAGACAAAATTTCCTCTTATCTGAGATGGTGACTTTCTTCATATGAGGATCTACTATAGCAATCAGCACTTTGAATGAACATTAAAAAAGAAAAGAAAAGGAAAGGAAAACCAAAACAGGGAGGGCTGCATCTTATTTAGCAATAAGACTGATTTCTACCACTGCTTCCCTCATATGGACCAACAATCCTATTTCCAAAGTCTATAGATGGGGGATGGTGAGGCTAGCACCCCTCTTCTTTTCTTCTTCCTGCTGGGGTTCTTCCCTTGAGCGGTCACTGCAGAAGTCAATGCCTACCTTTCCCATTTTTTCGGGACATCATCCCCTATGTGGGGGTGAGAAAGGGATAGAGGAAGTGATGAGGGACATGGATATTCCTACCAGAGGAGTTAGACAGAAATCCTAAAATCTCATCACCAGGAAGGGGCCCAGATTGAAGAGGGCATTTTGTTGCCAGTTTCCACAATTAGAGCTGATGTGTCTTTTTTACCTTGTAAGTGAAGCTATAATTTATAGTTTGTTCCTAGAGTGTTATCAGCACAGAGTTCAGCCCTCACATTTTAGCAATTACAATTCGAGTGTAAGCTTATTTTACAGAAATTATTAGGCAATTATCACATTATGCTACTGATAGCTTATTCTGAATCTAAGCTTCAAAGTTGTCACATTGAAAAGGAAATTACTCGTACCAGTTTTGAAAATAACTTATTGATTCCTCACAATCTTATGTGCCTCAGACTCCAGAAACCTACTTTAAAAATCTTGGAATTCCTTGATAACACAGACTTGCATTTTAATGTGCTCTTTGTAGAAGACTGCTAAACTTATTTTCCAGATGTACTCCATCTTCTTAGGATTTTATTTTCTCCACATATTTAGGTCAAAGAGTCTCCAAGTGGTCTTTGAGAGGGGAATAGCACAGGTCAGTTCTCAAGATCTGTCACTGCCTGAGCTCCAAGGAAAAACTGTGGTTCGTCTGAACTCTGCTGTCACGGTAATCTTCTAAGCAGACAAGACTTATACTCCGAGAGAGATTGCTAACTCAGCAGGTGCAGTGAAAGACACAGACCCAGGCAGGTGCTAATAAAAAACCAAGGGAAGAACAAAGGAATATTCTCTGTGCTCCTCAGGAAATGCCACCCACAGGAAGGGATGCACTGCCTGCCAGACAGGACTTCATCATGGTCTGCTAGGCAGAGTGAATCGATGCTATTGTCAGTAGTGGGCTCCATCTATGCTCTTGCGGCTGCTATAACGACTTGAACAACAGAGCAAGATAAACTCCATCTGGTTTCCTCAAGCGGAAATGTCCATTTCATTGAGTGTCCCACCTGCCACCTTTCCCCTTCCCATGATGGAGTAGGATTAGACATAAAGTGTCTAATCAGACGGTGCTGCCCTCTTTTAAAAATCACCCAACTTCGGTCTGGGGTTGTGGTAGAGTGCTTGCCTAGCACATGTGAGGCACTGGGTTTTATCCCTAGCACCAGGTGGATAGAGATAGATAGATAGATAGATAGATAGATAGATAGATAAAATAAAGTTATTATGTCGATCTAAAATAAAAAAAAATTTTAAAAGATCACCCAACTTGTACATCTCTGTTTATATTCCAGTATTCTGATTTACATCCACACATAAACATGCATAAGGGTTGGGGGTTCAAGAAAGAACAGGTAAATTTTGCAAAAGGTGTGTTGTGTTAATGTAGTTCTCCATTCCTTCCCTCCTGTCCCTGATGTGTGCATATATAAATTAGGCCAGCTTAGGTTTTGGTGCTTTTCCACCCAGGGGGACACACAGATTTTATGTAGTATGTAGGTTTCTTAGGCTGGGAAGAAAAGAAGTCAGATAAATTAATGCACACAAAAGTGATGGTGGTAAATCAGATTTCTTTCTCCCTACTTGCTTCATCCCTGGCTTTAAATAAACTAATTGCAGGTAATTGCTTAGCTGAATATTTGGAAGTAGGGCTGGGGATGTGGCTCAAGTGGTAGTGCACTCGCCTGGCATGCGTGAGGCCCGGATTCGATCCTCAGCACCACATATAAACAAACATGCTGTGTCCGCCGATAACTAAAAAATAATTATTAAAATTCTCTCTCTCTCTCTCTCTCTCTCTCTCTCTCTCTCTCTCTCTCTTTAAAAAAATTTTTAAAAAATTTAAAAATGAATATTTGGAAGTAGATATTACTTTTGGGTACTACTAAAATTACAAAGGAAAAAAAAGTTCTTTAAGTTTAGCCAAGACCAAAGCAAGGGAATATCAATGAACTTGAGCTTCGAGCTGTTCTGCTCTATCATTGTCAACTTCTGCAGTACCATATGGTATTTCTTAGGGTCTACTTAATACATAGCGTATCGGTTCATTTTCCATCACTATAATAAAATATCTGAGTCTGGATGCCTTTATAAAGAAAAGTGGTTTATGCAGCTCATAGTTCTGGAAGTTAGGGATATGGTGCCAGTATCAGCTTGGCCTGGTGAAGAACTTTGTGTCGGGATGGAAGCACATGAAAGAGGGACAGATCACAACACCAGTCAGCAAGCAGACAGGAGCAGTCTTATGACCTCTCATTAGGCCTTTCCTCTGAAAAGCCCTACCTCCTCTCAACAACCACACAATGATCAAGGTCCCAACACATGAATCTTTAGAGGACATACTCAAACCATATTCAAAACAAAGCTACAGAGTACAGCTATTTTATCTGCCATTGTCAAACTTATATTGTCTCTGTCCACTTGACACCCATGAGCCCTTTTAGCTACAGTCTTTAAGTACATGGACCATTTGAGGACCCTCTGTAGCTCCAGCTGGTCTGGCTTACACTGGTTCACCAGCAGCCAGACAATGCTGTTTTGAAAATGGGAGAAAAACTCTCATAGAAATGGCATTTGACACAAGTTTCCAGTAGTGGGGGGTTGAATTCAAAAAGCTCCACAAATAAATTTTAACCCTTGATAGAAAGAGAGCCATGCATAATGCCTCTCTCTTTAAATGGTGGCTACTTGGTGGAGCTTTGAGGCTCTGCAAATAGTGATGACTATTTATGTTGACAAAAGAACCTAGTCGTTGTCTATATCCATTTTTCATATTACAGTCCCTGGCAACATTTTTCTTTAATTTTTCAATTTTTTAAAATATTTATCTTTTAGTTATAGTTGGACACAATACCTTTATTTTATTGATTTATTTATTTTTATGTGGTGCTGAGGATAAAACCCAGGGCCTCGCACATGCTAGGCAAGTGCTCTACTGCTGAGCCACAACCCCAGCCCAACATTTTATTGTTAAAAAAGCATCTAACAGTTAAAAATACTTCCAGTTCAGCCAGGTGTGGTGGCGCACGTCTGTAACCCCAGCAGCTCTGGAGGCTGAGGCAGGAGGATCATGAGTTCAAAGCCAGCCTCACAAAAGCAAGGTGCTAAGCAATTCAGCAAGGTGCTAAGCAATTCAGCAAGAACCTGTCTCTAAATAAAAAAATACAAAATAGGGCTGGGGATGAGGCTCAGTGTTCAAGTGCCCCAGGGTTCAATCCCTGCTACCTCCCCACACCCCAAAATACTTCCAGTTCAATGTTTTCTGCTCTGTTTAGTGTTTAGAACAAGGATATTCCTTGCTCAGTTTATTAGGCTAGATCTCTAAATAAACTCTGAGGTTGTAATGTCTTGATAAAAATAAAGAAAAGAAAACTGCTCAATTATGTCATTTTTTCTTAGCAGTTATGGGAAAAGTAATTACCGCTTTATTTTCTAGACACTCTTAGAAGAACTGATGCTGAAGTGCTGTTTTTTGGGGGGGAGGCATTTAAAAAGCCATTTGCTTTCATAGATGTCTCCTTTTTCACTATTTATCTATTCTTTCACTGATCATTACAGAAGTTCCAGGTGCTTCTACAGGGCTGAAAGAAGGTAGCTCACACAACAATGTGCCTGAATGAGTAAGGTCCCTTTCAAAATATATACTCCGGGGTCTGTTTCATAGCATGAAGTATGTTAGTAATAATTTGTATTGATGACCAGTGATTTCAAAATACTTGAGTAATGTTCACATTGGTTGATGTTGATTTGGGATATTTTAGTTTCTCTTTAGTGAAGGGTAAGAATCCAGCAGGTTCAGCAGTCACACAACAAACTGATAGGAGGACAGAAGAAGGGTCTTTATCTACACAGATGCTAAACAGGAATAAAATCAATGCTGGATAGTATCTAATTTTAGTTAATAGATATACATAAGTATATGCAGGTATATGTGAAATAGTTGTCTTGGATCTCCATATTGTAAAGAGACAATTCTAACATTATTTTTCTATGCTTAACAATTTTCTAACAAAATATATATGTTTTTCACCCTTGATTAATTTTAATGTAATAATTATGATTGAAACTTAGTGCAGACAGAAAGTACTTAAAGTAAAATGTATCCACCTATTTTTAGTATGATATAATGACAAAATAAAAGTCTTTTAGGCATAAAAAATATAACAAGTTAGGGAAAAATTCTGAAATGGAAATAAAATGAGAAAATAAATTCAAAGAGAAAGGGATGATTCAAAAATTTTTAAAGAAGTTGTTGGTGTTTTTTTTTAAGGACTGATAATGACATAAATTCATTCTGTTGTTTCAACTCCACAGACCATATTGAAAAGACTAATGTCACAGGTTTATTTTTAAAAGCCAATATTTGTATTATCCCATAAGTTAGGTCCTTTACAAGGTTTCCCAGTTTATAAAGGAAGACGGTCAGACTGTGATCTCTAAGGAACTTCTAGTTCTGTTTTGGTAAATATGGTTAATATAAATTGCATTTTCAGTTATTTTCTCTCTTGACAGAAATTAAGATGAAGATATAATAAAACATGATTTCTAAAAAAATTAATGTGTTCAATAAGTATTAATCGTAAACCCACTGTCTACCTTAATGTTTAAACATTTAAACATTAAGGATATATTCATGCTCAAGAATAAAAAAAAAAATCTTTACCCTCTTGAGGTTATGTTTGAGTGAGAAGAAATACGTACATACGTACATACATGAAATACATAGTATATAAGGTGGTGGGTGATAAGTCCTATGGAGACAACGAAAACAAGAAAGGGAAGGAGAACATTAGAAAGAGAGACGGTTTTCAATAGACCTGGTAAAAGTCATGAGAAAGCAACACTGAACAATACGATGAGGGTTTGGGTGTTGTGGGATGATCTGGCAATCCTCAGCTTCTTGAGGACTGACACAATTTAGTAAGTACAAAAATGACATCAGAGCCCAGTGTGGTAGTGCAGGCCCATAATCCAGTGATTCTGGACACCGAAGCAGAAGGATCACAAATTAGAGGTCAGCCTTAAAAACTGAGGGAGGACTTAAGCAACTTAGTGTGATCAAAATGAAAATACAAAAAGACCTGGGGGCGGGGGGTGATGTAGCTCAGTGGTAAAGTGCCTGGGTTCAATAAAATTAATAAACAAATTAATAAAAATAAAAGTTAAAAAATAAAAAAGGAGATCAGAACCAGTGGCTTCAAGAAAGGTGCTGGTTGTGACCCCATGAGCAGGGGCTGATTTTATGTGAAGCTAATGGAGCTGAAGCCTCAAAGACCCTCATTTGTATGGGCCCTTTTGAGGACCCCAAGTGGAGCTAGCAATGAGTTTGCATGGCATCTTGTGTTCTTTTACTTGTAGAGGCCACCCTCAAATTGTATGAACTTCACATGCCACAGAATTTGGAGTGTTCTGGCTGCAGACATCAGGTAGGGAGGGAGTGGTGGTGTGGCTCATGCTAGGGGCACACAAAACTCTGCTTGGAGCTGGAGGTGCACAGTTACCCGCTGTCTCAAAAAACAGGTGGTGGGTCACCTTATGGTTCTCTACTCTTTCCCCCTCCCTTTATCTGCCACTTTAGTCATATGTCTTTGCAGTTTATTCCGTAAGAGGTGAAGTGTATGTTCTTGCTTCACTGCTATGGTCTTCAGCGATGAGATTTACTTTGGCCAAGGAATGTTCTGCATATGATGAGAAAAGAGGCTTTAAGGTACGCCTCTTGGTATGGACTTTTCCTTGAGTTCTCCTCCCTGTGTCATGCAATAGGGCAGCCTTCCAGTCTCGTTTAGAAAACCTGACCCCAGGCTAAGCTTATCAAATCCATCCTAGATCAACTGAACCTTAGCTACTCCACAAACAACAATAAGAAACACATGCTTATTGTTTATGCCAGCTGAGATTTTGTGACATAATTATGCCAAATAAGTGGCATAATTGATAGAGCAAACTATTCGGATTTGTCAATATAGGCTAAGTTTTGCTGCAATAACAAAAGACCTCTTTACTTTTCTCACATTGTATGCCATCATGGGTCACCTGAGTCTGCATTCTGTAATGTCACTTAGGAACCCTGTCTTATATCAAGATTCCTATCTGGCCTTATGGAACTCCTAGAAAAGGACCGAGAGAGATACAGAACGGTGCAATACCACTTAAAACTTCTGTTCAGGAATAACGTGATTTTTTTCCCCACATTTTATTGGTCCAAGGAAGCTAAGCCTGAGCAGGTCAGGGATCCTGCAGGGAGCAGCACAACAGAAAAAGGACTCCACAGGAAAGCTTTTGCTTCAAGGAGAGGCAGCAAATAACTTGAAAAATAATAAAATCCACGATAAACCTTGAACATTTGAGTGCATATTATGAAGTAGATGAAGTTCAACCTCTGCCCCATCTTTGAGTTTTTTTCTTGGTTGTTCCAAATTATGCTGGAACATAAATCTTCAAAGCAAAGGCTGTTTTTGTGCATTCATGTGGATCTGCAAGTTATCACAGGGCCCATCACTCTTCACAGGACAGACAAGCAGTAATGTAGAGCTTGTAATTTTCTCCCTGACACTATCAACACTGCTGTGCTCTCCGAGCATCAGGATTTTCCATGGAAAATAAATTAGATATTATTAATTTTCCAAACCAAGCAAAATGACTATGAAGGGGAGCCATAATGTTATAGGGACCTCATTTTCCCTTGTTGCTTTGGTACAGGAGCTTTCCAAAAGCACGGATGTCAAATTGACACTGCTGAATCTAAAGTCTACCTAATATCTATCTACTCAGGCCACAAGAACTGTGTTTTACATTTTATGCTAGCATAGAAGGAAATTTCTATAATTTCTTTCTCCTGTAATTAGTTTTAAGAACCAGTCAGTCAAAATGATACATCATTTTCCTTTGTTTGGAAACTCAACTTCCTTGCTGTGTGGTTCTTTTCAGCATTACTCTCTTGTACATAAGCCAAGATGGTCACCTGTTGTGCAGGGGGACACTACAAGATAATGCAGTCTTCCACCCAGCTGCTGGGCTAGAGTCCTGGACGTCTCCAAGGACTGTCGGTTCCACCTTCCCTCTTTTTTCCTACACCACTGCCTTAATTCAGGCCTTAGAATCATTTGCTATACTAGTGTCTTAGCCTACCCACTTCTCATCTCTTCCCTTGTTGTTAGTTCCCTAAAACAGTTAGTGGGACCACAGTTCCTCCTTAGTTTTCTTTTGGCAGTTTAAGAAATCTTTCGATAGCTTGCAACTGGTGAGAAATAATAGATTTGATATATTGGGACATGTCCCAATTATGGAATTTTAGCTGATAATTTTGCATTTTTTCATTGATACTTTGCTTCTTTTGGAGACCAAAAAAAGTGCTAAGACACATAAAACCTATTTTGGAGCTTTATCTTTTAAGCTCACACAGTGGGGGAAGAGGTCATCTATGTTTCAGATGAGGGTAGAATGGCAGTAGAACTCAAAGTTAACTCCAGCTCTTCACTGAGCACTTGAAAAGTAATATGGTCTCAAGAACCTCTGGCTCATGGAAGGCTTGAATACTTTTGGTTCTTCCAAGGAAGGGCAAATGATTACTGGCATCTGACTCTTCAGGGTACAGTAAGTAGTCACAGATCTACAACTGTAACCCCAGGTGGAATAAAGGAAAGAATAGCATTTGAATTTGGATCCCAGGGATATTTTGAACCTGATCTCCATCATTAATCATATTTATTTACTTATTTATTTCCCACATTTTATTTTGCAAAATTCTGTGTGTATATATGTATATGTGTGTACACACACACACACACACACACACACACACACACATGCACATAGTGTTATGTATAATCTGGTCTTATTTCCTATACATAGTAGTATACTATGTATTCACTTGTATCTTGCTTTTTTAAATTTATGAAAGTATTTTAAAGTAGCTTTACCAATTCATAGAGGCTTACCTTAGCATTTTTTATTACTAACTAGTAATCTTTATATAAAGATGCATCATAGTTTATTCACCCATCTCTTTGAATGGCCCTAGTTTTTCTCCAATATTTGGTATTTCAAACAATACCACAATATGAAACCTTGCACAAACATTGTTTCATGCTGTAGATGTGTTTCTTCACAGTAAAATCCTAAAAGGGAGAATGTTGGGTCAAAGTATAAATGCATATGTAATTGTAATTAATATTGCTAAATTCTCTGACATTATAGTTGTAATAGTAATTTTTTTATATATCAACTTGGATGGGGCTTGGTGCCTAGATATTTGGTCAAACAAACATCATTCTGAATGTTTCTTTGAGAGTGTTTAGATATTTTATATATATATATCTCACATTATATATGTGTCATTATATATATCACATTAATATCTACACCAATATATTTTGAATAAAGCATATGGCCCTCCCTAATGTAGTTGGACTTCATCCAGTAAGGTGAAGCCCGAATTGACCAATAG
Source organism: Callospermophilus lateralis (assembly GCF_048772815.1). Classification (NCBI taxonomy): domain Eukaryota; kingdom Metazoa; phylum Chordata; class Mammalia; order Rodentia; family Sciuridae; genus Callospermophilus; species Callospermophilus lateralis. Next base: position 78,310,629 of record NC_135316.1, read on the forward strand.
GCAGGTCTCCCCCAAGCAAAAGGCAATTCTCCAGTCTGGCAGACTTTGGATTTGAATTTTTTAGTTCATCTCTTCCTTGTTCTGCAGACTGCTGGCCCATCCTGCAGAATTTGAGCTTCTTAGCCACCGTAATAGCATGAGCCAATTCCTGAAAATAAATCTCTTTGTCTTCATATATGTTCACCCTATTGGTTCTGTTTCTCTGCAGAACCCTGACTGATGCAGAGTTTAGTCATTATATTATTACTCATTCCTACCATTTATGTATGAGAGTACCTGTTTTCCCAAAACCCTGTAGACAAGGTATTGTTAAGCATCTGAATTTTTTTTTTTTTAGACTGATAGGTAAGTAATGTTATCTTATTGTAGTTTTTAGACTGATAGGTAAGAAATGGTATCTTATTGTAGTTTTTAGACTGATAGGTAAGAAATGGTATCTTAGTGTAGTTTTTAGACTGATAGGTAAGAAATGGTATCTTAGAGTAGTTTTAATTTGCATTTCTCCTATTGTGAGCGAAATGAGAGCATCTTTTCATATGTTTAAAGGCGTTTGTATGTCTTTTCCAGTAAAATTCCTTGAAAAGATTTTTATAATGCCCCCCCCAAAAAAACTCTAGCAATGGACCAAACTAAATCCCTGTTAAAAAGATAGTTTAATGATGTATGATTAATAATTTTATATTCAGAGTTAATATAGTTGATTTTTTCCTAATAAGAATATGCACTCTTACGGAATTTGGAATACACATGTCCATTATTTCATTGTTTTGATGTTTTATTTTTTGTCAATCATCACACAGTTAAAAAAACAATACAGACTAGGAAATTCTATTTCATAAAATGTGTCCTGATGGGATTTGAGATTTTACAACAGACTTGCCAAGCCCTAGGGAAGATGCTTTGTTAGGGCACCTGGCATCTTTCTATTAGCTAAGGTAATCTATTCTTTCTTTCTCTCTCTCCTATTACTTCCTCCCCATCCCTCAGATTCCCTGAAGTTTTCTTTGTGCTAATTGAATACAGACAAGTCTGTGCCTTTTCCCTTCTGTAGCCAAATACTTTCTTTTATTAACACTAGCAAGTGTAAATAACAGCTCAAAAGGTGCAAAGCATTTCAAGTTAAATCTGCTTCTAAGGTGCTAAGCCCAAAGAAAACCAGAAGGCAACAGGAACATTAACTTGCAGACTAGATTGCTCACCCTCCCAATGATATTCCATTTTCCCAAACCTGCCAGCAAGAAACTTGTTTAATATGAAACGGTATTGAAAGGACCAGCAAGGAGTGAGTTAGCCATTCCCTATCACCAGGCAGTTGCAAAATTAGCAAGTTGTGAGACACATACTCCTTGTAAACATGTTCTATTTTAAGTTTGAAAAAGTTGCACATATTTTAAAAACTCAAATCTACTGAGCCAGTCAGTTCTCTTTGAAGGAGTCCTACTTTTCTCCAGTATTTTCTTTCAAACACACTGTAATACATGCATGTGATGAATAATGGAGGTACCGCCTCATCACAAACTCCTACAAGGGCACTCTCTGGATGAAAAAGAATTTAAGATTTTAAACAAGCTCAGTGTTTGACTTCTTTGGAAAAACTGCAGCAGACACTGTTTTCCAAAGTTCCCACTACAACAACCTAGAAAGGAGCTAGGCTTTGAGTCTCCTAATCTCTAAAACTCTAATGATAAATAGCACTTCAGAGACTATATGGGGTCCATTAAGTTTGAGCTACCTCGGGAATACTATATAACTGTTGTTAAAACTTTTAGCCTAACTGAAAGACTCATTGAATCATAAAATATGGGCAATGAACATGGAAGAGAAAAAGGAAAACCAGTAGGAGAAGCTCACAGGTAACTGAAGGAGATTTGGAATTGATTGTTTCCTGAAGACGTTAAAGCCGACCCCTGATTTCATCAGGCCTGAGCTCTGAAGGAATCTTTCGGACTGGAAGGCTGCATAAGAAGCAAACATGACAGAAATTGTCATACCCCTTGTCACTCAGAAGAGCCATCTGCTCCTGAGTTAAAGCCATTTTCTATTAAATTCACCAGCATGCTAATTAAAGAATGACTGGAGGATGGTGAAGCTGCCAGATGCTATGAAGATATATCACTGTCTTTTTATATGGTTAGGCAAACGTTTAATTAAACCTGCAGCTGCTCTGTCTGCACTTCCCACCAACACAGCTAAATCTCATTTACCTGAGAAAATCATTTCGTATTAGTGTCTTTCAAAAAGTAAAACAACCTAAACCAGACTTTCCTCAAATATTTAATGTCTTTGTACATGATTTAATTATACGCATCAGTAATTACATAAGGGGCAACTTGAACCTGAAATTCCTTGGAGTTCTCCTTGTGTCTCCTGATAACTAATCAGACGTCTCTCTCAGCACAGAGAGCTCTGGTACGGGGCTGGGTGCTCCACCTGCTTCTACCACATTACACTTGGGTGTATGAGTTTCAGTGTATTTAAAAGACCTCTTTTTGAAGAAAATTAGACACATGGGCCAAGAAGATGGAAATGGAAATTGGCATGAGGGGCTGCTGGTTATAGGACTCTTACTAACAACTGTCATGACCACCAGCTAGCACCAGGGACTGCTACTGGTAATTTTCTTTTGTAATAGAATTTTGTTTGAATTGGGGGCTTGCGCACATTTTTCTCCCTTTTAAGTGAGCACAGTATTTTGATCGGCAGTGAATTTAGCGGGAAAACATGCTGCATATCATGACATTCAAGAACAAATCATAAGCATTAATCAAGGCTCTCATCTGATTAAAACAGACTTGCATTAATTGAAGATCATGGAGACTGGGCGTACTCTCCTTCAGTAATGGGTTTTTGGGTTAATGTCTTTATGATCAAGTGCAATGCGAAAGGGGAAAAATGCAGTTGAAAGTTTTAGATCTGCTAAGAGCTGAGTCTCAGATACAGATTTCCCTGCAAATCCTCCAGGGAGAAGAGTCTCCCTGGAGGCAGCCAGCCTCGCCTCCCTGCGTGGCGGGTCCCTACAGTGCTGTTAAGAGTGAAGCTGCTGTGGGATGTTTTGTCTGACAGGCACAGTGGCAGGGAGTGACAGTAAATACAGTGCAGGGGAATCATGATCTTCTTGGGTTATGCTGCAAACTTAACCCAGAGAGTTAAAGGTTCTATAGGCTCTCTCTTCTCCAAATGCTTGGCATCCTAGTGACTATTTGTCAGTCATGACTAACCCATCAGTTCCTTTTTCTAGCTCCAAGGCTGTTCCCTTTCCAGAGGAGCTAGAAGAAATGCCCCAGGCCTGGTGTCAATGGGTCACATTCAGGTACTGCTGCTTGGACAGCATGTTGGAATTTGTGTTCTTACTTTCTTGCTAAAGAGGTTGGAGAAAGTTTACTTGGAGAAAACATGTGATATTTTCATTCAATCCAGTAAATCTTTATCACTCTGGGAATGGGATCGCTTGGTACCTTACTGACTAACCCTAAATAATGTTCCTCCTCCAGGGCTGGGGACATAGCTTGGTTGGTAGACTGCTTGCCCCTCATGCACAAGGCCTAGGTTCAATCCATAGCACCACAGAAAAATATACATACATACATACATACATAAGTAAGTAAATAATGCTCCCCTTCCATAATAAAAAGGAAACAGAGCTTCTAAAGATAATCGCTGCAATTATATGGGAAGGCCCAGAGGAGGTACAGAATTGAAAGTATATCATAACAATATTGTGCTCTTAATTTATAAACATGGCACTTAGAGGAGTACAGCGGGGAGGAAGGAAAGAGTGAACTCTTTGAGTGGAGCATTGTTTTGTGAACCTAATGTGAGTTTTGACACAATTCATTGTAAGAGTGTCAGACCGTACAATTCTGATGTCTGCGGACATCTGGGTTTTTTGAGGTTGTTTGTTACTGTTTTTGTTTTTAAGGAGAATGCTCACCTTCCTATAAACACCAAAGTTATGTTTCACAGCATGGGACATGACCACTGACCTTCAGCCTTCTTTCAATTCTTTATTTTAGGACAAAACTGACAAAGAAACTAAGAAGGCAAGCCAGACTGAAGTAGGGTGGAGTTTCTTGCAAGCAACTGGATGGGAAGTGGTAGTGGGAGGCAATCCCTTCCTGCCTGTTATATTTTAAATTAGTCCCCTGGGTGTCCTCCTTTCTGAATCTTAAGTTGACTCTCCTACTTAAAAAACAAACAAATAAACAAAATCGATCATAAGGTGACAACTGAACTCAGGGTTTTCTGATTTCAAACTAATAATTGTCTACAAACTAGACATGTGACTTCTGGATCAACAATAATTGCAAGCTTGTTTTTGTTTTTTTTTAAATCTGAATGTTTGACTCCTTTGTGGGGGGAAAAAAAATGGAGGATAAAAACTGTTAGCCAATGTCTCCACTAAACTAACCCAAGAGGGAGATGGGTTCAGGTTTCCTAAACTTGGGAGCCTGCACCCTTTGCCCACACTGGCAGCACTCCAAGAAAATGCCTTGAATGCAGCTGCCTCTGTGTGTTGTGCTGGGACATATGCTGGACTTAAAGATATTAAAGCAAAAGCTCTAAATAAAATAGGCATGGCACCTGTTGTTTTTCCACCAAGATCAACCAATCTAGAGAGAAATTAAAAAGTGGAAGAAGTAGTCTTACATAAATTCTCTGTTTTTTTTTAATCCTAAAAACATGCAAAATAAACAGGTTTGGATTCTTGGAAATCTAATTCATTACAAAAATTAAGTATACATGGGGGCTGGGATTGTAGCTCAGTGATGGAGTACAAGTTCAGTATGAATAAAGGCCTTGGGTTCAATAAGCAGCATGAAACTTCCCCCTTTAAAAAAAAAACGAAAAACAACAAACAAACAAAATCCACCATACAACACACAAGATGGGGGAAAATAAATGAAGAGCCATTCATTATCCTAGGAGTTAAGTAAAGAGGGAAAAAGCATTAGTTACCAATGATAACAATCAATTACAGGGAATCATAACAATATTGTGCTCTTAATTTACAAGCATGGCACTTAGAGACCCTGCTTAGGAGGAAATGAGCTTTGGGTTGATTTTCCAATGATGAGGTTATTCAGTTCCACTTCCCTGTGATGATTGGTTGTGACTCAGGATGTCATTTGTGACTGTGTATTATGACAGGCTGATTAATCTTGGTCTTATTTATGCCATCTGCTAACCAATAGAAACATATAGTCAAGACAAAGCAATAATTTGTAGAGAAAATAATATGCATAGTTTTAGAGAGTCTCCCGGCCAGAAGTAACTAATTCAGATGGGATTCATGAGCTAATTCCCCCTCATGACATCATCAAACCCTAATTACCTCTCAAAAGCCCCATTCCTGAATACCACCATACTGGAGCTGGGGATTCTACATGAATTTGAGAGGGCACAGTTTAGTTCTTAGTAGATAAAAGAAAATGCATATTTTATAAATGCTCTTCCAATAAATTTGTGCTCTTCTTATCATGATGTTTGAGTAGTACTGTGGGTATGCAAAGGACATAAAAATGATTAAGACACACATTTCCTGTACACTAAAAAGTACTACTATAAATATTCTAGAATGCTCCTTTTGGTCAATACATCTAAGAGCTTCCTTGTTGGATCATATGTACATGTTTAGCTCCAGTTTTTCCAAATGGCAATACCAGTTTATACTTAAGCAGCACTGTGAGTTCCAGTTGGATTGAAAATTTTCAAACAGGAAGAAAATAACTGCAATTTTCTTCAATGAGAAGAAATGCCCAGATCCCCAGTTGGTTAATAAGTTTTGTTTTTTTCTTTTTGCATTTTCTTTTGCATCCCATATGCTAAAAGACTAATGATGGAAACAGAAACTACTTTAAGTACTACACAGATAACTATTACTAAATGACTAGTAATCTACAGCCCTCTTCTCTTGCAACTTAAAAAATGACTTTCTCAAGGCCCGACTCACATGCTGCTATTGACAAAGCTTTCATTCATTCTCTCAATGAGCAATGATACTATTCATTTAAACTCTTCTTCACTTTATGCTATTCAGGTCCCAACTTGTATTTTGGTGTAACTTATCTCCTCTGATTCAGTACCGGTTTGAGGACAGGGACTATGGATATGTACAATTATCGGTTCCTCCTAGATTTTGTATACTTGCCCAAAGGGAGATTTTTGAATACTTGCTCAGTGAATAAATAATTTTCATATTTATTGTGATGAGTCCCACTCATTTATTTCCGCAGCACCATGTTCTGGAACTGGCAATACTGGTACCATGTTCTGGTACTCACTTACAAATGAGTAAAAACTTGTTCTTATAAATAAGTTTAAGTTTGAAGCTCATTTCCCACTTGCCCCAGGGAGCAGGTTGTGGGAGAAAATGTGGAAGAGAGACAGAAGGTCAAACAATTTTTATTGTTCAAAGGAATGCAGTGCAATATGCTCTCTTGGAGCTCTGGGGATTTAAATATCAGAGGGATTGCTGGCAGCTTGAGTTTGCATATGCAGCACTGTTTGGGAATGCTCATATGGTGTGTGATTGTGCTGTGCCTAGAACTGACAGCGCCATCTGTTCCTTGCTTATTGAGCAATGGGACTTAGCCTGCCCTCTCCAAATGAACACAAATGCATGTACACACACACACACACACACACACACGCACAAGTGCAGGTCCAACCCCCACTCCAGCCTAAACAACAAACACTTGACTGACTCTCCATTTCAAGCTTTAATCTCAGCAGGAAATTCATATGAGTCAGGTATCAAAATAGAGTCACACCGAGATCATCTTCTTTCATGGAGAACCATGAGGTCCAAGTGACTAAAAAACCAGTAGTCATCACATGCAAAGACATTCAGTGTGGAAGATGAGTTATAATGACAGATGGCACCAGTCAAAAAAAAAAATCCATAGAAAGAACTGTGCAGGAAGGATATCGGTGTATAAGTCAAACACAGGCAATGTAATGAAACAGTGATACAGGATAATAGAACCAAATTGCAATTGTAAGAAACGTTAAGAAGAATGGTTTTGCTAACTGCGGATGTATATCTATCCATTGATTAGAAATGGTAGCTATTTCCTCATATCATCTTCATCTTCTTCACCATCAAAGGGAAGCAATGGAGCTCGAGGCTAGATAGACACACCTGTGTTGCTGGAGATTGTGTTCTATGAACAAAACAGAGAAGCTGAGCAGCATGATTCATGAGCCATGGGTATAGAGAGCATACACCTAGGGTTTTCTGTGGTTATCTCAGTTTTATGTAATTTAATTATTTCAAAAAGATATAACCGAATGATTGACTAAAGCTAAAATGACATAATTTAATTTTTTGTAAGTCTTTCCGTGTAAAAAAATGTTCACAAACCAGGAAATGTCCTTCTCAGAAATGGAATCCTAATTTTGGATTTAGAGAAAGAGACATCATCATGGTGGCCTCAAGGTTATAGCTATAGTTTGGTGTCAATGTACGAGTAGGTGAAAGCAAAGGTCAATTTTGGCAAAATGTTAGCATATTTAATCTGAAAAAAAAACACCTCTCACTATAAAACGCAGAGAAATGCTGATAAAATACAAAGAGAACTCTATTAAGTGTATTGACTGAGCTTGAAGATAGTTATAAAGCATTCCTATGAGACCAACCTGGGAAAAAACTGAAAACATTTGTAATGAATCTTATAAACTGAGCCTTTGGGAGGCATTTGTTTTGGAGATGCAAAAAGGGTGCTTGTTAGTTTAAATAATATAAGGCCTTCAGATTTATATCAGAGAAGACTAGACCTTAGGTAGTCTGACATAAAAGTTTAAGTCCAAATAGGATATTTCATGGTCTCAAAGTATCTACCACCCCAAGATATAGTAATCACAAAAGGAAAGATGGTAAAGTTCCAGTGGAGCATCCTGGCAGACATCATCTTAGCCCAGAGATCACATTTAATACAATGGGTCCCTGTATCTTCAATTTCCCCATCCATGGATCTAACCAATCACAGATCAAAAACACTTGGAAAAAAATACACCTTTACTGAACACATACAGACTTTTTTTCTTGTCATTATTCCTTAAACAATAGACATAACAAGTATTACCGTAGCGTTTACATTGTACAAGATACTATGATTTACAGAGATGATTTAAAGAGTACAAGAGGTTATACATAGGTAAAATGCAAATACTATGCCATTTTATATAAGGAACTTGAACATTTGTGTATTCTGGAATCTGTAGGGGATCCTGGAAACAATTCAGCTCAGATATCAAGAACCAACACTATATATATATACATATTGACATCATACACCCAATAGGGTGAATTAAGAGGCACATCACTCCTCCAGTATTCTTGCCAGTGATGCCCAACTTCAGTATAATAATGGAAAAAATCAAACAAAATCAAACCGGCTGGACATTTTACAAAATAATTAAACAGTACTCTTGGAAGATGTTAAAGTCAAAGAAGACAGAAAAAAATGAGGAGCTGTCCCAGACTGGAGGAGATTAAGGAGTCATGACAACTAACTATAATATGAGATTTTAGATGGAGTCCTAGAGCAGGAAAGAAAAAAAAATCTTTTTCATTTTATTAACTTTAGTTAATAGTATTGTAAAACAGTATGTTAGTCAGATATACATCACTATGAGCAAAATACCTGACTTAAACAACTGAAAGAAGGAAAAATGTATTTTTAGCTATAATTTTAGAGGTTTTAGTTCTTGGTCAGCTGGCTCTGATACTTTGAGCCTGAGGCAAGGCAGAGCAACACGGTAGAAAGGTGTATTGAAGGAAAGTTGTTCACTTCGCGGCAGTCAGCAAGTAAAGAGAAAAGAAGGGACCAGGGACAAAATATAGTCCCCAAAGGCATGTCTCTACTCCCTCCAACCAATTTATACCTGCAACAGTTTGTACCACCTCCCACTAAGGTCATGAAAGTATTCATCTGAAATAGATTAATACCCTCATGAGGCCATAATCCAATCGCTTCCCCCAAGGCCCTCCCCTGAATATTGCCACACTGGGGACTGAGCCTTCAACACATGAGCCTTTGAAGAACATTCATAACCCAAGGTTAACTTTTTTGATAAGTGGTTTTTTTTTTGATTAAGATGTTAACATAAAGCAAATCTGTATGGAGTCATAGAAGATGTAAACATAGGAATGAAGGGTATATGGATCTCTCTGTTGTTACTGTACTTCTTTAAGTCTAAAATCACCTCCAAACTATTAACTATTAAAAAGAAAGAAACAAACAGAACAAATAGGTACCAGTAACCTCATTGTAGTTATAAAAGGGTTCAAAAGAAAAAAATAATGGATCAGGGAAGAAGAAATGGGGAGCAGAGAGAAAGGCCATTGAGCCTTATTAAAGTAATTTATTACATTCAACTCTAATGAGCAGGCAGAGCCTCTTTTTCTCTTTGACGGCTACCATTATGTAAGAGGGTATGTGGGCACAGCGCCCATTCACTCCTTCCCACCTGCTTAAGTCACCAGTAAGTGACAAGTCAGTGCTAATGGCATTGTAAATACCAGGAGGAAGTTGTCAGGAAAGCAGTTATTATCAAAGTTCCAGGTGGCTTGAAATTTCCTGGGAGTGGCTCCTACTTCCTTTCACTCAATTGTTGGTAGGCACTGTGAATTTAATGGAACCATAAAAACAACATGTCATTCAAAAAACCTTGGGCTTTAGAGGCTGAAAAAATAGTAGGAGGTTTATATTGACTCAGGTGAATCAAATTCAACTAATGATATATTCAATTACATAAATCAGTTACTCTAGGTTTTTTAATACCATTTTTTTTTCTTATATTCTAAAAATTTACCTGCTTTCTTTTTTGAAGATTTTGAAGTCAACTTTGAAGAAGACACACAAGATGGTCCTATTCACCAAGAATAAAATACTTTCACAATGAAAGAAAATATGATCTTGGCATGCAGACCTATGGAACTTCCTTACAAGGTCTTTGGGTCTATGATGCTCACAATATCAGAGCATTGACGTTCATGGTTTAATATATGCGAATTCCCCCCCTCCTAATTTTATATGTAAATAGCCATGGACTTTTGGTGGAGCAACAAAGCTAATTTGAAACAAGGCATGTATAGGTCAGGTTTTATAACCGGATATCTGAACTTCATATGTTACAAAACTAGGCAAGGAGGAGGAGAGGGAAAGAGAAAATACTGGGGAATGAGATTAATCAAGTTATATTATATGCGTTTATGAATATGGCATAATGAATCCCCCTAATATGGATGATTATAATACACAAATTAAAAAATAGGTGAATTTTTAAAAATCCTACAAAGATATTCATTCAAAAACTGTGAAATAGAATGTTTAAAAAGTATGTTGGTAAAGGAGGAACCAGGGAGAGAGAGAGAGTGAACTAACACAAAAGGTTGAAAATAAAAAGATAAAACAAAATACTTCAGAAAATACTTGAAAAAAAAATAAAGGCAGTAGATGTAACTTTATTTCAGACATTATACTATAATTCCGATCTGGAGTGTCCCCCAAAGGCCCATGTATTAGAGGCTTAGTCACCAGCTTGTGGCATTATTGAGGGGGGTAGAACATTGAGGAGGTAGGGCCAAGTGAAAGGAAGCTGGGTCACTGGGGATATTCTTCTGAAGGGGATACTGCGACCCCAAACCCTTTCTTCATCTTGTTTTTCTTCCCAGAAGCCACAAGGTGAATGGGTCTTCCTGGCCACACACTCCCACCATAATGTGCTGCCACAGACCCAAAGTGACAGGGCTAAACATGGACTGGAACCTCCGAAACTGTGAGCCAAAATAAACCTTTCCTCATTGAAGTTGATTTATTTCACATGTTTTGTCATAGTGATGAAATGCTACCTAATGCTAATGCCCAACATAAACCTTAAAACAGCAGCATTGTTAAGAAGGAAAAGTTCAGTTTACTATGTGGATAGAAAAAAAAAAATTCACTAACCATATAACAATTTGAACTATATGTATGTAGTAATATAGCCTCCAAATATATACGAAACAGAAATTGACAGCATTCCAAAGAAAATTAACTAATTCATATTTTCCCATTAATTAAAAGCTCAATAAAACCAAAAAATAAAAATAAAATAACACAATTAGTAATTTTAGACAGTAAAATATTTAGACAATAGTCATTATTTTCATGCATAAATGGAGCATTTCAAATTGACCATACACTTAATTATAAAGCAAGTCTTAGTATAGCAGATAATATATATCAAACATATTAGTTTCTCTACAATTGTTAGAAATCAATAATACAAAGACTTAAAACTTCTCATAAATTGTAAATCTAACAGACTTAAAAGAAGAATCATTATAGAAACAGGAAAGCATTTGGAGCCTAATTATAATTAAAATGCTGCCTATCAAAACCTGGATAGTCTAACTGATGTGCTACTTAGAGGGTAATTTATAGAAGTATAAGATAAAAAGAAATAGATTTAAAAATAATGAGCCAAGCATCTACTTAAGAAGTCAGAGAAAGAACAGAATGAACCCAAAGAAAGTGAAAAGAAAGAACAAGGACCCAAATCAATAAAACAGAAGGCAACATGTGGAAAGAATGAACAAAGTCATCCTCTGGTTCTTCGAAAAGACAAATGATAAATTCTAGCAATATACATTTTTTTTAATTTTTTTTTTTTTTTTAGTTTTAGTTGGACACAATACCTTAATTTTATTTATTTATTTTTGTGTGGTGCTGAGGATTGAACCCAGCACCTCAAACATACTAGGTGAGCGCTCTACCGCTAAACCACAACCCCAGCCCCTAGCAATACACTTTTTAAAGAAGAAAATCCCAAGTAAGCAATAGTGGGAATAAAAACGAGGATATGCATACAGTGTGGTTCATACTAAAGGGAAACGACGTTGCACATGACTGCTTGAGTGGATGTTAAGAAGTGCCCATTTCAGACTCTCTGGGCTTCAGCTTCTTCTCAATGGCTGCGGCTTTCTTTTGGATCATTCTGTCTGATATTTTAGTCCTTGAAGCTGCCCCTTCCATTTCTCTGAATCAACTCCCCTTCTAAGCTATAGAGGTCTGTACCTATGGAATCTGTGTTCCTCTCTAGTCAACAGAGTTGTAGAAACAGACTGAAGCACTCGGAAGAGCTCAGAGAAGCTCAAAGGAGACACAACTCTCACCTCACCACAGGGTTCCCTTGTCTAAGCCCTCCTCGTCCCAGTCCTCAATTGTCCCCAAAGCCAGCTAAAGGTTACTTTTCCCCAAGTCTGTTTCTGTGGTAACTCCAGACAAAAATAACATTATTCTATTTATGCAGCTCTGGAGACTTGGGGAAAATAGATGTTCTTTTTCTCTGTGTCCTATGAGGGCTCGGGATCTGCAGCTGTGAAGTGGATGGGCCTGAAGTAGCTTCTCCTGTCATTCCCACCCATCCCCAAGGGTCACACTCACATCATAGGGGACATTTGCAGTGTCAAAGAGTTTGCCCAGGACAGTTGGTAGCTGTCACTATTGCAATCTTAATCTAGTTTTGCCTGATCAAAATGCTATCTTTTTTTTTCCTCTTTGACTTCTATTGAGGTAAAATCTTGATTTCTTGTGATGTGTCACTTCTGTCTTTCTATGCTATTTATGTCTCCCATGCTTTGTGTGACTTCCATTCCAACTTACAAAAGGACACCAATAGAATAATGCATGCTAATGAAGAGTGCTATTCTGGCCTGGTGGCCCATGCCTGTAATACAAGTGGCTCTGGAAGCTGAGGCAGGAGGATTGCAAGTTCAAAGCCAGCCTCAGCAATTTAGCATGGCCCTAACCAATTTATCCCTGTCTCAAGATAAAAAAAAAATAAAAAGAACTGGAGCTGTGGTTCAGCAGTTAAACACCGCTGGGATCAATCATCCCTGGTGTGTGTGTGTGTGTGTGTGTGTGTGTGTGTGTGTGTGCTTTTTAATTTTTTTTTTCCTTTTTAAAAACCCAAATGCATAGTGCTCTCACTAGTCCCTGCAGACCCGTATAATGAAACCTCAGAATAAGACCACATTTTCTCCATGATTATCTGTCTCCTCACTTCAAAAATAAAAGATAGAGAACGGGACCAAATATTAATCCTTTCAGCCCTACTTGTCAAATGGAGTGAATTGTTAGGGATAGAATTTCCCCCTCTAATGTAGGGTTCACAGGAGAAGCTATTGTGTCTGGGAGCTGGCAACTGCCAATTTCTGCAATACAACAAAAGACTAAAGGTGCAGGTTAAGAAAATTAACATTTACTTCTATTGTACTATTAGTGAAGTCTAGGTGTTGCAGCCTTGTGCAGTTTGAGTGACATATTTGTGCTAATCAACACTATCATTTTAATGATATTCTTATGCCACAGAATTGCAGTACACGAATGTATTTATTTTCAGTCTTGAGATAGTACAAAGGGGTTTGGGTCATGGTAGAGAATTAGGCATGATGATACAGAGAGAAATGAATATTTCCTTCCTTTATCATATGTTTTTTGAATAAAGAAAACTAGAGCAAACTCCACTCCTCATTCGGTAGGCTCCCAGCCCTTCCTGTTTCAACTCTCATTTCTTTTCCCAATTTTTAAGCTCTATCTTCTTCACAGAAAGTATTTCCAGTTCTCTTCAATCTTAAAATGGGACACATTAAGTGCATTCAACCCAATAGCCTTTTCTAGCTAGGTACCAGTCTATTTCTTTGTTGCTTCTCGGTCAAGCTTCTTGAAAAATTATACTCCTTATCTCTCTTTCTTCACCTCCAATTGATTTTTCAACCCACAGCAAATAGGATCCAATTTTTCCTAATTGCTTCACAGAAATTGTTCTGACTAAAGTTACCAAGAACCTCTTCTTGAGTCAACCCAGTGGTCATTTTATTATTTGAATTGTCTTTAACAAGTTTCAGGGCTGGTCATGTCTTCTTTTTGAAATTATTTTTTTGGCCTCTGTTACTGCTGTCCTGTTATTCTCTCCTGGATTTCCCACCATTCCTCTGGCTGATCCATCCCATTCTCCTTTGCTAATTCTTTCTTATAACTGTCTCCTCTTAGATGCTCTTAGACTTTGGTTGTTAGTCTTCTGTTTGTGTGTTATGTCTGGTTTTCTGCTCTGAGTGATCTTACCTATTGGGCTTGTCTTCCAACTTCCACCTGAACAATGGCATTCTCCAGATCCCCATTCTCAGCCAAGACCTTCCTCCTGAGCTCCAGGCTAGGATATCCAATTGCCTGCAAGATGTCTCATCTTTAATACATCCCACGCATCTCAAGTTCAAATCATGTTTCAAATTGAATTTAATGGTTTTTTTGTTTTGTTTTGTTTTTCTTCGAACCTCTTTGCACTATCCTGTTTTCTTTGCCAGAAACCCCAAGCTGGAAACCTGGAGTCATTCTAAACTCCTTCCTATCACTCACTCTCTTGGTCCAGTTCCATGCAATCCAAGTCTCGTTTCTTTTTTCCCCTTTTACCTAGTGCCTTAGTTCACCTCCTCTTCTTCACTGGATTTAACTACTTTAGTGACTTGGAGAATCCCAACCATTGACCATCTGAGCCATTTATCTCCCTTCTCCTTCTCCCCAAAGTGACCAATGTGACCTGTTGTAAAAGAATATTTATTTACCTTTGTATTATATTCTTATTTAACACCTGTTGATGTCTTTGCACTTCAGAAATAACCCAAACATGAGCTCCATAATTGTTGCTGGGTTGTGTTCAGTAGCTGATTTAAGGGATGACACACAGAATAAGAAACGCTTCCATTTTTCAAAAGCTCCCATCATAGGATTCTGTTGAACAGTCAGGTTTGAAATGCTCAGGAGAAGTGGCCAAACTGAAATCAATTGGTCGAAAGGGACTGATCACTCTCAAAGAGCCAATTCTGCTAGTGGAATTGTAACCCAAGTGGTACCCTATATTTCTCAATACTATTGAGAACCACTGATCAGTAGAATCAAGTCAAAACTTGGCATGTACAGAGGGCCCCTATAATCTGGCTCCTGCCTTAATTCTCTCTTCATTCCAGAACCCTTTCCAAGAATCCTGTGTTCCAACCACATGGAGCTCTTTTTAACTTCCTAAGTTCATGATGCTATTTGGTACCTCTATTTTTACAGATGTTCCTCCTGGTTCTGGGATGTCTTTCTCCTCTTCTACCTGGAGCACCTTAATCATCCTTTAGACTACTTTCAAGCATCTTCTTACTAAATATTTCTAGGCTTAGAAAATTAGAGCAAAAAACTTCTCATTCATTCCCATATTCTTCCTGGGACATATTTCTATTTTTGCACTTTCAATGCATTTTAACTATATTTTATTATCCATTAGCCTTTGTTATTCCTTTTTTTTTTTTTTTTTTTGGTATCAGGGATTGAATCCAAGAGTGATTAACCACTGAGTCACATCCCCAGCCTTTAAAAATTTTTTTTTTTTTAAATTTAGAGACAGGGTATTGTTAAGTTGCTTAGGGCCTTGCTGTTGCTAAGGCTGGCGTTGAACTAAAGATCCTCTTGCCTCCGTCTCTTTTTTTATTTTTTATTTTTAGTTATACATGACAGTAGAATGTATTTTGGCAGAATATACATACATAGAGTACAACTTATTCTGTTTAAGTTCCCAATGTTGTAGTCATACATGAGTGGAGTTATCCTGGTGGTGTATACAAATACAAGGCTAGAAAAGTTATGACCAATCAATTCTACTGTCTTTACTATTCCCCTCCCCCTCCCTTCCCTTCATTTCCCTTTGTCTAATCCAATGGACTTCTATTCTTCCCCTCCCCAACCTCCCTTGTTGTGGGTTAGCATCCACAAATCAAAGAGAATATTAAGCTTTTGGCGTATTTCACTTAACATGACATTCTCTAGTACTATCCACTTACCTGCAAATGCCATAATTTCACTCTTATTTATGGCTGAGTAATATTCCACTGTGTATATATACCATATTTTCTTTATCCATTCATCCATTGAAGGATACCTGGGTTGTTTCCATAGCTTGGCTATTGTGAGTTGAGCTGCTATAAACATGGATGTGGCTGTGTTACTGTAGTATGCTGTTTTTAAGTCCTTTGGGTATAGACTGAGAAATGGGATAACTGGGTCAAATAGTGGCTCCATTCCACGTATTATGAGGTATATCCATACTGCTTTCCATAGTGGTTGCACTAATTTGCCGTCCCACCAACAAGGTATGAGAGTATCTTTTCCCTCACATGTTTGCCAACATTTATTGTTACTTGTATTCTTTATAACTGCCATTCTGAGATGGCATGAGATGGAATCTCGGTGTAGTTTTAATTGGCATTTCTCTGATTACTATAGATGTTGAACATTTTTTTTTGACCATTCGTATTTATTTTTTGACCATTCGTATTTCTTCTTCTGTGAAGTGTTTCTTCAGTTCCTTTGCCTATTTATTGACTGGGTTATTTATTTTTCCAGTGTTAAGTTTTTTGAGTTATTGTATATCCTGGAAATCAAGGTCTTATTCTGTCTCAGGCTCTTGAATGGCTGGGATTACAAGTGTGTGCCACCAGACCTGGCTAGCTTTTGATATTTTTAAGGCAGAGATAGTATCTTAGATATTTTTGAGTTTCCATACCTGAAACAATATGTAACACATATATGATATTAGATACCTTGAATGAATGAATTTCTGCAAAATATCACCCCAAAAGATTGAATCCCCAAATATTTTTTGAAGTGAAGTTAAATGACAAGAATTTTTCAATCTTTGATGGAAATTAATTCAATGATTCAAAAGCTTGTTTAGTATCAGTCACTGGTCCTTCGAGTGGCAAATTCTTCCTCTTTAATCTGATACTCTGGTTCCTGGGCTATTTGCTAAGGAGTATATAAATTTATATGATGAAGTTCTAATAGCCAGGTGTTTATATGATGAAGCTCTAATAGCTCAAAAACAAACTATCTGATGTATGTCCATCAAGGATCAACTGATCTCTCTACTAGTGAATTTATTACATAGCAGACATTTTACTTGGCATTAAACAAATGAAGTAAATATAATGGAGTTTTGCCCCAAAATCTCTGTGGGGCACATAGAGATATTTAATTCCACCTGAATGACTATGCTCAGACCATGAATTCATAGAACATTGGTTTTGGGAAAGCCCAAAAGTAATATCTTAGATAGTAAATGATTATTGTTTATAGAACATGTACAAACAAGATGACAATAATGCATTCATTAACAGTTGCCCTCTGTTTATGGACAGGAGCCCAAGCTGTGATGGATGCCTGTAGGGGCTAGAACAGATTGCAATGATGAAGTAATCAGTAGAGCCAGATCTACGTGTAGTGGTTCATTTATTAGATTAAGGAGAGCCCCAAGCCTTAATTACAGTTGGTAATAGGGAAAAGTATTGGCTGGACTTGGATTCCTGATGGAAAAGTGGAAATCACAATGGATTTTCTTCACCAGGGGATCTTGTTGACTTTAGGAAGAATTTCATACAATGTTAGCTTTATGAAAAATAATTATGTTATTTTTAAATAGGAAAAAATATCACCCTAGAGTAACTAAAATAAATGATTCAAAGTGACATACTGGCAAGAAATTTTACCTCAAATTCCAAGCCCACCTTCCTCCCATGACACTCCAGACTGGATTACCATAAGCAACTTACAACACAAGTGTAAAGTGTCACAGAATCCACCTCCCTGACTGATCCTTTGTGTTTTGAATATGCTGTGGTATGGCAAATAGTACACCAGTCAAGCATTGAAATAAATGGTATGTATGAAAAGACACTCCTATTGTCTGAGCTTCTTAGTAGACATAGCATATGAGTAACTCAGGAAGAGTAGGAATCTATTCAAGAACATCAGTAGGGGAGAGCTGTGGTTTAACATTTTAGGCAGCTTCAAGAAGGGAGAAATAAAATTTCCCTTTGTGATTCCAGTCTTCATGTGGTAGAGCCTGTGGCCTGAAAGATGGAGAAAATGTCAAGAATTCTGCTTTTATTTTTTAGGCATGTTCCAGCCAGGTGTGGAAATAGCCAGGCTCTAGAGGCAGTGAGACCTTTGCTGAAACCCAGCTAGGTCACTTTCCACCCTTAGATCATTCGCACTCTGTTTCCTTATACAAATGATAATGCCTCAGAGGGTGGCTTTCCAGAATAAATGAAATAGTGAAGCATTCTGCCTTTTTCCTGCTTTAGTGAGGTCCCAGGTTCACAGCACCGGATGAAGAGAATGAGACACTTGTACACAAAATGTAAGGACATTGTAAAAAAATGTGTCACTCAAGATAAGTGACATGATAATACAATATTTAAAAAAAATCAAAATCAGCATTAAAAAAAAAAACGCATGATGAAGACAATGTCAATATTTTGTATGAAGAGAGGATCCAGCCCTCTGCTTACAGGACTTAGCCTCACTTGCCTCCCTATAGCACTGGCTCTGTCAGATCCTGTCTTTGCGAGTTTGATATTTTATTTGCTGCCACAGTCCAGCTGCAGCAAAATAACTGGGGGGGGGGGGGTGGGGGATGACGAACAACTTGTGTAGATTGATACAGCAGGAGAGGGAGCCGTAGGACCAGAGCGATATTTACACATTCCACACAGCCTATCTTAATTAGCATAAACTAGATACAGCAGTCAACCAATAAGGAATCTCCACACTTAATGGCTCGCTTTTGTTACTTCACAAACCACTCCCTCTGGCAAAATGCCAGGCACCATCCTGACTTGTTTACAGACTCTAACAATTTGCCATAGATTTTTCACATCATTTCCATTTTAAAATGTTTACATATTATTTATATTAATTACTGAATTTGGGGGTAATCATTTTATACCTGAGCCAAGCAGGTCTCTTTCCTCCTTCTGATCCCCGCCTGCTTCTTCCTTCCTGTGGGCCCCAGGTCTCATCCTTTCTTTTCCTCTTGGAATCTGACATTCTAGTCTCAACTCTACACTGGAGGTAAAGTGGGAGGCAGCCTCTGAAGTTCAGGCTCTTCATGACTTATAAACTCTTTGAAGAAACAAGGGTAAAACAATTGTAAAATGAAGGAGGACATTGTATCTGTTAGGAGTCACCTGCACAGGGTCTAGAGCTGCTGAGCCTGGCAAGTGGAGGGAGAGAGGTGTGAGAGCATGAGGCTAGACAACCTGCCATGTCCACCCCTCACCAGCAGTGTGACAGCAGTTACTTAAGTACCGTCCTTTACTAGTTGTGCCATTTGGGACAAGTCTCTTCTTATTAGTGGTGTCACTTTGGGCAAGATACTTAAGTTCTTCCTCTTACAGGTTTTGTTGTGCTTTGCAACTTATTTGAGTCCTACCCCTTGTTAGAAGTGGAATTTTGGGGAGTTACTTGAGGTATACTCCTGCTTTGGTAAGGTACTTGAGATCTGCCACTTGCCAGTTGATGTTCATATTGGACAAGTTTCCTTAGCCACACATCTAACTAGTTTTGCCATTTGGGCAAGTTATTTGAGCTCTACCCCACTTCTAGTACCATCCTGAATAAGCTACTTAAACTCTTGCCTTTACTAGGTGTGCCATCTTGGAAAATTACTGAAGCTCATTAACAGGCCATGTTTGGGACATTTCTTTTTTCCTTTCTTTTTTAATTTTTAATTAAGTCAGATTACTATTTATTATTTAACAGGATGTGGGTTTTTTTCCTAATTTGTTATGTATAACAGCAGAATGCATTACAATTCATATTACATATATAGAGCATATTCTGGTTGTACACAAAGTAGAGCCACACCATTTGTGTCTTCATATTTAACTTAGGGTAATGATGTCCATCTCATTCCACCATTTTTCCTACTCCCATACCTCTTCCCTTCCCTTTCCTCCCCTTTGCCCTATCTAATCCACCCGTGCTCTCCCCCAACCTCATTATGAATCAGCATCCTTATATCAGAGAAAACATTCAGCATTTGGATTTTTGGGATTGTCTAACTTCACTTGGCATGATATTCTTCTCCAACTCCATCCATTTACCACAAATGCCATGATTTTATTTTCTTTTAATGCTGAATAGTATTTCATTGTGTATATATACCACATTTTCATTATCCATCATCAAATGAAGGTCATCTAGGTTGGTTCCACAGTTTAGCTATTATGAATTGTGCTGCTAGAAACATTGATGTGGCTGTATCCCTGTTTTTAAGGCTTTGGGAATATACCAAGGAGTAGGATAGCTGGGTCAAATGGTGGTTCTGTTCCCAAATTTCTAAGGAATCTCCATACTGCTTTCCATATTGGCTGCACCAATTTGCAGTCCCACCAGCAATGTATGAGTGTGCCTTTTTTCCCCACATCCTTACCAACACTTATTGTTGTTTGTATACTTAATAACTTCCATTCTGACTGGAGTGAGATGAAATCTTAGAGTAGTTTTGATTTGCATTTCTCTAATTGCTAGAGATGTTTAACATTTTTTCATATATTTGTTGATTGATTGTATATCATCTTCTGAGAAGTGTCTGCTCAGTTCCTTGGCCCATTTATTGATTGGGCTATTTGGTTTTTGGTGTTAAAATTTTTGAGTTCTTTATATATCCTGGAGATTAGTGCTCTATCTTATGTGTGTGTGGTAAAAATTTGCTCTCCAAATGTAGGTTCTCTATTCACCTCATTGATTGTTTCTCTTGCTGAGAAACAGTTTTTTAGTTTGAATCCATCCCTTTTATTGATTCTTGATTTTAATTCTTATGCTATAGGAGTCTTATTAAGGAAGACAGGGCCTAATCCCACATGATAGAAATTTGGGCCTAGTAGTTCTTCTATTAGGTGCAGTGTCTCTGGTTTAATTCCTAGGTCCTTGATCCACTTAATTTCATTTTGTTGCATATGGATTCCCAGTTTTCCCAGCACCATTTGTTGAAGAGGCTATCTTTTCTCCAATGTATGTTTTTGGCACCTTTGTCTAACATAAGGTAACTGTAGTTATGTAGGTTTGTCTCTCTGTCCTCTATGCTGTACCATTGGTCTACAAATCTATTTTGGTGCCAATACCATGCTGTTTTTGTTACTATTGCTCTGTAGTCTAGTTTAAGTTCTGGTATACTGATGACACCTACTTTACTCTTCTTGCTAAAGGTTGTTTTAGGTATTCTGTGTCTTTTATTTTTTCAGATGAACTTCATGACTTCTTTTTCTATTTCTATGAGGAATGTCATTTTTCTTTTCTTTCTTTCTTTCTTTTTTCTTTTCTTTTCTTTTTTTTTTTTTTTTTTTTGGTGCTGGGGATTGAACCCAGGGCCTTGCACATGTGAGGCAAGCACTCTATTAACTGAGCTGGAATGTCATTCTTGAGCTCCACCTTACCACCTGTGCCATCTTTGGAAGCTGTGTAAAGTTCTGTGCCTTTTCTTCCCTTTATCTGTAAAATGGACATGATAAAGGTGCCCGACTTGTGGCTAATGTGAAGATGAAATGATTTAATACATGATTCATAGGTATTAAGTATTCAAGAGCTATTAGAAATTATCATTTAAAAATGTTTTAGACCTAAACATTTGTTTTCCAAAATGAAAAAAGACATCAGAAATAAAATTATATTTTATTTCATTTGTGATGATATGTGGTGGGGTCTTGCAAATATGAGGCCCCAGACTCACCTGAATTCAAGGGAATTTCAAAGTTTATAAGTTCTGCCTGGCCCTGAACTTGTGATCCTCCTTCCTTGGCTTCCTGAGTAATGGGGATACAAGAGTGCCCCACCATGAAAAGCTATTGTTCACCATAGAGAAGAAAACTGGTGTCCAATGAAGTTAAGTGATTTTTTTCCTGAGATGCACTTCAAGTAGAGGTGAAAACTGGGCCATCACCCACTGCTTTTACAAATTCTTTCCTTTTAAGATGAAGGACTCCGTGAGAGAAAATGTTGATTCCTACTCAGAAGCAATCCAATTATCAGTGGATTTGTATAGTTAAAATGAAAATTTTTACTTCTAGGTATCTGTGGACATGGAGATATCCCTGAATAGAATTGTTCTCTATCTAGGGGCAGTGCCTTGAATACATTTCTTGCTCTGTACCTGTGTGAGTTGGCAATTTATTTAAAATGTATTGATGTTTTGAGGACTAAATGCACAAAGGTGGAAGATGGCAGACAGTGAGTGAGACACTATATCTGGGAAGAATTCCCTCCAATTCTTCACTTCCCTGCTTCATCCCATGTAGGAATTGTAGCAGGTGGTGGAATCCTTGGTCCTGTAGGCCCATAGATAGGGGATAAGAGACTGCAGGGAATCAAGTAGCTCATGTCCATGCCAGACCTCTGTGCCCCATTTCCATCTCTTCCTGATGAGAAGGGGTAAGTCTCCCTACCTTTTTGTGTTAATGTGAGGAAAAAACCTGCTTATGGCTCTATTGCTGTCTTAGCAACAGAGAGGTCATTTGGGCCTAAGGAACTAGCAACCTAGTTTCTAGGGGAACTGCCTGTCTTTCTCTGCACTCATGGAACTTGTGAGAGTCAATCAACCCTTTGACACAGCATTGTGGTCCCTTGCTGGACTCTGAGGAAATGGGGGAATTCCATTTATGTAGCTTTCCTATTCTCTACCACTGAAGTATCTTTGGATCCAGAAACAGTGCATGGTACTGGGTGAGGCCCCTGGACAATATCAAGATTCTGTTCTCAATTATTTATTAAACACAATGTAGGTTAAGATATAAGGACACAATGAAGAATAAGATCTAGTTTAGTGCAAACTGAGGAATGAAGAATAATATTGTAGGAACTGAGAAAGGGCAGAGAGGAATCTTAAAGACTTCAAAACTATTTAAAAATAACATAATGGTCTTGATCGTTGATGTCACATCAAATGCACCAATAGTGCTCTGGTTTAAAACTTGCCTTTGATATTATTGTTTTTTTTTTTTTATCTGTTTGTTTGTTTCTTTGTTTTGTACTGGGATTGAACCCAAGGGCACTTAATCACTGAGCCACATCCCCAGAACTTTTTGTATTTTATTTAGAGACAGGGTCTCACTGAGTTTCTTAGGGCCT
This sequence comes from Callospermophilus lateralis, assembly GCF_048772815.1. NCBI lineage: Eukaryota > Metazoa > Chordata > Mammalia > Rodentia > Sciuridae > Callospermophilus > Callospermophilus lateralis. The sequence goes on from NC_135316.1 coordinate 78,333,617, forward strand.
CATTAAGTTGCTGAGGCTGGGTTTGAACTCACGATCCTCTTGCCTCAGACTTCCAAGCCCTGGGATTACAGGCATGTGCCACTGTACCCAACCTTTTGATATTCTTCTAAACAGGAAAAGTAGTGTTCATTTTTTTCCCCTGTGTTAATTATAAGCTGTTGTTTCTACATAGATACTTAAAGGTCTGACATATCCAAATGAAGTAGGTAATAACCTTTATATGCATTGTTTCAAATTAAGATCGACTTTAAATATGATCTCCAGTTATTTCCAAGGAGTTGGACATTTTATTGATGAGTGAAAGCTTCTTTGTCCTCTTTTTTTCAGGTAGAATCATCCATCATCAACCCTATTAAGAGCCTGAAAGGCTGAGGACATTATATTCCATTTTTTTCTCTGCAATGGACTTATCTTTTTGGAGTTGTACCCTGGAGTACCACCTGAATTACAGATCACAAATTCCACCAGGAATTGGATAAGCAATCTTGTCTTTAGAAGCCATAAATTAAGGAGGATGCAAAATACTTATATTTGCCAGAACTGAAGCTAATAAGACATTCTCCATTCATAGATATTCCCTATAGAAAGGAGAAGGACTTTCTATAAGTCTGCACCTGATAGAAGTGTTTTGTATTTTTAGCGTAGCTGCCTGTAATTGCTGTGCAACTTGGTAAGCTCATATTACATAATATGTCAACCTATCATAGAAAGTAATTTTTCCTAGTCCAAATAATTCTGACCTGTTACTTTTTTACTGTCTTTCATATGAGCTTAACTTTTTCTTCACTCTAAGATTTACCGTTCCCTCTCATTCCCCACCTGTTAAGTTTTCTGTTCAAACATTTTTGTATTTTTTGGCAAGTGGGCACTAGGGATTGAACCCAGGGGTGCTTAACTACTGAGCCACATCTCCATTCCATATATATATATATATATATATATATATATATATATATATAGAGAGAGAGAGAGAGAGAGAGAGAGAGAGAGAGAGACTCTCACTAACTTGCTTAGGGCCCTGCTAAGTTGCTGAAGCTGGCTTTGCAATCCTCCTGCTTCACCCTCAGGAACCTCTGGGATTACGGACATGTGCCACCACACTTAGCTCTGTTCAAGCTCTTGAGTCATATCTATATTGCTTTTCTTAACATAAAATATTTCTTACTGATCATATGTTCTGAAATCCTTAATCTTTAGCAACTCCTACTCTACTTTCTCTGGGCTGAAAATTACAGCCAGAGAAAATAAGGAAAATGGGTACCTGACACAGTCAACAATGTTTATTTATTTATTTGTTTGTTTGTTTATTTGAGACTGAGTCTTCCTATGTTGTTGCCAAGGCTGGCCTTGAACTTGCCTCAGCCTATCAAGTGGCCAGGATTACAAGTAAGGACTACCAGACCCTGCTCATATTCAACATTCTTGCTCTGTGATTCCAGTTAGTAAGGAATTCATTGATTTTGTGTTTCATAACATGCTTTATGCAATAGCTATCCAAACTCCCTTTACCTCCTCTTATCCCCTTCTAACCTTGACTTCTAGGTCAAGGTAATTGAGCAAGTGTTCTTTCACCTACCATTTCTCCACCTAAAATTCACTTTTTTGTTTTCATTCTCCAATATCCAATCTTCTGTTTTCATTCTTACTCTCCAATCTTCCCTATTTTGTTTTTTTCTTCCTATTCTCCAATCTTCTGCTTTATTTTTAATCAAATTTATTGAAGTTTAACTTTATTCAATAAAATATACCTAATTTAAGAGTACCATCTGATGAATTTTGACAGATGTGTATATATCCATCAAACTAACATGAAAAAAGAGAATGTTTTTTTCACTATGTGAAAAGTTACCTCATATCATTCAATTGATTTACAATGCCCACCATGGCTTCAGACAAAGAACGATATGCTTCCTGTCATTATAGATGAACTTTTGCCTTTTCTAGAATTTAGATGAACTCTAGATAGGGCAGAGGGGTTGGAAGGGAGGGGGTTAGAAATGATGGTGGAATGTGATGGTCATTACTATCCAAAGTACATATATGAAGACATGAATTGGTGTGAATATACTTTATATACAACCAGAGATGTGAAAAATCGTGCTCTATATGTGTAATGAGCATTGTAATACATTACACTGTCATATATGAATAAAAAATTTAAAAAATCATACAGTATATATTCTTTGATTTCTATTTTTTGTGCTCAGCATTCATTCATGTGGTTGGATGTATAAATTTTGTAAATAAACTTTTATTTGAAATCTACTTTAGCAGGTAAAAATACAGCCACTTTAGCTTTCTTATAATTACCATTTGCAATGATGTATCCTTTCTCATTCATTTACCTTTTAACTTTGTATATATAAAGTCTATCTCTTGTAAACCACACACAGTTTGCTTTTCTTTCTTTTTTTTAATCCACTCTGACAATCACTGATTTTAACCGGGGTATTTAAATCATTTATATTAAATGTGATATTTAGTATGATTGGTTTTAAGTTTTTGTTTTGTCCTAATTGTTTTTTGTTTCTTTTCTCTCTTTTCTAGCTTCTTTTGGAATTGACTATTTGTACACTCTTTTACCTTCTTCTATTGGCTTATGATCATTATGTTCTTGTTTTCGTTTTGATTGCTTGCACTAGGATTCACAATGCTCCTTTTCAAATCGCCAGTCTACTTTTGAATGATGTACCACTGCTTACATTGTTATAATCGCATGTTCTCCCTCCCAGTTCTCATTCTTTGTGCTATTTTATCATATTTTTTGCTTTTACATGTTATATAAATGTATCAATTCATTGTTATTAGTTTTGTTTCCAACAGATATTCAACTTTAAAAGAAAACTTTTAAAAGGAAAATGTCTTTGATGTTTATTACTTGTGGTCCTTTTTATTCCTTTGTGTGCATCCAATTTCACTTGGTTTTGTTTTGTTTTTATAATTTGGTACCATTTCCATTCTTTTCAGCCTGAAGATCATCCTTTAATATTTTTTTGTAGTACACAGTTGATGGCAGTAAATATCCTCGACATTTATTTGCTTAAAATATCTTTGGGGGCTGTGGTTGTGGCTCAGTGGTAGAGTGCTCGCCTGGCATGCATGAGGCTCTGGGTTTGATCCTCAGCACCACATCCATGTAAAATAAAGATACTGTGTCCACCTAAAACCAAAAAATAAATATTAAAAAAAAGAACCTAAAATATCTTTGTCTTTTTCTTCTTTTTGGTGTGGTACTGAGGATTGAACTCAGGACCTTGTGAATATGAGGCAAGCACTCTATCCCTGAGCCACACCCCTATCCCTTTGTCTTCACTTTTGAAGGAAATATTTGCTGGGCATAGAATTCTAGATTGACTTTTTTTTTTCTTTTGGCAATTTAAACACATTATTCCATTATCTTATGATTTATATTCATTCTTATTGCTGCATAATCTTTGTTTTCATTTTTATGTTTATTCCACATCACATACAAAAAACATATTTTCTAAAAATATATTTCCCAATTTCTTTTGAGCCCATACCTGCAGCACTTTGGGTGTTCACATTTTTATTAGGAATCCACTTGTGAGGTTGCAGGTGTTCCCCAAGAGGATGGGGACTTACCCTCTGTGGCTCACTCCCCGCTGAGCCTTGCTGCAGCCCTTTAATGTCAACCAACACTATGGATAAGAAGATCTAAGACTTTTCCTGTTACGAAATTCTTCCAGCCTCCACCTGCGTCCAGTCCAAAGTTCCTCCCGCCTTCTCAGGGGTGTGTTAGAGGAATACTCCACTTCTAGGCACCAAGTCTTTATTAGATTACTGTGGCTGCTGTAAGGAACTATCACAAGCTTAGTGGCTTAAAAGAACACAAATTTATTCTTTCACAATACCAAAGTCCAAATGACTGAGTTCAGTATCACAGAGCCAAAATCAAAGTCCAGGCAAGCCCACATTCGTCCAGCCTGGAGGCTCTAGGAGAGAATCCTGTCCTTACCTCTTCCAGCTTCTGGAGAAGGCTGACATTCCTTGCCCTGTGGCTCCGTTGCTCCCATGTCTGCTTTCATGGCCACACTGACTCCTTTTCTGTGTGTTGAATCTCCTTCCCCCCCATCCATGTGGTCACCTTACAGCCACCAGAAGGATCCAGGATCCTTTCATCTCAATAACCTTTTCTTTTAGGCCATATAAAATAACAATTGCAGGTCCCAGAGACCTGAACATGGACGGGGCATGACTCATACTACAATGGTCTATGTACTTCTTTTCAAGTGCAATGGTCCCCGTTCTCCCAGCTTCACGGAGTGTCATTTGGACACACAAACCTCAGCAGTTGTGAGGAAATAGCTTCCCAAGGTGGATTGATGGGGAGAAACGCTAGGAAGCAGGCTGAAGATATGTGTGTAAAATGCTGTGTAGGACATAGGGTATTTTTGAAGTCTCTCTGAAATTCAGAGAGTTTGGGAAATGACCTAGGATTCCTATATATATATGTGTATGAGGAGAAAGTAGGAGGTGGCATGAGAGTTGTATCTTCACAATGAAAAATAATACACACAAGAGAGGGCAATGCTGAGTGCCGCCCTGGATATTCAGGCTTCAGAGAAAGAGAGAGAAATCCAGAAATGGGAAATGAGAAATCCAGAAATGGCTGAAACAGTGACAAAGAAAGGTAGAGAGAAAGGAACAGAGAAAGGATATAGGTCTCCAGAAAATAGGCTAGGGCTAGTGAAGGCTGGCCTCAAATGAGATCCATGTGGATAAATGAAGAAATCATTTCAGCTGAGATGCTTAAGCTGGTTAATGATATACTGAGCAATTGAAACTTAACAGAGAAAGTAAGTTATAAGGTACTAAGATTCATTCATGTAGTCAACACTTGGCAAGTATTTATTGACCTCCTTCTATGTGCCACTGTGGTACTGAACAAAGCAAAATTATCTCGACCCTGACAAAGTTAATATTCCTGTGAGAGAAATGGGTGGCACAAGAGTAAGAAAAAAATGAGTAGTACTGGAGGATTATAAGAGCAATGCAGAAAATAAAGGAGGGTGTAAACACTTATTTAGAACAAAGGTTCAAGTCAAACCTTGCAATAAGTTGGATATGTAATGTCCTTAAAGGTCCATGTGTTAAAGGGTTGGTCCCCAGCCTGTGGCACTGTTAGAGGTGGGAAAAGTTGCCGGGCACAGTGGTGCACACCTATAATCCCAGTGAAGCTGGTCTCAACAATGGCAAGGCGCTGAGCAACTCAGTGAGATCCTGTCTCTAAGTAAAATACAAAATAGGGCTAGGGATGTGGCTCAGTGGTTGAGTGGCCCTGAGTTCAATCCCTGATACTCAAAAAAAAAAAAAAAAAGGTAAGAAAACTTTAAAAGGTGGGCCTAATGGGAAGAACTTAGGTCACTGGGGCCATACCCTTGAAGGAGATTTGGGGACTCCAGAGACTCCTTCCTTTCATTGCTTTCTGACAGTTATGAGTTGAGCAGCTCGTTCTACCACATGCATCCTACCATGCTAGGCTGCTTTGTCACAGGCCCCAAATCAATGGGGCGGAGCATCCCTAGGCTGAGATCATAAATCAAAATAAACCTTTCCTCTATTTACATTGATTATTTTAGGTATTTTATAACACTTATGGTTTCAGAGATTTCGGGCCACTTGGCCCCTTTAATTTGGGCCAGCGGTGACATAGCATATCATGATGGAAGCACATGATGGCCTCATGGTGGCCAGGAAGCAAAAATAAGAGACAGCATGAAACTGTGGTCCCAATATCCCTTTCAATCCAGTGATCTAACTTCCTCCCACTCAATCCCATCTCTTAAAGGTTCCCAAACCTCCTGATAGAGGAACAGAATGGAAACCAAATCTTTAACACATGGACATCTGGGGAATATTTAAGATCAAAGGGTAGCACTAAATACCTATCTCTTTGAGGAGGCTGTATTTGAGAAGAACCTGAAAGAATGTATGGATTAAGCCAAGTGAAGATCTGGAATAATGGTGTTCCAAACAGAGACAGAGGAGCAGCTAGGCCAATAAATGGTGGTACTATTCTATCTGAGAAGGAGAGAGAGGAATCAAATATCTATTTTGGATCTGTTATATTTGAAATAACTATTAAGGTTCCAAGTGGAAATGTCAAGGACTTGTCTATCCAAGTCCAGAGCAGAGAAGAGCACTCAGAACTACAGACGCTAATTTGAAAGTCACTGGATTTGGATGGTAATTAATTTAATTGGCCTGGATACGGTGGGCTGAGTACAGATAGAGAGCAAGAATAAGCCCCAGGCATTGAGGCACTCCAGCATTTACGAGTCAGGAAGAGAGATGCAGTCCCAAATAAAGATACTGGAGAATAAATGAAAATCCAGAGGAATGTGGAAAGCTGGAAGCCATGTGAAAAATATGTTTCAAGGGTATGCAATTTGGAAAATCAGACTCCTAACATTTAACATTTACCAGTGGATTTTTTATACTATATTTAAAATTAGTATAAACATGCACTGATTAGGGATTGCTAGACTGTAACTTTCAAAAAGGAGAAAGAAAGGAGAAACAGAGAAGCAGCTCAAAGACGTTGGCCTGGGAGGGTTGCAATCTAAAAAGGTGATTTTCCTTTTACTTTTTTGGTTGTATTTATAAAGGAGATCAAAATCTTTGGGGAGTACATGGACAATACATATTTTCCATATTACTATCACATAAACAATACCATTATTATCATTCTGATCTCTCCTGGCATTTGTTGATAGAATGCATAGATCATTCTTTCAACATTTAGATTCTGGGGCTGATGCCTGGGTTGAAATCCTGGTTCCTGTTGTGAGACCTTGACTTCAGTCTGTTTGGCGCTCAGTTGCCTCAGGTGTAAAATGAGAACAGTAACAATGCCTACTCAAAGGATTTCTGTAAGGATTAAATAGTTCACAGAGCTTGGTTCAGAGAAAGTTTTGCATATGTTGTTATTTAGTTGTAACCACATAACCATAAAGAACATCTTACAGTCTTGTATTATTCCAAGTCTTGCTTCATGTAATTTCCCAATCATCTTCCAGGTGGATTCACTCTTCTTCATCACTATTTTCAAAGGCCACCTAATGGTCTATGTAGGATAAACAAACCATTGTTGTCTTACGACATTGGCAATTCTAATTCTTTGCTATTTAATTAGTAAACACCTTGATCCTAGATTTTTTTTTTTAATACGTGCATACATTTGTGCACATGTATATGTGCATCCTTCTAAGAGAAAAGTCTTAGGTCCTTAGGCCAAGGTAACTCTATTTACTCTATCTTGAAAATCACCACCTGCCCACTCAAGCATGACCTTCCCGTTAGGCCCACCCTGCAAGAGTCCCTAACTACTGAAACCACAGCAAAGATGCCAAGTAACAATCACAGGACCAGACAGCTTATTTTTTAGCTACTCCATTGTACTTGACTATATAGTTCAGAAGTTTTTTTCCCGCAGTCTGCTACACCTTGCAGAAGGGTAGCAGCCTGGCAGATATTCTCTGTCAATAAACCTTTGCTTGAACTCAGAGATGTGTCTAGATGTGTCTAGTCACAAAAAGCACATTAGTGTGGTTAGAGCACAGGTCTGGAGCCAGACTACCTGGGATTTGAATCCCATCTCTGCAGTTTACCAGCTGGGACAAGTTGTTCATCCTTGCTGTGACAGTCTCTTCGTCTAATAATGCCTTCTCAACCTCAAGGCCATCATGGGGTTTAGTGAGTTAATGGATGGCAAGTGTGAGAGCAGTATCTTTCAAGTACTAAGTTTTTAATACAGTTCAACGATCAGTTTTCATTGGAATATCACTCAAAGTACATCATTTTGTAGTAGTATAATTACTAGGTCAGAAGTCACACGCTCAGGATGGCCACTGTTTAAAAAAAATTAATATTGCTGTGCAAAATGGTATGGAGTTTCATGAAAAACTTAAAAATAGCATCACTAATCCCATTAATGGGTATATGTCCTCAAGAGCTGAAAGCAGAATCTCAAAGAGATGTTAGTACACTCAATGTTTATTGCAGCATTATTCACAAAAGCCAAGAGGAAGCAGGCCAACAGACCACTGGCAGATGAATGGATAAAGAAAATGTGATACAGACACACGATGGAATATTATTCAGCCTTTAAACAGATGAAAATCCCATCACATGTTACAACATGGATGAAGCTTAAGGACAAAATGTTAAGTGAAATAGGTAAGTTACAAAAAGATAAATACTCTGTGATTTCACTTAATGTGGGACATCTGGGGTGCATACCATCATGGAAACAGAAAGCAGCTGGTTGCTGGTTGACCATCCTGCTTGCATTTGAAGCTCCACCTATGTCCTCTCTGGTGTCCAGGGAAAACCTAGCCTGGCACAGTCTCTGGTTCTTCAGGTGGAAGTTACCACCACAATAGGAATCATTGGAGAGAGAGAGCAATGAGGAGCTTTTCATTGAGTAGGGTTTTGGATCTGCAGATGCAAAGGTTCTAGAGATGTTAGACCACATTGTGAATATGGTTAATATCACTGAACTATACACTTAAAAATGATTAGAAAGGAGATTTTATAATGGATTTTTTTTACAATTAATTTTTTTTAAAAAAAGTTAAAAACCCTCAGGGCTTGGCACAGGGCATGTGCCAAAAATTGTCAAGTGAATAAAATGAACAAAACCCTGATAACATAGTTTTACAATCAGATATAAGGATAATCCTCTGACAACAACTAAATGTTTTATAATTACTCCTAATAGTAAGAGTCCAGTATTAATCATACCAAAGTGAAAATCACTGGAGGGAAAGGGGCACAGGTATTTTGTAAAGTTCAAATGAAAAATATTGAACAACCCTTTTACAGGTCATTTGTTCAGTTACATGCATTTTTGTAGCTAACTCAATTTGAAAGTCTCAAATCAGCAGAGCTCCTTGAAAAAGTTAAGTGGATACAAGACACCATCTTCTCCAATTTTTTCTTGGTTAAATTGCCTTGGCAGGGTCTAGTAGATAAAGATCTGTATTGTTTATACTCTGGCATGGTAAATTTAGAGTCATTTTTGGTTCAGATTCCAAAATAACATTTGAGAAGATGTTTGGTCTTTTCTGTCTGTGACCATATCCTTGGGCTTATATCCAGTGAAAATCTAAAATCCAAACAGCTGCAACTCAAATATCTAATCAGGAGGATCACGTTAGATAATTATTGATCTCAAGGGGTTATGAGATGGCTGTAGGGAATTCTTGTAATTTTATATTGTGTCAGCATCAACTTTGAACACAAATTTAACTTTCTCTACCTGAAGTTGGACTCAGTCTCCCTTAATGCAGTTTTCAGTTCTACACCACACCCAAATGGCTCAAGTCAGCAACCAGAGAGGAAAATTTAGAGGCATTTCCCCACTAGCAGACTGGTGCTTTCATTAAATAGAACATTCTGGCATTTCATTAAAACTTAAATTGACCTATGCAATCCAGGAAAGAGGTTTTCCCTGATTCATTATCCCCTCTTTGCCAGCATCTTCAAGGCAAAAATCTTTGAATGTGTTTCCTATTGTAGTGGTGACTTCTACCTGAAGAACCAGGGTCTGTGCCAGGCTGGATTTTCCCTGGACACCAGAGAGAACGTAGGATTGAGCTTCAAATGCAAGCAGGATGGTCAAGCAGGCATAGCTAAACACAGGTCAGATAAGAGCCACAAGGGCATCTGGGTGGATGAACAGGTTCTCCTGTGACAGAACACCTGGTCTCTGGTTTGAAAACTAAGTATTAGGCTACCCAGCAGGTTAAAGTATATCCTGTGCGTGGCACACTGGAAACACCCATATCCAGCCCCCTGTTTCCCATCAGTGTAGGATTACTAGTTGCTCTAGTATTGCAAACCCCAATTTAACTGGGGCTCTGAAAACAAAGAAATTGAATGAAAATAAATTGTAGTTAGGATGACAAAGCTGCAGTCACCTCCTATGCTATCCAAAACAGTATCCAATAGCCACCTATGACATCTAAATTTAAAATATGTAGAAAATTCAGTTCCTCAAACCCACATTATGTTTTAAGTACTCAACATCCACATGAGCGAGAGGCTACCATATTGAATGCCAGAGTTACAGGTCATTGCCCACCATCATTTCTATTAGATAGTGCTGAAGACGGCATGCAGTGAATGGCGTCTGCACCAAATAGGAATACTTGACATTTACTGTTACTGGTTTAAAGACTTTATCCCCTTCTCACATTGCCCTTGATTCTTCATCACATAAAAAATAAGTTTCTTCGTGTTCTATTAAAATTTGAAGACACGCTATTTTGTTTCACCTGTAAGGATGCCTGCAATGAAAAGAGAAAAAAAGTCCTTGCTCCCTAAAGAATTAATTCATTTGCTTTAATCAGGTAAGAGATATATATCTTTATTTCCTTCTTTGCTACAGCTACTCAGAAATAACTCAATGCTTAATCTCTGTAACTATTATTAACTAAGGTTTTGAATAAATGTACTTTTATCCCCTCTCCCATACAATGTCTGACAGTCTACCTTAATATATTCTTAATATATTTTATATTAAGGAAACATAATTCCTTTGGGCGATATATAGAACATAATAAGTTGTATATGAATAGAACTCTACTGCCCTCTTTGTTTCATGAATGAAAGTTTCAAGCAAGTCATTATGATCAGAAGTTTTTTCCAATGGTAAATGAAAGGGGAAAAAAATCTCTAACACTTATTACATCAACAGATAGTATACATCAACACCAAAAACCACTTATCTTTTCTTTACAAATTACACAGAAGCAGAATTAAATTTTAACTATTATTATTTACAATACAGGAAGTAAAGGTTTTAAGAAATGCTGTTTTTATTGTTCCAATTCTACTTAGCTCTTTTGTATAAAATGAGTATCTACATGTTCGACGATTAGTTCACTCTATCAACTCAGACTGTATTGATCAAGTGTCAGGTGCAGAAATGAATTGGCATTTCTATAAATAACCCATTTTTCTTATATTTAAAAGAATCATAAACCAGAAGGCAAAATTGTCTAAAAAAAAAACTAGTATAAGAAAAGGAATTGCTGATTAAATGCATTTTCTATTGTACTGAACTCACATAATCAGTTTATAGTTTTTCCTTTGTTTAAAGGGAATTATTCACCTCAATCTGTCAGTTTGAATTATTGAAAATTAAATTTAAACTTTTTTTTAAATGTAGAAAAGTTCAATTAAACAGTGGATTTCCAGTCCTTGAAAAATGTCATCTATAAACTAATTTTCCTCAAGATGTAAGCAAGATGAACAAAAAGTATAGATATGATTAATGTAGATTCAATTTTAAAGTCAAAGTTATAGAGGTCGACATTGGCCCACATTTATTTCAAGAAATGTTTACCATAAGCAGAACTCTAGTGCCCTCTTTTGTATGAAGAATGTAATGCAACCCAAGTGCAAAACAGGGTAACTCCCAGAAGTAGAGCAATGGCTTAAGTAGGTTGTTTTCTAACCAGCTGCCAACTACTAAGGCAGAGGACACTTACCTGAGTAACTCTATCCAGTTTTTTTTTTTTTGGCTCAACCCCACCCCCTTTTTATGAATAAAGCTTATTTATTCTGACTTAATTTTTTTTAATTATTGCAGAAAATAAAGCAATTTAAAGTCATAAATGCAGGATTTTAAAAAAATATAGACATGTTTTAGGGAGTTTAAGAAGTAAAATCCTAGGAGTTCCCAATTTTAACAAATAGAAACTAATAGAGAATTGGCATTAGGCTGGGTCCCAATTTTAATGCTGTTGGCACATACAATCCATCCTGCTTTCAAATACTAAGTGTTTAAAACCAGCAAAAGTCAAAAAAGTTAGGATTTTGTTGTCTTAGCCTTACAGACAGTGACCGAAGCAGTCTTTTGCTAAGAGACCTACACACAAATTAACAGATCCTCTTTGTTTCTCATTAGACTGTACCCAAGCTTTCTCTGCATGACAAACATGTCATTCTAAAGATTTACTCTTATAGAGTAGGTAAAAAACAAAACAAAAAACCTTAGCCTTTGTTTTTGATTGGAACACTTCCTCTCCTCTCTACCCCAAGAATGAACCTAGAAAGTTGAGGCATAAAGAGGTTCCACTTCTGCTATAGAAACATAAGACAATTAGGTAGTTAGCACCCCCAGTCGTAACCACCCGCCACCTCAAATGAAGCCACGCTGTTTAAATCTTCCAAGCAACCTCTATCAATATTTATGCAGAGCAGCTTACATTTTATAAAGATGGATATGTTCTCTTAGCACCAACCTGTGATATTATGATTGCTGAATATTTAATGGAATAAGAAGTCATAAACTGCTTTTTATGACAATAAAATCAATCTTTATTTGGAAAGCCAGATAATATTAACTTTTTTTCAAAATTTTAATATGCATATTTTTAAATGAAAAACACATTTCTTATTAATTTAACCAATTAATCCAAAGGAAAAAAGTGCAATACTGTGATTGCAAGTTACCAATCAAATAAACACTTTTTGCATATATACAGAAAAACATTTTCCGCAAGTTTTATAAGATTTGAAGGGCACTTCTGTACCTCACCCTCACAGCCTTCAAGGAGGAGGAAAAGCCACCATGCTCCCACATTACTCAACAAAGACAACGCATTCAAGCTGCACAGACACATTTATCAATGGCCTTAGGGTTTCCTGGTGGTAGATTTACCTTCCTAACCACATTATGATCCATGCATATAAACAAGTACAGATTCAGTCATAAATTCACTATGACTCCAGTCATAATGCGGAGGAGCAAAGTTAGCTCAAGACTCTTCATATGCTATACAATTCACAGTACAACACTAGATAAAGGGGAGGAACCTTGAAAGATCACAATGATAAGGTTCCCCCAAAACCTAGAATAAACTGGAACAAACTGAAAAAATGGCCCTAATTTGGAAGCCAATATTCAGACCAATGTGAGGGAAGAGGACAGAAATAGAAGCAGAAACAGAATAGCAGAATTGCTCCAAATATTTGGCACATATCCATACAAATAATTCTCCTGAAAAAAAAATTTTGAGGTAGCAAATATTAGAAATGTACTTAGTTTATGCTAAAAATAGAAAAGAAAAATAGGAAAAATTGAGGATAGGCCCTATTTCCATCATTAACTTAAAAAAATTTCTACTTATTTATAAAAACTCCTCTTAGTAAAGTGCTTATGAAATGTAATTTTACTCCTATATTTAAAGATGTCATTAAGCATCTTTTAGCTAAAGAACAAAAAACAACTTGGGTTTCGAAACATGTTTTCGCCTCTGCATCCCCTGCCAAGATCCTTCTGAGTTTTGAAGTTCAAGCTCAAGCTGACTTCCCCCACAGTTTCCATGAATCCAATCAGAGTACCACTCTCCTACTAAAGTCCCACACTTGTGCGTTGCTGTCTGTGCTGTGACTGTCCACTTGTCTCCCCACTGGATCCTGAGCTACTCAAAAGGCAGACAATCCTGCTGCCTCATTTTTGAATCTCCAGGTCCTGGCACTCTGCAGGTACTCAAAATTACTCAAAAGCCCTTTCTATTCACAATTTCTCAAGGGGTCATTTTTTATAAGTTGAATGAATGTAGTTCTTCATGTGATATTCAATAAATTATCCTATGAATTCATCTGATTCCCACTTTTTGTAAACCAAGGAAGTTGCCAGAACAAATAACTAGGTTACAATCTTAGTTCCTCTTTCTGACACTATTTTTTTTAAGTTATATTTCTTTCATTAAAATGTCCTTATGCACTTAATAAGTAAAAGTAAATCCCAAGAATATCAACAAAACATGATTCTTAATGGCATAAAATCAAAAATCAATACTTCTGATCAAATGTATCAGGTAAAAATAAACAAAATGTTTGTGCTTGGATAGCAATGGTAAACCTTTAATGAATCTATGAACCTGAACTGGCATGCCCTCAAGTATTGCCAGGAATAAAATTCTATACATCGAATGCAAGAAGATAGCTATTCAGAGGGACATATTTTTGAACTTGTTTTGCCCCAATTTCTGCTACATAGATTGCTCCAGTCTTTCTGTCAACTTCTAAGAGATGCGGCAAAACTTGATCTGGTAGTTGGATTGTGCTGATCACAGAGCAGTCACCAATGCTTCCCACCGGGGGTGCTGCCAGAAAGGACAGCCTGCTGAGATTCAGCTGGGCCACAATCAAGTACTTCCCATCTGGAGTAAATCTAAGGAGGAAGACATTTTACATAAATTTATACAGAAGAAAGATAAATGCTTACTTTTGTAAATATTTTTATTCCCCTACAATACTGAACAATAAATAGGCAGCTACTCCCAGAAATATTCTTTTAAGAAGAATTTTAATTTGGTCTAATTCTGTTGAGGGGGAAAACATCTAAAATAGTACTTGTGGCCCAAAATTAGCTTAAATTAAGAAAAATGATAGCCGCAAACAAATAGAAACTAATAGAGAATTGGCATTAGGCTGGGTCCAATACTATAGACTCAAATTTTGATTTTCCTTCTTTGCTTACAAATTTGCCAAAGGCTCACACTCTTACATTGCTGGGGACTGCAAACTGGTGCAACCAATCTGGAAAGCAGTATGAAGATTCCTTAGAAAACCACCATTTGATCCAGCTATCCCACTCCTCAGTCTCTATCCAAAGGTCTTAAAAACAACATACTACTGTGATGCAGCCACATCAATGTTTATAGCAGCCCAATTCACAATAGCTAAACTGTGGAACCAACTTAGATGCCCTTCAATAGATAAATGGGTAAAGAAACTGTGGTATATATACACAACAGAATATTACTCAGCATTAAAAGAGAATAAAATCATGGTATTTGCAAGTAAATGGATGGAGCTGGAGATTATCATGCTAAGTGAAGTAAGCCAATCCCCCCCAAAACCAAAGGCCAGATGTTTTCTCTGAGAAGTGGATGCTGATTCATAAAGGGGGTGGGGTGGGTGGGAGGGAGATGGGATGATGGAGAAACTTTGAATAGGGCAAAAGGGAGGGTGAGGAAGGGAGGGGGAATGCGGGTAGGAAAGATGATGGAATGAGATGGACATCATTACCCTAGGTACATAATGATGACAAGAATGGTATGGCTCTAATTCGTGTACAACCAGAGACATAAAACATTGTGCTCCATTTGTGTACTATGAATCAAAATTTTGCTTCCATGCATAACTAATTAGAACAAATAAATAAATTTAAAAAAAAAAAAAGAAATTTGCCAAAGGCTGTAGGAGATGTCTAACACATATTTATTATCTTTGATACTGACATTCCACAGAGCACTGGAAATTTAACTGTTTTCACTTTATCTGGGATTTAAAAATCCCAGACATCAAATATTTCTGTATACTTTTCTGTCCATTTTCCCCTGCTTAAAGTTAACAATATTATAAACTTTAGCTAGCTTCAGAGGAAATTAATCATATAAATCAGTTAAAACAAGCATTTTAAACTAAAAAGAAATAGTTACCTAACTGAAGAAGGTCCCTCTTCTGTGAAACAATTATTCCATTCTCCTAACCACTCTCCAGTTTCCTTATCAAATACTTGGATTCTTTTATTTCCTCGGTCAGCAACCCATACCTGAAAAACCGAAAACACTCGAAATGTAAAAAAGATCCACGATACAATAAAAAAGAATAATAAATTTTTTTTTCATCCATTTCCAACACATTATCTCTTAGTACTTACAGTTACTAAGGAGTATCAACCCCATTCTCAGATAAGGAAAGAAAGGTTAAAATCATTGTCTATAAAGCTCTTACAAGCAAGAAAGCCACAGTCTATGGCCAAGTGTCTTAATCCACAGGCTGTAATGGTCTGTCTACTTAACCAAACGTGAAAGTAACTAAAAACTGGACACAATGCTGAGGATTGATGTACTGAAAAGACAACATTCATTCAATCCTTGAACAAGCATCTACCTTCATTGAGCACTGCTGGTCTGCCAGTTACTAGACACAAGTAAGTAAAAGCAGCCTTGCCCCTCAGCAGTTCAGTATAGTGGGGAATGAGGCATTTACTCATTCATATTGCAATATCATTAAAACTGCTGTTATTACTAAGGGTTGTCCAAAGTGAACTATTTAAAGGAGGGTGGGATGTTAGTAACACATAAACTATTATAATAATATGCTTAATTTAGGTTTGTTATAGGTAATGAGTTATTAAGGAATTCCTGGTAGAAAATAGGAAGTTAGATTCATTCTAAATGACATTTCATGTGTGTGTGCAATTTACATCATGTATAAAGTATAAGAATTTTGATGATATGTGCCTAGGGGCTGTAGAGATGTATGAAGAATGAACAGGAGGGGAGAGCTAACTTTGCTGATCTTTGCCCCCAACCCTGCACTTCAGGTCCATTGGTTTCTTGGGTTTATGGATTTAGGGACTTTTTCTGCAGTGATATTCTGATTTTATCTTCATCAACATGTGAATTTTGATAGCCACTGACTTCATTTTCAAGCAGAAACACAATGCAAGGTGATTTCTCAAGGCATTTTCCTGATCTGTGATTCTTTACTATGGACAGGTCTGTTCAAGGATTTTGGAATCACTCTCTTAGACAAATGACCAAGGTGTAAATAAAGTTAACACTCTGGGATTGACTGACACTTTATATTGTTAGCAACATCTTTCCTTCTTAATACTCAAAAATTTTGATGATAGGAAATCCTGTTTAAGAAATACTAAGTCTTTAACTCTGGAGTAAATTAACTTATCATATAAAGTTGTCATGATGATCAAATGAGTTAATCATGTAAAATGCTTAGAATAGCATTGCTGCTGTTATAAAAACACAAGTGTGTAGAAATTAACACTCACTTTTTATCACTAAGTACAGAGTACTCCCATTGAATGATCTCCAATGCCTCCTGGAATATTCCTCACCATTCTTTATTTGCATGGGTCTAGGTCTTGCACGCTTTGAAATTTGGTCTTTTTATTAGTCCACAAAGGGAATAATTAACCAAACTCAGGAAGATAATATATAAAACTAGAATTCTAACATTCTAGTTCTCAATTTATATGCAAAGTTCATGTGGTCAGTTAAGTTCTTATGGTAGATAGATTTAGTGATCAAAACATTCTTCATCAATATGTAAAGTCAAATCATAATTAGACAGTTGTTCACTGCACACAGAATCAGAAATGAAAATGGAAGAAATGTCTAATGGCATAAAGGCAAACTGAAGCGCTATGAATCAAGAGGAATAGCTGTTAATAAGTCTGTGTGGCTAGTATGTGCAGGCACTAACATACAAAGCAAGAGAGACTCAATATGTGCTTTCACACAGCCTACAATCTATTACAGGAGACAATTAAATGATGATAATATAGCATGATAGTTACTATAATGAGGAGGTACAAGCTACTTACTGTAAGAAAACATGAAGAGAAATACAAAAATATTTGATGGCGATTGATTGTGGAAAGGTAATCCCAAAGAAGTGATATCTGTTCAGAAGGTAAGTAAAAGCTGAAGAGGTGGTAGTAGGTAGGGGTGGAAAAGATAAGAACAGACGAAATTTTTTGGTTAAAGGTTTCTGTCCCTCAGAGTGGAACTAGTAGGAATCAGAGTTCGCCCATGAGGCTCTTTTTCAAGTTTAAGATTAACCTCTCCCATCCCCTTTATGATCAACACATTTTTCTCATGAACTGGAAATAGTTTTCCTTTATTTTCAACATTAGGGCAACATTTTTTTTCACCTAACTTTATGTTTGGATCCTTATTTGTTCCTTCTAATCTACTGTGCTCATTTCTAAATACTTGGGGAACCCCCTCAGTACAGAACCCCAACATTTGCATGAGTGTGAGTGCATACCAGAACATGTGCCCAGACATACCTAGTAACACACAGATCCACACGCCCATACATACACATATGCATAGAAATTGTCCCAGACACAAATGACACTGTATTTTTACCCGACCAGATGAATCAAGTGTAACACTGTGAGGTATGTTGAACTTAGCAGGCCCTGTCCCATTTTGTCCATGCAGCCAAAGGATCATGAAATCTATAAATAGTAAATTTATGTGGTCAGTGCAATATATAGAATGTCATAAGTATTTGTATATTACATTTTGTGATATAAATTGCAAAAAACTAATTATGCACCCATTCACTTAACTATGCTTTCCTGGCTTTCTATCTATTCATCAATTTGCTAATTTTTACAATGCTTCAAGCAATTAATCTACTTCTTTAATCATTATCTCCATTTGAATTTTTTAATGATTTCAAAATCACCATTAAGAGTTCACATCATTCTCTCTCAAATAGGTTCCCTTCCCAACTTTTATTTCATATTATCATTTCACTGAGCTTAAAAATTAACATTATGTTTTTATAGTTTGTCTCCTTTATTATCAATTCTCGAGAGATTAACTGTGGTCCTAATCTCTTTTATTTGTGAATGTAACCGTCTTTGGAATTAGGGATGTGCAGATGCAATTAAGTTGAAATGAGATTATTCTGAATTTAGAGAAGGACTATATCAGGATATATTTCTAGTGAGCTCTATCATTTGGAGATTATGTAGTCATTTTATCATTTAGTAGTAAATTTGTTCAGCAACAGTTAAAGGAAAATAGGGCGTGGTAAATCTAAAAAATCCGATGATAAAACCAACCAACCAAATTTAAGAGACAGATTGAATATGGGTGTATTAGTTTCCTGTGGCTCCCTTTAAAAATGGCTACAAACAGGTGGCCAACAGAAATGTATTTTCACAGTTTGCAAGAGAAAGGAAGGGGAGATTTGATTGACACAAAGCTCCTTTCCTGCTTAGATCTACCACCTGTGGATTTGCAAAATAAAGCCTCCCAGAACTTTTTGCCCATTCCTCTATTTGCCTCCCACAGAAACCAGTTTAGTTGATGGACTACTTCTTTAGGAAATCTTGTCCTATTCACCAATTTAGTTTCTCCATCTCCTAATTTTTACTCTATATTAAAACAGACTGTGGGATTCCAGGCTCCTAACTCTCCATTCTTAATTGAATAGGATATCCACTTAGCCCTCTCTTTATTTTGTTTTTGTGGGATACCAGGGATTGAACCCAGGGGTGCTTAACCACTGAGCCACATCCATAGCCTGGTTTTTTATTTTCTTTTTGAGATAGGGTCTTACTAAATTGCTGAGGCTGACTTTGATTCTCCTGCCTCAGCTTCCACTGGGATTAAAGGCATGTGCCACTTCACCCAGCTCTACTTATCTCTTGCACCCATTGTACATTCCCATTTCACTTCCAATTGCTTTTGAAGAAAACCCTTATCCTTGATGAAGAACAAGTAGACCTATAGTAGAATCATTTATTGTTGATAATGCCACCCGTAGTTTTCTCCCAGAAATACATTTTAGCTCTTTATAAGCAGCCACCATTATTACAACATTATACAAAATAGCAAACAAATCCAATTTAAAAATGAGATTATTTTAATACCAGAGAAAAAAGGCCATGTACCTTGGGACAGTTTGATCAATCTGTTATTCAATCCACCATCTCCATCCACAATGTAAATATCTCCTGTGTCATCTACATAGAGTTCTGCAGGGTTATCAAATTGCAGAGGACTCAAACCAGTGCCTTTTTTCCCGGGCGTACCCAAGACTTGAACAAGATCACCAAAGGTATTGTATTTTTTAACAGTGTGGCCATACGATCCTGTAAAGATACACACAAATGTCTCACAAATAAAATTACTGTACAACATTCAGTTTTAAAATAAACTGGGGGCAAAACCCTGATAGAATTAAACAGTAATTCAAGGTTAAATGGCTGAAATAGTTAAATGTTATAATTGATAAGCAATAGCGCTTCTTTATAAATTACAAATTTGTTCATGAATTAAAATCTTAGTTACTCCAACATAAGTGAATTCTAAATTCAAAAAAATAAAAAACACTGGCTCACTACAAAGAATGCTCATAATGTTAACAAACTATGTGTACTATTTTCTTTTATCTTAGGAACCTAAAAAAGATGGAATATAAAAGCAAATCAGAAGGAACTTAAAATGAACAATTTACATGGGAAACTGTTATTTCAATCATAAATGTACAGATTTTAAATTTCAGTGGGCAAGAAAAAGCTCTCTGTAACACAGATTTTTTAAAAAATATTTTATTGTTGTTGATAGACCTGTATTTCATTTATTTATATATGGTGATGAGAATCGAATCCAGTGCCTCATACATGCCAGGCAAGTATGCTACTGCTGAGCCCCAGCCCCAGCCCCAGCCCCTATAACACAGATTTCTTAAATTACATATTTTCCTTATACAAATTAAAAATTGAACCCACTGATTTTTTTCCCATGGAAAAAAAGAATCTTTCCAAATCATTGGCAACTTATTTTCTCACATACATTGAAATTTGAGTTAACATGATCTGATAAGCAAAAGAAAAAAGCAGAACCTTAATTAATAATGTTAAATCACAAAGCAGTTACCAGAAATCAACTTGAAGGCATATAAGATGGAACTAATGGATAGGTAATCAACAAACTAATTGGCTACCCTAAGCTTACCAGAAATAAAGCTATCAGCTTGCATTCCATTTTAAAAAGTGTATTTAGTATAACACATATTTTGGATCCTTGAGCCAAAGTTTGCAGCAATAAGAGAACACAGTATTATCAGAGAAAGCAAACCTCAAAATTTCTCAAGAATTGACAAAAAGGATAGAATATTAGTAATTTTTTTTTTTTTTAATGACTGACTTGCAGTCACATTTTCATTAGAGGAAATCTTCTCCTTTGAAAAAGGAGAAATAACAAAAAAACCTGCTTTCCAGATCCATGGGTAGCAAAATAAATTATGGAAATATAAGCTCATCTGCTCTTTTTATTTCTGGGAACAAGTGAAGTCATGTTAAAAAAAAAATAAGGAATGTTTAAAAAAAAATGACATAAACAGGGGGAAAAAAGTAAACAAACAAACAAACAAACAAACAAAACCCTAATATCTAAACTAGCTAACATGGGAAAACAGGATGTCCCTTAAGTCAAGAACATAACTGGGCCCAGGAACACTAGAAATATTCTATTTATGATCCCATGCCTTCCTGAATTCTTCAGGTAATCACAGGCTATTTCTGGTGTGGTCTTAGCCACCAGTCCAAGTGAACTGCTTTCTCTGAAAAGTTTCTTCATAGCTGCAAATTAAATTATGCTTACTTCGTTTTTCTGCACTGTCTACTGAAAATATTTGAGACAGAAGATTTCAGACATGCTTCAGTCAGCGGAAATTCAAAACCATTAACACCAGTTTCTATAAATCTCTGTACTCTGGGCAACAAAGTAATTAAGACTTCTTAGCACAACCTCTTTTGAAAGAGAACTGGTGCAAGAAAATAAGAGCTAAGGACTCCAGTCATTCCATTTAAAGGATCACTGTCTTATTGGGCTTCATTAAAAGGTGTAGTCTTATTTAACTTGAGAAGAACCACCAATGATTTAAAGAGGAAAGGACCCTGACAAGTTTAAAAGATCATAATGATTACAGCCTCCTTGCTTAACTTCTTGATTCTGCAGGAGTACAATATAAAGATTTTTAGGAACCAGTGATTTCAATGAATTATAAAAGAAATTTTGATTAGATTTGGCAACTCTGATTTTAAAATGTACAAGCAAGAACATGGGCAAAGATGTAATTTTCCACACGGTAATTTAATAGATATTACTACACATACCACTTCCTACATCTGTGATCCAGACGGATTGTTCATGTAGTGTACTGGCTGCAAACATACCATGAGGTGTGTCAACTGTATAATTCCAGTCTCGTAGGAAATATCCATCCTCTGTGAACACTAATACCTTTGGGATGTTATCCCCTCTCTGAAGGTATACAAAAATAACTGCTTAGATGGCATCGGTTTAAGGAATGGTAATCTTTATTTTGTCGGAGAGAAACAAAAATAAAGTTAATTGAGAAATTTAGTAATGTTTAAAAAAACCAATTTCAAAACCACCAATATTAATATCTATCACATTTTAAACCAAAATATTTTCTTAAGCCAACTTTAAAAAGTTGCATAGCTCGAATAATATGCGTGTACATGTATACTTAGTGCAGTGAAACAGGAAGTCTACTGTTTGCTCTGTCATAAAAAAAAAAAAAAAAAAAAAAATCCTCATTTTACTTACTTGGGCTACATAAACCAATCCGTTGAGTGAGTCAACTGTAACACAAAATGTTGTTCCTGTAAAGTAGTCTGAATACTTAGGCCAATCCAAATCCAGCCGGTAAGTAACTTTCTCTGATCTCCAGGAAATTTGAAAAGCAAAGTTCCTTAAAACCTTAAGTAAAGTTAGAAGATAAAGATTCAGTGTGCCCTCCAGGTGTTTTTTTTTTTTTTTTTTTTTAAAGATTCCAAAGAATGAGGTTATACATCGAAAGACCAAAACGAACATAATAAAACTCTTAATTATTCTAGAGCTGGGGAAGAGGCGAAAATAGTATCCACACACCTTTTTAACATCAAGAGGCGACTGGTTCAGCCTCAAGTGCAGGTTTGGGGGACAAGCTGGTGCAGGAGCCAGGGCCCACCATCTCATCCCAACCATGCCATTCACAACACTGACAATCGTTTCCTCACTACTCAACTCACCGGGGAGCCGCAAAAACGCGAATGCAAAACTAGACTTGCAAGAAAAAAGCCGGCACCGGCCGCGCAGACCCAAAATCTCGCCATGACCAGAGCTAGGGGAGGGAAGGGTCCACAGGTGAGGGGTGCCGGACAACCCCCCAAGCCTGAGAGGCTGGTAGCTGCAGAGCGTCAGTCTGGATGCCCCGGCTGAAGACCCTTATCTCCTACCCCCTTCCCAGAGGTACAAGGAAACAGAAGGTAAAAGAAACTCAAGTTCAGGAAGACTAGTTCCGGGTTTGTAGCGCCTTTCCAGGTTCCCGCCCCCATATCAGGTGCCAGTGACCACCCTTCCCCGCCCTCCGGGAGGTCTCTGCATCCGACTTCTCCCAGCCATCCATATCGCGGCTCCCTTAGATATGCCTTATCCTCTTGTCGTTGATTGCTTTTAATTCAGGTTTGATGATCAAAGCTTCACACCAAACACCTGAGTGATAAGGGAGGAGTCTCACTCAAAAAATGATTCGTAGGCTCTGAGAAAGATTTAAGCTACACCCGATTCCAAAATATCCAGGCACCGCTGTGGATGCCTACATTCCCACACCAGGACCCTTCACTGGCTTCCAGAAAAGTGCGGCCCTTGCTGGCGGCGCAGAGTTGAGTTTCATCGGGCGCGACAGGCTGTACTGAAGGTCCCTAGGAGCCGGTGGGGGCTGTAGGGGTAATCTGGCAGGGCGCCTGGCGCTGTAGATATTGCGGTCTTCGCGAGCCCCCTTGTGCGAGGCCGTGTACCCCTTTCCCCGGCTTCTGGTGCTCTCCGGCCGCGGCCCGCTCCCGGAAGCCACAGAAACTGGTAACAAAGACCCTGCTGGGCCGCCCGCTGCCCGGGCTGGGGGACCCAGAAGTCTGGCGGAGTGGCTGGGGATGACCGCGAGCCGGGCCATGAGTCCAAGATCACTGCGGTGAGGGGCGCGGCCGGCGGCCGAGGCGCTGGTGCAGGCCGTGACGCCGGCGCTCCACTCCTCGCCGCCCGCGGCGCTCGGGAGCTGGTGCCTCTGCTCTCCTGGCCGCTCCACTGGGGAAAGTGGCTTCCCGGCCTCTCCCGGGCAGCTCCTGGCCCTCAGCTGCAAAGGAACGGCGCTCAGCCCCGGCCCGAGACCCCGGGTTTCTCTGCAGGACACAGAGGACCTGGCTCTTCCCCGAGGTGCCCCGAAGCTTTGTGTGAAGCATCTGGAGAAGCCGACAGGAGGGATTTTTGTTTTTAATAAAGTTTTTTTTTTAAAGTCTCCGTTTTTAGAATTTTTCGCGGAGTTTGCATTACACTCTACCTCTTCGCCTTCTTTCTCCTGCTCCTGGAGTGGTTTATTCCTCAGCTGTAAACATTTTTACTATCAGTGGAGCAAACCAGAGATGAACGTTTTGTGATTGAAAGTGTAACCATTAAAAACCACGTCGAAATAGTATAGTCAAGATGGACAAAAAGTCCTTCGAGACGGTGCTGGATGAAATCAGAAAGGTAATTGCACTTGATGCCTTAAATTAATCTGCGAAATAGGAATCATCGTGGTTTAGTTTCTTGGAGGTACTGTGTGTAGATTGCACAAAATAAGAATCAGAGCATTGCCTAATTGGTTTGAATTTTCACGTGTAGTGCAGGAGCTCGTGCCTTGATGGGTTTCACCGTACGGATAGCAATGATGTTGTCCCAGTTTGAGAATCAGCGCGGCATTGTGGAATTTGTATTACTCCTCAGTTGTGAAGCCAGCTGTGCAAATCCTTAACAGCTGTGTATTTTCGAATAAGTAATTTAATATTTCTGCGGCCACTTTTTTCCTTTCTGTAACACGAAAGTGTCTGAAAACCAGAAGTACCACGTGGAAAGTTTCTATTACGGCAATGATGTGTTTTTTTTTCCCCCAAATCTAAAGATAGGCAGAATATATTTATTGCCTCGGCCAGAACAAAGTTAGTGTTCTGATGATTAAATGTGGTTAAGTTTACTCTGTTGATGAATTGACCATCGATAACTTGAGTTTCAATTTTTTTCTTATTTTCGTGATTCTTTTTGAGATATAGTTGGGTATCCTGCCTCTAGGAGTGAACACAGCAAAAAATTTTGGAATGTAGTTTTGAGCCTAGCATTATCTGAAGCTCAAAAATTAGTTGCCCATTTAGAATTTAAAGGACTTCTAGTACCATTATTCTGTTAACTGAGTGCCTTGCTTCGCCTTCTGAGCACTTCTGTGGCTCATTAACTGACACCAAAGGAATTGTTACCACGTGCTTCCATGCTTATTATTTATATCAGCTTATGAGTTTTTTACTAAAATTGTTTCTGGAGCTGCTGTTTCATATTGTTTTTTATAAAATCTTTTTTATTGACATGTTTCATTTTTTATATTTGATACTTTTGAATGCTCTTTTTAAAACAAATTTCTACTTTTGTAAATCTAGTTTGTCCACAAGTTTGGAAACAAATACCAATTTGCTAACTGTGTAAAATTAGAGTTTGTCACAATTTGTTCATGAGCTAATTTGTAAATACTGTTTATGAGAAAATAGTTCTAGACCAGCAGATTTCTATTTTTGGATGATACAGGATGTCAGTGTATAATTGTTTTGTAGTAAGAGCAAAAGGATTAGTTATTTTTAATGATTAGAGCCACAAAGCTGTGATAACCTGTTGTTTCCATCTTTAAGCTCTGCAAATACCTGCAAGGGGAGATATTTGATTTCATTGAGCTCTAGATAGTGGAGGTCAAGGCCATCAACATCTCTTTCACCTATTGATAGATTTCTATGCAGAAAAGGAACCATTAACTAAATGTTCGCAGTAACTTTTTGAAATAGGTGGTAAATTCTGTTCCCTTTTGTGAATGTGGAAGCCCTAAAGGAATTAAAATGCTTAGCAAAGACTTTGAATTCACGGACTTTGGGGCTTTTTGTTTTCTCATTTCCCTGGTGAAATACCAAGCCTCAGCTAGACCTTGTCCTCTTGTTTACCTATAACTTAGCACATAATGGGTACTTGACAAATAATAGATGAATTATACATTTACTCTTAAACAATGAAAATTTGTTTGGTTTTCAGATATTGATTACATATTCAGGAATTATCTGTGTAATTTCTACTAATGTGGAATCTGCCTATTACAATTTTATTCCCTTTCTTTATAAAAGTGAGTAGGGAGGCCCTACAATGTGGAACCTGAAAGGATAGACTGTTCTGTCACCACATGACCTTAGCTGCTGCTATGTGCCAGGGCTAAAGAAGCCCTGCCACCATTGAGCTGCTTGGGCAGTTTTGATATATGCATATTACTGTGCTGCTTACATATATTAATGATGTTTTTCTATTTTTTAGGCTGTTTTGACAGAATATAAATTAAAAGCAATTGAATATGTGCATGGATACTTCTCTAGCGAACAGGTACTTTTAATTATTTGTTTAAATGAACTTTTTTACACCATTGTTCTGGTTAATACCAACTTACCAGCTGTTCAAATTCAGAATTGCTTGTACTTTGTTCTTATATTTATTCAGGAACTTTAGAAGCTTGTGGTTTTGACAGAGCCTGAAAGTAGTTAAAAGTGTGAATTAGTCTGGACACAGTAATCAAAAGTTATAAACTTAATGATAAACTTACAATATAATGTCAGTAATTGCAAAATTCAAAAGAAAACATGAATAAGTGATGAAATGTGTTCTTATGTGAAGCCACTAAATAAAAATCTTAGCAATAAGGAAATGTAAACACTGTGTCTAATAAGTAGTTTCTGTCATAGCCAGAAGACTAGTGTTTTAAGCATAATAGTTTAATGAAAACTTTAACCCCATATTAGGAGTTTGATTTCTTTCTTTTTTTCTTTTTCTTTTTTCAAGATGGTATCTGCCATATTCCCCAGGCTGGGCTCTAGCCCATCATCCCCTGCCTCCCCCAATCCCAGGGTCCCCAGTAGCTAGGATTAGAAGAAGTGCAGCCACTGTGCTGGGCAACTTTGATCATATTTAAGAAAAAAAAAAATTGTGTATGTATATAAACATACAGAAGAAGGATTTCTGAAGGGCACTAGGAAAATTCTTGATAGCAAAATCGGGCAGACATAGAAACGTACATTTAGAAAGAAATTGGGAAAGGGTGAATCATGGATGAATCTGCAGACTCAGAGATAGTACTAACTTTTTATTTCTCCAGAGTTTGAATACATGTCAGCTTGAATAACTTTACGCCTGAAGTTCTTCTTAGGATTTGCATCTGTTAGTGCCTTTTTAGGGATAGTTTTTCAGCTTTCCCTTTGCTTCACAAGTTGCTTTATGCTGCTCTTTTTTTAAATCTAAATGTTTTGAAAGATTTATGATTTCTTACAGCTAACAGCTTTTTTTTTCCACATACATGCATGTGACATTTTGTAGAAAACATCTTCCTTTAGTGATGCCTTTGCTGACATCCTTTAAAACTTTATTAAACACTGAGACATTCTGAGTCTACCTTATTGAAGATTGATAGTTAAGTTTTATGGTTTGTAAAGTACAGCCTTCACTGTACAGTAAGAACACTGTTCCCATAAAATAAGGACATAAACTCTTCCCAAAGTAACAGGAGAGTATGCCTAATATGTTATTTATGCATCTCCCTATAAGCAATAAAAAGTATTTTCACTTTCTTCCCATATCACTCTAGTTAACACCATTGACTGGTTCTTGTGGAATAATTAAATTCCTAGCACATTTTCAGGAATTCAGGGTAAAAAAAATTCAGATTTTATGACTCTTCCTATTTTATTCTTCTCCCTTTTGGAGTATCCTCAGAGGCTGTGAACCAGAGTAGTATTGATCATGCTGAGACTTGAAAGTTGAGATCTTGAAGCCCTGCTCACCTCTTACTGCCCATCTCACAATGTCCCCTTCATTCATTTGAAGTTCTCTGGTGGTGGTGGGATTTGGTGGTAGCCTGGTTCTCTGAACTGTGAAAATGATGTACCATTTAA
Organism: Callospermophilus lateralis; assembly: GCF_048772815.1. Classification (NCBI taxonomy): domain Eukaryota; kingdom Metazoa; phylum Chordata; class Mammalia; order Rodentia; family Sciuridae; genus Callospermophilus; species Callospermophilus lateralis. The sequence continues at coordinate 78,361,221 of NC_135316.1, forward strand.
AAACTGGGAGAGTAAATCTTGGTGGTTCTTACATGATTTATGTTATGAGTATTACAGATCCAAATAAAAAGGTAGAAGTTAGTGGACTTACACTGAATCATACTGTCACACCATTGTGAATGATTAAAACTATGCCACTCTCCATTATTGTTTTAAAAGTTTTTCATTCAAATACATCTTTGTGTTCATAAGCTGTCATTTTTATCTCCACTAGTACTTTTCAGATTTTTTGCCCTCATTAGGATACCCCCCCCATTGAATATCTTCCTTTCTTGCTAGACCAGTGCTATCCAATAGAACTTTTATAATGATAGACATGTTCTTCAGCTGCAGTCCCTTATATTAGCCATAAATTTGGTATGACTGTTGAGCACTTGAAATGTGGCTTATACTAAAAAGGAACTGAATTTTGTTGTGGTGGTGGAGGATACTGGGGTATAAACCCAGGCCTTGTCCATGCTACTCCAGTGTTCTATCACTAAGTTACGTCCCCATCCCCCTTTTAAAATTTTAAGACAGGGTTGCCCAGACTGGACTGGACCATGGGATCCTCCTGCATTGCCTCCTAAGTAACTGGGATCATAGATCTGTGCTGCACCCAGCCAGGAACTGAATTTTTAAATCTTGATTTTTAAGTGATTTAAATTTGAACAACCACACTTAACTGTGTTTGACAGCAGGTGGAGACTCTGGTGCATGCTCATCCCCTGGACTTGGGCTGTGTTGAATTTCACATATTGAAATAAATCTTAAAGAAATGTTTGTAAACCACACTGTAATTAATTCTCTGCTTTCAGGTAGTTGATTTACTGAGATATTTTTCCTGGGCTGAGCCTCAGTTGAAAGCAATGAAAGCATTACAGCATGTAAGTAGTTTGTTTTTGCTTAGAATACAGATCTTAAGTATTTTTACTTCTCCCAGTTTTCTTGGATTCATCTTAACTTGTAATGTGTTTGAATTAGAAAAGTTGACCTTAAATTTTATACTTTGATTATTCAAAACTATGTTATAAAATTTTCTGAAGTGTGAAATTTAAATTGCATATACTGTATCATTAAATTGTATGCCACAATGTCCTAAGTGGCAAATTGACAAAGGATTTGAATTCTTAAGTATTTTTAAGCACTTTCTTCTATTGTTCAATACTTATCTTTACCTGCTTGTATTTAGTCTTAGAAGAGTCATCAGGTTACACTTACATGCTTTAGATCAGCACTGTTCAAATGAATTTTCAGTGATGGAGATTTTTATATCTGCACAGTCCATTTTGGGAGCCACTGGTCACATGTGGCTATTGAACACTTAGTCTGAGGAATTATTTTAGTTTTATTTTATTGTAATTAGATTTAATGGGCACAAGTGCCTTGTGGTTACTGCATGAGGTAACATAGCCTGGAGCCTAGATCAACAACAGTATGTAGATTATACAGTGTTAGCTGGCTGCAGAGGAAGATTTTCTAAGAAGTGATTGGCATGAATACTTTAATAGAATCAATTTACAAGACCTAACTTCCTTAAACTGATCTGCCTAAGAAAGAAAGAATTTAGGTGTGTTATGCTTCTATCTACCTCTTTAACAATTGTTGTTTTCTACTTTACAAAAGAAAGGGTGAAAATCTTTGTGAACCAAAAAGATAAGCAGAGTACAGTTATTCAGCAAGAAATATCTGGGAGGGCTTTGCCTTATTTTATCAGGACAGCAAACCCAGGACAACTCTGAGGCCTGCTTGCCTGCCTACCTACTTTATGATTAAAATTTAGAGGTGAGAAGTACATTGCAGGGACAACTCAATACACTTACTTGAATTAAATTAAATCTCACCTTTTCTAACAAAGGAGAGATTAAAAAAAAATTGGATTTTACTGGTGCTTTCACACTGAAGACTTAACTTTGCCAAAAAGGTTGTATAATGAACATTTCTAGAAACTAAATGAGCTAAATTAGCAGTTCTGTATTATTTTTACAAATATACACTATCAGGGGTACATAAATCAGTTCCTTGTAGTACATTAATAAAAGGGTTTGAAAAATCACTGCTCTGAGTTTTAGGAGCTAAGGTATTAATCCTAACCAATCTTAGTTCTTAATTGATTTTTGCATTTGAATTTCTATAACTGTTAACTAACTATGAATCGACCAAAAAAAAATTTTTTTTTCTGGTACCATGGGTTGAACTTGGGGTTACTCAACCACTGAGCCACATCCTGAACCCTACTTTATTTTGTTTAGTGTCTCGCTGTTGGTGGCTTCAAACTGGAGATTTTCCTGCCTCAGTCTCTTGAGCCCCTGCGATTACATGTGTGCGCCACTGTGCCCAGCTCAAATTTTTTGAATGCTCTTCAGAAATAGAGATACCCTAGAGAAATAATTATGTAACATCTCACATCATCTTGGATAGTCACAATGTATGCTTAACGTATCAATCTTATGATGGCTGTTCAACAGGGAGCCCAGTTTAACTAAATTTTGGTCTAGCTTTTGTGACTAGTATATCCTTTGCTATGTAACACTAGCCTCTTGCACAGCTTTTTGGCAAGTGATCTGTGGCATACCTGCTCCCACCTCCCAACTCGGGAACATAATTTTTTCTCACTCCTTGACCAGTTGAGCCTCCTAGATATGTACTTTTCTGAGGAAGGTAGTACATGCTAGTTTCTTTATTCTATAAATGAACGCATTGAGAAATGTGGATTAAAAGAGAGCTCATAAGAGAACTGAGATCTTGATCTGAAATTGTTACATTGAAAGAAAGTAAGGATAATTCACATATTTTCGGAACTTTCATTTGAAGTTTCACCGAAAATATACAATATTTCACCTAAAATGTTTACATTAAGAGTATTTAACTATTTCAAAAAGAGAGCAATTTCGGGTTTGTATTGTGGCTCAGTGGTAGATCACTTGCCTCATGTGTGAAGCACTGGGTTCAATTCTCAGCACCACATATACATAAATGAATAAAATAAAGGTCCATCAAAAACTGAAACAAATATATATATAGTATGTATACATATATATATATATGTATGTATACGTATATATAAATATATGGCAATTTCCAGCATGAAGATTTTACATTGAAAATAAAATTATCTTTTATATTAATAGAAAATGGTAGCTGTTCACCCAGCAGAAGTGGTCAATATACTCAACTGTTTCACCTTCAGTAAAGATAAGCTAGTTGCTCTTGAACTGTTAGCTTCGTAAGTATTTCTTTTTTCTATTTACTTCAAATTTGGATGCTTTTTAATTCTTCTAACTTATTGTTATATCTTAATGTATTCAAATTATATAAGTAAACAAATCTCTCATAAAATATAGTCTGAAAGCATAGGGATGAATTCAGATTTCTTTGTGGATAAACATTCAATTTACTTATTACACATATGGTTGTAACTTAGAAAATAGTGGGGCTTATCAAGATTATTTAATTTGACTTTTCGGCATTTTAGTAGCTTGTTTTGCCTTCATATTCTGAATGACTTAACAGGCAAGTTGGTAAAGACATAGGAGTTTAAGAATTGTCAATAGAATGAACAACTTACAGCAGAGGTTCTCTGTTCACCCATAGCATATTTGGGGATACTTAAGTATTCTGTGGAATAGTCCTTCTGATTAATGTAAATTAGTACAACTTATCTGGAAGGTAAACTTGAAGAGCTTTTAAAATGTCTCTACCTAGGACAGCATTTGATAGGTGATCATGATAAATGTGAGCATGAAGGGAAACGGAGAGGACCTAACCTAATTCTTTGCATGATTGAAAAGTATGTATTAGTTGTTTATTTATGGAGCATTTATTTTACAGTCCTTAATGTCTTTGTGCATGTCCATAAATACACAAAATTAAAATAAAACATAAAGTAAAACTTCATTTTTAGATTAACTGTATAATTTTTATGCATTTAATACATGGTTTATGGGGCTGGGGATGTGGCTCAAGCGGTAGCGCGCTTGCCTGGCCTGCGTGCGGCCCGGGTTCGATCCTCAGCACCACGTACAAACAAAGATGTTGTGTCCGCCAAAAACTAAAAAATAAATAAATATTAAAAATTTTCTCTCTCTCTCTCTTTCTCTCTCTCTCTCTCTCACTCTCTCACTCTCTCTTTAAGAAAAAAATACATGGTTTGGCTCTATTGCAATAACGTTCAACACCATCAGAGAGGGTATATTTTCAAGATTCTCAAAATAATCATTTTTATTTACAGTATTACTTTGTCACTTTCCAGTAATCAGAAAGATAAACCTCAGTTCAGTTATTATATTTATCTTTATAATATAAATTGACCTATTAAAAGTAAATAATCACATTTTCTCCCTATGTCACGGGAAAGCTTTACTCAGGTTTGTCTGTGTGGTAATCAAAAGCTGCTGAACTCTGTGTGTATTCTTAAATGAAAAACTAAATTGTATTTTCTTGGTAGAAACATTGTCGATGCACAGAATTCTCGTCCCATTGAAGATTTGTTCAGGATAAATATGTCTGAGAAGAAACGGTGCAAAAGAGTACTTGAACAGGTAATTGTTCTCAAGATTGCTGTGCCATTTTTTCTGAATGGTAGCAGATGAAAAAAGCACCTGTCTTTTTTCTCTGTTAACTTTGAGAATAACCCGAATGCTGGTATGTGATGAGTTAGGAGTGTACATTCCTGCAGCTCATGGAGTAAAATAGATCTGGTTGAAGGGGATAGTAGAGCAGGGAGAGATGGCTTGAGAGTGTAAAGTATCACATTGTGCCCCATGAAGCTGTTACGTCTTGGTCCTTTGATAGCTTTGCCATTGCTGCAGATTTTTGTCTTTAATTTTATGTATTTAGGAACTTGATTTTTTTCAAATTTGCTTTGTTTTCAGGCTTATGTTAATTAAATTCCTAAGAGATTAATACCAAAGCCAAGTTCCGGTTTATTTAAACCTACCAAAGTGGGAAAAGCAGTTCTTGTCCAAGCCTAGAAAACTTGATATGTCATCTAAGTTAGTAAGTTCCTGGGATTGTGATGTCTATAAATTGAATTAATAATTCAGAACCTCCTTGAAGAAGATGCATATTGCTCTTGTAACTCTGTCCTATTTAATTCTTATATCTTCCTCTGAGCTTAGGGAGGGTAGGCAACTTTGCTTTAGTCCTATGTTATTGTAGTAGAGATAAGGTCTGAACCTACAATTCTTTTACTTTTTAATTACTTCATTGGATTTCTTGACTGAAATCTTTATGGTATCATGCCTCTGCCACTGTTGTTTTATTCCTTACAAAGCGTTTTGTTGATGTTACCTTTTGACACAGAAGTTCCACGTCTAAGAATTTTTTCCAGTGGAACAACTAGAAATACAGTCTTATCTAAATGCGTTTACATAAATTTATAATAACCAAAAATAGGGATGATTTTTAGAGCTGAAGTGTTTAGTAGGGGGGCTGGATTATATCACCGATATGATATGTGTTATGGATGAATTTATGAAACTGATATAACTATAAAAAATGTGTGTAAAATCATGCATACTTGTAAAACATCTTTTTATATATGTAAAACCATATAATCACAATCACACATATATTAAGTTTTACATGTCTATATATAGCTGAATATTCCTGTAATACAGTATAGTCTTGTTGGAATATATTTGCCTTATACAGTGTTTATCATTCATCTAATAATAATTTTTTTTAAGAGAGAATTTTTTAATATTTATTTTTTAGTTTTCAGTGGACACAACATCTTTATTTTTATGTAGTGCTGGGATCGAACCCAGTGCCCCGCGCATGCCAGGCGAGCGTGCTACCGCTTAAGCCACATCCCCAGACCTCATCTAATAAATATTGAGCTCCAACTCTGTATATGTGAAGCATCATTTTAGAAGCTAGAGATCTAGTAATGAAAAGCCGAGACCCAAATCCCTTCTGCTACTGTGTCTCAAGGGTGTAACATTATTCTGGACATCATGTGGTCAAGTGTATTGAGCAATGCAGTTTTTTGAACAGTAGCATCCTCTGTTATTTGTTTGTATTTTTCCCACTAAAATGTAAACATCTTCAGAGCAAGGACTTTGCCTCTTTCACCCCTGTGTTTTTCTTGCCTTGCCTTTAATGAACTTGATGTTTAAAGATTTGGACTGTATTATTTCTTGTTGGTTGGTGAAATGGAACAGATTTGATAATAAATAGACTTTTTTTTTTTTGCACATAATTTAGAGAATGCATTGTGAAGATTTCTTTGTTTAAGGGTCTGTTAGTTGCAATTTAAAGTATATTATACCATTTTAATAATTCCACCTAAATAAAGTGATTTTGCATATTGCCTTTGAACATGTTAATCATTGCAAGTGCTGACTGATGTGTTAACAGATTGAATGTGATGCTGTTCCTTAATTCATGTTTTTTAGCTGGGATTCCTAGTAACCAAAATATTTGATTTTATGGGTTTGACTTTTTATTTTATTTTAACCACTCTCCTTTTTTTTATATTACAGGCTTTTAAGGGGGGCTGCAAAGCTCCTCATGCTATGATATCTTCTTGTGGAACAATCCCAGGAAATCCATATCCCAAAGGAAGACCTAGTCGTATAAATGGAATTTTCCCAGTAAGAATACTTTTATGACTGTATATGAAACTTCTCATGACTAAGTGTGAAATATAACCCAAGTTAATGATATTTAAGGGAAAATACCAGTTGATGATGCTTCTGCAAAGGAAAGGAATTTCATCATGTCATCAGCATAATTCGTGGATTCATCACTGATTGAAAGTTCATGTGTAAATTTCATTAACATTTGTGTAAAATCTTCAAGCCAAACAAAAAAAGATGATGATTTTGTTTCCGTATTTTAAAAGTACTGATTTACATTTAATAAAGGAAAATTTCTCAAATCCTCAGTAATTTTCAGTTTTACAGTTAAATATGTTTGGGAAACTTTGCATGAAAAGAGGAATCTTAGGAACTTCATCAGGATCATGCAGCCAGCCAGGGCAGAACTGGGTCTGGAATTCAAGTCTTATTCTTACCAGCTTTATCTCTTATTGTTGTTTTCTGTTTTAATATAATACAATGTGGTTGTTCTGGCTTGGGTTTATTTGAAATCTCAATTACCTTTCTTCCCCACTCCACCCCTCTTTTTTTTTTTTTTTTTTTTTTAATAACACAGGGAACCCCTTTGAAAAAGGATGGTGAAGAATGTACAAATGAGGGCAAAGGCATAGCTGCACGGATTCTTGGACCATCCAAGCCAGTATGTATGAAAATAAAAGAGAAAATAACTCTTAACTCCTAGTAGTTTTCTATTAAATTGCAAAGTTTAATTATGTTAGAAATGCTGGAAGAGTAAGAGAGAGTAGCCTAGAGAAGTATAGTGTAATCAGCAGTGTTAAGACCCCTTTTGAGGTTAAGCATTATTTTAAAGTGAGATGAGTTAATTATTTTTATTGTTTTCTCTGGACACATTCAGTTGTTCAGTTCAAAGTGTGATGTTTGCTTTAACAGATTCTGGTTTAACAAAACTGGGGTTAATATTAGTGAAACAAGAATGACACCAGGAGACTGAGAATCTTTTCAAGGGTGTGATTATGGTGATTAGAATGTAAACGGAACAGGCAGAGATAGCCCTATGGGTTTAAAGTATTGTTAGAATTGAAGTATTAGAGGCCTGTACTCAGCCACCTTGTAATCTCTGCCCATCCATATGACAAGAATGCCAGTGGCTGTTTTTTGTGACAGCTAGAAAGAAACTGGGTCCCTTTCCCCCAGTGGGTCCCTTCTGCACTAAAGGCATTCATGCTTGCCCTCTCTAGGTAAAAAGTACAGCATTTGCCTTAGCTTCAAATACTTGCAGTTCTCTAAAAACCCATTCTTTGAATATTTGTTATTTATGTAATGCCATCAACTATAAAAGTATTTGTACATTTATGAATTTTAGAAAATGAAAAAACCCTGAAATATTCAATTCCTAATTCTAGTATACATTTTTATGAAAGTTGTTCAAAATGCCAAATGCTAAAACAAACAGTGCATTTATCTTCCAGAAGAAGAAAAGAGGGTAAGAATGATAGGATGAATTCCTAATCAATTGAGGAGGATATGGCCATTGGGGTTCTTATGTAGCTGAGATTCCAAAACCTAGTGGATTTATTGCATTAGTTAAAATTAAGAGGAGAGGAATCCTTGGATTAATTTAGTCTGGATCAGAGAGTAGTTTGCTATTTAGGATAAGTTCTAACCCTTCATTGGAGATGATTGGGTAGTGAAATTAAAAAAAAAAAAAATACTTGGCCATTTTTGGCAGAATTTACTTTTCAGAATACCTAGAAACTACTTTTATTAAAGCAAAGAAATTTCCCTCTTTTATGCCATTTCTTAGGCCAGTAGCATTTGATCTTTGGGGACATTTTTAGCCTATTAGAACTAAACATTTTAAAAGGCAGGTTGTATTTTGTTTTACCAGGAGACATCTTACTTGGCTTCCTTCTAACTGCTGTTCTTGTCCCGTCTAGCCTCCTTCGACATACAACCCACATAAACCTGTTCCTTATCCCATACCTCCATGCCGGCCACATGCAACCATTGCACCAAGTAAGGAGTTCTCTTATTTTTACTTCTTTTTCTTTTTTCCTGTTTATTAATTTGAGAGTAAATTCTAATTTTATGTAATTGAGAAACCTGCAGCATTTATGAAGTTCTCTGAGAGTTTGCTCACAGTCAGCTACCAATTTTTAGGTCTGCAATACTATATCAGGCAGAGTTTATTTTCCTTGTGGTATTTATTTATATTTGTTAATATTTATTTATATTTATTTTTCTTACTATAAGTTATTTGCAGATTATTTTTAATCATTCCTTATTATGGGTTTTCACTGTGGTAAATGACCTTGAATCTTTTTTATTTTTTTGGTAATTTAACTTACAGTATTGTCAAATATAGATATCTAAATTAAATGAATGGCAGATTCTGCCTGCCATGCCATTCAGTGAACTTATGCCTGAAATGAACATGTAATGGGAATAGCCATCTCCTGTTATCTCATTATCTCAGTTTTTATTTAACCCTAGACCCAAATCTCTATAAATCTCTATAAATCCATTATATAAATAATTTCAAATAATAAATGAGATAGCTGCATTAATATTCTTTGAACTCCTAACCACAGAAAAATACTAAATTACATATATTCTATTATTTTAGGTGCTTACAACAATGCAGGTCTGGTACCGTTAGCCAACATGATAGCTCCAGGTGTACCCCCTCCATCTCCATATACTCCGAATCCTGTAGGAACAGGTAAAGTCATGATATTTGGAGTGTTAAAAGTAACTAAATTAGTCATTCACAAACATACATTTGGCAGGGACAGTTGTTTGACATGGCATGTCCTAACAACAGGAGCACAAGCTCAAGAGCCTTACCAGTGTGGTATGAGTCATTGGTAACATTGGGCAGTTTTTATAATCTTAATGACTTCCATTTCTCCATTTGAAATACAGAATAATACTTTAAAAACTATTGTTTAGTAACATTCAACTAACATTAGAGAGATGATCTGCAATGTGCTATATATATGTAAATGAAAGAATGTGAACAAAGTCCTGTTTGCAAAGAATTTGCAATCAATGAGAAATATAGGCAAGGAAGGAGAAGACAATTTCAGTTTATTTTACTTCATTCATTCTAAACTGCACATTTTTATAGGTTAATTTCTCTGAAATTGGAATGTGCTTTATAGCAAATAGCAGCTTAGATTCTGAGATAGAAGAAAAATGATTATTTCTGTGAAAAAGTACAGGTGGTGTGCAATCTCAGAGGAAGGGCATCCAAACCAGTCTTGTTAAAATAAATATGAGTTGCTTGTGTCATGTATCAGTAGACATGGTTGACTCAGTAATGTCCTAAGTTGAAGCACAAACAGGTAAAAACAGACTGGTAATGAAATACTGTGAGAGGAATGACAAGGTGACAATAAGGTAGTTTCTCTGTGGCCTAGAAATACCTGGGGCACAGTTAAAAACATCTTCAGTAGAGATTCTGCTTCAGTGGATGAGAGGTGGTGCTGTGGTATCTTCAGTTTTCCAATGACTCCAAGTGATTCTTATCTTCAAGCATGTTTGGGAAATACTAGAATCTGTGCACACAGAATTCCCAAAGTATCAGCATATCAGGGTTTTTTTAAAAGACTGTCTATTAGCTGGAAAGTTAAAGAGAACCGAGGGTGTTGTGCCTCCAACCTTTTTTTGAGAATTTCAGACACTAGGACAGATGCCTGTCTGGTTTGCCAAAGGAGTGATAGAGAGGGAAACCAGAATTGATGGATATTGGTATGTGGAGCAGAGGGTGGAGTAGCAGAGGATACTCTGCCCTAAGATAATTTATTTTGTGCATATTGGAAGGGTAAAACCCTATGGAAGAGTTGGACACCCCGTGTCTTAGAGGGACAGGAAGGGAGTTGGAATCTGTCCTCCTGTAGCCTGAGCTCGGCTGCCAGTTGGCATGATTGTGCCCACTCATTCTTTAATGACAAGGGTTCTACTTGAGTGCCTTTGAGCCACATGTTTGAACAGGGGCAGGTTATTATAGAAAAAAGAACCATTTCTCATGGGTGATAAACTTTTGACAAACTATGAAGAAGTAATTAACTTAATGGTACAGTGTACAGTTTGGCTAAATTTCTCCTACCATAGGGAGCAAGGACTTTGAAAAGGTAGTGCGAGCATTCCATTTGAGACCCAACATCGAGGGGAAAAAAGAGAGTAAGAAAGTAAAGGGTGATGAGAAGGGTTCATACTGTATATGAAGAATAAATATTTTTTCATTTATTGCCAAACTCTTCTCCAGCAACCCTGTACCAGTTACATCTGTCCATGAGCATATATGAATTAGTTTCTTCACACCTTCTCAACATGGTAGATAATCAGTTTTCTAATTTTGCCAATTTAATAGACTGTAGAGTGTGTGTGTGTGTGTGTGTGTGTGTGTGTGTATGTGACAAAAATTTAGTTTTTATTTGGATTAATTATATTTTACTTAGCTCTTTGTTTTTGTGCCTTGATCAGGACATCCCTTCCTCAGCCAAAAAGTATGAAAGTATCTTGTATACTCTCACATTACTTTAATGTTGATTTTTAAATATGTAGCTTTTACTCTACTTGCCCTCTTACACTCAGTGGATTCTGCTCTCATTCACCCAGCAGCCGCCTCCTGCTTCGGTCTTCCTAGTCTTCCACTCCTATAGGCAGCAGTGCGGAGGGGCCTGCTGGTAGCTTAGCCAATAAAAATGGTCTCTGCACTCTAACTGCAGGCTGCACTCTCTCCTGCATTTACACTCAGGCTGGCTCCTTTTCAATAATGTGAATTTAAACCTTGACAAGTTCAGGGGAGACCAGCAGGGGAAGAGAATGGGTTAAGAGAAAGGAAAGAACAATCATTTATAATCCTCTCAGATTCATTATGACTTTTGTGTATTTCCTTTATTTCTCCATAGGTATTCATTGTGTTTTCTAACTTAGTGTTTGTATGTTCATATCCTTTGTGTTTCTCATTTTGATACCAATCTCTGATTGTTATGGTGGTGAAAAAATTTGATTAAAGTTTGAAATCAACTTCTGTTTATTTACTTTTACATAGAAAATGAAGACCTTTCCAATCAGTCAAAACCTACACAAAATCAAAGTAAGTACCAGATCTGATCCAGAGATAACATGTCTTCATGGTTGTCTGCTCTTTGTTGTTCACTGAGGACAGTTTGAATTGATTATATTTGGAATGTTCTAAGAAAAGTTTCTGGATAAAGAATGTAATTGATACTTACTAAAAGTGGCTTGATGAAATGCATATAATAACTACATTTAAAATTAATCCTATTACTTTAATCTTATTTGCAAAACTTGTAATGAAATCTAAGTGCTGTGTAGCAAGTGGATCCATATTTACATTGTGTGATTTTGAAAGCCTCATTTCTTTTTGATATAAACACATGGAATGATAAAAATCCTTTTTGACAAGTGCTATTTTGGATTCTACTTTTAATTATTTCAGTATTATTAAACATAACTGAATGTAGAAAAGAATAAGTGATGCCAAAGCAGAAAGTAAATTGAAGTGTGGCCAGGACAGTGTTGTCCCATGGCAGCAGCTTGATACCATTATATTCTTCCTTTCTTGGAGGATATGAGATGGTTTCAGCTATGAGACCTGGAGTAAGTTCTTATGTAGCAGAGTAGCACATGAATCTAATTACTATAGCAGATGGTTTCAGTGGGGAAATTCCCTTCCCTGAGAACAGTACGTATAAAGGGTGCTTTTGAGCTGATTTCTAAAGGAAGGAGCAAAATGGGGTGAAAAGAACACCAAGTAAGATGTCAGGATACCTAGTTTCTCATCCTGTCTCTGGAACCACGAGGTTTTGTGACCTTGACTCATTTAATTTCTATGGAAAGATGATTAGGGAAACTTCATCCTTTATGTTCAGCTTTATTCATGAATCTGTTTTTGGAAAGAGGTAACCAGGTGTCATAAATACCATTGGTAGGAGTAGCATAGTTTGATTTCCTATGCTATGTTATGTGAACATGATTAGGAGTTTTTTCTTATTTTTTTTTTAAACCATGTTAGGAAACACTAATAAAGACAAACTAATGTAATAGTTAAGAGTAAGGATCTGACAGGACTAGGTTCAGATCTTGGCTTTACCACTTAATAGATGCATGATCTTTTAATAGCTTGCTTAGCCACACTAAGCCTATAAAATGGAAGTGTTACTGTCTATCTCAGGATTAATTTGGGAACAAATGAAATGATAGCTATAGATTACTAGCAGGGGTTGTGACAGATAGTGTTTTAATTATTAACTAAATTATATAGCAGAAATTGATGTTTATCATAGTATGTAGTTGGGATTTTATAGGGGTTTTTATTTCTTTTTTTAAATTTTTTAATATTTTCATTTTTAGGTGGACACAATTTTTTTATTTATTTTTTTTTCTATGTGTTCTAAGGCAAGCAGTCTGCCATTGAGCCACAACCCTGGCACCTTGTTTTGTTTCATTTTTAACTGTAGGCACAATTATTAATAGGGCAAAGCTTGTGCTTTATTATATTAAAAAGTATCTAGTAGAAGTAGCTATAAAGATTACTCTAGGATTAGCTTGGTTTTCTCTTGAGATTATCATTGACTATATAGTCTTCAGCACATAGTTAAATTGGATAGTGGATTCTCAAATTTTTCCAACCATTGTAGACTTAAATACTTTTTTGGTACATTATTTACAAAATGAAAATTAGAAATATATTTCTTATGTGTCTAGTTCTTATGAAATAAGATTAAATCCATTTTCATAGGTACTCTAAAATGATAGTCTAGCTTTCCTGAAATTAAATCACTACTTAACAATACAAACACGGTGGGACTAGAATATAGTTCAGTGGTAGAATGTGTGCTTTAGTTCAGTCTCAAAGCTTGCCCTCAAAAAAACAAAGGCATGACTATGGTTTAGGCTTGGCCTTTTGAGTTTGCAGTTTTATGCATTTATGTATTATGGTTTGTGAATTTTTCCTCCTATGTTTCTATTGTAAAACAACTGCAATGCTTATTCAGCCCAGTGTACTCTTTGACCATTACAAATGAATTAGGTCTATTTGTTTACCTCTATTATTCCTTGGATGTCCTTCCCCTGTGATTAACATGGCATTATTTCATTAACATGTCATCTCTTCATATCAAATAGTTTTACACATGCGAAGATGTTTAAATGTCTGTTTTAGTTCATAAAAATGATTTCAGTTGATTATCACTGCAGAAGGAACATTCCCTGTTGAAACGGTATAAGTACAGTATGAGTGCAATATTGGTCAGTATTAGCAAATGCAGTAAGTGGGGACCGTACATATTAATAACATGTACTACTAAATTCACCTCACTGGGTGGCAACAAACAATACTGAGAGAGAGGGACGTGAATCCTGGAAGACCTAGTATGTCCCTGAAAGGGAAGTGGTGTCATGAAAGCTCTTGAGAAGAGGACTGGTTTGTTATTATTACTCTAAGTAAGTGATTTGAAAGAAAGAAAGTCAATGTACTAACACTAATCACAATTAAATGATTTTTTTTTTATTTTAAAAAAGTAGAAAAATATGAAATTTTCTAAGCTTCTCAAGGCTTCCTCAGTGTGACTTGGTGGATGTTCTGGGCACTGTCTAGAAGACATTTGGATCTGACTGAGACTTCAGAGTGAAGATAGGATAGTGGAATCTAGAAATTTAGATATTTCAAGAACTGACTATAGATGTCATATATTTGTGAAATATGACAAAAATCATTATACATTTCTTTGGAGTTTAAATTGGACATTTCGACATAATAAATTCTTGCCTTTTTCTCTTCCTCACACAGCATTTTCTACCCCAGCAAGTCAACTCTTTTCTCCCCATGGTTCTAATCCTTCAACACCTGCTGCGACTCCCGTCCCTACTGCATCCCCAGTCAAGACAGTAAATCATCCATCAGCTTCAGCAGCTGCCACCGGTTCTGGAATGAACATGCCCAATACTGTCCTCCCTGTGTTCCCAGGGCAGGTCTCCGCAGCCATTCATACACCTCAGCCATCGACGCCAAACCCTACAGTTATCAGGACCCTCTCATTGCCTACGGCACCCGTTACTTCCATCCACAGTACAACATCTGCTCCTGTTCCTTCTGTTTTTTCTGGCCTGGTGCCACTGCCAGGTCCTTCTCCTACTCCTAACCCAGCCCCTCAGGCCACAACCACACCTCGGGCTACTCTGGCTTCCAGTGAATCATTTACTTCTACTTCTGCTCCTTTCACTAGCCTCTCCTTTTCTGCCACCTCTGCTGCTGCTTCTACCAACAATCCAAATTCGGCTTCATTATCTTCGGTTTTTGCAGGTCTCCCCTTGCCCTTAACGCCAACCTCCCAAGGTGTATCCAACCCGACTCCTTCTGTAATTTCGGGTGGTTCTGCCCCCAGTGTTGCTGGTCCACTTGGTGTAAATAGTCCTCTTCTGTCTGCTTTAAAAGGCTTTCTGACATCAAATGACACCAATTTAATCAACTCCTCTGCTTTGTCATCTGCTGTCACGAGTGGGCTGGCTTCATTATCCTCTCTTACTAAGCGAAACTCTGATTCTCCTGCTTCAGCGCCTAGCAAGTGCTATGCACCCCCAGCTGTCCCCACCCCGCAGGGGTCTTCCACTCCTGGGCTGGCCATGTTCCCAGGCCTGCCATCCCCTGTGGCTAACCCAACTTCCACTCCCCCTACGCTGCCTGTGCAGTCTCCTTTGGCTACTGCTACGTCCTCCTCAACATCAGTGCCCGTTAGCTGTGGCTCCTCAGCCTCCCTTTTGCATGGCCCCCACCCAGGTACCTCAGACCTGCATATTTCACCTACCCCTGCAATTACTACCATTCCTGTAATGATCAAAACCGAGCCCACAAGTCCTACTCCCTCGGCCTTCAAAGGCCCATCTCATTCTGTGACTCCCTCTCATGGCACTTTAGGTTTGTCAGGGACATTGGGTCGTGCATATACTTCGGCGTCAGTGCCCGTCAGTTTATCTACTTGCCTTAATCCTGCATTATCAGGTCTCTCCAGTTTGAGTACTCCCTTAAATGGCTCAAATCCCCTTTCTTCTATTTCCCTTCCACCTCATGCTTCCTCCACTCCTATTGCTCCCGTGTTTACTGCTCTTCCTCCTTTTACTTCTCTGACCAATAGTTTTCCTTTACCTGGCAACCCATCTCTTAATCCATCGGTGTCTCTTCCAGGGTCATTAATAGCCACCTCATCTACCACTGCCACCTCCGCAGCTATGCCTCCTAGCTCCACGGCAGCTGTTCTCTCAGGGCTCTCTGCCTCAGCACCAGTCTCGGCAGCACCTTTCCCCCTCAACTTATCCACTGCCGTCCCCTCACTTTTTCCAGTTACCCAAGGACCTCTTCCCCCTTCAAATCCCTCCTATCCTGGCTTTTCTGTCTCCAATACCCCAAGTGTTACCCCTGCTCTCCCTTCGTTCCCGGGGCTGCAGGCGCCCTCCACAGTCACAGCTGTCACACAACTACCTGTCGCAGCTACGGCCCCGTCACCAGCTCCTGTCCTCCCGGGATTCGCTTCAGCGTTTAGTTCTAATTTCAACTCTGCTCTTGTTGCACAAGCCGGGTATGTGAATAATGTGGGAATCGGATTGAATCATTCTTCACCTAACATGTAATTCATTGTCTTAAGTTATTCAAATGAAAGTCAAAATGTAGTCATTCAGTCGTGCTGAATTATGTCTTTCTGGGCCAAAACGTCAGTGCTCAAAAAATGTTTTATGGCTCTTGGACTGTTAGTTTAGATGCATATAAAATATTAATACTTATTAGCAAAGTTGTAGAATTTATATTTGGTAATTTAACTTGCTTTCAAAATAGGAAGAATTATATGTAAAACACAGACTGATGAATTCAGAATAATACACTTCATAACAGTAAGTTCTACATTAGTGAGTGGCTGACTTTTATGGTTTTTTCCAACAGAAGAATAAATTCTAAGTTTTTGTTTTGTTTTCCACACCTTAAGATACTACTTGGTAAATCTAAAAAGAACTTTGCTATCTTGTCTGCAGTTTGACCTGTTTTTCTATCAATTGTTTTAGTTTATCGTCTGGACTTCAAGCTGCAGGCAGTTCTGTTTTTCCAGGCCTCCTGTCCCTCCCAGGTATCCCTGGGTTTTCCCAGAATCCTTCACAGTCATCCTTGCAAGAATTACAGCATAATGCAGCAGCGGCACAGTCAGCATTGTTACAGCAGGTAGGCAGGCGATGTCTTGCATGAATAAAATGGTCACCCATGTAATGGTAATCAGTAATGTTGATGTTGTGACATCCCAGTATAGGCAAAAAGTGCCTCTTATCAGAATGCCTAGAGTTTTAATATGTAGTTCTCCTCAGACTTGCAAATTATGCTTATCTTCTTTCAGAAGAATAACAAAAGGGTAGGATAAAGTCCATCTGTATTGAGTTGTTTTTCCCACTTAACAGATTTTTAAAAATCTGTTTGGAGATTTTACTTAATAAAATGTAATCTTTATTCCTGAAAATTAAATTTTAACTTGTCTTCTAAGTTATAATAGGCCTTTCAAACACATTGTAGAAAACCTGTTACTCTTTCTTTGCAAGAATATTTTTTATTTAATTGGCATTTCTATGTCTCTCCTCCACTTGAAGAAGACTGAATATTTCTTTAAAAGATTCAGCAAATGTTCTTTTGCCCAAAATATGTTCTTCCTATTCTGATTATCTGAAGTGTGGCACAGGCCAAAGCAAGTCAGGTTTAATTGAGCTTGGCCCTGTGCTAACCTGCATGTGTGTTCTTCTCTCTTTCAGGTGCATTCAGCTTCAGCTCTGGAAAGCTATCCAGCTCAGCCTGATGGGTTTCCTAGCTATCCTTCAACACCAGGAACTCCATTTTCTTTGCAGCCAAGCCTGTCCCAAAGTGGATGGCAGTGAATATTTTTTATTTTTTATTATTCTTGGGAGCAACATGAGATTTTCTTAAGAACTGCAGTGAACAATCTGACAAATGTGAAGTTGGCCAAAAGTCAGAATATGAAAATGAGGATAATCCTAGGAAAGTTGTGGCAAGAATTTGAAAAGTCTGGTTGCATTTTTTAAAATGGTTTTAAGTATGAATACTCCCCATTTCTTTATGTAAATATGCTGACAATAAATTGTATGGAGAATAGTATTTAAAAAGTATTTGGGAACTTTTCACCTCCCAGTCTACAAAATTTTGAATCATGTATGTGATCTACATAGAAAGAATATTAAGCAGGAGACTGAACTCCTTATAGCCGAATACAGCCTTAAATCTGCTTGTATAGCGTCCATGGACAGAAGTAATAGTTGTGCCTCAGACTTATGGGTTGCATGTGGCCCTGGGGGACTTACTACCCTTGGTATGCATGAGTGGTTCCTATTAGCATCAGTTGGAACTCAATACTCCATATGTATACGCAAAAGGGAACTTGACACCCACTGTTATTTTTTATTTCTGATATTAATGATCATACATACTGCTGAATTTAACTCAATATATTTCAGGTAAGTGAAAATGGTGCTTAATGTAGTCTTCAGAATGACTTTCAGGTTTTCGACTAAAAATATATATCCAGAACTACTTTCTTACAGAAATATAAGTAAGGGAGGCTTATGATAATATTTGCCTTCAAAACATTTTTCCCAATCTCAGCAGTATCCAAATGAGTGAGGAACACTTGACTGACTCTTGGGCCACCTCTATTACTCATTGTACTCTGGAAGCTCTTGGTGAATGTTTACAATCATGGGATGTCGTATTTCTCTTTGTACTTAAAGTCAAATGCTTATCTGAAATAATTATGTGACAGCAAATAGAGAATACTTGCTCTGTTAGTAATGCAGTGTGTACTCTATTTAAGGACCTGTGGTAGTATAACATGATTGAATGTCATTAATTTAAGAATAACAACTGCCACATTGGGGGCGGGGGGTGTAGGAAGAATGAATTCCAATCCTGTGATTAAAATTGTAAATTATAGAATCTACTGTAGTACATTTCAGCATCTAGAAGTTTTACTTTTATAAAGATGGTGTCTGGAAGATGTTGCAAATGTATTTTCCTTCAACATGGGGAACAAACTTTTTAAGTATATTAAATATTCCTGTATGGTTAGTTTTTAACAATTTTTTAAAATAAACTTTATGGATATGACAAATATTTTGTAAGTGTTTTATTAAATGCTTGGATAGGGTTTTTGGGTTTTTGTGTATGTGCTTGAACGAACATACTGAATGGTCTTTGTCTGAATTTATTTGAAACCCTACTTATACTACTGATTACCCAACCCTTTAACTAATATGCTAAAGTTATAACTAACAATTGAAACATATGTGTTCAGACAATTCAATGTATTTATTCATCTATTTCCTACAGTTAATGATACCAGTTGCCAGAATTTATCATTTTTTTCATTTTAAGTCTACGTTCATAAAACTTTTTAAGATGATATTGTATTAATTGCTTATATACGTTGACCATTCAGAAAATAGTTATTGAATGAGTGATCTTTTTTTTTTTTTTTTTTTTAAGAATTTTAATATTTATTTTTTAGTTATCGGCGGACACAACGTCTTTGTTTGTACGTGGTGCTGAGGATCGAACCCGGGCCGCACGCATGCCAGGCGAGCGCGCTACCGCTTGAGCCACATCCCCAGCCCTGAATGAGTGATCTTTATAGAGTGCTGCTACTGCAAGGTGTATTTTTGTTATCCTATGAGCTTCTGAGCAGAGAAACTGTATCATCCTCATCTCAGATGTATTTCTGGCATCTTGCACATATTTGGCACTCAGAGATTTATATAAAAGTGAAGAAAACATTTGGAACACTCACACTAATTACTAGGGACTATAGTATATAGACTGTAGTATATGAGGAAGCATAATATACAGTTCTAAATTAAAAAGCAAGAGAGGGCTGGGGTTGTGGCTCAGTGGTAGAGAGCTCGCCTAGTATGCGTGAGGCACTGGATTTGATCCTCGGCACCACATAAAAATAAAGGTAATATATATATGAAAACTCACATAAGCTGCAACATGGAGGTTGGATTAGTGGTGATAGACTGGGTGGTTATTATAGAAAACCAAAAATAAAAATTGTAAGACTGGCATTCTATAAAGAAAACAGAAGTGTTAATGTAAAGTCCTATAGTTCATATAAAGTAAAGGTGATTAATATAATTGGTTAAACTTAAATTTAATCCTCACTACTTGATTTCCCATATAAGTTCAACCTGTGTATTCATAAAATATAATTGATGTCAATTTTAGAAAAGACCTTCCTCCAATTTTATTTTAAAGGTGACACCGTATTACTAAACAATGTCTAATTTAGTTAAGACACTAATATTGAACAAGATTAGCCAGTAAATTTGGAAGGGTAATCAAAATTAAAATGTCTCAAAGGTCCTTGTATTCAGATGGTGCATTATGATTTTTTAAAATTTAAATACTTCTAATAAAATTTTATGATAATAGCTAAAAATCAATGGTGTTTATAATTCCTAGTTGATAGAGAGGAATATTGCAATAAGAAAAAAAAAGAAGAAGGCAGGAGAAGAAAGGCCCAGACAAGTGGAAGAAATAAGCACACAGGAAGATGTTAGCTGAACTTCCCATTTACTAGTGATCACAACCTTTCTAAATGCAAAGGAAGCAGCAGGATCAGAAGAATTGGAGTTTTCTCCAAAAGAATAGAAAGTGAACCAAAACTCTGAGAAGAATGGTATGAGAATAGTATTCTCGAGAATAGTAAAATAAATAAATATAAAATACAAACATTTAAAATGGCATACTATTATCAAGTTAGGGTTGTATCAGAAGTGCAAGAGTCAAATAACACTAGGAAAGTGCAATTCACCACTTTGACAAATGAAGAAAAATGCTGTTAGCGTAGGCATAAAAGCATGTAATAAACTTCACCATAGTTTTTTTAAAACTTGGCAAACTAGGAAAAGAAGGAAGCTATCAGCTAAAGGAAATCTATATGGGGTATTTATAGCTTACATTATTCTTAATTATGAAACATTAGAAATATCAGCATAAAATCAGAAATCAAGGAAAGTGTAATCCACCATTGAACAAGACATACTAATGTAGGTAGGTATAAAAACAAAATACAGAGTGACGATATTCAAGAGGTGACAAATAACAAAGTTTAATGGATTCACAGATATTCAAAGATCAGTTTGCATTATCAAACATGAGCAACTCCAGAAAATAATTTTTAAAGGCAATTGAGACATGTTACCTAGGGAAAAATCCAACATGAGATGAATGATAACTTCAAGGAGGATTTTTTAAACTGAACATCATTAAAGAAAACCTATTTAAGGTGGAGAATATACAAATGATCATGGTTACCGGTAGTGTCAGCCTTGGAACTCAACACAATTTCAATCAAAATCCCAACAGAGCTTTACAAGCTTAATTTAAATTTTATGTCCACAGCCAAAGGATGGAAAGCAAAACACTTCTGAAGGCAGTGAATGGAGGAGGGACCTGCTGTACCAAATATTTAGAGCCCCCATCCCCACCCTTGGTACTGGAGACTGAACCCAAGGGTGCTCTACCACTGAGCTACATCCCCAACATTCAGAATTTTTTTTTTTTTTTTTTTTTTTTTTTTTAGACAATCTTGCTAAGTTGTCCAGGATGGCTTCAAACTTGTAATCCTCTTGCCTCAGCCTTCAAAGTGTATGCCACTGTGCCTGACTGATATTTAGAGGTTTAGGTGATTAAAACCTTAGGAAGGGGAGGATTTTTAAACAAATTATTTTGGAAATTGAATACATTGAAACTTCACATATTTGATATTAGGTACATTGTAAATGGAAAAAAAAGAATTTGGAAAGCATATTTGTCACTCATAACTGTCAAGTATCATTTATATATTAAGTATAATGTATGAAGTGTGTATATGTACATATTATATATAAAACTAAGAAAAAGTCCCTCCCTCCAAAAGAAATAAGATACAGTGAATGGTGTGTATGGTGAAGAGTTAATGAAATCAGAGAACTTCTTTATTTAAAGAAAAGGGAAAATTTTCTAAGGAAGTAGCAAATATCCTGGAATATTTGTGTGCATTTTAGCAAGAAATCATAGTGAATTACACCTGGCCAAAAAATGTTCCTGAAACTGGATGCTTAGGAAAGGAGAAAGACTCAGGGATAAAAGGAATTGTTTCAAGCAAAAGTTTTGCCTAAGATGATCATTTAAGGAAAAGCAAATATTCATACTTAGGAATAGATGTCCTATGTGTCAAAAGAGATTAGAATTTGAACATTTAAAAACAGCTGTCTGCAGGCATAATGGTGCACGCCTTTAATTCCAGATACTGGGGAGGCTGGGCCAGGAGGATTATAAATTTGAGGCCAGCCTGAACAACTTCAGGAGACCCTTTCTTAAAATAAGAAAGAGCTGGGGATGTCACTCAGGTGTAGCACATTTGCCTTAGCATGTATGAGGTCCTGGGTTCAATCCTCAGCACAGGCAAAAGAAGGGAAAAAGTTTGTAATGTGCTTTTCTCATGAATGTTGTAAGGATTCAATAAAAGATAGCA
The DNA here is from genome assembly GCF_048772815.1 of Callospermophilus lateralis. NCBI lineage: Eukaryota > Metazoa > Chordata > Mammalia > Rodentia > Sciuridae > Callospermophilus > Callospermophilus lateralis. The sequence goes on from NC_135316.1 coordinate 78,383,353, forward strand.
CTTAAAGAGCTAGAAACAGTAAATGGCACAGAAAACCAGCTCAGTAAATATGAGCAATTATTGTTATTGAAAGTTCAGCAGATATAGCTATCAAGACAGTAGAAACTTCACAGTATTTACAAACATTGGAGGAGGTAGGGGAAATTCCTCATTTCAGGACTTTCACTAGTGTAGGAATGGACTTGTGTAGGGACGGAAAAATCTTCATCAGAAGCATCTTCCAGCAATTCTACCACCATCACTCCTTGAAGATGAAGTGGGGAAAAATTCCATAAAGCTTCATCATCTGAAGCGTAATTGTGGATATTTTATGGACAAAGAAGGAGGCAACTTAAGAATGGGCTTGGGTGTTATTTCCCCAGGTCCTTCTGTACCGAGACCCAGCTTGTTGATGCTCATTACTGGTTGAAATCTCTCATGCTTTCTAGGCCAAGACATTTGGAATATTTTGCAGGAAGAAGAAAAACAGTTGCTTAGTCATCTTCCAAGGGGATGTATGTAGCAAGGTCCCTTGAGGTTCTTTCCAGCTGTCCCTTGGGAACAATTATTGTTTGTGTTGTTTTGAACCTTATACCTCAGTGACTGGCAGGGCCAGCATAAATGATATTTGGCCAATATGAAGGAGAAATGTATTTAGAAATGAGCTCACCTAGAGCCTTCGCAGCAGGGCTGTGGAGGGGCATCTGATTCAAAGGCAAAGGGGCCTCCCATTCCAGGGAAGATTGGCATGGCCCATTCATGAGAAATGCTGGAAACAGGAAGCTTTTCTGTCGCTCTCATCACAAAGTGATGATGACATGGTGGCTAGAAAGAAACAAGATAGAATCTATGTACTGACAGGCAGGCAAGCCCAGGAATGGGCCTCGCGCTTTCAAATTTGTAGCAAACAATAACCCTAGACTCCACAAGGAAGCAAAGAGATGCTGACTGTATTGACATTCTGAATCAACTATCAAGGACTGTATTGACATTCTGAATCAACTGCCAATCTTGCATTCACTTGAAACCAGGGGGAAAGGGAGACATTGTGAAAATGAACCCAATATTCCTATTTTAGATGATAACTGAACCCTGAGATATATAGCTCAGGTCCCACACAGGGTAATGATGGTTACAGTCTATGAATGCCAGTCATTACTCTCAGAATTTTCTATGTAACATTTTATGTGATTCTCAGACAACTCAGGTAGATATTATTATCTCCATTGTACAGATGAGAAAAATGAAAGAAAAAGGAGTTATATAACCTCCCCAAGGTCACCTCAAGGGTTCACAGTGGAGCAAGAATTTCTCTCCATGGAGCAGTGTGATGTGAGCACAAAGCTTCCTTTCTTACCCCCCCCCACCCCATGCGTCTGGCATCATTTCCATATTGAGCCATAACCAAGGGTGTAAATAAGGTCAATTCAGAAGAAAATGTAGAAAGGTGACACACACTGACCATGCGCATGTGTCTACTCTCATCTGTCTCTGGTCCTCAGTCTCCTTCCCTGAAGTTCCCAAGCTCCACATTAGCTCATAAAACCACAGTGGCAGCCATCATTATTACTGCAATTTGAATTAGTGGACAATGCAATGCAGATCATTAAGTATTTGTTGAAAGTAACTCAGACTCTGGGAAATATTTTAAGATGATGTTGCTAGGAAGAAAACAGAAGAGATAAAATGAGGAGAGATTGGAGTCTGTTTTGTGTTGTTTTGCTTTCACACAAAGGACACAATATTTAGGATCTTGTTATGAGAAAGATAAATATTGGGAAATTGGAAAACTGGTGTTTTTGGTATTAGAATAAGCTTGACATGGTTCTTGGGATTCCATGTGATGTGATGAAAGAAAGAGTCCTGGCCAGGAGCCTGACTCTGGATTCAAGAAAGGGGTTTGCCATTATGAGCTGCCGCAGTCTCTCGGCTGGGCACAAATCACGAGTCTCCACACAGCTTGTAGATTCAAACAGCAATTCTTTATTCCCGAACTCACACCGGCCGTCTACAAACACGTTCTGGGGGAATCCACGTTCTCTGCCCAAATCCACTCCGTTCTCTGCCCAAATCCTCTCCTGCCTAAATCCACTCCGCATGGGCTTCTGTCTCCCAAAATATACTGTCTGACCCTAAGCACTCAAGAGGAACTCAGCAGCAGGATACGCCCTATTCCAAAAGAGGAACACCCTAATCTCCTATTACTAAACCGCCCTATTCTAAAGGGGAAACACCCTACTCTCCTATTATGCTAAACTGCCCTATTCTAAAGGGGGAACACCCTAAACACGGATCCTGCCCTGGTCCTTGAGCAAGGTCACCTTTCAGAAGTCCTTCCACTAGACAGCATGGGAGTAAGCTGGCAAGGAATTTGTCATACCTACTTGGCTGATGGCTCCCAGCAATGAGCCATAACCCTTGACCAATTATTTATTCATTCATTCAACAACAATCGTTGAACATCTGCTATGGGCCTGTGTTGCTCTAAATGCTGCAGATGCATTGGTAAATAATACCAAACCTAATCACTACCCTCAAGGAAATGTGCAGTGTAGGATGGGGACAGCAGGCTTTTCCTGCAAAGGAATAGCTAATCAATATTTAAAGGTTCTGCAGGTCAGATGGTCTCTGTCGCAAATAACTCTACTGATACAGTGCAAAGGTGGCTGTACACAATACAGAAATACAGGGTATGGCTGTGTTCCAGTAACCATTAACTTTTTAAAAAAAAGTAAAGAGGTAGTAGAGGCAACTTAGCAGGCAAGTTGTAGTTTGCCATTCCCTGGTCTACAAGAAAAAAACAGATTCAAGTCAAATATTTATGTCTATGATACCACATGCAAAGTCCCTGTGGCAAGAAGACACATCAAGTCTTAGAAGGACTGATAGCGGGAATGAATGGGGTGTCATGTGACTGAAGCTGGAAAAGGAGGGAGGGACAGACCAGCAGGGTCTTCTAGAACATTCAGGACTTTGGCCTTTACTGTCCTAATAGTTTATACCATCGTGGATTATTTTAAGAAGGAAGATAACAGCATTAGATATAAGTTTTAAAAGATGTCTCACTGTATTGTGTTGAATGAATTGGATTAAGTTTCCTTTTTTAAAACATAAGGATGGATATACTTGCCTTGTGTATCAGGCATTTCATCATAGTGACCAATTTCACAAGGTACACAGAAACGTTTCATAAAACACAGATGACACAGAGAATCACACAGTTATATCTTATAGGAAACACGACCACCAGAAGTTCATATTCTTTTGGATTTCCTCTATGAACAAAGACACTGTGAACTCATTAGATAAGTCTTTTGTTTATGTTATTGGGCTTCCTTCACCAGGGTAACTAGTCCTCAGGGTGCTCACTGAAGAGCAGGAACTTCCCTGGCTCTCTCACTCTTTCTGTTCTGCCGTCTCGCAAGCACATCGGACGTGCTGCCCACAGTCCAGGCCTGGCTCTACACCCATGAAAAGTTGCCAAGTATAAAAGCTTCCCAAGCATGAGATGGATGCTGGCATGTCTTCGCCTGAGAAGCAGGATAAAGACAATTTAGTGGGTATGTTCCTCTCTCCTGTTTTAAGCACGTTAATGTTACAGAGGAAGCAAAGCAAGAATTATAGTTTAGAGTTACAGAGTAAGCACGGGGTATAGGTATTGAAATTGGCTCCAATTCCATTTAGAGCCCATCACTTTGGATTCCTTGCTTATGTTGGTTCTATTTGCTTCTTGAGTGACCGTCTATAATTTGCTCCTTCTCTTCATTTTGAGATGGAATTGATGTTTATCTTTGCATTCTTTTTTTTTCACATTAAATAGCAAAGATATATTAAAGATGTATTCAAATACATCTGATGATGCTATGATTAAGAAAAAGCTGGTTTGAGTTTCATCATGTTTGATAAATGGAGAGAAGTTGTGGAAAATGAAACCCAGCCCCTAAGTACTAACTGCTACCTTACATACTATTAAATATTAGAGAATAGTTTGCTTATGTTATGTTTTCAAATCTTATAGTACTTCTGAAGTAGATCCTCTTATAATCTGACTTTACAAATGAGAAGACTGAGTCTTAGAGGGTTTAAAAACTTGAAGGTCCAGCCAGGCACAGTGGCGCACACCTATAATCCCAGAGGTTTGGGAGGCTGAGGCAGGAGGACCACAAGTTCAAAGCCAGCCTCAGCAAAAGCAAGGTACTAAGGCAACTTAGTGAGACCCTGTCTCTAAATAAAATACAAAATAGGGCTGGGAATGTGGCTCGGGGTGGTCGAGTGTCCCTGAGTTCAATCCATGGTACCAAAAACCCCAGAAAAACCTTGAAGGTCCGGAAAACCATGATGATGGTGTTGATGGTGTGCATATGTGCATATGTATCTAACGCACACTTTATACCTTATGTGACCAAAAAGTCGTAGTCTAAGTTGGAAATTGAGAACACATTTATTATTATTAATTTATAAAAGAAAAAGTGTACTTTAAAGTCATTTATGCTGTTGAAGTAAGCATAGCTACACTGATATGCTGCAGGCAGCAGATACCACCTGGAAATGGTAGTGGAGTGGAGGTCTCTTCCAGGATACCCTTTGTCATCTTTTTAAACAAGATGTTCCTTGAGACAGTAAAGTTTCCGTTCTAACAGGTTAAGGCAGTGGCTGGGAAGGTGGCATGATTGAAGTTCCATCACCAGTGAGATATTTGAAAGCATTCATAAGTTTTCTTGGTTTTGATCTTTTAATATAATGAAAAATTTGCACTATGACAGAAAAACCAGGACTAGGACTTCTAGTTTACAGTTTCCAATTTCCTGAGCTTTGGGCTATTTGGGAGAAATGCAGTATTGACCATTCTCTGAGGTTTGTGGAATAAGTTTGTCCTCACTCTCCTCCAACTAGGATGCACTAGACAGTCTTCTACATAGTACGGAAATTCCTACTTGCAGGTGGTGAGGGATTTAAATGAGAACTGAGTCCTTGCCATCACCCCCAGCAGTCGTCTTACCAGTAGTTTGCTGCTGGCATATGCCAACTTTAAAAACCACTCATGCCAGGTGCGCTGCAAATGCCTGTAATACCAGCAGCTTGGGAGGCTGAGGCAGAAGGATCTCAAGTTCAAAGCCAACCTCAGCAAAAGCAAAGTGCTAAGCAACTCAGTGAGACCCTGTCTCTAAATAAAAAATACAAAATAAGCCTGAGGAGATGGCTCAGTTGTCAAGTGCCCCCGAGTTCAATCCCCAGTACCCCCTACTAAAAAAAAAAAAAGAAAGAAAGAAAGCAACATTCATGCACATCTCTAACTTCAAGTTCATGACATCACAAGGGTGCATTAGAATCAACTGGTGCTTGGGGGCTGGCGGGTGAAGGTGTTATTTACATGATTAGAAGTGCCTACAAATGAGGGCTGCCCCCTTCCAGTAACCATGTTGTTAAACATTTCCTAGCACACTGCTACTCACTAGTTTTTGACATTCACTCCTGCCCCCTTTTTTCCAAAGTGAAATTAATTGGAATCTAGAATACCCAAGTCTTAAATATTCTTCTTAATGTATTAATATGCAAAAGAAACTTCCTGGGGAGCTTGTCTAAATGCAAACTGGTCCCTCCCTCCCAAAAATTCTAGTGTTCTAGGTCCAGCTGGGTTTGAGATCCTGCAACTAAACCAGCTCCAGAGAAGTTGCCAGAGCCTGTGCTTTCTGACCACTGTTTTTTTTTTTTTTTTTTTTTTTAAGCAATTTTGAACTTTCCTGAAAAATGTTCTTTTTTTTGGAAATAGGTTCATACCTAGTTCAGAGAAAAACACAAGAGGGAAACTGAATTTCAGATGATGAAAAGAAAGTGTTTACCCCTAGGGTTTTACTTAGATTTTGTGTTTGATGCTCAAAACCCTTGATTCTCAGCAGAAAGAACCAGAAAGCTGCTGAATTCTGTTGCCAGTTTAATCTTCACAGGACTGAAGGTGAATAGAGAGAATTGATAACACCCCTTCCCAAACCCAGGAAGGTGATTGTTTCACTCCAAACACTTTTTATTTTTCTCCAGGAAATAATCTGGTCTTCTCTTTTCTGCAAACACAAAAATCTTTTTTTTTTTTTTTCACTTGACATGCTTTTTATTTTGAATTTACTTTTAAAAATTATATTAAAGGGCTGGGGTTGTGGCTCAGTGGTAGAGCGCTCACCTAGCACTTGTGAGGCCCTGGGTTCGATCCTCAGCACTACATAAAAATAAATAAACAAAATAAAAGTATTGTGTACAACTAAAAAATAAATATTAAGAATTATATTAAAAATCCAGAAAATTCAGAATTATAAACCTATCAAAAATTAAGAAAACTCAAAAAAAAAGAAAGAAAGAAAGAAAGAAAACTCAGAATCACTGTATTTCCACCACTCAAAAATAACCACGTTTCATATTTTGGTTAATTTTCTTCTAAAATTCTTTCTATGCATGCATGTATTGTTATAATTAGGGTCTTACTGGCCATAAAATCTTACTATATAAAATTCTACTACATGTTTCTCTTAACATTTCACCATAATGATTTCCCCATGTTTTTTTTTTTAAACTTTAAAGCAATTATGCATAACATGAAACTCTGTGTGTGTGTGTGTGTGTGTGTGTGTGTGTGTGTGTGTATGTCAGGGGTCACTTAATTATCCCGCCATTGTTGTGCTCTCCACGTGTTTTCGACTTTACTGCCGGTAGAAATGACACCATCATGAGAATATTTAAGCGTAAATCTTAAGGACAAAGTGCTTGTACTTGTTGTTAGCAGTGCTGTTATTTTAGAGAGGACTGGAAGTGGGGGGAGCATGGGGACAGTGGAGAATGATGCAAGGAAAACATTTTCTCTTCATTTTCTTCTCATAATGATGTGGGGGTGCGGGGACAAGAGAGGGAGAAACCACGATGGAGAAAATGCGAGGGCATACGGTTCTCAGCTTAATTGACTCTCTTGGGAGAAAACAGAATCTCGCCTGATGGATCATTATTTCCAGACAAGAGCAGTTCAAACTCTGTTATGTTACTGAGCATTATTCTGACACTTCAAAGTGGGTACACGGGTACCGTTCACTTCACTTGTATGGCATCTACTGTGGGTCAGGAGGTGAAGACATAAAAATAAAACACCTACCTTCAAAGCACTAAAAATGTATAGGGAAGACACAGGAGTTAATGAAAAATGACAATGAAATAGGAAAAGGGATGACAGAGGTAGGCTCAGAAATTAAAAGAGAGGAATCCAAGGGTGAGGATGAGAGTCACCTTCCTAGGAAAGAAAGTGATATAAGTTGAGCCCTGAGGCTAGGTGACATAGGGGAGAATGTGGGATGCAAGAGGGGGGCTGGGGACCCAAAGGCAAAAGGATAAATATATGCGAAAACCTGAATGTCCTTCTCTAGTCATGTTAGCATGTTAGCTGGGTCACTGGACCCATAATGGAGACCACTGTGATCCCTGCCACCTGAGAATCTGAATGCTTGCTGTGCTAAGAGCCTGTGTGTCAAGCCTGTTTCTAAATGGCAGCCTTGGGGTTGTAGATGCATTGGGCTGGAAAGAATGGAAATCATAAAAAGGGAGCTGTGGGGCATGACTGGGAGATGGGTGCCAGGGAGGGGACTATACGAAGGGGCTTGCACTTTGTGGGCAATGTTTAAATTCTTAAGCTGGGTGTTGGGTATAAGGCATTAAATGCATTATTTTTACAAGTTTTTGAATGTTCTATTTCAAAATATATCCTAAGTATTTCTTTATAAAGAGACCAAATGGTGAAAGGAAATCACAGTGGATGATATGTTTTCATCCACTGGGAAACCGTATGCTTCAACTGCTAAGCACAAATTCTGGAACTGAAATGTACATCTTTTAGAAGACTCTCAGGATAACATCATATTGTGCTCTCACAGGGCTAGCCTGGATGATAAGATCACCATCCACCTCTGACTTAGTAGTTCTGAACCAAAGACTTGGTTTTCCTGCAATTTTTTCTTTCTTTTCTGTTTTGTTTGTTTGTTTGTTTTTGAGACAGGGTTTTCCTAAGTCACTCAGGGCCTTGCTAAGTTGCTAAGGCTGGGTTGGAACTTGAAATCCTCCTACCTCAGCCTCCTGAGTCACTCACTGCCTCTCTGCATTCTTTCTTAAGGTTCCAAAAGTTATCTGAAAGTGGTTGAAATGTCAGTAGCTAGGTTACTTTAGCAGATAAAAATCCTCAGCAATCTAAATGTTTCATTGTATATTATTGAAAATTTAGTTCTTGCACATACATAAGAACCATTACCCCACAGAGAAAGCGGTGGCACAGAGAAGGCCAAGGGCTGAGAAAGGAGAACGCTGTGGACGTGTAGTCTGGAATTAGATATTGGTGTGGCTGCACAACATTGTGAATCTATGAAAAATCACATAAGTACACAACTTCAAAGGGTCAGTTTTATTGCACACGAATTATATGACTCAGTGAAATAAATTCCTCAAAATAAATATATTATTTATTTGGTAACAATAAATAAATAAATAAAATATAAATTGCCAAAGAAAAACTTGACTGAGCAGTTAATCAAACAAGGAAGATTTTACTTAAAGCTATCTCAACAGAGGAGAGAAGCCAGAAGGTTGTCTGAGCCCAACTCACTAAAACTAAGGGTGATTGGGATTTTAAAGGTTGGGGTGAGCTAAAAGAAAAGTTATGAAGGACTTTGTGTGTGGTGTGGCGGGGGTGGGGGGGTCTTAGCCATGTGAGTTCACTAATATGCTTCTCAGGTCTTTATTGGAATATGACATTTATAAGATGGAGAGAAAGGTGCCCACTGAAACTGAGCTCCTACTCCCCACAGAAACTGGGAGAGAAGTGCACTATTTTCTTTGATGCTTACATGCAAAAAAAAAAAAAAAATTCTGAAAGAGAGTCTCAGATTGCAAAACTGGGAAGAGAATTTTTGAAGTCCTCACATCAGATCTCAAAGATGCATAGGAAGAATTCACACTGACAAGTTTTGGGGGGAAATGCTCTAAGAAAGGAAAGATGCCTGTCAAAAGTTGAATGGAACGGAGGGGCTCTAAGGCTGTCTTGGTTCAAAGCACAACCTCTTGGAAAACCCTGGGTAGGGGTGGTAACAGAGCCCAGTCATGTGACTAATAGTTCTTCCCATGCATTGTTTTACCTAATCCTCACAACTAGCTGTTATTGTCATTATGGTCATGCTACAGAGAAGAAACCAAGATGTAAGAGGAGAGGGGCTGGGACAGAACAAGAGGCTGTCTGGCCCAGGGCCTGTACTTCTCGTCCCTGCTCTGCATGTCCTCTGTCTGCCCACGGGCTGGCTTTATTGAGTATATTCTATTCTCTTCTTTCTAAGGATGCAGAGCAAGTACTGAAATTCCATCCCCAGAACTAGCCCAGTATTATATACTGTGGCTTGTATTTGAATTATTTATTGGAACATGACATACATATCTTGAGTGTTTGACTTGGGAGACTGAATGTACAAAGGGACAATGGCCAGGCCATATATAAACATGGAACTCTGGCCCGTAATTTGCAGCTATTTGCCCAGGAAGCCGGCCTGTATATTTCAGATTTGTAGAAAGCCAGATTGCTATCTCTAATCCAGGAAGCCAAACAACTTCTGTAAGAATCAGCCCCAAGTGGCCAGGACTTGGTTAAAACTGACAGCTTGCCTACTTTTTGCCCCCACTTCCAACTTAGGATGCAGCAGAGAAATCCAAACATGTATCCATAACCAATCCCAGAGATGCCCACTTACGGCTTCCCTAAGCCAATGGCTTTCATCTGGGTGCACAGCGGAGCCTTCCCCATTTCCCACTTGATAGCTTTCCTGCTTCTGCTGCTTTGGGGTCTCTCCAGGTGATGGTGGCTGAGTCCCTGCCATGGCAAGCTCTGAGTAAAAAGTCTTTGCTTTTCTCATTTGGCTGGTCTTCATTTATTTCTACACACTCTAAATGTGTAAGTTTATGTTTCCGACGCCCACATAAACTTACACAGACACATCTGGTCCTCCAAGAGTCTCCCTCACGTTCCTTTCCAGTTAGTTTCCCAACCCTGCTTCTCAGAGATAGCTACTCCTCGGAATTCATTCATAGTAGTACTTTGTGGTTCTTGAATAAATCATAGAATATAAGTCAGATCCTATATATAGCATATGGTTTGTTTTACCTAAAACCGTATTTAGGAGATTCATCCATATTTTGCAGAAGGTAGTTTTATCTATTTACTTGCTGAGTAGTATTCCTTTGTATAAATATGCCACAGCTTTATTTAGAACTTTATCTATTCCACTGCTGATGAATTGAATGACTCTTGGTTTCTTGGCTTTTATGAAATTGTGATGAACATTCTAGAACATGTGTTTCCTGTCCTCAGCACTCATTTCTCTCAGGTATCACTTATCTGCTGAACATTGGATCATAAAGTAGATATATATTTAGGTTTAGCAGATACTTCCAATAGATGACTGTACCAATGCACATTCCTGATAGTATATCTCAGGGTTCTAGTTGCTCCATTATCTTGTTAAAACATGGTATTGTCATCTTTAATATTTGCTCTTCTGAGAACTATATGCTAATATCTCCTGTGGCTTTAATTTTTCATTTTCCTGACATATAATGTATACCATTCTGTTTTGATGTTTTAAAATACTGTCATAATATCTGTATAGGCTGACCACGGCAACAGATTCGTGGTCAAATGTCATATGTAGTATTGATCTAATATTTAAATATCATTGACCAAGCCAAAGTTGAGAAACCAGTAACCAAGTCACCTCACTAGCTTATTTACTGTAATTCCTTCTCAGTTCCGATGCCATTTCAACGGGGCTAGTGATTTGGAATATTTGTCCCTATTTCGCGGCCTCAGGCCAGCACCCAATCTTGCCTTGAGCCTTTACCCTGGGGCCTGGGGGTACTTACTTCTTTGGCACACGGGGCTGTATCTAAGCACCAAGGACAGCGCCCAGAGCTTACCTCTGCTGGTCCTCTTGGGTTTGCCTCGCAGCCTAAGTCAGGAAAAGGAGACGTGAATTCCTGTCAGTTTGTGGAACTATGGGTGCCATCTTGCCGAAAGAGAAATCAGAATGATGGTGACAATGCTGCCAGGAGGCCCCAAACTAAGGGTTGGCCTTGCTGACCTCTGAAGTCCTTCCAGAGGAGGCTCCAGGTCCCTCTCCCTAGGGTCATGGCCTTGGGCCTCAGCTCCTGTGTGGTGGCTCTACTTTTCTCCTTGCAGACTGAAAGGAAGTCATTGACTGAAACTCTTCTGTTCTTTGTCGCAGTACTTGGACTCCAGGTGGCGAGTCCCACATCTTATTCTTCTTAGAGTCCGCAGCTCTAGCACCGTGCCTGGCACATATCTGGTAAAATACTTGCTAAGTAAATCCATGAGTCAGAGGCAATTTGTTAGAGGAAGCAAAATCCAGTTCTCCCCAGGAAGTAAGCATATGATAATATGGTTTTATGGTTACGCGGCCATTGTCCGCAGAAAGTGCACATTGGTGGATTTCCATAAAGCAGACGGTTGGGTGTGGTCAGAGCTTTGGTATTTTCTTCCATCATCCTCTCAGCCTCTAGGGAGGGCTCTGGCAGGAGCCTTGCTAGGTTGACCTGAAGGCAGTAGGGCAGTTTCTGAAGGTCTTCCAGAGCTAGCAAAAGCATTTCATTCCATTCAGAATTATAATCCTCAAATCCAGTTCTCAGCATAACTTCCTGGTGGGAATGGATGTAGGGAGGGAAAAGGTTACCTGAAAGATTTGCTCCCTTGGAAGCTACAAAGGCTGTACCTTGGGGTCTCCCCAGGGCTGTGAAAGCTCCTCAGGCTCAGCTGGGAGGCTGCAGGGTGGTGCACAAAGGCTCAAAGCCCCACTTTGGCCCAGCTGATAATACCTGGAGGCCCCTCCAGTTCTCCCAGCAGCAGAGGCGCTGATGATTCTAATGCTCAGCTGTAAATCTTAGAAAATGGATCACATTGTCCTCTCCCTTCTCTCTCAGCATGCTTCTTACCCAACAGAGTCCAGCCTCCCATGGACATGTAACGATGGGAGGGCTGGCTGGGACTCTGGGGAGCTCCTGTAGTTTTCTCTGTGATAAATTCTTATGCAGCTTGGTATTGAGGCTGAGGCTCTTTGGAAAATGTCCAGAATTTAGCTCAGGGCATCAAGTGTAGGCAGTATCCTTTTTGAAATCTCAGCTCCACAGTGAGACTGTGCTGTGCTGGTAACATCAGACCCCAGAATCACCCAAGGTGTCTGAATACCAAATACCGCAGTGTCAGCAGGGAGGAGATGCACCAAGGGTGGCAGAGCTGTGTGCCTTCTCAGCACTTTTATCAAGATTCCATGGAAATGCCTATTGACCCTCAAGGCAGGTACAAGCACAGTTATTGCGGCTTTGTTTGTAAGGGGGAAAACTGCAAGTAAACTGAATGTCAATCCACAGGAGAATGGCTAAGTAAGCCAAAACACAGATTTAAGATGGGAGAGTATGATTAAGGTAGATGAGTATGTAATGACTTGGAAAGATATAAAAGTTAATTCGTTTTTTTTCCTTTTTTTTTTTTTTACAGAAGACTATTTTGTTTATTTATTTATTTATTTTTGCATTACAATTTTAAATGCACATATATACCACAATTTTTCATATCTCTGTTTGTATATAAGATATGTTGACACCCAATTCAAGTCTTCATACATGTACTTTGGATAATGATGTCCATCACAGTCCACCATCCTTGCTAATCCCCTGCCTCCTCTCTTCCCCTCTCACCCCTCTGCCCTATCTAGAATTCATCAGTTCCTCCCAGGCTCTCCCTCCCTCCTCCACTATGAGTCATCCTCCTTATATCAGGGAAAACATTTGGCATTTGTTTTTTGGGGATTGGCCAACTTCACTTAGCATTATCTTCTCCAGTGCCATCCATTTACCTGCAAATGCCATGATTTTGTTCTTTTTTAATGCTGAGTAAAATTCCATTGTGTATATATGCCACATTTTTTTTTATTCATTCATCCACTGAAGGCATCTAGGTTGGCTCCACAGTTTAGCTATTGTGAATTGTGCTGCTATAAACATTGATGTGGCTGTGTCCCTGTAGTATGCTGTTTTTTAAGTTCTTTGGGTATAGAATGAGGAGAGGGATAGCTGGGTCAAATGGTGGTTCCATTCCCAGATTTCCAAGGAATCTCCGTATTGCTTTTGAAATTGGCTGCACCAATTTGCTTGGGTACAGTGTGGTACATTTATCAAATAAATAAATAAACAAGTAAAGAAATCTGGAAATCAAGCCAAATATTTTCTAAATGTAAATATATAGTGTGCAAATATATAGTGATTGGTCCTTAAAGACATACACCAAATTGATGATAACTACAGAATTTCTCTAAATGAAAGCAGAATTGAAAAGTGGGGAGTAGGGAAGTCTTTAGTTTTATATCTTTAGATTTTTTTTTTTTCAATGAGAAGATATGGGCTATGTTACAAAAGGCAAAAAATGTGCTAATCCATAAAATACAACAAAGTTGTTTTTTTTTTTGAGAATGCACAAAGTATCTTTTTTTATCCCACATCATAATAGTCTAAAAAAGAACCCTATAAAAGAATATTTTTACTCAAAAGTTTTTAGTACTGAAATAATGTATCTAGAACTTAGATACTTTTCACCTATGAGAATACAACAATTGAGAAACTCAAAGTTATCTTATAAGAATAAGACATACACTGTTAGTGCAGGTACAGGTGGGTACAGACTTTTTGAATGACATTTACCATGGATCAAAATCATAAATACTAGTTCATTTGGCCTAACACATCCACTGCTAGATATTTATCCTACACAGGGCACAAAAACAAAACAAAACAAACAAACAAACAAACACAACAGATGTTTAAAGACATTCATCATAGCACTGCTTGCAAGAGCAAAAGCCTAGGACTCTTCCAAGGATTAACAAATATGGCTCAGGTCCCAATGAATCAATAGCAGTAAAATGGCTAAGTAGGGATGCTTTTGAGGAGATATCATTTAGCCTCAGAGACTTTGATGTCAATAGGAAAGAGGAAATGATGCCCTGAGTCTCTAACCTGGGCAATCAGGCGGGTTGTTAGAGCTTTTACTGAGATGGAGATAACATGGTATTTAAGGAATTTCCTGGGTGGAGATAGCTAATCAATATAATTGTTCTCCTGTCCATGAGGAGAATGTGTCTCAATGGAGAGAAATGTCGGGATGAAAATGGGGATGGCTGTCAAGGAGAAAAGAATGGGGGTAATGAGGATTGAAAGGGAGAAACTTTGCTGGGTGCAGTGATGCAGGCCTGTAATCCCAGCGGTTTGGGAGGCTGACACTTGAGGATGGAGAGTTCAAAGTCAGCCTCAGCAAAAGTGAGGCATGAAGCAACTCAGTGAGACCCTGTCTCTAAATAAAATACAAAATAGGGCCAGGGATGTGGCTCAGTGGTTGAGTGCCACTTAGTTCAATCCCTGGTGCAAAAAAAAAAAAAAAAAAAAGAAAAGAAAAAAGAAAGGGGGCGGGGGCAGGGCATAGAGAATGCTAAAATAAGAGGATCAATCAGACACGCATGTTTTCCAAATAAGCATCTGAAAAATTATGTAATTGATGTAACTAAAACTACAGTTTTAGGTGATTGCGGTAGGATTTGAATTCAGTTTCATCTCATTGCAAGACAGTATTCATGAAGACAAAGTACCCTTGCCATCATAATGTGTGACTAACCAAAAGAAATTTAATGCAATAAGTCAATAAAACAAAGTTCTTAAAAGACTATCAAAAAGCATCTTAAGAGATGATGTTTTTTAGCTCTATTTCTCTGGTAACATTTGTTTTTGGCTTCCTCTTAGGGTATATTTAAGTAAAAGTTTTGTCTTTCTATCAGCTATCAAGGTCTGACAAGTCCCTGGAATTCCTGTCCATCCATAAAATAGGAATAATAGTGGTAATCCAAGTTTACTAATGTAGATGGCAATGCATGACGAGTTATCTAATTAGTCATGAAATCTTCCAAAGTAGGTAATTTCAATCCCCATCTTACAGATGAAGAAATAGAGACCCACAGAGATTGAGTGATTTATGTAAGGTCATATAGTTGCTAAGAGACTTGCATAGAAACTGATACCTAAAGGCTCTTCAAAATATACTTCCATAGCCTGGCACTACACATCTATAATCCCAGTGACCCCAGAGGCTGAGGCAGGAGGATTGCACGTTTGAGGCCAGCCTCACAAACTTAATGAGGCCCTCTTTCAAAATAAAAAATGAAAATCACTGGGGGTATAAGCTCAGTGGTTAAGCACTTCTGGGTTCAGTCCCTAGTTAAAAAAAAAAAAATAAGAAAAGTTTTTCTATGTGCTGCATTGTTGCCCTCTGGGGATAATAGTGCCTGCCTACCTACCTACCTACCTATAACTTATTTTAAATTTCACCTGGAGAATTCATGAGGCTCAAGAATCTGAAGGTTCTGATGTGGGTGATCCATTGGACCATATTCTGAGAAAAACAATTTTATTTCTTTTGAGAATAATAAACCATGTCAGCTGTATAGAAATACAATGATAATTAGTGTTATTGATTGCTAGGAGACTTCTCTTGGAAGGAACAGATCAGTTTCAGTTTCTAAAAACCTGAAAACATTGTGTGCTTGTCTGCATTCAAGGGTGTGGATGGATTTGGGTCTCCTCAGTTGCGTTGCCAGCCCTCTGGATAGTTTCCTCACCTACTCATCTGGAGGCCTCTTGAAAGAATTGCACCAATCCCAGGCTTGCTTCTTTCTCATTTCTTAGGCATCAACAAAAAACAGCTGGGTGTCTGTGGCTGGATCCTGTTTTCCCTCTCTTTCCTGTTGATGATTATTACCTTCCCCATCTCCATATGGATGTGCTTGAAGGTAATACCCTGGGAATTAAATGGGGCTCTCCATATTAGCCAGCAAACCATTAAGACTAAATGCTGTCCCTTAACCTCTTAGATCATTAAGGAGTATGAGCGTGCTGTTGTATTCCGACTGGGACGCATCCAAGCCGGCAAAGCCAAGGGACCAGGTATGACACAGAGGCTACTCCTGTCGCGGATCACGGGCATCCCTTACTTCTGCTGCCACCACCACTATTTTTCCTGGTGGCACCGACTGGGACTCAAAGCAAAATCTCAGGAAATTGGAGCTCTTCTGTATAATAAAAGGATGTGCCCTCCTGGGAGTGGCCACCGGTTTGAGAGATTAGAAATCTGGATCTGTTTCCAAACTCTTCCCCTGAGAGGGGCTGTGAATGTGAGCCAAGCTGGTGGTTATGATCCCTGGACATGGCTTACCAGGGCCAATAAGAACATGTCAGGACAACAAGGGGAAAGAGTAAATGACTGGGACTGGTGGCACATGCCTGTAATTCCAAGCTCCTCGGAGGCTGAGGCAGGAGGATGGTGAGTTCAAAGCCAGCCTCAGCAAAAGTGAGGTACTGAGTAACTCAGTGAGACCCCGTCTCTAAATAAAATACAAAATAGGGCTGAGGGAGTGCCCCTGAGCTCAATCTGCGTTACCACCCCTCCTCCCCCAAAAAAGAGTAAATGGCCAACATAGATCATTAAGGTACTTGGAGCCAACATTCAAGTGGTTGGGATTTGATTCTTACTATTTGAAAAGGGCTAACGGAAGAGTAAAAGGTAATTTCCTTTCATGGCAAGTAGACTAACAGACCAACAGAGCCAGAGGCCATGCTATGGCTCCCTTTGTCCGGTCCCCTGGTTTTGAAAATAAGGAAACTGAAGCCAACATAGGTCTGATGGTTTACCTAAGATCATTCTCACAGTTGGAGGTAAAGATGAACTTTCAGGCTTTTTGATATCTAGTGTAGTTTCATTTTCATCTTTTCTCTAAAACTTTGGAAGGAAAAATATTCCAAACTGTTCTTGTTACAAAAAGATTTGTTTTTTCTTTGACCAGGGTGAAGGTGAGGGTGTCAGTTCAATATTTTATTTCTAAACTTCTTATTTCTAAACTTCCTAGAAATAAGATATTGATTTAATTCTCACAAAGTCTCGGTGTATATTTAGTTGAACCATACAAAATTGCTATTATTTGCTTTGGTTCACAAAAATGGCAATTCCATGTGGTTAATTTTAATATTCTTAAAAGACTATCAAAAAGCATCTTAAGAGATGATGTTTTTTAGCTCTATTTCTCTGGTAACATTTGTTTTTGGCTTCCGCTTAGGGTATATTTAAATAAAAGTTTTGTCTTTCTATCTACACTACAAAATCTCTGGGGTTAGAAAGGTTTTTATGCATAGTGATATTCTGTGTATTTTGTACTTGGTCAGATATCTGCTACACGAAAAAAAAAAAACCTGAAATGCTTCAAAAGGTGAAACCTGTGAGTGACACTTGGCTATTTTAAGTAATATAATCTTACTTGTCGAATTTCATAAAGAACCCAAGGAAAAGAGAGCAACATCCATTATGCATTATGGATGTTCTTATGAGTTTGCCAAGACAGCATGTGTAAGAATCATCCAACAGAGGAAAAATAGAACAAAGTTATCCTGTTCCTGGGCGCTCAGATTGTAATAATGGATGTGAAAGAGGCAGAAAAATCCACAAGTTGGAGAACTCTGGAGAAAAATGTGTCTCTTGTAAATGAATTTTCCCAGAAGATTTCGCTACTTAATGTCCCAGGATAACCACCCTCGTCATACGGGTCTCTGGGGCCAATGAGTTACCTCAGCATGTCATAAGGACAAAAGGGAGACGAGCCAAATTGCTAATGGAAAACTTCTCCACTTTTGCAAATTGCAAATTATTCTTCAATAATAAAAAGTATTAACAATAAGAACTTTGACTCCATGAGCACCTATTACATTCCTATTCCTACCATCTTGTATGTATTAAGCCACCAAAGCTCAGAAAAGTTGAGTGAATGTTCCCTGTCACAAGAGTGCAAAGTGGCAAGGCTAGGACTGAACTCCAGAAGCTCCCAGTGCCATGCTCTTAACCACAGAGACCTGATACCAAAAAAGCAAATAAATGGGGCAGTCGTTCTTACCACAAGTCTCAGAAATGTTTAGAGACCAAAAGAAAGAGAACATTCCAGTAGTGTACTCTGCCTGTGCTGCTGTTCCTTCTCATGGTGCTTACTTAACCTGAGAACAAAAACAGTCACACAAAACTTTCCTGATAAGCAGAAATGGATTAGTGTCCCCATCTTGCTGACATGCCTTGTGGTTCTAACCCTTATAACTCTTATAATAAAGAACATCCTCAGTGTAATGCTGAGGATTCACAGGGTCCTCTAACGAGTTTTCTTATACCCACCCTTCCCTGACGACACCAACCCCAGTGCTTCACAATGCAGAGAGAAGGAAAAGTGTTTATAATCACAGAATGTTATTGTCCTCGAACCAGAATATGGCTATGTTTTGCAAAGCATTGGTTTCAGGAAATCTGAGACCCTGGGATGATTTATTTCTCCTTCTCCTCCTCCTCCTCTTCCTCCTTCTCTTCCCCCTCCTTCTGCTCCTCCTGCTCCCCTCCTCTCCCTTCTCCCCTCTTCCCCATCCCCCTCCTCCTCCCCTCCTCCCCCTCTCCTCCTCCTCCCTCTTCCTGCTCCTCCTCTTCCTTCTTCCTGCTCTTCCTCCTCTGCCCCTCCTCTTTCTTCTTCTTCTTCTTCTTTTTTTTTTTTTTTTTTTTTCAGTATCGGGGCTTGAACTCAGGGCCTCAAGAATGCTAATAGCACACTCTATCCCCAAACTATACCCCTAGTGCTTAAAAAAAAAAAAAAAAAAAAGAAATTTTAAAAAATTTTGTTTCGAGTCAGGGTCTCACTAGGTTTTCTAGTTTGGCCTTGTCCGCCTGTCTCAGACCACCAAGTAACTGGGATTATAGGTGTGCACAATCATGCCCAGCTTTGGGAAAACTTTAGTTTAATTATTCCTTCAATACACTTGAAGATGCTGAGAATGTTGGCACTCACTAATATTCAAGACCAAAAGTCTATCTCCTGAATTTTTTATATTGTACCTTTATTATAAGAAAACCAATTTCCAAAATGTCCTTTTAAATCAACATCAAATTAAACACTTAGAAAGAAATAGATTGTTTTAAAAAATCGAAGATTAAATGCCAAGGATCATTAGCATTTTACCAAAAGACTTTAATTCTTAGGCAATTGTTTATTTTTTTTTTAATCCCCAAAGTTGAATGTGTTCATATTGAAGATCATCTAGAAACATATACAGCCCTGTGAAAATGATGTACCAAATAGCTGGAGACTATTTATTTTAATTCTTTTCTTTTTTAAAAAAAAATATTTATTTATTTTTGCATTACAATTCTTAATACACCATTATATCATAATTTACCATATCTCTGATTATATATGAGGTATGTTGACTCCAAATTCACATCTTCATACATGTGTTTTGTAAAGTGATGAGGGTCTCCTTAATTATTTTCAATAGGTAAAAATTTAAATGAATTTTCTGTTTTGTAGGTCTGATCCTGGTTCTGCCCTGCATAGATGTGTTTGTTAAAGTTGATCTCCGAACAGTTACTTGCAACATTCCTCCACAAGAGGTAAAAGATTATAGATGTGTTACTAGAAATAAAACCTACATCTCCATTATATGTATGTTTTTGAACAATACGGGGAGGATGAACTGAATCCCCAGGGACCTGCTCTGAGTGCTGTTGTTGGCTCCTAAAACTTCTGGGCTTTGTTTTGCCAAAGGAGTCCAGGGCAAGAGCTCAAATACTAGAAGACATGAGGGCTCAAATACTTGAAACACTAAATGACCTGGAACAATTTATATTACATGTATGTAGGAATATGTCAAAATAAACCCCACAATTATATATACGTATATTGCACTAATAAAAACATTAAAAAATACTAGAAGACTCGGAATGACCAGATAAAAGAAAGTCTGAGAGAAGACAGTTGGCAAGGAAGCTGGGGTGGAGAATGACTAAACAGATGCTTGAGAGAGACAGATAACTCACCATAAAAGAGCTGAAGACAATGGGGGCAGAGAGTAGTGTTTGGTTATTTTATAATCCTTGCCATCATCATCTTTTAGCAGTTGCTAGACATAATAACTTTATTTATTTATTTTTATGTGGTGCTGAGGATTGAACCCAGTGCCTCCCATCTGCTAGGCAAGCACTCTGCCACAGAGCCACAACCCCAGCCTCATTTTCTAAGATTTTTAAAGTAATACCTGTATTAATCACCTTTGCTTTTTTTTTTTTTTTTTCCTACTGGGGAATGAACTCTGGGGCACTTAACAACTCACCCCTAAAAGCAGGTCTCACTGAGTTGCTTAGGGCCTTAATAAATTGCTGAGGCTACCTTTGAACTCATGATCCTTCTGTTGTAGCCTCCTGAGCTGCTGGGATTATAGGCATGCACCACTGTGCCCAGCTCACCTTTGCATTTGACCTTAAGTTGGTTTATGTTTGGATGCAACAGAGCAGACAGGTGTGGAGACAGAGCAGAGGTTGTGAAGGGCTTACCTGTATTTGGATTTCAAATGATTCTTGAAATACTATAATGAATGACCAAAACCAATAACTGGATACTAGCAAAGTCAGAGTTACTAATGATTAATTTGCTTTCTCATAACCAAAGTGAACTGTTGGGGAGGGGGAAATAACTGTGAGTAGATCTACAATGGGTGAAGGACTTAGGGGGAGGGCAGAGATAATGAGAAGACAGGACACTCAATCAAGACTCAAAAAGAGACATCTCCAGGGCCTCTGTCAGGAACCACAGGACTGAGTGTAGAATTCAGCTTCATCACAGCACCTGGAATGCTTGCTGACCTAGAGGAGAAATTTTCTGGCTTTATTGTAGACAGTTCTGGCCTCTGTGTTCCATGATCCACGCACAAATCACTCATTTGCTCCAAAATACCTTGTCACATTATTCAGATTGATGAATGCTGAGCTTCTCTACAAATCTGAATCAGTTGTGCTTTACTTGAATATAGAACACGGTCTCTGGTGCCATCTATGTTTTCTAAGCAGTATTGCTTCATCACATCTGAAAACTGAAAAACAAGTAGATTACAGGTATCAGGAAACAAGTGTTCTCCATCTACTTAGAAATAGAAGATGATAGAATTACAAAAGGGTTCTACTAATCCTTAAAATGGGGGTCTCTATTCTTACCTTGGCAAGTCAAGATCTTCTGCCTATGGGATGTAAATGTTCTCTAAGATGAAGTTTCAGGGGTTGATAGGGACCAAATCTGGGTTGGAATGTTGTTACTGAGTAGGATGAGGTTATATTCAACCCAGGACAGGATTTGGTGACTGTTGGCATGAACTGTAATTAATACTTTCCTGTGAAGAAGGGCTTTAGGGGTTGGCTATCACTCTTTAGATTTCTGTGAATGCAACTCACGTGTGATCTTGCCCTGTTTTTGCTCTATAGATCCTCACCAGAGACTCTGTGACTACTCAGGTGGATGGAGTTGTCTACTACAGAATCTACAGTGCTGTCTCAGCAGTGGCTAATGTCAACGATGTTCACCAAGCCACATTTCTGCTGGCTCAGACCACTCTGAGAAATGTCTTAGGGACACAGACCTTGTCTCAGATCTTAGCAGGACGAGAAGAGATTGCCCACAGCATCCAGGTGAGGACTCCCAAGAACTAATACCCTGCACCATAGTTAATTTTTCTTAATTATCAGAGACTATCGATGTACCCCCTTAACGTGTGTTAACACACACCACACACACACACACACCACACACACAGAGCTATGCTAGAGAGATGGGGTTCCATTGGTGATTTTGTTTACTTATTACAAGGCATAGACTTAAATATCTGGGTGGGAGAAAGGAGCTATGAGAATTGTACCCCTTTTCCCCTTTCTTTGGAATTCACAATCACGGATTAACGTTGTACCTTTTCTGAGAAGGTTAGAGACCAGACTTATTTTCAATTTAGATTACTCCAGAGGAAATATAGCCATTTCCCAGGCAGCCCCTATATTCCTACATTTCAGTGGGGGTGTGGAAGTCAGAAGAGGATTGATCTGAGACAGCCGAGATATGCCTTGTCTGAAAAGATTTACATCATGGCACCAATATCAATAACAAGATTACTGATAATGATCATCATCATTATTGTAATGATGATAATAGGGACTTCATTTTTAAAAATTTTTTTTAAATTTTTATTGTTGGTTGTTCAAAACATTACATAGTTCTTGATATATCATATTTCACACTTTGATTCAAGTGGGATATGAACTCCCATTTTTATCGCGTATACAGATTGCAGAATCACATTAGTTACACATCCATTGATTTACATATTGCCATACTAGTGTCTGTTGTATTCTGCTGCCTTTCCTATCCTCTACTATCCCCCCTCCCCCCCTCCCCTCTTCTCTCTCTACCCCCTCTACTGTAATTCAATTCTCCCCTTATATTTTTTTCCCTTTCCCCTCACTTCCTCTTATATGTAATTTTGTATACCCCTGAGGGTCTCCTTCCATTTCCATGCAATTTCCCTTCTCTTTCCCTTTCCCTCCCACCTCTCATCCCTGTTTAATGTTAATCTTCTTCTCATGCTCTTCGTCCCTACTCTGTTCTTAGTTACTCTCCTTATATCAAAGAAGACATTTGGCATTTGTTTTTAAGGGATTGGCTAGCTTCACTTAGCATAAAGGGACTTCATTTTTAAAGGAATGGTAGAACCCTTCTGGAATCCTACCATCTTTAATTTCTAAATAGATATAGAACACTTGTTTTCCTGATAACCTGTAATCCAGGTTGCAGGTAGCAAGATGGATCAGGTATGACCTCATCTCTTGTATATTCTAGTTTATAAATTGCGTTTCTGTATTTTCTTAACTTGGTTGCAATTTGATTCTCAGCTTTCTTTCTGTAAGTTAGGACTTGGGTCATTCTTGGCCTCTTGTGCCAAGACCTCATGGTTTTATGAGGTGATGACAGTTCTGCATGACAGATCCCCATCTCCTTTCTAAGAACCTGCTGAGTTTGACAACTCAAATGTTTCCCATTTAAAGCCAGGTCTCTGGCTTCTCCTGAGGTCTCACCAATTCTTGGTGTCCTGCAGAACCCACAGAAGGAAAGGCACTCTTGTCCTTTCTTCCCCAGGACAACCAATTAGATGTCTTTCAGAGTTTTAAGGTTTTACAAAGGACAAGAATATCTTTACTGTAAGCTTCTTTAAAAATGCACCCTAAAAATATGTCCTACTTTAAAAAAAAAGAAAACACATCTTGTTGCTTGTTTAAAACTGGCCATCAGATAGGGATTAAAGAGCGTAAGATAAATAATAGCTTGAAAAGTACCCAATAATAATATCCACTGAGTCATTGCTAAGTATTGATAGATACTTCATATGTATTATCTCAAAGTCTTATACAAATCCTCATGACAGTCCAGACAGGAACTGTTCATAGGTGAGAAAACTGAGAATCAGAGAGATTAAGAAGCTAGTCCTGTGATTCATAGCTGCAAATGGCAGAGCCAGCTCAAAATCCAAGCCTGTCTGAAAAGCTCACCCATTGCTGTCTGCTTGATATCAGTGACAGCAGATCTGAGGCATTGTCCCCAATCTCCACCATATACTGATAGCATACGCTGATGTCCTGCGGGATGGTTGTGGAGTGGTTCCTTCTAGTAGATCACTTACCGAATTTATTAGGATTTGTTCATGAAGCCTTCAAAGAATTTACTTCAATTCCAAGAAGGGATCTATAGGTTTGGGAAGAATTACCTTCCCAAAACATATCAGAAACTTAACATCAAGTCACCTGTCTTCTGATCAATGTCTTTTCTTTTGATTGGCAAACAGACCTTGCTTGATGATGCCACGGAGCTGTGGGGGATCCGGGTGGCCCGAGTGGAAATCAAAGATGTCCGGATTCCCGTGCAGTTGCAGAGATCCATGGCTGCTGAGGCCGAGGCCACAAGGGAAGCCAGAGCCAGGGTAAGGGCCACTCCATGTACATGACGAGGGGAGGCTCCTGGTGCTGGGGCAGACAAGGATGGAGCTGAACAGAAGATCAGGGTTGCTCTGTTATTTTTAAAGAAAGGCTTTTTTTCACAGATTTAATGAGAATTTCTTTGGATCTGAAGGTAATGAGTATAGCAACAGGTCAAGAGGATGCTCAGCAACATGTTAAACAATTAGCAATGTGGGGCCCAATGCTGGCTGCACCCCAGAGTCTCCTAGAGAATGTAGCAAAACTAAACACTTCAGCTCCAGTGAAGCAGAATCTGGGACGGGTTCAGGGACCAGCCTTTTTATAAAGCTGGTGTTTCAGATGTAGCCGGCGTGTTGCCTGTTTTGTGAGCATTGTTGTTTAGGTGTATTTCATGTTACTGGATTCAAAGGGAGTAATCAAACACAACCCAGGCTAGAATTACAAAATGTAACTCCACCCTGTCTCCCCAATGTCCTTGAATCGGTTGGATCTGTAGTCTTTGTGTTGATGGATTTCCTGCAGCATCAGAAACCAAGTGAAATCAGAAACCTTCAAGCAGCCTCATGGGAATCTTACTTGTGAGCTGACGAAGGTTGTTTTCTCTGTCCTTATCCATCCCGTAATTTGGTTTATCTACTGAGTTCCAGCACCTTCCCAGCAGAGACTTGGCAATGATGGACAAGACATCACTCTCCCAGGGATAGCGGGTACCCACCCTAGGGGCGATTAAGCTTGGCCAAGTTGTTCTTGGGCAGTCTGAGAACTAGGAAAGCAGAGTATGAAGAGAGTCCCAGGCTGGCACTTTCTACTACTTGTAATCAAGAGCTCAGAGAACTGGGAACAATTCCTGCAATGTAAGAACGAGACTAGGTTGGCAATAGAACGAAATAACAACATTTTGTATGATAAATGAAAAACAGCAAAAAACCTGGTTGGAGCCCTTGAATTTTAGGCTTCTCTAAAAACGAATGCAATAGGCAGTGAGGCCCCTACAGGCTTTAAGAGCATTCCTAGGATGGATGGCCTAGTATTTATTTGTGTTAAAGAGAGTGCTTTCATTTTTGTTTGAAAATGAAATCTAAGTAGTCATAATTTGTAAAACATCTATTCTGACACTGTGTGACCTCCTCAGTTTCTCCATTCACCATAGGATGTGACACTCTTATCCTAGCCAAAAGCAAAGGAAACATGTCTGGCAAAGCAGGAGGGGACCTATATCAGCACAAACCCAGAAAAAGAAAACTCTAGTCACATTTGTAAACGTTTATTTCTGTCATTTTAGGTCCTGGCAGCAGAAGGGGAAATGAATGCTTCTAAATCTCTGAAGTCGGCCTCTATGGTGCTGGCCGAGTCCCCCATAGCCCTTCAGCTGCGTTACCTGCAGACCTTAACCACTGTAGCCACCGAGAAGAATTCCACCATTGTATTTCCTCTGCCCATGAACATCCTGGAGGGCATTGGTGGTATCAGCTATGACAATAACCACAAGAAGATTAATGACAGAGCCTGAGGTCCTCCTGAAGTAGCCAGTCCATTGCTTAGAGAGTTCTTTGAATCCTGTGGGGGAAGCCAGCAGTTAGAGGCAGTGAAAATTATAGCACTATTCATGCCACAGTCACTCCATAGCTGGAATAATTAGCAGAGAAAATGTGTAGAGCCTATTAAATAAAAAAAAAAAAAAAAAAGGAAAATGAGGGTTGTATATTAGTAATGAAACTAAGCAACTTTGCAACATTCTTATATTATTAATTAATAGTCATTCTGAGTTATAGCAGGAACTTTCTCACAGTAGGGAAGGAAATCATTGGTTACTGTGACCAAGATGCAAAATTACTTTCTAATTGTTTTAAAAAGAAGTACTCTAGATCACTTGTAAAGTAAAACAAGTCTCCTGTGCACACCATGTCTGAAGTAATTACTTGCTATATCTCTGATAGTTGCAGGAAAACCCCTCAATGCTAAAAATTATGATTGATTTTGATATTAAAGATAAAAAACATCGGCTGCAAACTCAGCCTGGCCCCACAGGACAAATTGCACTCAGCTCAGGGCACCAGATCTGTTGCTGCAATGCAGGTCCTGCTGGGAGTGTTGGCCAATCCCCCGCCTCCCATCACAGTTGTCAGAGGGCTGAAGAAGACATAGTTAGGTGGACCCTCCTGTCAATCATTTGCTTTCAAGTGAGACTGCTTATAAAAGGCTTCAGAGGTGGAACAGCTGGGGAGCTTGTCCTTTGGAGTTCATGTTTCCATTCTGCTGTTAGTCTCAAGAGCCACTCATACCCCAGAATTATTGGCAAACTCCATCATTCCCCCTCCACCAAAGAACCTGCTACAAATAAAGAAGTCATAGCATGTGAATGTACTTAAAAACAATGCTTTGTTGGAGGTTATTTTGCTGCCAAGGTGTAATATTCTTTGGGGATCAGGTTTGAGAAATGGGCTAGAATTATTTATTTATTTATTTATTTTTTACAGATTCATTTGTTATTTTCCTACAGCAGTGCATATTCATACACACAGGTACACCTTCACAACTTGGATATAACAGGAAAAGTTTTAAATGTTCCTTTTTATTGACCACTTTGTGTTACACTGAATTCTGCCCTTTGGGGCTGCCAAGAAATATCTTTATTTTACAGAGGAGAAAGTGATGTCAAGAGATTAAAAATCACTTGTCCAGGGACCCTCATCAGTGAGTGTTGGACCAGAATTTTTAAAAATCCAGGTCTCAATTGAAAGTCTTGGCTCTTACACATCATCGGGTTTTACTTGGGGAAGTGGGGAGAAGGGTAGAGTCCTCCAATTCCCTTTCTTGCCTTTAATACCACACTTCTAGGTTCTGGAAGTGCAGTCACCACTGCAGTACCCTGGACTACATGTGCATGTGTACAAACACAACTTCCTTGGTGCTTCACTCTCTTTTTCACACTCTACACCCTCCATGTAACCTCTGGCCCTCACTTTCCTGCTCCCATCACTTCCCCAGCCTCTCCTCATTCAGATCCTGTCAGGACCCAGGCACTAACTGCATATGAATGAAAAATGAGGATCATACTCCACTTTTGGTTTCATAACCTGTGTTTTATTTTTCCCCAAACTTTCTGATATTTGGATAATCCTCATTTTATGAATCTTGTAGTAGATACTCTTGGCTGTGAACCCAACACTCATTCTTAACTCACTGAGGTTAGTATTTTTTTCTTATAGACTCATTACTTGCATTGTAACAGGAGTTGAGAACTTAGGTGCATAGGCAAGAATCTAAGGTGGGTCACCCACATCAGCCAGAATCCAAGTCCATAGATTATGACACTTGTCTTAGTTGACTTAGCATTGCTGTGACCAAAATATCCGACATGAACTACTTAGAATAGGGAAAGTTTATTCGGGAATCATTGCTTCAGAGGTCTCAGTCCATAAATAGCTGACTTCATTGCCCAGGGCCCAATGTCAAGCCACCTGCATAAAGTTACCACCCAGTGAATCCATTCAACTAGGAGTGACAGATTCCATTACAGCTTTCATAATCAAATCATTTTACTTCTGAATATTCCTGCATTAACAGGAGCTTTTGGGGACACCTCATAGCTAAACTACCTAAACATTACCTAAACACTTAATTGGTGCCCCTACAACTAAAGAACAATGGTGCAGACCTCAAGAGCCCGCAAGGGGGGTGGGGTGGGGGGGATCCTATTTATACAACAAAATTTTGCTGGCCCTTGTAAATGTCTCTTCTTAGTCTTGTTCCACAGATAAGTTGTTGCTCCTTTTTCGGCTTCAGTGATTTACATTGAAATGCAAATCTCTGCTGACAATGCACAGAAAATTCTGAATTAGTGGTTTTTGGTGGAGATAAACAACATTTTTTCACTCACTGGAACTTCCTTTTCAAAATGCACAACCAGTAAACACACACACACACACACACACACACACAGACACACACAGACACACACACACACCCGCCCCCCAAACAAATAATGCCCAGTCTGTTTGCATCTCACGTACATTGAGATGGGTTTGGAGCATGAGAGTTAAATCAGAATATTTGGAGCAGTGACAGATGTAGCTCAAAAACTCCCTAGAAAATTCAAGTCACTCCATCCTTTCCAACATCAAGCCTTATTAGTTCTTTAGTGAATTTTACAACAGATGATTTGTTATATTACTAAAGGCTGACTAAAGAAGCGTCCCCTAAAAGTTAGTATATTTGGGGACCATGGGCTCATAGAAAAACCAGAAAAGGCAGAGGTTTTGGAATGTGAATGCCAAGGATGATGTTCAAAACAGTCACCTCCCCTCTGCCACCCACAGAATAAGGCTAAAATCGTTTTCCTCTGGAGGTTGGGGCAAGGCCAGGAGGGAAAAGAGTAGAAGACCCTCTTAGAGAGAGAAAAGTGGCTACTCCTAGCAATGCAACTGTGGAACCCACAGTCATTCCATCAGTATTGAAGTTAGTGCAGATAAGCTCCCTCAGGTGTTTCCTGTTTTGACAGCAGGGATGGCTGGGCCCTGGCTGCAATGCTGAAGCGGGTTTGAGGCCCAGGACTCACAGGCATTGCCCCTTCATTGCTGAGCTAGAGGGAAATAGCAGGGCTTTCTTAGTCTCTCTGGGCTGCCTCGATACCATAAACAGGCAGCTTATAAACAACAGAAATTCATTTCTCATAATTCTGGAGGCTAGAAAGTATAAGATAAATATAAGAGTTTGATGAGGGCTATTATCTGGTTCATAGATGGTGCCTTGTCCCTCTGTCTTCACATGGTGGAAGGAATAAAGCACCCCTCTGGGTGTCTTATATAAAAGCACCAATGATAATAAAGGCTCTGCCTGTGTGGTCTAATCAAAGGTCCCAGCTGCTAGTACCATCACCTTGAGGGTTAGGATTTAAAGATGTGGATTCTTAGGTGGCATGGACATTCAGACCACACACACACACACACACACACACACACACACCCCTTACCAATTGAATGTCAGTTCTGATAAATGTTCACTTCAAGGGGACCTGAGCTTCCAGAAGACAATGGAAGGTCACTGAGGAACTGTGATGAGGCAGAGGTTACTGAAAAAGTTCTCTGGACTAGGAGCAGCCTTGATCAAATCTGGGAAAACACCTTGGCTGTCACCCAGTCCAGCCATTATTTTTAAAGCCTCGAAGCAGACGTATGGGCAAATTTAAAGCTGAAACATATAATCAATAAACATGGAGCTGCTCTGGCTGTAGTAGGGATGAAGGGCCCAGGGCTCCATCTACCACCCTATCTATTCTCCTTATTCCCAGTTCCCCTTCACAGTGGTCAATTTGAAAACCTCTTGTCACTGAATCACAGCTTGTGACACAATAGGAGATAAACAGCCAGAGAAGTGAAAGGACACCCCAAGGTTACAGGGACAAGATGCAGCAGCTATTGATACCACCG
The DNA here is from genome assembly GCF_048772815.1 of Callospermophilus lateralis. Taxonomy (NCBI): domain Eukaryota; kingdom Metazoa; phylum Chordata; class Mammalia; order Rodentia; family Sciuridae; genus Callospermophilus; species Callospermophilus lateralis. The sequence continues at coordinate 78,412,741 of NC_135316.1, forward strand.
GTTACTGGTGGTATCTGCTCCCTCACGTGTTAAAGTTTGAACATTAGAGAAGCACGCCGAGGCAAGCATATAAAGCAGGGTTTATTTAAAAAGGGGGTAACATAGACTTCTCCTGGGAGGGAGAAGGGGGCCATAGCTGGTGTCCTGGTATCCCCAAAAGCAAGGTGTTCTCCCCTTTTTGTATGTTCTAGGTGTCCTTCATTCTCTTGCCCTCTTCCCCTTACCTCTCTCCTTTCTGTGACTAGGCATCTGACTAGACCTAGGATATGCTCGGTGGGATGGCCAACAGGTGGGAAACAGGTGGACGGAAGGGGGAAGGGCAGGAAGGAACAGCCAAGGACACATTAATTAACAACCTTATAGCTCCCTGTAGGGAGGGGCAATTCCTGGGACAGGTTACCTTGGCCACAGGTTGGAGCTGGGGCAGGTTCTTGATAAGGGTGGAGGAAGGGCTCTGAAGGAATTAACATTTCAATCCCTCCGGGAGGACAGTCTCCAACTTGCTGGACTCACTCAAAATTGGCCTCCTTGATCTGACTTGACTCGATTTACCTATCTATACTGACTGCCTAATTCTGGCTTCATCATGACCCAAGTCCAAAAAGCCGTTGAGTGGCGGGGAAGGACCAGACTTTTCTAATGCACCTTGAATCTTGAGTCAATCTGATTTCTGGTGATTGTTGACATCACACACACTGTCACAAAGTATACCTGCTGTGCCCTAGAAGGACCCCTGACAGGTAGTCACTTTCTAGAGTCCTAAATGGGATATAGGGGAACAAAGAGAGGCTTTTTTGTTTGTTTTGTTAATCTTACTTACTAAACCACCTTACCTCGTATCTATTCCTTTAAACTCGACATAATTGGAGTTTGTCTCTTCCTTCAGCTCATTCTCTTATACCATCCAGAGTACAGAATGACTATAGGGAGAGAAGCCTCAGAAACAATTGCCTCTGAGGACATCTTGTAATGCCAGATTCGTGGGACCCCAACAGACTTCCAGGAGCCGAATCCCATGCAATCACACAAGAGTCTTTATTGCAAGCTCGAGCCTGGACTCACAACCGTTCCCGACGCAGTGGTCCCAGGGAGTGAGTCCTGGTCCTTTGTGCAGTGAGATTGTATAGGTTTGGGGGGGATACTCTATGTGTCACAACATCACACAGCAAATCATTCCACACCGTGGGAAAATCAAACAACAACTCTTAACATTGATTAGCACATTCACTGGCAGGAACAAGTTGGGTAGGGGTGATTGGCTACTACAAGAGGGGATTCGTTGGAACTGATTGGTTTAGGCCACGAGGGGTGTCTGTGCTAAACTACATGGTTTCCCAACATGTTATCAACCACCATAAACTACTGGGGGTCATCTGGCATTCCAGATATTTTCCCTGTCTCGTGCTGATTGGTGGTTGCTAGGGGGTTGCTATGGGTCCTCACCTAGCCTGACTGAGTCAGGGCCACCTGGCATCACAGATCTCTCCTGTTGTTTATAGACAAACAACTCAGCAGGTTGGGTGTGTGCCTAGGAGTGCTCTGTGGGTTTTTCCCAGGACAAGGGTCACGCCCCCTTCCTTAGGACAGGCCTTGAGGTAGAAGCTACTGTTATTTATTTTCAAAAATGGAGTCACATCAGTTTCTCAATCTGGACCTTGGATTTCAAGCCTTTAGAACTGTGTGTAGGCAAGTGGCTGTTTAAGCCTGGGGTTCTTTGTTATGGCATCCCCAGAAAACAAATACACTCCACTTCAGTGAGTCTAGGCCTATGACCTGGCAGTATCTCCTCAATGCCTATGAGGAAATGTAGTGTTGTACATGTGATGCAAATCTACAGCCTCAGCCCTGGCTCCTTTTAAAACAATTCATAGAGGTTTAAACAATACTGACACCTGGGTTCTATTCCCAGAGTTTCTGATCTAATTAAAATGAGGTGTAGCTTGGTGTGAGGTGCAGGCCGGTAATCCTAGCAGCTCAGGAGGCTGAGGCAGGAGGATTGCAAGTTCAAATCCAGCCTCAGCAACTTAGCGAGGCCTGAAGCAGCTTAGTGAGGCCTTAAGCAACTTAGTGAAACCCTGTCTCAATAATAATAAATAATAATAATAAATACATGCCTATAGTTAGGAATGTGGCTCAGTGGTTAAGTGCCCCTGGGTATAAACTCTGGTGAAAAAAGAAAAATAGATTGAGGTGTGACCCTGGCATTCTCCATGTGATACTAAAATAGGGAGAATAATAGCTTTAGAATAATTCTACTACATTTGTTTGTCTATAACTTTTTATGACCTGTGATAGAAAAAATTGTTTTTCTCTCCTGATATGTAAAATGGATTTTCAAAATTCTGTGTTGAAACACCATAGTAGGTTCTCCCCTTGTGGAATCCAATGGTGCTGCTAAACATCATGAAGTGTGGGAAGGGTGATAAGGCCCTGGAAGGCAAACAGCAGGAGGACCATCTCACACTTAGGTCCTTTCTTTTAAGTGAGAGGTGCAGGCTGTAGTAATAGGAAGAAACGTCATTTACAGCTGACCTGACAATGTGCTATTTCATCTGGAGAATTTTTTTTTGTGTGAAAATTTCTTTCTTTGAATCCAGCCTAATCCAGGGCCCAGGTTACTCTCAAGATATCCCCCTGGATCTTATGAAGTCTATAAAATGTCCTGCATTTCTGTAAGTTTACAATTGTTGGTCCTCTCTAAGGCGTCTGAGACACTGCAGAACTGAAATCTGTTTTCTTTTCTAAACACAATTAAAATGTCATTTACTCCCACTTTGCAACAACTGTGATACCTAAGAAATCAAAGCTTTATTTCTAAAATCAACCCACAAAATAGTTGAGACGATTCTTGGGCATTTTATTTATTTTTGCCCTTTTATTGTGCTGTTTAAGGAAATCATATCTCCAGACAGACCTTCTATTCAGTAAAAAATCATGACTGCTTCAATGATGCTGGGAAAACAAATCTGGGAGACAGACCAAGAGATAAGACTGCAGGTGCTCTGTTTCCTTGTGTTACCAAAGAATGTGGGCATGAACACCCCCTTACCCTTGTCTCCCTACGTGTGGTGGTGGGGACAACCTATGGTTATAGGGCCCTGAAAACCTTAGCTTCCATCTCTGAACCTGCAAATTTCCAAACCTTCAACAGAAAGACATGAAAGTCATGGTTTAGACTATCCTAGTATAGAAAAGAACCCAAGTATAGATTGTTTCCAAAAGTTTTCCTTTGTTTTCTCTTTTTGTATTTGACAAAATAAGAAATTTCTCTGCCAATACAGTTTTTCTTTAGCTTGCTTGCTGGCAACGTTGTATTTTTTCTGTTAAAGGAAACAGCAAAACACAAAACTCAGTCTTCCTTTACTGCTTCAAATCAGAAAAGAAAAATGCTAAGGGGATGTGACGTCCTGTCAATCATCTTGGGTATGCAAAAGAGGCAGGCACATCACGGGAAAGAAGCAGAGGCCAAGTTGCGTTCAGGGAGCTTGATTGTGTGTATCTATTTGTACAGATGTCGCTGACTCCTAAGGTTCTGTCTCCCTACTTGTGGTGGTGGGGACAACCTATGGTTACAGGGCCCTGAAAACAAAAGAAGACAACTCACTGGCAGATTGTGCAAAAAAAAAAAAAATAAATAAAAAAAAATAAAAGTTGATTTCAGGAAACATGATTACTGTTTAATGTTATTTTAGATGGAAATTCAAATTGTTGAAAATCCCTTCTGAGGGTCTTTTGGATATTTGAAACTTTTATTCTTTGCCTCATAAAAAAAGAACCATTAATTAATTAGAGTTTGGCAAGGAGAACTGAGTTTTCATTGTTCTTTGTCCAAAACTTCATTTATTTCAGATTTCCCAAAACATGTTCCTGTCTTGTTCCTCACTGTGCACAGTTCCTAGAGCACCTGTCATGGCTAGAACAATGGTCAAGAGATTAATCACAGCAGGAACAGATAATTAATAATGGCTTCCCATGTGTTTTTCTTTTCCTTTTTCTCTTTTCTGAGGGAGTGAGATGGAGAAAGTATAGTCTTTAGTTGTTGAGAGCCACAGCCGAAGGACGCCGCAGTCTGGCTGGGCACAAATCACGAGCCACCACACAGCTTGTAGATTCAAACAGCAATTCTTTATTCCCCATCTCACACCAGCCTTCTACAAACACGTTCTGGGGAAATCCACGTTCTCTGCCCAAATCCACACCTCCACTGGGCTTCTGTCTCCCAAATATACTGTCTGACCCTAAGAACTCAAGAGGAACTCAGGCAGCAGGGTAAGCCCTATTCTAAATGGGGAACGCCCTAATCTCCTATTATGCTAAACCGGGAACACCCTAAACACTGATCTGCCCTGGTCCTTGAGCAAGGTCACCTTACATGCAATGTCGCTGCAAAATGTCCTATTTCCACGAGTCCTTCCACTAAAGAAATGTGGGGGTACGCTGGCAAGGAAATTGTCGTACCTACTTGGCTGATGGCTCCCAGCAGAAAGGGCCCCAGCAAACTTTCAGACTGCCAGCTGATGATTGGCTCACAGCGCCCCAGCAACATCTAGCTGATTGGCTCCTCTGCGGTGAAGCTCATTGGGCTGTTTCCCTGCACCAGCAACATCTAGCTGATTGGCTCCTCTGCGGTGAAGCTCACTGGGCTGTTTCCCTGCCCTTTCAGGCCACGGAGCTGCTCACTGGGGGACTTTTTGGCTCCACCCGTGCGACCCAGCCAATCGGCCTCAAGAGCAAGAGGATTGTGGTGTTAGAGTCTGTAAACAAGTCTGGATGGCGCCTGGCAAAATGCCAGAGGGAGTGGTTTGTGAAGTAACAAAAGCGAGCCATTAAGTGTGGAGATTCCTTATTGGTTGACTGCTGTATCTATTTTATGCTAATTAGATAAGCTGTGTAAAATGTATAAATACTGCTCTTATTCTACAATAAAGGGCTCTCACTCCTGCTGCATCAATCTACACAAGTTATTCGTCACCCCCCCCCCCCTTATTCTGCTGCAGCCTGCCTGCGGCATTGTGGGAGGTGTGGAGGCTGGTGGTTGGGGAGTGTGGCTTGTGGGAAGCCGGTGGTGGCAGTTGGGCTCTGAGGGTTTTTTCCGGAGGAGCTGTTTTGTTTGGCCTGTGTGGTTCTAAAAATAAAGTTTCTTTCTTTTGACAAGTGTCTCCTGAATTGTGCCCAGCCAGACTGCGGCATTTCCTTTTTCTCTTTTCTGAGGGAGTGAGATGGAGAAAGTATAGTCTTTAGTTTTATTAATTTGACTTTGATTGCGAGAGTCTTTATCTTTACTGCCTTATTTCCGGATATAAGTAAATATCTTGGTATCGTAGTCCATATCTGGTAGCTATGATAAAATACACAAGGCTGGGTACTTTATAAGGTAAAGAGGTTTGTTTAGCTCATAGTTTTGGAGGTGGAAAGTCCAAGATCAGGTGATTGCAATTGTTCTGTATTTGGCGAGCTCCTCTGGCTTTATCACAATTGGTTGTTCAGCTTTACATAGAGGGGGCAAATGCTAGAGTGGTGAGCAGAAGAGAGATTTGAAGAAGGTGTCAGCTCACTTATAACAACTCACTCTTGCAAATCCAATCTAGTCCCATGAGAGTTACAGCTCTTGAGAGTCAGCACTGATTCAAATGTGGTTCCCCAAATGACCTCAACATCTCTTAACAGGTACCACCTCATATAGATTCTATTAACATTGTGACACTGTGGACAATGTCTATTTTTGGGGAAAACCCACATCTGAATCATAGCACTTGCAGTCAACCAGGCCCTGGTCCTTCTCTTAAAAACTACTTACCTCTGCCCTAAAACAGACTGGAAGAGCCAACAAGTATAGGTATGTAGGCAAGAAGTATTTTGGGAGCAGGTAGCAGAGCGGTAAACCTAGTGGCAGAGACAGAAGCATTTTCTGATTCTCTCCTGTACCATTCAGCCTTGGTCAGATCAGAGTACTATTCACTCCCATCTCATCCTTTATAGCATGATGGTAATTTAATACATTAGGGCGAGTATTTGTGTAATTCAAGGTCTTTCCTCCATTCTGGAAGCCCATAATGGTATTGAGTAGCTGACAACCACCAATGAACTTCCTACTTGCCACGGTACCGTGTGCATCTTTAAACAGAGGAAAAAACGAGTAAGATTAAACTGTTACACCTGGTTGTCTGATCACTGCTATTCCTGCTATTCTTGCCTTCTGCAAACCGACACTGCTGTGGTGGACATCTGTGCTGGGGGTGCCTTATGACAGTTAGGACTCTGCTTTTTGTCAGCCTGCACTGGGGAAAGTGTACAGGTAGAATTTAGATTCATAAAAATTGATTTCACCCCTAACCACACAGTAAATTCTGGCCACAAAACCTCAGATTTTACATAACACATTGGCTCCCTGTGGAGAGCGTGCGTTTATTCCTGGATAAGCAGGTGTGTTTAGTTCTTCATATTGACGCCTTACCCTGGCTGCTCCAGCCATTAGCCTTTCCTCAGGAAGGAGAAACACTGTCTCTTGAAACCTTGTTCATTAAGCCACATTGTCCTGTCGCGCCCCCTCCTGTCATCACATTTAGCTGGAGCAGCAAGTCCCCAAAGACGCAGGATGGTGTTAGGTTGAGTAAATGCTGGGTTCTCACTTATCACAGGGCTAGTCGCTGTCACCAGAGACAGTGAATTGATCATTATTTTTGCTCTTCTCTCTGTTGTTCCCGAAATTTTTAAAAGAAAGAATTAAAGAGCTAGTAGATATAAGTAGGTGGTAGTTCTGAATTGACTGGGGTCAAATGTCAGTGTTTCTTCCTATTCTAATTATTTTAACCACAACAAAAATCATCTCTAGACTCACATGTATTCTAAGTCACTTGGATTTTACTCAGTTCTCTCTAAAGAGGAACTTTCTTTGCCGTGGTATTGTTTTCCTGTTGACTGTACTTGTGATACACAATTGTTTAATAATTCTGTAAAAGTATTGTGAATACTTGAGTAATACTCATTACTCTCTTAAAGACTCATCTCATGTTAATGAGCTTTAAGCTCCAGTAGCTGTTTCTATCAATTTTGATTAAAAATGTCCTTTTTGAGTGATATCTACCTCCTCACCTCCATTCCTAACTGTAGTAGGGGTCCACCCAGGAAAACCTGATGTTGGACATTAGGCTAACTCTTTAAGAGTTTCATCTATCAATTGTTTGGCCTTTATGGATGGCTGTTACAATCAGATTTGTATGTCAGTTGCTTCAGTCTTATAAGCTCTTATTTCGTGAAAATTTTATAGCCTAGCCTATGAATTTGCATTCGTGGAGTGCACAAAGATTCAGGACTGAGAGGCTGACTTACCATCTTGAAGCGATGCGCTGGAGTACATTTGTATTGGCTAGTGGGAATCAACGGTTAAATTTTTATGAACTTTTCAAACTGATTGATTTCATGTTGATAGCTTGAAATTGGCCACAATGGAAGCATTTACAGGAAGAAATCAGCAAATGTTCATTTGGGACTCTGTTTTCCTCTGAGAACCGGCTGGTAAAATATAGCAGCTCACCACTGACTTGTTAAACCATGCACTCCCCTTCCATTTGCTAACTATGTGTTTTTGATGCTTTGACCCCTCTGGCCTTGCTGATCCTGGATGGACTACTCCTCCAAAGGTAGTCCATTCTCAGAGATGATAAAAAATTACCCCGTGGGTACACCTTCCATAGGCAGCCCAACCAATCAGAGCCATACTTGAATTACTGGCTCCCTCCATCATGGGCTACTATCCACATGTCACTCAAGGGCCAGGCACCAGAAAATTAGTGAAAGGCCCGAGCCTCAGAGCCCACTGAAAGTATCCAAACTAACCCATCCAAAACCTGCTTACCCTGCCTCGTTCTTTATGCCCACAGAAACCACAATAAAGGCTTTTGCTCAACCCCGTCTCCTGACCAACCTGGTCCTTCCCTCTATGGCTTTCCATGGTGTGGCATGCCCGATCCTCTTGAGAACTGTGAATGAACCATGCCATATTTTTAATAGCAATCATCTGCTCCTCAGTTGGCATTGCAATAACTCAACAACAATAAAAGCTACAATGAAAAGCACCAACTCATAAACCTGGAGTCTCATCTCATAGAGGGACTACTTTTCTCTAATTCATCAAAACAGAGTGGGTACCTGTTTTCATGTTCACAAAGGGCCCATAGAAATGAAACACTGGCCTCCCACAGAAAAACATAAACCTAAAAACTATAAACAAGCTCCTTTGATTCAGGGAGACTCAGGGTTTATGGCAGGGAGATTTTACCTGCAATGGCCCTTGAGGCTTTTTCTTATGACACTTGGGTATCACCAGTGTATCCTAAGTTAGTGATTTAAAAAAATATTTAGGTAAAGTAGTAGAAGGAGATGAGTAACCTGTCCTCATCAGAAGTGGCTGAACTATATCAGGTCATCGTTATTTTTTTTTTTTTTTAAAGAGAGAGAGAGGTAGAGAGAGAGAGAGAGAGAGAGAGAGAGAGAGAGAGAGAGAGAGAATTTTAATATTTATTTTTTAGTTATCGGCAGGCACAACATCTTTGTTTGTATGTGGTGCTGAGGATTGAACCCGGGCCGCACGCACGCCAGGCGAGCGCGCTACCGCTTGAACCACATCCCCAGCCCCAGGTCATCGTTATTGTGGGTCTTAAATTCAGCTCAGAGTAACCAGACATGGTGACCAGTCCATGTCAGCAGTAAAGCCCAGACTGACTGATTCACCCTCATCAGTTGAAGCTGGGCAGGGTTTCCTGATTACAGCAGGGTCTAGGCACCCACCTGCCTTGGCCAAATGATTAGTCACTCCCAATGTGTTGTTTCCTTTAAATATACATTGCCCTTCGAAGACTTCAAGGCTCTATCTACACCCTTTATAAGTGGTGGTTAGGTTCCAGGACCTGTGAGTATATCCTGCTGAAGAGTGGCAAATATTTACCACCCTTATCTGGGCACACGTGTCCCAGTCTGGAGGCCTGTATAAGTTCAAGTCTCCCGCATGGCATACGGAAGGAATTTGTGATTTTAGTGTAATCGAAAGTTCCAGAATGAACTTTACATCATGTACAACCACAAGAATGGGAAGTTATACTCCATGTATGTATGATATGTCAAAATCCATTCTACTGTCATGCATAACTAAAAAGAATAACAAAAAAAATTACAGAATGCACCACAAAAACTTGACCATTTGGACATTCGTATTTGTATGTGCTTTATTTATATTAAAGATGTGATATACTTTGAAGGAAAACAGGGGTAGTTATGAAACACAAATGGTAGCAAGAGTTATTTTGGACATGACTGTAAGACTGGATGTCTCCAAATTATTTGTAAAATTATATTCCCAGGAATAAACTTCAATATCCAGCAAATATGCAGTAACTCAGCAAACATATAAAGAAAAAAAAAACCCAAAACAACAACAACAAAAAAAAAACAAAACTAGACCCTGTTGGATTTTGAAGAATTCCCATGGGAAAATAACAAAGGCTATTAAGTTCTGCAAATAATTCTATTACACACAGATATGTCACTCAGTGGCCAGATAAATACACATTTACTAAGTGTTATGGAGGCCACTTGGGAAGGAAGGAAGCACTTAATACAATTATAAAACACACAGCTCCTTGTTCAGGATAAAGTTTTCTTTAACACACAAATGGGCTTTAAAAACATCTTGCCAAAAACTTGGACTCCTGAAGTCACAGTGAAAGGCTCTGCTTTGTACCATTTTTTTTTTCTTTTGTAATGTGTACTATTTTGACCCTCACAGAAATTCTCTTTTATTCTGACCAGTGACTACTTCTCCATATTTTAAGTAATTTTTATAATCATGCTCTTAATTTTTAATTTTGAAAAACATACACTATTTTTTTCCTTCTTAGGCCACAATAATGACAATTCTCATGTGAGAGAATGATCCAAATGTTGGAAATGATAAATATCCATAGTAGAAACTCATGTGATGTCTGTGAGTGACCATGTAATCAGGGAAGGTGCCATCTGGCTAATCCAAAACACTTTATGTCTTTAATAATTATAATTCAAAACGGATAACAACGGATAACGTGGTTAATATTTTAACAATTTCTTTTGGCTACCAATTCCATTGCAAAGTCTTCAATCATCCCAAAGAATTTCATCTGTGTGATCTTTGACCTTTGATTTGTACTCCATGAAATCTCTAAAGGGATTTTTTTTACATCTTAAATGTCAAGGTTGAATTTCCACTGAGGAAAAAAAATGAAGGCACAGATTGTCAGTACATTATTCAATATGATGAATTACATTATTCAATTTTGATTTTGGCAGGAAATTGTTTTTCCTTTCACCCCAAAGCTTTGACATTTTGTACAGAAAGGAGTATACTACCACGCCTGTAATCCTGGTGACTCAGGAGGCTAAAGCAGGAAGATTGCAAGTTTGAGATGATTTAGGGAGATCCTGTCTCAAAATAAAAATTATAACAGATAAAAGGCTGGGGATGTAGCTCAGTGGAGCAGGACCCCGGATTTAATCCTGAGTACCCCAAAGGAAAAAAGGAAAAAAAAAGACTTAGTTCATTAAGTTAAAAGGGAGGGTGCAAAAAAGGACAGAAAGAGAGGGAGGGAGGGAGGGAAGGGGGGGGAGAGAGAGAGAGAGAGAGAGAGAGGGAGAGAGAGAGAGAGAGAGAGAGAGAGAGAGAGAGAGAGAGAGATTAAATGCTTTTGAAAAACAGGTTTGCAAATTTAATATTCTGATTTTTCTCCCAATAAAATCAAATCGAGAGAGAGACTCAGTTTAGTATATTTTGTTTTATCAACTTTTGTTCAGCTTTCTTTTAAAAAGTTTTCTATGTAATCTTTCTAATGGAAGGAAGGTAAATATCTTGTTCTGTTTTAAAGTCTTAACCCAAACACCTAGTCAAATCTCCAAGCCTTTTATTTCTTAATATGAACGGATATGAAAAAGGGAAGAAATAGAAAGGAATACCTTGAAATTTTCTGTCATTACAATGCAATAATAGAATTAATTCTAGGGAAATGTCTTGAGAAAACATATTAATGTTTGGACTAACATTCCCACAAACGACCTTTCTGTTGACCTTGACAATCATATGAGTTATTTCAATTAGAACTATGTCTTTAGGATCATTTCCATTTAGAAATGACGAGTTTATTTTTATTTTTTTTTGTGTGTGTGTTTGTGTGTGTGTGTGTGTGTGTGTGTGTTAGAGAGAGAGAGAGAGAGAGAGAGAGAGAGAGAGAGAGAGAGAGAAACACACAGGGAATACTAGTATTTGTAGTTTCCTGCCAAATTAGACATTTCTGATTCTTGATAAGTTAAACTATTTGAACATTTGAGTTCCATTCTTGTGCCTCAAGTTTGGTGAAAAGACTTGTTTTCATCTTTTTATTATTGCTACTATGGCTAGAAAAATGAGAGTTTTAAAGAATGGTAAAATGCTTGTTTTCATAATAATACAATTATGAAAATTTCCAATTTGTAAAACATTTGCACTTTTAACAACAACATTTTTTATTTTTCCTACTAAAGCACTGAATTGGTGTCCAAGATAATATTAAATAGATATTTTCAAAATAAAGTTTTCAACTTTTAAAATCTAAGTGTCCTTACATTTAATTCTAATGTTGGTACTTTCACATAGCTCTATCTGGAAATATTTTGAGACATATGAGGAAAGGCTCTCAATTATTTTTACACAGATCTATTTTCAATGTAAACCTTGGAGTGGGTATCCTGGAAAAAATTAAAGGTAAGATGACTTGTTAAAGCTCTGCTGCTGCCTATAGAACTAAATCCCTTCCTATTGAGCCTCCCTCTTATCACCATGCCACATAGGGAGCTGACAGCAGGATTCTAGTTGGTCTTTACTCATATGGTTCAAACATGGCAGAGCTGAGATTTCAGGACATTCTGATGATGCTAAAGAAGGAAGAGTTTCATCCTGTGCAGCCCATTCTTAGAATACAATGGGCCTATCATCTACTAAGAGGAAAAGAAAATACAGTGCCACCTGCAGTACAACAATGTACTTCCTCTGGATGAGTTTGTAAAGGTTAAATCCATCAAATGATTGATTTGAAATATTTTGCATGGGGTTCTTTTAGATGGGAAAGAGTGGACTCTAATTTTGGTGCTGTAGAGAGATTTTTTTTTTTTTTAAACGTGGTCCACAGATATGCCTGGTGTGTCCTTGGTCCAGGAAAGAACCTAATGCAATTCTTGACACTTTAGTTCAAGGGAAGAGCCCCTACCCATGGTGGACAGGAAGAGTATCTAGGTTTCTACACAGTCTCTCAGAATGGCTAACCATTTCCAAGTGAGCATTCAGTAAATGCTAACTGAAGAAATGAAAGGAAACAAATTAAATGATACCATCACTAAAATTTACTTATGTATTTTAATGATGCATGGTTCATATGCTTAGAAGAGCCACTAATAGCAATATTTATTTTTTGTTTTTATTATGTAATATCAACAAGACATTGATTGGGGTCAGAAAATAATGAGAAACTAAACAGTTATTAATGCCGAGAACCTGTTCTCTATGGAAGTTATTTAATGTATTTTTTTCTGATAATAAAAGAATACTTCTATAAAAACAAAAATACTGAGAGTAAGGGTCAATTTTATTGAACAACAAAAATTATTTTTTTCTACTTAAAATAATTTTGAAGATAATCAATGTTTATTACATCACATATTTAGTAATTAGAATTTTTAAAAATGATGCATATATCCCAAGTAATTTGTATGTAAGAAAGTTATATCTGCATATTTCCCACAGACTACTTTCTTTTTAATAGGATTGAAAGAAGAGACAGGGGAGAGAAAAAGAAGAGATGGGCAGAGAGGAAGGAATTTCTTTCGGTTAGGGAAGAAAAGACTTGTTTCATATTTAATAAGCTCTCCAATTTCTAGATAGTAGCTTCATTAGACCAATGCATTGCAGAGCATAGTCTGGTAAAACCAGCCTGGCCAATGACTCAAAACAGACTTATAATGACGCTTCATTGAATATTGTATTCACTTGTAAGTGAGACCCAGAGGTTGCATTGCATGATAGGCTCTGGAGTTCTTAACTGCTAAAGTATCAGAAAGTTGATTGAGAATACTTATTGCGTCTGCCTACATAAACTGAACCCAATACAAAGAAGTAAAAAAGTCCATGCACTATTTGAAGCTGCTTAATTCATGTTAATTCCCATACAAATTATGAGGTAGCCAAAGATGTAGTGAAGCATCTACCAGAAGTCAAGCAAGAGAAAGGAGGATAATTAAGAAAGTATCACCATAGAAGATTACAGTCTGTTCTTTAAAAGACTTTTGTAAAGTGCAGAGCTGCCTAAAAGAAAGGAGGCAAGTATCAGTCACTTTTTAACCTCTCTACCAGTACCATGTAGCTTCTGTTTTTTAAACCAAGAGATGGTTGGTACATGGATACACCAAATGAAGATGTGCATATATGACCTGAGAAGAAATTTGCCTTCTAAAAATCTCCATTCCGCCAGAATGTTCACTTTGGCCAGATTCTGGTTGGAAGTTGAAGGGGATTCCATGAAACATTTGAGAGTTCATCCTTAGACATTGTTCTTTTTATCCTGATTTTATTTTTGTTTCAAATATGCTTACTAGCTTTTGCAAGACTGGTCATTAAACTACTGAAATTTTCTTTTTCCAACCCAATTCTCTGTCATTTGGTAAAAAATACATTTTTTTTTGCAGGAAAAGCAATAGGTGGTTTGAGAGAACCAAGAAATTTCACTCAAGTTCCCTATGTTTGAGGGGGTGATTGATTAGTAGTGTTATAGATTATATTTTTAATTAGTGAGTGGCACCTCACTGTAGCAGTTCACTGAACTGGGGATGCCAAGGGTGATGCTCTATTCTTGGATCAAAAAACAATATGATCCATGATGCTTGGCACATCCAAGACCATTCCTGGAAAGACAACCACAGAGATTCCCATCATTTGGATCAGATGCTGACAAGAAGTGTAATAAAAATTCCTATGGCCAACTTAAGTTCTGGATGTTATTGTATGGTTATGCTACTCTGAGGACAAATCTCATTTGCCATGTATCAAAATGTCCTTTCATTCTATAAAGTAGGTATCAGAGGCACCCTGGTTATACATATTATGTTAATAAATATCACCTTTGCCATCTTTAAAGATGTTTCTTATTATCATTTATGGGTTCAATACTGCAAACAGCTAGGCTCAGTTCTTACAGAACATTGTCTGGTAGTGAATCTGATGCGAAGGCATTTCTCTGTCAATATCAACAATACTCTCGTTTTCCACAAATGTTCAGCACCAGTAAGGTATATTCCTATGTAAAAAAACAAAAAACAAAACAAAACAAAACAAAACAAAAACTACTATTCCTTATTAGACATGCAAATCGGGCAGTCTCTCTAAAAACTCTCTTCCAGAATGAACATATTCTTTGGTTTAATTTAGAATTAAATAAGCAAATGAAGAAAGAAGGGTTTGAGGAAGATGAGAAGCAATTCAAATCCAAGTGAGTGAGTGAGCTCCTCTCTATCTTTGCATCCACTCTTTCCCAAATAGTAGAAAAAGGTGATTTATGGGTTAAACTAGCCCTGGTCATAATTCTATGCCGTCTTCACCTAAGAAAACTTGTCATAATGAACAGATAGATCATTCCTATTGACTACCAATTAAACCTTTCTAGTAAGATCAGTTACAAATGAATGAACAATGTGATAATTGCACCTTCCAAGTTCACACTAACATAACAACGGACTTCTCTTAAACTCAGGAGAGAGTCTGTTAGCACCTTTGAATTTGTTCATCCCTACAGCAGAGAGAACATGCTGGGAAAAAAAAAAAAAAAAAAGAAGACGTACATTCCTTGCTGTCCATCCATGGCTCCGTGTATGTGTGAATACATCACTGATACCTTCTGGCAAAATAAAAGATGTGGTCTGAATTTGTCCTTGGATGTACAGAACTCAATTAAAAGACATTAGTACAGTTGGGTTCTCTGAGCAGCTTCTTCATCACACAAATCCCCAATTCTCTGCTGTCCATCAGAAGTATTGGGGGATCTATTGTCTTTCCATAGGCACTTGAGGAGAAGGCTGAATTCTAGCTGCAATGGTCACACCTCTGAGCTGTCGCTATGGTGGCTCTGCGGGGGCATCATGGGCTCGCTGCTGCCAGAGCCCTTCGGAGTGTCCTTACCCCTGACGCTTTTCTTGCTTTTGCATATCATTGCTGCAATGACAGTGAGGCAGATGGTGAGTAATCCCACCGCGATGCTGCCCACGATGGTGACCAGACTGACCTCAGAGCTGGGACGGTTGAGCTCCCGGGGTAGGATGCCTTCGGGGGGAACTCTCCCTGCGGGGGTCTGCCTCTTGTTGGTGCGGTCCAGGGCAATGTGCTGGATGTTTGTCCCTCGGTTGTTTTCAGCACCGATGTCCCATGCCAGTGGGGGTGCGCTCCTGATCTCTCTCTTCTTCCGGCTCCCGGTAGTTATCTGTGGCTTCCCTTGATGCATCAGAGAGTGGTACTCATACTCCACACTTCTTTTGCCGATACCTCGATTGGTGTTGTCTTTTGATCTTACTGTATAGATTGTGTGTATATACCATTCTCGGCCCAGAGCAACCTGGAAAACAGCCCTTTTTGTTAGGAAATACGATTCTATGACAACCTGATTCATGACTCTTTACAAGAGAAATTAGGGATAACGAAAAATGATAATTTTTATCCTGACTTAATTTACTCAACACTTTTTGAGAGTATAGAAGTGCAAGGCTCCAGTGTAAAGCACTCTGCGATAACTTCTGCGCAACTCAAAGAAGCGTGCACTGGTGGAATATTGGTATTTGCTGTCACACAATGTGAGTGCTGTAAAGAAGTTTCTTTAGTACATAGTCTAGCTTATTCTTTTAAAAACGAGCAAAGAAGAATCCACAGTAGTTCAGTGACTCGATCAATCTCTCCCAACTAGTTAGTGGCAGAGTTAGAACCAGATCTCAAATCTGACCTTCTGTGCTCTTTCAATATGTGTCGCTGCTTTTTTACAGATAATACCACAGTGGGGAAATATTAACTTTTAAGCTTCTCTAGGATCTGGGAATAGGAGGGATTTTCTGATGACTCTTTGAAGCATTCAGGATTTAGAGAAGTTAGATGTTTTGAGAGATAATAACAAAATTGAAAGAGAAATCATATTTTGCTCTGTTGTTTGAAAAGAGTCAGAATAACAAATATGCTTTCTTAAGATTCCTTCCTTAGGTTGAATGAGAATAACATTCTCCTGTCTGTGCAAAAATCCTGCCTGCATAATTTTCAGTAACTATCCTGAAGGGTGTATTTGCACCCTCAAGGATTCACAATGCCAACACGTCTCTGAATTTGTTGTGTTTGTATTCTCAGTGTTGTTAGGACAGCCTGCGTCTCTCTGCACTCTTGTCTCAGAATTTTTTATCTTCATGGATGGAATCTTTGAGAAGGGAGATCTTGTATATGCTGTACACAATTGTTTTTATGAGCCCATCAGTTCATGTAAGATCATTCTCAAAAGTTGGCCCTGAAAAGTCCCCAGGAAGGAAATTTTCAATAAGAAAAGCAAACTACACAGCTGCCAGGCTTAGCTCTATATTCTGGGCTGAATAACAGTCTTCATTTCATGTAGTCTTAAAACAGTAACACATAAATAAAAATAATAATAGCTAGAATTTATGGACTGCATTTTCCTATTAAATGTTCCCGTTCACTATGTACAATATTACTATTACTTCCATTTATCTAGGAGACATCTGAGGCAGAAATGTCAAGAGTCTTGCACATGGTTATTCAACTTTTTAAAAGGAGCTTGTTTGGGGCCTACCTGAAAGAGTGGTGTTGAGTCGACTTTAAATCCATCAGAGCCAGGCTGATTCACTAAGAGAATGGCTTCAGGGTCATCCACTGCCAGTTTGGCATTAAAGAGGACATTTCCAAAACTGGTGGCTTGTGTCTCTGGTTGAGCTTTGTCCTTTGAGCAATAAGGAAAGTGATGGTTGCTATAGGCAATGTCAATTTTTGCAAGGGCTGATAAGTTTTCCTATTAGTTTTGTGTAATTACAAAGCTTTTTAAGCTTTTACAGATTGACATAAAATGTTACTATTTGATTTAATTTAAAAGGATGATATTGTTTTAAAGTATAAGACCAAAAGACTTAGACTTAAAAATCTATCCAGCTCATGTTTGGATGAAAGCACTTACCACAATTTTAAATCTATACAGAAGTGAAGGAGAGTCGGCTAAACAGCCATATTCTTCATTTGTTGGACTGTACTTGGGGACATAGCCATCAGCTCCAGTGCATAGGAAAACCTTCTCAATGCTGCAGTAAAAGGAATCACCCAGATTCTGGACAGGATCTACCATGACACGACCATAAATTATATCACCTGAAACAGACGTGGCAATGTAATTTCTCTCCTGTGATAGGATGACATCTGCATGATGCTACAGTTTAGAACAATAATGACCCAGAGATTATTTCCTTTGTGTCTGTCATCAAATATGGAAAGCCTTTTCGTTTTAGGATCTGGTCAACTCCCAGGTCTCCAATAAGACCACTTTGTAGAATGACCGAGGCCGTCTAGAGAGGTATGGAGCCTCCGATGCTCAACCCACCAGGGGGAATAATCTGAAAGTCTGGCCTATGATTTGATGTTCATAACATCCCCTTGTGGTTAAAGTCCAGTTTACGCAAATTAATTTTTTAGTGGGTGAGATGTAGACTCATATACTATAGAGTCACACTGAAAAAGAAAACACCAATAAACAGTCTAATTAACTTTATTTGCGTTGGAAAGAGAGTTTAGTGAAACCCCCTGGCATTTAATCACACATTTCTCAGTAATTACTAACCTCTTGGGTATGCTAGGTATTTTTCTAGGTGCTGAGATTATACCATTAAAAAAAGATGGGAACAATATTTTCTTGTGAGGCATTTACAATCTCATGTAGCGGCAGTATTTTAACTTGTGAAAACTGAAAAAATAATTCAAGAAAAACCACAGGCTGCTCTAAGTGTACAGAGGCTAAAAACAGAATAAAGACACCATCCAGTGACATCTGCCCAATTTCAGTGACTCCTCATATCTGCCGGAGTGATGAAGACTCTATCATATTCTTACCTCCACAGGAGAGGCTGTAATTTTTTCCCTCAAACACAATCCCAATAAAGCAAGGACAAACACAGCAGCCCTCTCATTTGTGAAGTAATACCTTCTGCAAAAGCAACATCGCTTTCTTGCCCAAATCCCATGGATCCGTCAGACAACCAGAGACTCTTCTTGGAGAGTAGGTACATCTGAGTATTCAGGCTAAATTCAGCTGCCACTGGATCGCTGACCTAAAACCAAGGGTAAAAGCCCTTTTATGTATTCTTGATGGTTCTGAAGATTCACAAGCACACACCATACTGTTCACATACACGTTCACTGTATACTGCCTTGTAGAATACTAAACACCATGCTGCAATATCCATATCCAATCAAGTCAATTTAGGGAATTATTATGTTCATTTTTTTCCTTCTTGAAAAAGCAAAACTATTGGGATTAAGTCTTTTTTTTTTTTTTTTGAATGGGGCTAAGTAGCATTTCTTGAACTCATTTCTACTGGCATATTGGGGCATACAAAAAAAAAAACCTGTAAATATCATGGTTGGTGGAAGGTCAACATTTAGTACATTCTAACAATTAGGAACTTTAAAGTGGTTTGAACTATAGATTTCATTCTCCTTGAAGATTAAGAATGAGACGTAGATGGGCAGAATTCTGAGAAAGTTCTCAAATCTCTGAGGTAGCAAACTGCAGGAGCTGACAAGATGAGATCAGATAAGAGAAAAATCACTCCTGCATGAACTTAATCTATGGATTTTAAATCTAGGACCAACAACAGATAAAATTCAATTCAGTTTGCCTTCTTTCTTCCCCTGCTTCCTTCCTATATGACTTACTTTTTTCTCAGACAGAAGCATTAAAGTCATTCATGCGTGAAAAAAGGAGTAGTGATCAAAGTAAACCATGACTTTAATGAAGTGGGACTCCACAAGTCATGGCATAAATAACCCTGTGAAACACACCTGTTGGAATCGGATGTCAAGGTCAAAGGTGACAGGCTCTCTGGGGTTGCAGGTGACTGGCAGTCGGTATTCCTGATTGGACGGGGTGGTGCATGGCACCAGCTTTACAGTATAGGTTCCCGAGTAGTCACGTACCTTTGAGAAAGAAAGAAGGCATTTATATAGTTTTCACTTAAAAACTCAAGGTGCAATCTGAAGGCAGCAGAAAAGGAAACTTAAGCAAGCCTTACTTACTGCAAAGTCAGAGACAAAGCTCCATTGCTGGATAGGCTGGTTATAGGTTGGTTCACTCCTTACAAGGCGGAGGGAAAAAGTCAGGCCTGGATGATCAGCTGACATGATCATTGAGCTGGTAAAAGATGCTAGGGAAGTGCCAACAAGAACAACAATTCAGTGGTTACATTGAAAGAGCGCACAGCAGTTTCATGTTCAAAATACCTTACCACATATTATTTGCTTGTATTCTTATAAGTCTGCAAAACAGTCAAGGTTGGTATGATAATCTTCATGTTGCAGGTAAAAAAAATTGGGCCGAGAGCAATTACGTGACTGTCCCAAGCTCATCACGCAGAGAGGGTGTGTGACTTCTGATTGTTAATTCAGTGTCTTTTCTGCTATGATTTATCTCAAAAGGTAATTGTACAGAAATGCTCAAATTGCTCAGGACTACTTTCCAGGGAGTCAGTGCAGAGGGATCACAGTGGCTATGAATGTATTTATTGTGCACCAATGTTGTGAGCTGAACTTCAAATAGTCTGTTAGCATCTGCACAGCTGGGCAACCCCAATCTACAAATGGGATCTAAATTTAATTAGATTGCCTGCAACTGAGGCTAAACAAAGATTCAGTTTGAGAAAGGTGGACCTGGGGAAGGAACTGTAAAGACCAGGAAATCCTCCTTTTTCAGAACTGTCAATTACAATAATGCAAAATGATTCCTTTTGGTTCTTTCTTGTAGCTCAATCTCATAAAAATACAATGAACCCTCTTTATTTGCCTGCATATTCAGCTCTGGTCTCTCTTTCATTAGGGCTTACATCCTGAAAAGGGAAGGATATGGAGAAGGAAAGTCAACTAATTTTCCTTTCTAATCTGACAGAAGTTGGCACTCCAGTTAAATAGGCAAGCCAGTTTAGTAGTATGGAAAGTCAAATAGGAAAACAAATTATTTGCAATGAAATGTCCTTTTTAAAACAAGGAAACATGGGGCTTCACTGACTGCAGCCTCACTCATACTCAAAGCACTGTCCATCACATTGAGTAAAATTGCCTAGACAGTCCTAGCAGTTAAAACATCTGAAAGTTCAGTATGAAAGTCAAGTACTACTTCTGGCTGTCTTATAAGGATTTCTCACAACCTAGAAAAGGGTTATAAATGGATAAGTGTTTGCTAAATGAATCATCTGAAATTTAAAAGGAAAAATATATATATATATATATTTTGGCATAACAGAAGCAAAATGGGGAAAGGAATTGTTATCCCCATGTTCTTTATATAAGGCAAACTCTACTAAACATGAACTCTGTGAGGTTTCCTTTTACATTCCATTATCTCTAAGAGTCTGCATAATGATAATTTTGTGAATGATGAAATAGCAGCAAACAATTATCAAGCCTTCAAGGAGATAATTGCACATATAAAATTCACTTGAAATTTAGGGCTTCAAAGCTAGCAGGCAAGCCTGCCGAAACACGTGTGAATATGGAAACTTTACCTCTTTCTTGTGTGGGGAGTGACTACTAATGGATAGTGGGGCTTACCGGGATGTGACAGCACAAACAAGCCATGGAACTGAGCCTGGGTCTTGAAGTTCACAGCCAGACGCCCCTCCTCCCTGATGCGCATGCTCGTTGGGTAGAGAGACCCTACAATGGGAACAGCACACAGAGTGGAAATACAGGTGAGCAGAGACTCCCAATGTACTGATTCTTCCCAAAAACTAATTAAAATTTTTCTCATCTTTAAGCACCACAGGTGAAGGATATTATCAGAAGAAATCTGAATAATTAGAGAGAAAGAGAGATTTCTTTTCTAAGGAGAAAAGACATCTAAAAGGGAGGGGAAATGAATTAGGTAGTCAGTTCACTATGAAATACACAGATTGATTACAGTAGGCAGAGCTTTTTTTTTTTTTTTTTTTTTTTTTTTTTTTTTTAAGGTTTAGTCTACAAAAATGAAGCTGCAAATTGAGAGACACAATAAACTTGTCAAAATCATAGAGCTTTGGACATCTAAGTGGAAATGGGGTTGTGTTCTCCAAAATGACTGCAAATTTTACAGGCTTAAAGAAAACTTTGATGCTTTCCCAAAACATTTAATAGTTTGGCAAAATTTAGTTCCACATATAAGAAAGAAATGAGATTCTTATGCACACACTGAGAACCAAGGGAGGATCCTCATTAAGATTCACTTAAATATCCGGCTAAGGTGAGATATGGAATTAAAATACTGGACATATGCTGGAGTGATTCCTTAGAGTGATCAGGTTACTTGTCACATAGCTTTATGGTTATTTTAATCTGTCCAGGACAGTATATTTATGATTGAGATATGCTACCTATTGTGTTTTCTTTCTGGCTAGTAATGCAGTTTCAGCACGAAGTTATAGACATTCATAGAACCACAACAATAAGGTGTGTCTGAAAAGAAAAAGTCCTCATCTACAAGGGAATAATTAACTTTAAGCCGATAGACTTTGAGTTATTATTCTCACAGAGTTAGAAATAAAATTTTGCATCTGCCAATGGATCTTAAGTGCTCAAAGACTTGTGTTTTAAGATATTTTGGCTAAAATATCACAGAATAATAGAATTTAAAATAGGCTAAGAGATATTAGAAGTTTTGTGTATCCCAGAAAGGTTAAACGATATACCTGAAATCACACAGCTAGTTTCTCTATCCATTTTCTAGAACCCAAGGGAAATATACATTAATGGTTAATCATCCAAGATGGCTTGTTGGAGTAAAACACCCATGGAATGCAGAAAGTTATATTTAACGGTCACATATACAAAATTCGAGTCATTGCTATGATCTTATTAAACAAAATTCTGTCCACCACAAAATGGAAATAACCTTATTACTGAATAGAAAAAGAAAAAAAATATTGAAAGTTGCTTCTATTTTCATTAGCTACAGTGAACAAACCAAACCAAAACAAACACCCACACTCACTTCTCTTAAATAATTCAAGTGGGTAAGAGAACTGTGGAGGGGCTGTCTGATGCACGCACCTTGGAGTTCGGCTCCTGGTGGGCTGCCAATTCCATTGCTCCACAAGATGGCAGTGTCATACACAAAAGTCAGGCGAAGCTCCGACTTCAAATCAAAATGCTGCCAGCCACCTACTCCCACTGGGGAGTGGAACACGTAGGAAACATACAGAGGTACTCGAAGGGTCACGTAAGACTGCACTAGGTTTAGGACCTGAAACAATAAAATTATACCTATCAACACCATGATCCTGTGTTAACTAGAGGAGCCGATTTTGTACCAGTCAATCCTTACACTTAAATAAGGATTTCACATAAGTCACTGAGGAAAGGAAACGACAGCATTCATTCTGTAACATTGTTTTCCCCTCTCTTAACTTTGGATCAATTAAACCATTGTTACTAACCACCTTTATTTTCAGCAAAGGGTATGCAAAAGAAGCGCTTAGGATGAACATTATTTTGAGCATAGTATGCTCACACAGTCCTTTTGATTTTGTAGCAGCTTTATTAACATACAGTTCATATATCGTGGGCTGGGGATGTGGGCTCAAGTGGTAGTGCACTCGTCTGGCATGTGCGAGGAACTGTGTTCAATCCTCAGCACCACATACAAATAAAATAAAGATGTTGTGTCCACCGAAAACTAAAAAATAAATATTAAAAAATTCTCTCTCTCTCTCTTTAAAACAAAAACAAAAACCAGTTCATATATCATATTATTTAAAGTGGAAAAATCAGTAGTTTTTAATATATTCAAGGAGTTGTACAAGTATCATCACAACCAATTTTAGAATGTTTTTATCACCTGCCCAAAGAACCTGGTACCCATCAGCAGTATCCCCAACCCCCAATCCCTTCTACCCACAGTTCCCCAAACACTAGTCTACTTTTGTGTCTCCATGTATGGCCTCTTCTGGACATTTGGTATAAATGGATTCATACAATTGTGGCCTTTTGGAATGGACTTCTTTCACTTAGCATGTTTTCAGGGTGGCTATGTTTCAATACTTATTTCCTTTTATAACTGAATAGCCTCGCATTTGTGTATACATTATATTTTATTTATTCATTCATTAGTGGATGGGCATTTGGGTTGTTGTCAGTTTGGGGTTATAATGAAAAATGCTGCTGTAAGCTACTTTTCTTTTTAATTAAATAGAGGAAGATGAGACAAAGCAGTGACGATTTGTAAACAAACATATTTAATAATGACATGGAACATTTAAGATGACCTAAGAATAATTAGTTGCAAAAAATTAAATAATTAATTTCAATAAAGTGTCTTTATAGTTTTCCTCTTCAGTTACTTAGCAGGTGGACTGAGAGTAGTGGAGGTTAAAGTAATATTTATTTATTGAGCACTGATCACATTTCAGACAATGTACTAGATTCTCCCCCCAAAAAAGCTATTTAATATTTTCACTCTCCTCCATTATTATATTTATGTGTATGTGTGGGTGGTTGGATGGGTGGATAGGCAATGAATAGACAGAGAAAGAGATAGGAAAATCCTCTTGAAGAAATAAGGTACATTTCTCCCAGGATACTTTAAAGGTCCTGAGTGGCCCTACCAAAATTAGAATCCAGCTTCTGGTCTATGCTTTTTCTACTCTGACTATGATTTAGTCACATTCCAAACAAAGCTGACCACAGTCCAAACATCATCTAACAAAAACTATCATAGCTAATTCTCTGAAGAACAGCAGGACAAACCCGACTATTATCTTCTGTGCAAGTGGAAATGGACTTAGGTCAGGTCACACTCTTTAGAAGTTCAAATCCAGCTGTGAGATAATAGTCTCATTTTTTCTATGCCGAGCTGACAAGAGGAATCAGTACCCAAGTGAGCAAATAATTTCAATCAGGAAAACTCTAATATGGCATGCCACCATGGAGTTAATAGTGAACTCCTCACGTCACAAAAATGATCACGGGAATCACTCATACAAATATGTAAAATGAGAACCATCAACCAATAAGTGGATTCCCAGCTATGTAGAAGCTAACACTTCCCATTTGCTGTTAATCTGGGCAGCAAAGAAGGTTCCTTGCAATACAAATTCTGTGAGACACAGTTTTCCAAGAGTGGCAGTGTAATGGAGGGTAATTAAGTCAATCTGCGAGCAGTGGTCATTATGATTCATATTTCTTCCCGAGGTTTTCAAAAGCAACCAGAAATTCAGTTGTGAATTTCAAATTAAACTTTATGATTTTTGCCAATGGTATACTCTATTCACCAACCATTACTCAGTGTATTATTTTGAAGGGAATTGTTAACATTCACTTGCTATGAATAATTGGGATAGAACTCCATGACTAATTCTTATTTGATTTTGTTTGATTCTTATGGTGAATTAGAATTTGATCATCTCAGGACATGAAATTAGCATCTGATTGCATTTTCTGATTATCCTTGGCCAAGTCTTCTTTCTGTCTACTTAGAATCTCTGTCTTGAGGAACTGGAGCCTAAATGGAATGACCTTGATCCTCCAGGTCACCTGTTTTGTTTTGTTTTTTTTTTTTTTAATTGAAGCATGAGATGTAATCAATTTAACTTTAGAAGTCACTTTAAAGATAGCACTCAATTTCCTTTTGGCTTGCTGTAACACAGGAATTTTTAAGGTATTCGTTTATATTAAATGTGGCAAATCTTAAATGGAGACACAGTGAATGATTCCATGTGTCCTTGCTGACCTTTGAAGCTTTTTCAACAAAGGGAAACAACACTTTACATACTATATTTAAAGAGAAAGTGTAGAATCTAAATGCCCTGGAAAAGATAATATTAATGTCAAATTTATATTACTATTACTAAGTAGCAAGTATGTATTTGAGGAGTATATTATCTGCCTAAGAGAATGTCTGCTAATCAGTGTGAGATGCATAGAGAAAAGGACAAACAGAAAGAAAGACTGTGCCCCCAAAGAAAAACTGTACTAGTAATATTTTCTGAGGTGGGAACTAATGTTAAGGAAAATTGCAGTAGTTTTAATTCTTCGCTTATTTTGGGCATATAGTTGTAACTATCCAACTTACATTTTAAACTTCTCATAAAATAAGATATATAAATATGTGTGTGTGTGTGTGTGTGTGTGTGTGTGTGTGTGTGTGTCTGTTGTAAAATTCTCATATAAGTAAAGATACAAGAAGTATATATGTATATATACTAACATCCAAGTACATACACCAGTGTTGTTCCATAAAAATATATTATGAGTCACAAATATAATTTTAAATTTTTTTAGATACATTTGAAAAAGTAAAAAAAAGGTGAAATTAATTTCAATTATACAGTTAACTTAGCCCAATATATCAAAGATTACATTTTAATATGTAATCAATGTAAGATAATTTTTGGTAAGATATTCTACATTCTTTTTTACATGAAATCTTTGAAAGCTGGTATGTATTTTACCTGCACCATGGCTGGGGCTATCAGATTGGACGGTGTAGATGTAAACCTCTATCCTCAATTTTTTCAACTACCTCACATATATTCAAAATAAAAATCATTTAAAACTATTTTTTACCAGTAGGTACATTCTGCACCTTTATCTAAGATAGTTGGTTTGTATTTGCCTCACAGATTGAAAACTAACCTGATCTGAGGGCTATCACTGCTGGGAATTTTCCACTGGTTGAAATAGCTTTCTGTTGCTTCTTTGGTTGGCAGAAACATCTACATGTTGCATCAAGATGGTGGTGTTTGTGAATGTGGGAAAAAAAAGTTCATCAATTTCAATAACTCAGGTCTCCAGGTATGCATAGCACATGGTTTAGATCACCACTTTCACAAGTTAGAATTCTTAGCCATATTGTATGAACAGCACACATCTGGGAAGTCTTGGGAGAAAGAGACCTTGGCTTTTGCCTAATTCCTAGAATTTCTGAAAGTCTGTGTATCAGAGAGGCAGGTGAAAACCCTGGAACAGGTGTCAATATTGGTCCACAAATTCTTTTGAGGCAAGGAGCACTCTAAGGGATAGTTAGGATAAAAGAATTATAAATGATTTAAATGAGCAATAACAAAAGGATGGTTGAATTCAGTGTGATGGCTGAATTCAACCATACATATAAGTATCATGTAGTCATAGATTTGAAGAATGTTCCTTGTCGTGGCAAATGCCCATGTTAGGTTAAAAAGAAGAATACAAAATGTTATAATAACTGCACTTAAAAATGTGATGCATATTAAAAGGAGATTAGAAAAATATGTCTTTGTACAGCAATAGTGGAATAATAGGTAAGGTATTTTTTCTTTCTTTGTACCTTTTTAGTTCCTAGATGTCCACAATGATATTACTTTCATTAAAACACACACATGGTTAAAAAATTAATTGGTAAATTTGACAAAACAGGAAGCAACACAGAAAGTTTGTTAAAGTTATACTTTTTGGATTTCTCTTGCTATTTCTTGCAAAATAATTTAGAGCTTATCCTTAAAAGAGAATCAGTGTACTAAATGCAGAATAATGGGATGAAAACAGATGACCTCAATAAAGCATATTCTAGCCTCAAAGTCCATGTTTGAAAATCAAACACACCAGTAAAAAGAAGGCAAATTATTCATCAAACAAAGGAACTAGAATTTTTTTCTTTACTTTTATAAAATCATGTCATGTCTTCTCACAAATTCATTGCAATTTCATGTCTTAAGTACAAACTGTAACTGGGTTGCATTTCTGCAGCTTATTCATACACATTGAAGCATGTTATCAGTTGATGTTTACCTAACAAGATGAAAGTTAAGATTCTTACCTTGCAATCTAGCTGATAAAAGGTAAAATGAAGATCTTTTATTTTTTAAAGAACTTGTTTTCATGAGAAAATCACAAAAAATATCCGATGCTTTTAAAATCTTAGTTTAATGTTAATAACTATTTTGCATCAAGAGTATTTTTCATTGCATACCCAAACAACTTTATTATTATCATTTTTTTAATGAAACACAGGGCATACATAAAGATGGAATCAAATAATTTGTTTCATCTACATTTTTTTTCCTGTTATGGCTCTGCTTTTATATTTTAGAAACTAATGATTAAAAACTTTAGAACTTCAAAATTTCATTTTCTTGGCAAGTAGAATTCTTAACTTTTACACAAGTAATGGTCTGAGTCTTTTCACTTTGTATTGTTGAAACTGTAAGCTCTGTCTAGTGTCCTCTCCTGGTATCTGATATGTTCCTTGGCACAGATTCGGCGTTCATGGATAGTTTCTTTAATAAATGAACGTACAAATGAATAAGATGGCCAAAACTGATAAAATCTTGATAGCAGCAGCAGGTCATTGTAGTCAAACTGCATAAAAAAGTCGAACTTCATCACAGTTAACAGATAACTATCCTGGATTTTCCAGGTGATTCCTTCACTTTGGTAACTCCTCTTTATATGATAAATAATCTAAACTGGGTGGTTGATGAAGGCAGAAAACGCTTTTAGAATCTGTCAGAAACAAGATCTCTAATCACAGACACAGAGACAAGAACTTGGCAATATTTCAGGGTGCTAGCTCTAGCTACTAAGAACACATAAAGAAAAAAATCAGTTCCCCATCTCATAGCTTCTGGCAGAAGCAATTACAGGTTAATAAAAGTTGTTTGCACAGTGATTACCTTAACCTAAAATGCCAAGTCTGGGCTGGGGATGTGGCTCTAGCGGTAGTGCTCTTGCCTGGCATGTGCGGGGCGCTGGGTTCAATCCTCAGCACCACATAAAAAAATAAAATAAAGATGTTGTGTCCACCGGAAACTAAAAAATAAATATTAAAAAGTCCTCTCTCTCTCTTTCTCTCTCAAATAAATAAATAAATAAAATGCCAAGTCTAAGAAAGGACTAGAAAGGGAAATAATGTCTGCTAGGTGCTTGGCCACGTCTCTGTGGCTCTGCAGAGGACAAATATACCTGCTTGTACAGCTTACAGAGGAGGCTGATAAAACCACTTGAAATGAAGCTACTCAAAAGCACACATCATGCACACTGAGGGCTCCAATTTATTTTTGCCTGTTTTCACATTCAACATGCAGAAATGTGAGCGGTTGGAAGACTTTCATGAAATTCTAAAGTAGAATCTGTTCTCTGCGCCTTTCCTTTGCTTTTCTTCAGGTGCCACCACATGAAATATGTCTGCATTTAAAATTGAGATGTCTGCCCTTAGAGGATCCACTACTGTTGGGATGTGGGTTTGCTCCATTTTATCAACAGTGGGTGTGAACATAACCTGGTGCATATTTTCATGATTGCTAACGGGCAGCATTCTTGTATCAAGAACAAAGGGAAACATTCATTTGGCCTCCTTGCAACTGCATCTGTGACCATATCCATTCTTCACATTCACTCACTCAGTTAAATACCCAGATAAGCATTATGATGTGGTTACGAGCCTAGGCTTACTAGCTACATGAACTCGGGCAAGTTACTGAAATTCTCTCTGCTTCAGCATCTTATCTGTAAGGAGGGGACAAAAATAGTACTCATCTCATAGGGTTGTTGTGAGATTAGCATGAGTGAAAATATACAAAGTATTTAAATGAATGGTGGATTCATAGTAAATATTAAATATATGTTAGCAATTATGATTATTATCATTGTTGATTGATTATACTATTATTAGATATTTCATTTTCTTCTCTAGAACCCAAAATCGAATCGAGGAAAAGTAAGAAAATATCTCAGCAGGTTAGCTTTCTTCTACTTTAATTTTTATTTTCTACTCCTTTACCTATATGCAAGCAATATGTATGTGTGTTGTGGGGACAATGTGGGAGAATATCAATGGATATTGATAGTGGAGAAATACAAGTCAAATTCCAAGGAAGAAAGTAGGGTCAGGTGGGTTATGCATTGCTATGCTTCAGCCCATAGCAACATGTTTTATGAACTTGTTTTACCAGTTAGATTAAACTGATCATTTTATAATTTCATAACAAGGTCCTGAAATCTCAATGAGTTACACATAATCTGTTCATCTCTATGATGTTGATCATCATGGTGTATGCTATTAAATTTATTTTCAAAAATGCCTACATAGAAGAATCCCTTCAGAAGGAACTTATACAAGCTGGTTATCTACTGCAGAAGGTAAAACAAATTAGTTCAGAACTGGGTGCTGTCACAATTTTCATATCATGCTCTTTCTTTTTCCTAAGTATTATGTCACATATGCCTTTTGATCTGGTGGAATGTAACTGAAATCTATAGTTGCCAGGTAGCTTAACTACAGAAGCAGAGCAATGACTCTTCTGGTCAGTAGAGGTCATGAGAAGAAAAAAAAAATGTTTTAAACTTAAAGAATTCAATAGAGGAATTGGAATTTAAGAACCAAGAAAAGAAGAGTCAGTTTAGGTGAGCATATATAGTCTGATGTGTTCTGAGGATCGAACACTTGGAGGGCAAGCTCTGCATTCAAAATGACCTTGACACATTGGAGAACTCTACAGACACAAAGGAATAAAGCTTAGGCAGGATAAGTGCAAGGCTTTAAGTAGAAGAGGCTGGCTGAGTCACTTATATAAAAGACAAGACAATGTTGCCATTTTATGGAGAAGACAGAAAACATCCCATGACTTGACCAATTTCCTGAGAACAGAGCAATCAGAAAAGAAGGCAGAGTGGTTCAATAATGGATTTAAAGATAGGCTCTGCGAGGAGGAGCTAAAGGAACTAGAGAGATTTGATCTATAAAGGAAACTTTTTGAGATAGAGTTAGTAAAATGAACCTTTGTTTTCATTCTGGGGATAGGATATTTTTTCTTTACTTTTTTTTTTTTTTTCAGGTGACAAAGACAGGTTGGGACAGAAGGAAAGGAAGAGCTGTCATTTATGAGGGCTTAAGTAACTTGACCAAGGAAACACAGGAAGAATATATTAGAACCAAGTTTGAGTCTCCATTAGATTGATCCCAGTATCCAGGTTTTGTACCACTATTTCACGTTGACTTTATGTTGGTGTTTTTTATTTGGCGTTTCCCCTTATTTGTGCAAGTTACCAAGTTACTGCTGTTAAGATGAAGTCTCACGACCTTGAGTTCAAAGGCTCCAGACATCACATGTGGCTGCTCAGTTCAACATCAACACCAGCAGAGCTTGTCAAGTCCACAGCTTTGCCATGGGATTAAACTGATAGTGAGTTATCACTGGCTTTTCTTTTTCTACTACTCGCTTTATATTTTAACACCTTAGGAATGAAGCCCAAAGGAATTTAGGTACTATCGATTCCATTAGGAATTGAGCCTCATCCTGGTTAAATCTTGAAAGATTAAAAAGTTATATTCTGCATACCCCTTACTACTTTAATGTACAAACCTACTTTTATAACTCTTTATTCAGTCCAAGTAAGACAGAGCATTGCTTTCAGTTCAAATATGCATCACAATCTTAACCTATACTCAACAGATTTAGATTTTCTATTATAACCCCAATGGAGACCTTGCTTTCTTATGATTTTTTTTTTTAAGTATTGGTGATCAAACCCAGGCCCTCCTGAATGCTAGGCAAGTGCTCTTCCACGGAGTTACCTCCGTAACCCTTCTTTTGTTTTTATCTTGCTACAAGGTCTCCCAGATTTCCCAGGCTGACTTTGAACTTGGAATCCTCCTGCCTCAGCTTCTCAAATGGCTGGGATTAAAAGACCACACACCCAAACTGACTTTTCCTTATCATTTTAACATTTTTTTTTGATGTTGGTGGTGGGAAGAGGACTTTGTGTACAAGTGTGTATTTTATGCACAAATGAAGAGAAATTGTTAATTGCAGTGGAGAAACAACAAAAATGTTTAATGAAAATGACTTTGACTATTAGTGATGGAGACATAAAATAGAGAAAAAGGGGAGAAAATTAGAAAGAAAAGAGAGGAGAAAGAAATAAGGGGAAGAGGAAGAGAAAGAAGAGGAAAGGAAAAGATAGTAAGGAGGGATAAAGACTGGACTTATCCTTGGGATTGTAAATCCTCATTTTAGATGATGTATGATACAATTTTGTAGGCATCTATACATCTATACCATATATGACAATGTTTACTTTAAGAGAGGTCAGTATTTGATTTTTAAATATCAGAGTTGTATGCAATTTCAGGCAATGGTTACACAGTGTTCTTCCCATACAAAACTAATGCTGCCTCTTATTTAAAAATATACCCAAATGACTTAAAATTAGCATATTGCCATGATGCAGCCAACATTGATGTTTATAGCAGCTCAACTCACAATAGATAAACTATGGAACTAAGTTGCAAACTGAACACTTATTTAACCTAGGTGAACGTCAACAGATGATTGGATAAAGAAAATGTGAGATATGAACTCTTTCATGTAGACACATAGACACACACACACATATACATACACACACACACACACACACACAAAATACCACATGATGAAATACTACTCAGCCTTAAAGAAGAATGAAATTATGGCATTAGCTGTTAAATGGATGGAGCTGGAGAATATCATGCTAAGTGAAATAAGCCAATCCAAAAAAACTGAAGGCCAAATGTTTTCTCTGATATGCAGATGCTAATACACAATAAGGAGAGAGTGCCAGGGAAGAATAAGTTACTTTAGATTAGGTAGAGGAGAAGGGGTATGGGAGTAGGAAGGATAGTAGAATGAATCAGACATTATTACCCTATGCATATATATGATCGGTGTGATTCTACATCATATACAATCAGAAGAATGAGAAATTGTACTCTATTATATATGATGTATCAAAGTGTATTCTACTGTCAGGTATAACTAACTAGAACAAATTAAGAAAAGAAGGAAAAAAATACATGCATTTTGACACAATGTTCCAGAAATAGGCATGGGTTTTCATGTCATCCATGTCAATTATCTGGTCCCACTTGTAACTAATAACCTCCATTATTAAGACTGGAGTTAAGATTTAGCTAAAAAAAAAAAAATTCTATTAACAGAACAAATCAGCTGGTTTATGCAGTGATGGAAGCTCAGAAGTCAGAAATCTGTACCTGTCCGTCCGTTCCAATGGTGCCTCCGCAGTCAGCTAGGAGCTCTGACATGTCATAGTAGCTGACAAACTCCCACAAACAGGCCTCTAGGTTGAGGTTCCGGTAGAAACGTAAGGTGCCGTTTCCTCTGAGAGGTGAGCTGTACTGGTAAGGATATGTCTCTCCAATGACTTCTGGATTTTTCGTGGCATCCGTCAGGAAGCCATGGTGGGTCTTCACCTCAGTGTAGTCCAGGAGATTGGAGCACTTGTGGTTCCCAACTCTGGTGCCATCGGGGCTGAGGGTCAGCTCGAAGTTGGAGAGCTCTCTAGTGGAGATTACCGGGAGCATGCCTACAAGGGAGCGTAGGAACCAGGGTTTTGTCTTCTTGTGTTTGGAACTGTATTAAATTTATCGGATTTTTGGAAATGTGTTAAGTTGATTTAATTCTAAAGAGTGCTGAAATTGTCTGACTTTTCAAAGCCGGGAGGAAAGAAGTCCAGAAAGTCACCAAAGGACTTGAGGCTCAAGTTGCAAACTGAACACTTTTTAAAGCTTTGTTATTTAGGAGGTTAAATCAAATAAACCAGATAATGAGGAGGAGCCCAAAACTCTGCCATGGGGCTTGCTTACCCAAGTCACCTACCGTCTATGTGTGGCATGGTGACTGTGAGCTTGATAAGGTTTGAGTAGTCTGGGTCCTCGGGGCCCGTGTAGCGCAATTTAGCTGAGAACGGTTCAGCCCCCACTACTCCAGGCACACGGGGTTGACAAAGCCCTGGAGGAAATCAAACACATTTATGCTGAAAGAAGATAATATCTAAAAAATATTTTAAAATAAATGTTATTATTTTTCTACATACTTCACGATTCCCTAGGGACTACTAGTTAAGAATGTGCATCCCAAGGAAGCTGAACACTACCAGGTGAGAGATCATCACAGCACACAGCTGAGTGGCCTCTTTACATTTCAGAGACTTTAAAAGGTTTGAGAAAAAGCAGCTGTTATTCAACATGACTTAATACGCGCCAGTCATTTTAGATCATGAACATATTCCAAAAATAATTTTAAATATATAGTACAAACAGAGATAGTAAAAAATGATTGAAAGCCAGTAGGAAAAAAGCATATTTAAATAAAGCAAATTTGAGTTTTACTCTAGAATAATATCCTAATGATTAGTTATAAAGTAGACATAATTTCCTAGTGAATAAAACTAAAAATGTGCTCTTTTTTTTTTTTTTTCCATCCAATGCCTAGGATGGAATCCAGAGTTTCATCCTTGCTAGGTGAAGACTCTAAAAAATGTTGTAATTTTAAAAACAAAAACTAACATCTCCTTAAAATCAGAGAGCAAATTGTATATACCGTAGGGTTTTTCTCTTTTTATGTAATTTGTTAGCATGTGAGACCAAGATGCTGGATTTTAATTTCAAGAAATATACAACTTCTTTTCTGTTTATACACAACAGAGAAAATAAATAGACATTTATTAGAATAGTGGTAAAATCAGAGGTAGGCCCCAGAATCTGGGCTTTCTCTTTTCTTAACGAGGACACTAATTTTAAGGTACTGTTTAATCTTTTTTTTTTTTTGAACCAAAGAATAGTTCAATTTTAAGAGAAATTTGAAAATCATACATCATAATCCATTTAGAAGAGAATGTTGATATCATATCAACAAAATATTTGATCCTGAATATATAAAGGTAGAAAGTGGTACTTTGGCATATATTACTTTTGTTTATCAGCAAAAGTACTTGTAGTATGTGTGTGCGGAGGCAGACAGGGGTGCTTGGGATCACACCCATACTAAGCAAGCACATTACCACTGGCTTACATTCCCAACCCTAAATGTGCTTCTGAATGCTGTATGCAAATAGAAATTTTAGAACTTGAATCATATACACATAACTTAAAAAATCTGATTTAGAGCTGGGTTGTAGCTCAGTGGTAGAGGGCTTATCTGGCATGCGTGAGGCCTTGGTTTTGATTCCCAGCACCAAAAATAAAATAAACAAAATCTAACTTAAAAGTTCTTGTGCAAAGTGAGGAATTAGTTTATAAAGTGGATTTTCTGTCTTTCCAGTGTTCTCCAGCCATATCCTACTCTCTATCCCTAATGCATTCTAAGCTCTAGCTCCAAACACAACCTCTCTTGTAATAAAAATGTATGAGCCTGCGCACACAACTCTCCACCTGTACTATCTTTACCTTCCTGTTCCCAGAAAACTCCTATTCATCCAACAACCAGCTGAGCTCCTTGTATGACACAGAAACCCCCCGTTTAGACATGGCCCTTGCATCCCATCCTGCTGTGTCTCCATCCTTCCTCCTCTTTTCTCATACGTTCCCCCATTTCTCTTCTGGTCACTCCTAGAATTCCATGTTCTTTCATGCTTCTAGAAGTCATCACTTCTGTTTCCAAAGTTTATTTTAAGCTTTTCCTCCATGAGGAGGCTTTCTTGATCCACCCAGGGCAGAACTAATCACTTCTGTATTTGCATTACAGTGTTTTTTCCAGACTCAAATTTATCTGTGTCCTCAACATTCCTACGGACTCCTGGAGGACTAAGATCTTGCCTTCTTTTCTTATATCACCTCAAATTGCTCACAAAATGAAGGACAAATAACTTTTTCTGATGCATATTTTTATAAAAAGTAGATTTTCATTTGGAAGTAGAGTAGTATGGAACACACTGGACATTTGGAAATTTTAATAATCATATATTAGACATATGTAACATTCCACCGCGTTCTGGTGATCTTCATGCGAAACACCAATGCCTTACCTTCTTCCCTGGCAATGGTAACGATAGGGCTCGTCAGCTCCAGGCCTTCATTCCCATTGGTGTTCACAGCACGAGCCGCACACTGCACCCGAGAGCCAGGCTGAAAGTATATGGAGTCTAAGGTGATCATCTTGGATGATGTAAAAAAGGTATCAAAGTCCACCTCTCTCATGGGGCTGGTCACACCATCAGGGCCAGCAGGAGCGCTAATCAGCCATCGGTAGCGGGTCAGAGTGTCATTGATGTTCTCACTTGCACAAATAGAGCCTGTTTTATCGTAGTCTGAATATTTGGGGTTGCAAGCCTATGAAAACAAATAATTGCATCAGGACCACAGTACACAACAATGTGGACAACATTCCTTTCAAGTCCTCTCAATCCTAGTGTTTTCAGTGCTCCCCACCCCCACCCCCACTTCCATATGCTGTTCATGTCACTTTCAAATTTCTATTCCCAGTCACGATAGCGTTTATGAACTGTTAAGCTTGATTTCAAACGGCATATGGGACTTTTCCACCTGTAAGCAGATACATGTAAAGTATCCAATCATATCATCTGGAACCCTCAGAGTAGTCAAATTATCCTTATCTCCCTCCACCTCCCCCCCCCACTCCATGGAAAAGGTGCTAAAGTCCATCTGTCCTGCAGGTGACTGAGGACCGTTAATCTGCTGTTGATAAGTGGCTCCCTTCCTTCCTGCCATGTCCAGTGGATTAGAGAGTTTTATTATTATTCTTTTGCCATGACTCTTACATTGGTTTCTTCCTTTCCATTCCCACCACCACCTCCTCATCTAATTCAGTTCTTTCTTTCCAGTCCAGTGACACATTACTGCCCTGCTAACTCTCCAACATCACCCCTCCAATCATGAGGTCCTTCTATGCAATAGCTCCCTGCTATCCAACCAGTGAAGTTCATGTAGAACCTTTATAATTTGGCATCAAATGGTTATGTATGCTTTCTTAATTCAATAAGCATTTATTGCCTACCTATTATATGTGGGTTGTTACAACAGGGCTGTTGTGATAATAATAAAAAAAAGCAAGTCACAGTTTTTGCTCATAAGGAGTTTATAATTTAGAGTCAAGGGAAGGCAAATTTAAAAAAAGTAATGATGACGGGCCATTTATTCTGCTCCTCCTCTGGCTGTAGTTTGTGTTTTGATCACTTACTTTTGAATGATCTTTCTTGAAATTATACCTGGCCATCCTAAACCTTCCTTAATAGATACAGCTGCAACTCTACTTCCTAATTTGCATCATTCCTATGATAATAATCACATCTTCTATTAGAGATACTGTCTTTTATGTATTTTTCTTTTTATTATTATTTTTTCTTTTTCTTTTCCTGCAGCACTAGGAATTGAAGTCAGGCCTCATGCATGCTAGGTGAGTACTCTACCACTGGCTTCACCCCAACCCCTCTTTTCCTTTTTTTTTTTTTTAAAGAATTGTGTGTCAAGTTCATGGTTTACCTGTTTTTCTATTAGTGACATACTCTGGGCTCCTACTTGATGTATACATCAGTTAATAAAACTTTATTAGGTAAAGGAAGAAAAATGGGAGCTCCGTTTAATGAATGTTATTATATTTTCTTCTTTAAAGGTCAAAATTTAAACCTTGGAGTATTTTCCCACTTATGATAATATTGATTAAAGTGTATAATTATCATAATTAATTATAATTTCACTCGGTTTTGTCAACTTCTTACTGTGACGCAGATGATGGGATAGCCGGACACAGGTCCTGCACTCTCCTTAGCTTTGGCAGTGTCGTCATACATCAGCAAGGACACGATTTGAGGGATAGAAGGAAAAGTGACATCTGCCATGCTGTTCATTTCTTCTATATACACAATGGCTTTGGTCACCTAGAAGGAAAAGTTAATTATAACTGATTAGCGAAATATTAGGTGAGACTTTTGGTGCTTCTACTATTCAGGGCAATACTCATGATGCTGGGCAAACTCATAGGATCATTGTGATAAGAACTGTGGAGCCACACCCCCTGCAGAGTGATAGAACTGGGGCCCTGACACCTGTCTCTTGTCTTTTGGCTCCAGTGGGGGACACCTGTTCTTGGGGCAGTAAATCCAGAGGTTGGTCAGTGGTCCCTGAAGTATTTGGGGTCCAAGTTCTTTTTCCCTTCTATTGTGATGGTAGTGCAAAATCTGTCCTGGGGTTGGAAAGTGGAAGTTCTAAGAAGTCAATTATTTGACAGTAGGAGGAAAGCTGCAGATACCCTGAGTGAAGGGAGACCCTCTAGGTCATGGTATAGGGTAGGACATGATGAAGTGGATACCGGTTAGAAGTAAAAGTCTAAATCAACAAAGGCCAGAAGGCATTTCCTGAAGCCCAGAGAGGAGACAGAAGCCCAAAGGGAAGATGAATTCCAGACATGAGGAATCTGAGCGCATCTGTACTGGGCAAGGTGACAGAAACATCTTACTTTCAATGCTCTGACTCCCAAATAACTTCCAGTGTCAAGTTCTTAAACCTAACCTTATATGAATAGATGCTCTGTGGCTTATAGAACGTTTACATCCCACAGAGCCATTGAAAGTTGGAAACACTGTAAGTCAGAAATGTATCTAACCCATGTGACCTGGTGAGCATCATAGCTTAGCAGCAAAGTGCACTGCAGAGACTCAGCTGTTCCTAATCACTTGGAAAAGGCAAAAGTCTAAATTTGAAGTATGAAACTACTGAATGCATAACAATTTTACAAAATTGTAAATTCAAAAAATTTTTAAGTTGAATCATTGTAAATCAAGGATTGTCTATGTACCTTTTTTTTTTTTTAGCTGTAGATGGACACAATATCTTTATTTATTTTTATGTGGTGCTGAGGATTGAACCCAGTGCTTCACACATGCAACGCAAGTGCTTTACCACTGAGCTACAGTCTCAGCTCCAGGGATTGTTTATGTACTTTTAAGAGAAGCTTTTATAACTGGAAGTGATTTTAGTGAATCGCTATTTCTTTCTCTAATCCATAAAAATAATAATAAAGATTCATTTTATGTGTAAAGACATAAAAAATGTTTGATAAAGATTTTCCATCCAAACTTATAAGATTATAAGAAAAATATAAAAAATATGACTTGAAAAAGAGTAACACAATGCAGCAGAAACACCTTCAAGCAATAAAAATGATAAAAACGATAAAAATGTTTTTAAAAATATTTTTCTCAATTTTCTCCAATTTGACTTCGTAGTAATGGGGAAATAAATAATAAAAGCAATCAAGTGAGTTTAAGCCTAGATTTTATTAAAATAGATCTGTTCCTAAAAGGACATGTAATTTAAAAAATTATTTTCAATGTAGAAGTCAGAATTCTGTGGAAATTACAATGAATTTGAAGACATCTGGCTGATGATACAATATAAATTATGTGAGTGTACAAAACCGGTTTTAGGACTGTAACAATTGGACATGAAACTCTGAGCATCCAATTCTAATCCAACTAGGAGAAATAGTGGGAATTTTGATGGTTAGTCAACTGTTTTGTGGGTTAGAATGTATGCTTTAATGAGTTGTGGTGCTGAATTAATATCTCATCTTTGTACCAAGATGATGCTGTTTCTCAGTATTCCACGTTCAGCCACTACTGAGTGACATGGGAATGGTACAGTTTATCATATGGGCCTCAGTGATTCTATGCCTGAAATTTCTATAAACATGATTTGTCAAAAACAGATAGAATTCCCTGCTTATGATCTAATCAGAACAAAATTTATTTCAGACGGGGAAAAGGATTATGTACGTCCCTTTCATGTAAGGCTTGTATAAAGTCTCATTAGTTTATTGTATACTATTTGATTTCTTAAATGCATTTGCTGGCCATGAGTTATAAACATCAAATTACTCACCTGGGTCTCTGCTATCATATTTTCATCAGGTTTTAAGTGAACAGTGAAGGCCTCTCTCATCTCTCTTACCCCATCGAAGATTACTTCAATTTCAACAATGTGCTGAGTTTCTCCTTCCTTAAACTCAATTTCTACAAATGCAAAATGACAGATATAAAATTTTTGAATGAGTAAGAAAATTTTTAAACAAGTCTTTTTGACTGTGGTATACAATGAAAAATACATTTTACCTTGTGATCCAGTAAATTTGTGTGTGTGCGCGTGCGCACGTGCATATAGGTGCCAAAGCACAAGATTAACAAACATCTCTTATTTTTTATATTGTACTGTAATATATTCTGTTCTGTCCTACTTTAATCTACCCTGCTCCCCATTTCTCTACACAAAAGGAAGTCCTAATTGTATATTTCTTCTAAATTGATTTGTTGATTTACAATTTGAAAAATAATGCTGAGTTATGGTGCAATTAATAGTTTTTATACTGGGATATAATCAGACAAACTCACCTCTCATTTCCCAGAATTCCTAAACCCATAGCATCAAGGGTATAATGGTGTGTCAGTAGTATTTACTTTACATGTATATAGACAAACTGGATAAAAAAATTGAGTTTTCAAATGCAATATAAAATTATATTTCAAAAGTATTTCTTTTTGCTTTTTTTGAAACCTAGAAAAGTTACTACAGATAAATGTTAGTGACTTTTTCCCTTACCCTTTTCCTTCTCACTAAAAAGAATTGCTTTATTATCATGAAAGTTAAATCAAATTATCAGAATCCTTTTTTTAAACCGTTTCTTTACAAATTTAAAAATTTTCATATCATTGGATTTTATTGAACTCATTATTGTGCCATTGGCCATATGTTAAACTTGAATACACAATTTTGTTGGCTTTTAAAAAAATCTTTCAAGAAACTGGTTTAGAAGAAAAAAATATAAAGAGTATAAAGCATAATCATTCAAATTAGAGGAGATAAGAGTTGCTTTCTGATGTTATTGCATCAGAATCCTATCAATTATAAATTTATAATTCTATCAGTTATAAATTCTATCAATTGTTCTATAAATTTAGAGTCTGGCAGGAAAAAAAATGCAACTCTAGAATATTTTTTTTCTACTTCAATTCTTTTATTATCAATGACAAAGAAAACTGTTTTCTTTAAAATCGCATTTGTGAGTCAGACTTCTTTACAGTTAGCTCTGTTTCTAGAGGTGGCATCCCCCATGCCCTTGCCCCACAGCCCCAGCATGTTCTTCAACCCATCATTCGCAGGCTTCTCAGACCCTGAGAGAATTTATGGTTCTTGTTCCAAGGGATGAGAATTAATTCTGGCCCATTAATTTGTTTTTAATTTTAATTTTTTAAAATAAATTTTATTGCATGTATTTAATGTATACAACATGAGGTTATAAGATAATTTTCTTAATTAGACCTGTGTGATGTGACAATAAAACATTTTAGTTTCTGACACTTAAAAATTTAGGACTTTCCAAGGAAACTATGGGTTTTTGAGTTCTTTTTCCCCTTTCTGCACCAGGATAGTTAGGTGGTTATGATGGAACAGGCTTTTCTCAACAATGAATGTACTTTCTGGTTCGAGAATATTTCAATCATTCCATTTTCCCTTCATATTTTTGTTTTTTACCCATTTCTACTGTTTGTCCTGCCTTTGTGTTCATTCAGGTTTTTATAACCCTCTGAGTTATATAAACCAAAGCACTTCTTATAAGAAGTTAAAACAAAAAACTTGTTTTGAATATTTAAATTGTTGTTTTCTGATAGTACACTTGCTAGATGACAATCAAAGCTTCTCAGATACACTTTTCTGAATCTGTTACTAAATTTTCAGCGCACAAAAATTTTCAGCCTTTCTGTTTAATTTTATCTGCTTATTTGCATTAGACTGATCCTGACTTAAGCCTTAAGAAGAGAAATTAGAGGATGTTTCAGGAAAAAAAAGTCCCTTTAATTTTGATTGTAAACATTATAAAAGCACGTTAACTTTTATGGGGCAAAAGCCACAGGTTGGTTTAATATTATTTAACTTTTCTCTGAATTCATTTATCAGTCCATTACATAGTTATAATTTTGTTCCTGTTTTAGACAAAAGAATACCTTTAATTCTTAGAAAATCTTTCTATGAAAGGTCATACCTTTAATTTTTAGAAGACATTTCCTTTATGTAAAATCTGCTCTCATCATAGAAAAGACTGACTGTAGATTTTTATAATTCGTAGCTAATCAGTTTTGTTTATCATCTTTTGCATTCTAGGGGATTTATTTCAATTATATAGAGAATGATCTGAGGATAACTTTGAATTTCTATAGTGGTTTATCTAATGTTCACCATACATTTAAAAAAATACAAACACCTTTGTAGAAGATGGTATTTTTTTCTATGACTTCATTAACTTTGTTACTGATTCAGTTCACACCCATTAGTCACTTTCTAAATTTTCTTAGCAAATTAGAAAATCAATATGAATGCCTGAAGTGCTAGGATGGTCAAAAACTGATTACTGGTAGTGAGAGGTAGAAAAATATAAACATGGTGGATAAGCAAAACTCCAAATAATTCATAAGCCTAATTTTGGATGCAAGTCTAATGTTTAGTCTGTCAGTAAATAAATTAGAAGCGGGGGTGGGGTGGGGTGGGGGGTTAGGAGGAAGAAATAGAGGGACAGATAAATCAATTTGTTTTGACTATTCATAAAAGTAAGAAATAAAATGATCCAATAATTTTCAGAAAGAGAAAGGAGGAATGGACCCAACGAGGCTCTTACATTCCAGAGAACTCAGGGTCCCTTTCACTGTCCTCTGTTAGCACAAAATTTTCTAGCTTTAGATTTTTATTGTGGGTGTTCTCTAAAACAGACTATCATCATGGCCAATAGGAAATTTACAGGAAAATTATTATTTAATGTCTGATCACTAGATGGAGATAAAATCAGAAGAAAGATACCAAATAGATCATCTGGGTCTTCTACTCAAAATTTCCCCAAGTCCTACTACATATATCCTGCAAATCAAAAGAAAATACTAGAAATAAATTCTGTTCTTTATTTTTCTAAAGAAGGTGAATTTAGAAGAGCGGCTGTATTTGCATTTCAGCTGAAGCTTTTCTTCTTCTCAAGGGCATAGCACCAACACACGGTGCTGGCATGATCCACCTGGTGACAGGCCCTGGGAGCCCCGTACCTTCTGACACAGGGTGATAGTCTTCTCCGGAGGTGGCTGAGCCATCCTTGGTGTGGACTCTAACAATGGAGACCTTAGAAGTGTCTCCTTGGCGAATCACTGGAATTTCAACCACGACTGACTCTCCTGGTTCTTTGGGTTCTGTGACGCTAAATTTGGTTTCTCCAAATTTGATAATAGTCTCTAAAATTATGGAAAACAGACAGATTAAATTGTTAGTTAGAGGAACACTTTTCTTCCATGTTTCCTTCCATGTGGGAGGAGAGTAATTACTATTACATCCTGGCTTCTCTCTGTCCCCTCACTCAATGTTAGTTTCGAGTGTGTAAAGTGAAGCTGCTAAGTTAGCTCAGCTCCTTTCTGGGAATTAACCAACCCCCAAAGAACATGTGCTCTGGGATGTCCCTTTGTGCCATAAATATACAGGAGCAAACCACTGGCAAGGGGCAGGCAGGGAGCAGACTGTTGGCCCAGGAATACTTGTACTCAAAGTGTGTGTAAGAAGAGGTCCAGGGATGAATGGCTTCCTTATCTAGATATAAGCCATAGTCTCCCAAATCAACTTTATCAGTTTGAATTTCTTCTTTCTTTTTTTTTTAGTATTATTATTTATTTTTATTATTATTTTTATTGCTGTGCTGGGGATTGAATCCA
Source organism: Callospermophilus lateralis (assembly GCF_048772815.1). Taxonomy (NCBI): domain Eukaryota; kingdom Metazoa; phylum Chordata; class Mammalia; order Rodentia; family Sciuridae; genus Callospermophilus; species Callospermophilus lateralis. The sequence goes on from NC_135316.1 coordinate 78,455,558, forward strand.
GGGCCTTGCTCATGCCAGGGAAGCACTCTACCATTGAGCCGCATCCCAAGCCTTCAAACTTTATCAGTTTTAATGATTTGTTTTGTTCTCCATTTGTCTTAGTCTTTTTCTTATTTCTCATTTGCTTTCAAATCTTACTCAGCCAGTGGGGGTTATTTTCTGAGCTGCCTAAAACCTCAACAGGGATGGATTTCACAGCTGAGCATGAGCAACGACTTCTTACTATCAGCATCGTCTCGGATCCTTATCAGAGTTTCATTCTGTTCACCAACTGCAGCCCCAAAGGGAGAGCTGCTTTGCGGAGTGCCAAGTACCAGGCGGAGCTCTTCCACCTCCTCGTAGAGTGTGTCGTCCATCAGCTCAAGGACACATGGCTTTTCAATCTCACCTGGAACAAATAACAATAACAGCAGGTCAGTCACATCCCATAGGCCAGGAGCCATATGTCACCAATTAGAATGAAACATCACAGGAGCAGGGATGTTACTTTCCCCTGTTGTCTCAGGGGAAGGAATAGTATTTGGCATGAAATAAGCCATCAAAAAATATTTGCCGAATGAGTGAATAAATGTTTAAACACATGCTATGACTGACCTTATTCTCGTACAGGGAATTTTCTTAATGTCTGCTTTAAATTCTATCACTCATCTTAGAAAACAAAGAGGAAAAAGAGCATATGCCAATTTTGCCGAGGAATTTCTAGCATTCTGATTAGGAAACAAATTTAGTGGATTTGTATTAGTTGATTATCATTAATTTGACCACAAATTAATGATAGCATTATTTTTCTAGTATTATTAACTTTTGTCTTATTAAATAAAGCATTAAGTCAAGACCAATTAGGTCCCAGCCTCTAATGAATAGAGCCAGTATTATGTCCTAAATTTTCCTTCATCTCATTAATAATTTTTAAAATGATTTTTAATGGCAATGAAATATACTATAGTATAGATGTTCAAATAAATAGTTCTCTAATTGTTGGCCATTTATTTAAGTTATTTACAGTTTTCCCTTATAATAAATATTAGTTTGTGACAAACATCAGCATAAGTAAACATTTTAACACATATTATTCTTTAAGAATATATTCTTATAATTACTGGATCAAAATAATAAAATAGTTTAAGGCTCTGAATACATATTTAAAATGTGAAATTTATTTCATTTCAAAATGAAGTTCAATTCCCAGTATTGTGAGATATGTTCATTTGATATGTTCTTGTCCACCTACTTAGTTGCAAATAAACAATATAGCACTTCCTTAGGAATCAGTGAGTTAATACAGAAACCCAAAGCACATTCATTCAACCTGTTACAGCTGCTTCATCTTATCATTGAGTGCATGTGAAAACACCTCACAGGCTTGTTGAAGACAAGGCACTTGTATTTCCCAAATGCATATTTCCTAACAAACACTTGCTTTTCTTAAATTCCATATGAAAGTTTCAAGCTCTGATTTACCAGGGAGGAATGTGATGATGGAGACGTCAGTGTTTGGGCGTTCTTCAAAGTCCATCATCACCTGTGCGGACCCCTGCCGTGTATAGCATCGCACTGAAGACCTGTACTGGATATCTCCGCTCCTGTGGATCATGGCAGCTATATGCCCATCACTTTCGCTGCCAGTGTAAACTCGTTCTTTGAATTGCATCTTAGGCACTGCAAAAACAAATAATCTTATGGATCAAAGTTAACAGAAATTTCCTCAAGGAACATGGCATTTTGAAAGATGAGGTACAGTGGAAAGAATAAGAGAAAAGAAATGAGAAGGTTGGGATCTGAGTCTTTACTCAGTCATTTGCCTATGTTTTTAAATTGCAATCACTTAACTTTAAGATCTTTGGTTCCTTATCATCAAAATTTTGCTCTGCCTATTTTGTGGAATAAGGGTACACAATCAAATGTTAAAGTAGGTGTCATGATTTAGATATGTGGTGTCCCCCAAAAGCTCAGGTGGGAGACAATGCAAGAAAGGTCAGAGGTGAAATGATTGGGTTAGGAGAGCCTTAACCTAATCAGTGTGTTAAACAGGGGATTTCAGAATTTCTTGGTATGAAGAACACTAAATATTATGCATTTATTTACAAAAGGTTCATGCAGACCATGTTGAGAAAGTTGACAATGAGTGTGCACATATATAATTTTTAGGTGGCACATAAATTGGGTCAATTACATATAGGTCTCATTGGCAAGCACTTTCCTCTAAGCATAATCAGAATCATCATGGTTGACATGTTCAGAATTCCCTTGTGATGATGCCTCAGAGAGCTCTGCCATGTGTTTATCGGCCGGTTGTCACAGAGCAATATATTTGGCACTGTATTAGGGAAATCTGAGAAGTGGTTGGGTGAGGGAAATCAAAGTGTCTTGTGGTCTTGTGGTCTTATGAAGTAGAAAAAGACCATTGAGTAATGGTCTGCACAGCTCCATGGAGTTCTACCCATTTGTTGTGAGGAAATTCTTGGGACACAAACAAAATACTGATGACAACACCACTGTTTTCTTTGAAATTTGAGAAGTCTAAAGGATTTCTTCTAAGACTTATTCTATCAAAATGATAGGAGAAGAAAGAAGGGTGGGGCCTGCTAATGTATATGCATGGGCTGCACCTGTGTCTATCACTGCCCCTGTCACATTCACACGTTGAAGTCCTAACCTTCAGAACATTAGAATGTGACTTTATTGGTAGGCAGGGACTTTACAGAGGTGATCAAGTTCAAATAAGGACATTATTGTGGGTCCTACTCCAAGATGACTGGTGTTCTCTTAACACAGAAAACTGGACACAGAAGATGATGTAAGAGACAGGAATAAGAGGGCCACCTCCTAGTCAATGAAAGGGTTCTGGAATACCCTTCCTTTACAGAACTCAAAAGGGACCAACACTGCTAGCACTTTCTGGCCAATGGCTCTAAGGAAATCAATTTCTATTGTTGAAGTCCTTTAGTCTGTAGTCTTTTATAATGGAGGCTCTGGTAGATGAATATAGGAATACATAGCTTATTGCTCTACTTGTGAATTATATAAACCCTGGCATATCATTTTATATTTGTAAAATTAACAGGCACTCACAGTCTGAGACAGAGTCATTTATGAACACCGTGGCTTTGTTGGGCTCCCCAAGGGCAGCATTCATAGGCATACGAAGTACCAATTCAAATTTCTCGGTTCCCTCCAGCACTGGTTGTCCAAGGTCATCCAGAATGATAACACGAACAGTCTGCATGTTGACTCCAGGTGCAAAATCTAAATTGCGACTGATTCCCACATAGTCTGTTCCAGCTATGAGAGTAACAAAAGGATTATTCAGTTAAAAGATATACAAGAAATAAATTTATATACATATATTTTATTAAAAATAGAGACAAGCATAATAATACAGAAAAATATCTTAATGAAATGCAAAAGATTAGTAGTATCCACATTGACTGTTGAGGGGGTGAATCAAAGATCAGGTTTTAAACTGAATCTATGTATAATGGTTGAACTTTGGAGTCGTTATTTTAGCTTTCTGCAATATGGTTCCTCTGTCTTTATTAGAATCCTCTAATGGAGCTAATAAAAATCAAATCTATATGACTGTACACATGGTGTGACACTACATAGTGTACAACCAGAGAAATGAAAAGTTGTGCTGCAATTGTGTACAATGAATCAAAATGTATTCTGCTGTCATATACATAATTAAAATAAATAAATTAATTAATAAAAAATCAAATCTAAAACAATCAGCAGTGTCAATCAAATGTTAAATTTAATATAAATTATTATATATGAATACAAAGCATTTTTAAATATTAGTTAAATATCATACTTCTTATTTCTATATTTCTGGAGCTACCATAGAACACCCTGTTTAGGTGCATGGTTGTCTGTTAGATACAGCAATATATTTCAGGTATGAGCTGCTGTCCCCTACCCCTACCCACACTCGCCCCAGGAAACAAGAGCAAGCTTCTGTTCCAAAGATTTATTTGATCTTTGATTTAATATTTTTCAGACCATGAAGTGTTGGTATTTCCATTAATATCTAAAGTAGCGGGCTGGGGTTGTGGGTCAGCGGTAGAGCGCTTGCTTAGCATGTGCGAGGCCCTGGGTTTGATCTCAGCACCACATAAATATAAATAAATAAAACAAGGGTATTGTGTCCAACTACAACTAAAAAATAAATATTAAAAAATCTAAAGTAGCTAAAAACGAAACTATCTTTTAATCTTTAGCCACTACATCTATAAAGACTTAAAACTAGAGGAAAGTAATTCAGCATTATTGCTTCTGTTTTCATACTTTTTGCTGTTCTAATTCTTGTTTTGTACCTACTTTACTTCCAAATATGCAACTTTCTAAGAGTATTTGTCTTTAATTCATTTCAAGACTTTTCTTTATTTTCTGGGGCAGGGGTTGTAGCTTAGCATGCTTCATGCATAAGGTCCTGGGTTACATCCCCAGTGCCAAAAACAAAAATCAAAAGCGAAATAAAATAAAACAACAAAAAAAATTTATCTCCTTGTAGTTCTTTTTCTATTTTCTTTGCCTCCATTTCTTACATTTTATTCTCATTTGTCTTTCCCTCCCTCCAGATTCTGATTTGAATTTTTCTTTCAAAAATAAAAAATTTGAAAACAAATAAATAAAAAATTGGCTAAACAACTGTTTACTGAATACTTGCAGTATGCAAAGCACCACACTAGTTCCACTGCATTGAAAAAGATAAAACTTAGTTGACTTTTGAAAATGGCATGCATGAATATGTGATGTGTATATGACATATGTGTGCACAGTTCACACATTCCTAACACAATGATGAATCTATGTATATGCGAGAATTTGTATTGTTGGTTGACTAGAAAAAAGAAAGGAGCTGGGGCTGGGGCTCAGCAGTAGTGCACTTGCCTGGCATATATGTGGGACTGGGTTTGGTTCTTGGCATCATATATAAATAAATAAATGTCTATCAACAATTAAAAAAAAAAAAAGGAAATCTTGAACCCTATGCTTGCCCTAAATTTATGATCAGCTTTTTGGGATATAGATCTCAGAATGAGAGAGAAGCATGTAGTAGTTGGGACAGTTTGTACAATATAGTATGAAAAAGACTTTGGGTCTTATGTACTTCTGGGGACACTTGGTTAAAATAAGGAGGAAGTCAAATTAAGATGCATGACATGTCTTCAGATTTCTGTGAAGGCAGACAGCATTACTGTTGTGCGTGTAACTTAGCAACATTCAACCATGTTAGATTTCCAAAGTATAAAAAATCAGCTCATGTGAATATAGGCATTAGAATTTAGAATATCACTGTTTAGCTATTGTGAAGTCAAATGTGGGCATGCATGTATCACTGTAGTATTACGACTTTAATTCTTTAGGAAAAATACTGAGGAGTAGTATATCTGGGTCAATACTGTGGTTCTATGCCTTGTCTTTTGAGGATGCTCCATACAAATTACATAGTAGTTGTACTAATTTACAGTCTCGCCAACAGTGTTACTTTTTTTCTATATCCTCTCCAGCATTTATTTTCTTTTTTAAAATTCTAATTTGTGATGTATGACAGTAGAATGCATTACAATTCATATTATACATATAGAGCACAATTTTTCATATCTCTGGTTGTACACAAAGTAGTCACACCATTCTTGTCTTCATACGTGTACTTAGGGTAATGATGTCCATCTCATTCCACAGCCTTTCCTACCCCTATGATCTCACCCTTCCTCTACCTCCCCTTTGCTCTATCTAGATTTTGCCTAATCCATCCATGATCTCCCCCAACCCCATTATGAATCAGCATCCTTAATATCAGAGAAAACATTTGGCATTTTTGGGATTGGCTAACTTCACTTAGCATAATATTCTCCAACTCCATCCATTAACCTGCAAATGCCATGATTTTATTCTCTTTTAATGCTGAATAGTATTCCATTGTGTATATAGCATACATTTTCATTATCCATCATCAAACTAAGGGCATCTAGGTTGTTCCACAGTTTAGCTATTGTGAATTGTGCTGCTAGAAACATTGATGTGGCTGTGTCCCTGTAGTATGCTGTTTTTAAGTCCTTTGGGAATAAACCTAGGAGAGGCATAGCTGGGTCAAATGGTGGTTCCATTCCCAGATTTCCAAGGAATCTCCATATTGCTTTCCATATTGGCTGCATCAATTTGCAGTCCCACTAGCAATGTATGAGTGTGCCTTTTTCCCCACATCCTCACCAACATTTACAGTTGTTTGTATTCTTAATAGCTGCCATTCTGACTGGAGTGAGATGAAATCTTACAGTAGTTTTTGATTTGCATTCTCTAATTGCTAGAGACGTTGAACATTTTTTCACATATTTGTTGATTAATTAATTGTATATCAACTTCTGAGAAATGTCTGTTCAGTTCCTTGGCCCATTTATTGATTGGGTTATTTGTTTTTTTGGTGTTAAAGTTTTTGAGTTCTTTATATATCCCGGAGATTAGTGCTCCATCTGATGTGCATGTGGTAAAAATTTGCTCCCCAAATGTAGGCTCTCTATTCAACTCACTGATTGTTTCTGTTGCTGAGAAGCAGCTTTTTAGTTTGAATCCATCCCATTTATTGATTCTTGATTTTGGCCCTTGCACTATATGAGTCTTATTAAGGAAGTCAGGGTCTAATCCCACAGGATGGAGATTTGGGCCTAATTTTTCTTCTATTAGGTACAGTGTCTCTAGTTTAATTTCTAGGTCCTTGATCCACTTTGAGTTGATTTTTGTGCATGGTGAGAGATAGGAGTTTAATTTCACATTGTTGCATATGGATTTCCAGTTTTCCCAGCACCATTTGTTGAAGAGGCTCTCTCTCTTTTCTGCAGTGTATATTTTTGTCTAATATACATAAATATTATATGTATAATATAATGTATAATATATAACTGTATATATGTGGGTTTGTCTCTCTGTCCTCTACTCTGTACCATTGGGCTACAAGTCTATTTTGGTGCCAATACCATGTTGTTTTTGTTACTATTGCTCTGTAGTATAGTTTAAGGTCTGATATACTGATGCCACCTACTTTATTCTTCTTATTAAGGACTGCTTTGGCTGTTCTGGGTCTCTTATTTTTCCAGATGAATTTCATGACTTCTTTTTCTATTTCTATGAGGAATGTCATTAGGATTTTGATTGGAATTGCATTAAATCTGTATAGTACTTTTGGTAGTATGGTCATTTTGACAATATTAATTTTGCCTAACCAAGAGCAAGGTAGATCTTTCCATCTTCTAAGGTCTTCTTTGATTTCTTTCTTTAGCGTTCTGTAGTTTTTTGTTGTAGAGGTCTTTCACCTCTTTTGTTGAGTCCCAAGTATTTTATTTTATTTTGAGGCTATTTTAAATGGGTAGTTTCCCTTTCAGAGGATTTGTCACTGACATACAGAAATGCCTTTGATTTATGGGTGTTGATTTTATATCCTGCTACTTTGCTGAATTCATTTATTAGTTCTACAAGTTTTCTGGTGGAATTTTTTGGGTCTTCTAGGTTCGAATGTTGAACCAACCTTGCATCCCTGGGATGAACCCCACTTGATCGTTGTGCACTCTTTTTGATAGGTTTTTGTATTCAATTTGCCAGAATCTCATTCAGAATTTTTGCACCTATGTTCATTAGAGATATAGGTTTGAAGCTCTCTTTCTTTGATGTGTCTTTGCTTGTTTTGGAATCAGGGCGATACTGGCCTCATAGAATGAGTTTGGAAGTATGCTGTCTTTCTCTATTTTATGAAATAATTTGTAGAGTATAGGTATTAGTTCTCCTTTTTATGTCTTGTAGAAATCAGATGTGTGTCCATCTTGTCCTGGGCTTTTCTTGTTTGGTAGGCTTCCGATGGCATCTTTTATTTCCTTGCTTGAAACTGATCTGTTTAAATTGTGTGTATCATTCTGATTCAATTTGGGTAACTCCTATGCTTCTGGAATTTGTTGATGCCTTTGATATTTTCTATTTTATTGGAGTACAAGTTTTCAAAATAATTTCTAATTATCTTCTGTATTTCTGTAGTGTCTGTTGTGATATTTCCTTTTTCATCACGTATGTTAGTGATTTGAGTTTTTTCTTCTCCTCTCTTCATTAGCATGGCTAAGGGTTTGTCAATTTTATTCATTTTTTCAAAGAACCAACTTTTTCAATTGTTTTCTTTTGTTTCAGTTTCATTGATTTCAGCTCTGATTTTAATTATTTCTTATCGTCCACTAATTTTGGTGTTGGTTTGTTCTTTTTTTTCTAGGGCTTTGAGATGTAATGTTAGGTCATTTATTTGTTGACTTTTTCTTCTTTGAAGGAATGAACTCCATGCAATGAACTTTCCTCTTAGTACTGCCTTCATAGTGTCCCAGAGATTTCAGTATGTTGTATCTGTGTTCTCATTTACCTCTAGGAATTTTTTAATCTCCTCCTTGATGTCTTTTGCAACCCATTGTTCATTCATTAGCATATTATTTAGTCTCCAGGTATTGGAGTAGTTTTTGTTTTTTATTTTGTCATTGATTTCTAATTTCATTCCATTATGATCTGACAAAATGCAGGGTAGTATCTCTACTTTTTTGTATTTGCTAAAGTTGCTTAGAGGCATAATATATGGTCTACTTTAGAGAAGGATCCAGGTGCTGCTGAGAAGAATGTGTATTCACTCGTTGAAGGATGAAATATTCTATATATGTCAGTTAAGTCTAAGTTATTGATTGTATTATTGAGTTCTATAGTTTCTTTGTTCAGCTTTTGTTTGGAAGATCTGTCCAGTGGTGAAAGAGGTGTGTTAAAGTCACCCAGAATTATTGTGTTGTGGTCTATTTGACTCTTAAATTTGAGAAGAGTTTGTCTGATGAAAGCAGATGTTTCATTGTTTGGGGCATATATATTTATAATTGGTGTATAGTTCCCTTGAGCAGTATGTATGGTCCTCCTTTATCCCTTTTGATTAACTTTATCTTGAAGTCTACTTGATATGAGTATGGAAACCCCTGCTTGCTTTCTCAGTCCATGTGAGGGGTATGATTTTTTTCCAACATTTCACCTTCAGTCTGTGGATGTCTTTCCCTATGAGATGAGTCTCTTGCAGGCAGCAAATTGTTGGTCTTTTTTTTTTTTTAATCCAATCTGCTAATTTATGTCTTTTGATTGGTGAGCTTAGGCCATTAACATTCAGGGTTATTATTGAGATATGATTTGTATTCCCAGGCATTTTTGTTTATTTTTGATATTTAACTTGGTTTTTCCTTTGATTAGTTTTCCCCATCCTCTCTCTGCTGATTTTCATCATTATTTTTCATTTCCTCTTCATTGAATATTTTCCTGAGGATATTCTGTAGTGCAGGCTTTCTAATGTAAATTCTTTTAACTTTTATCTATCATGAAAGGTTTTTATTTCATCATCAAATCTAAGGCTTAATTTTGCTGGACATAAGATTCTTGGTTGGCATCCATTTTCTTTCAGAGCTTGGTATATGTTGTTCCATCATCTCCTGGCTTTGAGGATCTGGGTTGAAAAATCTGCTGAGATACAAACTGGTCTCCCCCTATAGTGATCTGATTCCTCTTGCAGCTTTTAAGATTCTATCCTTATTCTGTATGCTAGGCATTTTCATTATAATGTGTCTTGGTGTAGATCTATTGTAAATTTGTACATTTGGTGTCCTGTAAGCCTCTTGTATTTAATTTTCCAATTCATTCTTCATGCTTGGGAAATTTTCTGATATTATCTCATAAAAGAGATTGTGCATTCCTTTGGTTTGAAACTCTGTGACTTCCTCTATAACTCTTAGATCTGGTCTTTTGATGTTATTCCATAATTCTTGGATGTTCTGTTTATGGTTTCTTACTATATTCACTGTGTGGTCAACTTTATTTTCCAGATTATATACTTTGTCTTCATTATCTGCTGTTATGTCTTCCAAGTGATCTAGTCTGTTGGTGATACTTTCTATTGAGTTTTTATTTCATTTATTGTTTCATTAATTTAAAGGATTTCTGATTTCTTTTTAGAGTATCTCTTTCTTGAAGTAATCTTTTGCTACCTCTATTTGCTCCTTTATCTCTTTGTTGGTGTGATAAATGGTTGCCTATATTTGCTCTCCTATCTCTTTGTTGGAGTGATCAATTTTTGCCTGTATTTGCTCATTTAAGTCATTCTTTAATTCACAGATCATTTTAATCATGAACATTCTGCACTCTTTCTCTGACATTTTATCAACTTCACTGTCCACAGGTTCTGTCACTGTAGCATCCTGGTTTGTTTGGGGCACTTTCCTCCCTTGTTTTTTCATGTTGTTTATGTGTCTTCCTTTCTTGCACTGTGGATCTGAGATATTACAGTTTCTACCCTATAATCTTGTGGTATCTGTGCAGATTATTTGTACCTCACCTTGATGTTGGACTTCCAGACCCTGCAGGGGTCCCTTGATGTATGCTCCTTCAACTGAAGTTGGTGGCAGCAATACGTGGAGGTATCTCAAGATAGCAGTGGAGGTGTCCTAAGATGGATGCAATGTCTTTCAGAGGTGGTGCTGAAAGGATGGGCCTTACACTGTCTTTGGAATGTCTGCTCCAAGATGCAGCTGCTTCTAGACCCTGTTGTCTAAAGCTAGAGGCTACTGGGTGGGGAAGTCTATGGCGATGTCTGCAGTGTCCCCAAATGGAAGTGGGTTAGGTGTGAGCTTCCAGGTTTGGGGTGTGTGTGGCAGAGTCAGACCTGCCCTGGGCCTGGGTCCTGTGCAGGTGGGTGGAGGAAGTCCTGTGCTGGAGCTTGAGCTCCAGCAGGAGTCTGCCCCTGGCAGGATGGACTCGGGCCTACCCTGGGCCTAGGTCCTGTGCAGGTCTGTTATTTGTGTTCTTGATGACTGCCATTCTGACTGGAGTGAGATAAGAATTTCAGTATAGTGTTGCTTTGTATTTCCCAAATTGCTAAAGGTGTTGGACATTTTTTTCATATACTTGTTGGCCAATTATATTTCTTCTTTTGAGAAGGGTCTGTTTAATTAATTTGCCTATTTATTAATTGGGTTATTTGATTTTTTGTGTAAAATTTTGAGTTCTTTATATATTTTAGATATTAATCCTGTCAGAAGAGTAGCTAGCAAAGATTTTCTTTGATTATGTAGGTTTTCTCTTCACATCCCTCATTGTTTCCTTGCTGTGCAAAAACTTTTTAATTTGATGCCATCACATTTAACAACTCTTTGTATTACTTCCTGAGATTTAGGGGTCCTGTCTATCCATGTTTATAGCATCCCAGTTCACGATAACCAATCTATGGAACCAGCGTAAGTGTCCATCAATAGATGAATGGATTAAAAAAATGTGGTATATATACACAATTAAGTTTTATTCAGCCATAAAGAAAAAAAAAGAAATTATGTCATTTTCAGGAAAACGGATGGAACTAGAACCATTATTTTAATCAAAATAAACCACACTCAGAAGGTCAAGGCCATATGTTTTCTCTCATATGGGTAAGCTAAAGAAGAAAAAGTAAAATAAAGGTGGAGGGGGTAGGAAATCTCATGAAAATCAAAGGAAGCTCAGTAGGAGAAAGGAATCTGGGGTTGGGAATTGCTGTGGAATGATATTGGCCAAATTATATTGTTATATGTGTGCACATACAAATACGTAACAACGTATCCCATCATTATGTACAACTATGATACACCAAGAAAAAAATGTGGAAAAAGTTTTCAGAAAGTTACCAAAAGCGAAACTTGAATTTGCCACATTCCAAGCACTAGGCTGAATCCTACAAGTGAGGTGACATGTAGATGCACCTTACATGGCTTCCCACTTTCACCACTCTGCAGGCTCTCTTCTGCATTGTTGGGGCATCTTCACCTTGAGTCACCATTATGTGCTCACACATGGGGTTAACAATGGTGGCATCTGGACTGAACACGTACAGACTCTTTTTTTTCTAACTATTATCCCCTAAACACTAGTATATAACAACAATTTACATAGGACTCATGTGATCTGACATATTAGAAGTACTCTAGAAAAGACTTGAAGTACACAGAAGATGTATATAGATTATACGCAAATACAGCATCATTTCATGAAAGGGATTTGAGCATCTGAAGATTTAGGTAGCCACAGAGGAATCCTGCAACCAATCCCCCATGACATCAAGGGACAACTGTACATGTATTAAAACATCACATGGTGTCCCATAAAAGTATACAATGATTATGTGTCAATTAAGAACAAAATTAAAAAATGTTTTTTGGGGACTGGGTTTGCGGCTCAGCAGTAGAGTGCTAGACTAGCAGTGTGAGGAACTGGGTTTGATTCTCAGTACCACAAATAAATAAATAAAATAAAAAATGTATCAACAACTAATAAAAATATTTTTTTTAAAAAGTGTTTTTGGAAAGAAAAATAGAATTCAGAGTCTCTGAGTCTTTCATTTTAACCTAGCTTCTGATTCATGTTTCTGAATGTCCCACCATAGTAAATGAAACCCAGGTTAATCTACTATGAGTAGATATCAGGAAAAAACATCCATCCAGACTGCTTCAGTAAGAGCAGAGCTATTCTGGCTGTGAAGCATTTTGTGTCCGGATAGTTGAAAGCTGCAGAGCAATCAAAAGAGCTAATGTGGGAAACCTCTCACCATCCGCAGAAGGAGGATCCGTCTTCCGAGATCTCACTGTGACACTGGAAGGCCTGGAGAGGTCAGTGCCTGTTCTCCACACCTGCACCTCCACGTGGCCGGAGCTCTCGTCCACAGAGTACTGCACATTCCCAAAGTAGAAGCTGGGTTCTGTTAGGAATGGAACACAAACCACTTCTGTTATTTTTACTTTTTCACATCAAATGCTACTGACGAGATTTCAAAGAAGAGTTACCTTCATCTTATATCATCCTAAGTTTTCCTTTTAGTAAGCTAAAATCTCTTTATTCTGTGCATCCATACAGTTGTTAGGTAAAAGTGCCATGGCTCACGAACAAAAATACTTACGGTAAAGTGCTTTATGGAACTTTCTAACCTTGAGGCATAAGAATGAGTTTGTTGTCCCTATCTGGGATTATGAATGGCTTCTAAATGTACTTCCTGAAAGCTTAGATGGAAAAAAGAACCAAATGAAATGTAACACATAAGACCGATTGTTTTTAAAGTCTGGCCTCAGCATTCATCATCTCCTACCAAATTTCCACTCTGATCCGGAGACATTATACTGTCATTCTGTCTTTTATCTATTAGATTTTGGGGTTAATCCAATGTATTTGGGTCCTTATAATGAATAGGGTGAGAAACTACTGGTGCAAAGAGACTGAATATGCGTGATCACCAGCCACAGGACTTTAAGGAGAACTAATTGTTGGTTACCTGTGGAGTTTTTGGGGATCTTCTCTATCAACTGAAGCTTTCCTAAAGTGTCATGGTTTATATATGAGGTGTCCCCTAAAAGCTCACGTGTGAGACAATGCAAGAGCTTTTAGGATGCAATGATTGGGTGATGGGAGTTTTAACCAATTTAGTGCATTAATTGTCCGATGGGGATTTAACTGGGTGGTAACTGTAGGTAGGTAGATGTAACTGGAGGAGGTGGGTCACTGGGGACATGCCTTTGGGGTATATATTTTGTCCTTGGTGAGTGGACTCTCTCTCTCTGCCTTCTGGTTCTAGGTTCTCAGGTGATTTCCTTCACCATGAACTTCCTCCGCAATGTTCTTTCTTGCCTCACTTTAGGCCCAGATGAATAGGGTCAGTCATCTGTGGACCAAGACCTCTGAAATCATTATCCCCTTTTCCTTCTCTAAAATTGTTCTTGTCAGGTCTTTTGGTCACAGCAGTGAAAAAGCTGACTAAAACAGTGAGTAAACCATCTAATTCCAAGACTTCAGTGCTTGTACTTAGGGCATATGCTTTGGGACTTTGTCTTTTTCTCCAGGATTGGTGATGAGTCTGAATTGATCTAATCTAATAATTATTTTTCCATCTGATTCTACCTGTGACCAATAGTTCACTTTGTGATAGAGCTGTTAGGAGTCTGAAATAAAGCAGTTAGATGACTAATGAATAAAATTGAGAGAGAATTTGTGAGATGTTTTTTAAGAACTTATTTTGAAATACAGAGAGGCACATAGGAAATTGGAAAAAAGTGGAGTCTATACTTTTCCTATTTGTGAGCTCACTTTATAAGTCATTAAGAAAATTAATTATACACACATAAAGTGAACAGCCCTTTGAAGTGAACATTTTAGTCATTTGTCTCTAGTTTTGTGAGATTTGAAAGGACTGTATCTAAAAGGATAGGCAATTCATATCACTGTTCCTTGGAACACAAAGTCATTAACAAGATATTGTCATGTTCCAGAGAATCTGATCCAATTCCCAAATTCCCCCAAAATGGGGCAAAACCTGGCAACAGTGCTCAAAAAGCCACTGCAGAAGCCAAAAAAAAAAAAAAAAAAAAAAAAAATCTCTGTGCACTATTCAAGTTGAATATGAATTCTTTATGTTCTTGCCCTAAATAATTTACTTTTATTAAAATTACAAAAGTCTGTTCATTTTTTTTCACATAGTGGGTAGGATTAAAAGCACAGTCGCCCTGAATTCTTGAATAATGGCAAACCAATGTTGGACATTTTGTTTGCATATTTTGGTTCAGGAGGTGATAAATCTGCCTACAGCATAGTCCACCTCCCTACCATCCCTCCAAGGTGGCTGCTGTTAGGGAAAGTGAGTGTTCGGTATAGATGAAGGTGTTATCTTATCCACCTTAGTCAAAGCAGACTTGGACTGCAAGCCAATACATTCCTTACATTTCTCACACTAAGGAGGGGGCAAAGGTGAAGACAGAGAGCCCTGACAAGGCTTATTCTGGCCAGATGGCAAACCAGGCACATCTGCATGTCTTTTCAAAGGCTTTTTATAATTATTATGGAGGCTCAATCACCTCCAACCAAAAAGTGAGCTCTCTAAATCTCTTTACATTCCTGGCAAACCACAGCATTGCACAGATTAAGTTTCTGAGTTATAGGATAGAGCTGTGAAAGGCAATCAGGAAGGACCAATCACCTATTTAATAATGTTACCTCCCATCTGCCTGCTCCTCACAGATATGTACTAGGAATGGGATGGAATAAAATTATGGAAGTACAATCATAAAACACCAAAGAAGCTACTTACCAGAGAAGAAACTGTGTTTTTTTTTTTTTTTTTTGCATTTGTGTGTTCAGATTTGTTTTGTCAACTTTAGAATAAGTTTTTATTTTTTAGCTTAATGCATAATTAAAAACAACTTTGGAACAAGTTTTTATTTTATAGATTAATGCATAATCTATACATGGCGATGGTAGTGGGAGGT
The DNA here is from genome assembly GCF_048772815.1 of Callospermophilus lateralis. Lineage (NCBI taxonomy): Eukaryota > Metazoa > Chordata > Mammalia > Rodentia > Sciuridae > Callospermophilus > Callospermophilus lateralis. The sequence continues at coordinate 78,470,881 of NC_135316.1, forward strand.
CCTATGTCATACTCTGAGAATTTTATCCAACTGGTCATTCAGAGTGAAGAGTAATGATAATAGTTAACATAAATAGACACATGTACTTTATATACGTGTGTGTGTGTGTGTGTGTGTGTGTGTGTGGAGGGGGGATCAACATATAACAATGCCATAAATAAGTTCCATAAATGATGCAAACAATATTGTCATATTGCCTATTATGTGGTGTATTGTTAACTCCAGCAGAAAGAAGGAGGGGTAATCTAAACAGGGTTTTAATCCTAAATCCCTCAGTTCTAAAACAACAGTTAATAGAACAAGTTAGGAAAGTTAATTATTTACTTCCTTAAAAGGAAGTTTTTGATTATCAGTCAAGTTAAGTTATTTAGAAGATTTCTTTCTGTCTCTGCTCCACTGAGGATGACTGGAAAATTGGTTAAACACAAATTGCAATCATTGCATTCAAGTTTGAGGTGATTAATTATTATGAGATTAAAATACAATTAAATAGTTCCTATAAGACAATAATAACAAAATAAAAAAACACCCATACCCTAAGTACTTAGTTTCTTGGGTGGGGTAAAATAAAATGACTGGATATTAGAACTTTTATATCTAGATGAATTAGAACTCATGAAGATTATCTGTATTTCAAATTCTCAATATATTTTCAAAATCTCTAACATTTGAATAGTGTTTATAATTGTTAGTACTGAGACAAAACCTTATGTATATAAATGAGCTACTGGGGATTGAACTCAGAGGCACTCAGTCACTGAGCCACATCTCTCAACACTATTTTGTATTTTATTTAGAGACAGGGTCTCACTGAGTTGCTTAGCATGTTGCTTTTGCTGAGTATGACTTTGAACTGGTGATCCTCCAGTCTCAGCCTCCTGCTGGGATTACAGGCATGCACCACCATGCCCGGTGAAGTACAGATTTTTTTTAAACTATATATTTTTTAGTTGTCAATGGATCTTTTTCTTTTATTTATTTATATGTGGTGCTGAGGATCAAACCCAGGATCTCTCACATGCCACGCAAGCTCTCTACCACTGAGCCACAACTTCAGCCCTGAGTACAGATCTTTTAAGCAGTGAGTTGAGTTATAGACATCACTCAGGAAAAACAGCAAGATGTTCCTGGGATATTTTAATGGCTGCCAAGAAAGTTTGAAAGGAAGAAAAGGATAAATGGGTGAAGACTGTTCATGATTGAAGGATACCTATGAAAAATCCAGAATAATTGCTTGTGTTAGCAAATAATTATTATTTATGAGTAAGATTTTAACTCATATCTCCTTTGGTATTTATTTATTTATGCCTAGGAAATTAGCTTCTTTTGGCATTAACTGAAGATTTTTGTGGATCAGTCATGGAAATACTCATATGACAACTTAAGAGTAAGTTAGCAAAAGCATGATCACATGTTTAATTCTCTAATTCTGCTCTTAAATATACACTATGCCTTGTATTACATTGAAGTTCACAGATTTACTGGGGAAAACAGTCAGTAGCTGATATTATAACCAGGAATGAGCAGATAATCAGGGAAAGCCACACATCCTCCAGCCCACACCTACATGATACCATACAACAGCCATTTCTCAGCACTCCCTCACCCTCAGGTGAGACTCCATAATGCAAGTTTATTTCTTCTGCAGAGGAAAGATAAGTCATGTCCAAATTGCATGTGATCAGTACAGAGGAGGTTTGCAATTGGCCTAGTGAAAGTGTGAGATTCCTAAAGGGAGAAAAAAATCTACTCTCCAAGCTTTGTGGCATTGGACTTCCAAGTTCAGGGTGCAATTAGCTCATTAAGCATTACTAAGACTTTCAAAGTTGGAGATACTTTCACTCCACATGGCACAGAAACAATCACATTTTTTTTTTTTTCCTGCAAAGGCAGAAAAGAAGGCTTGGCAAGCCACACAGTGTACACACCTGCAACAAAGGGAAATAGTTTCAGTTTTTTTCCCATAGGGTAAAAGTGAACTTTTTTTTAAGGTGTCTAGATTGATGTTTACCATTACACTGTGTCTCATGAGATGAAAGCAAGAGGTGCTTGGAGTAATTGCTATCTGGAGCCAAGTCTTATTTACTCACGTGTACATGAACCATCAGTCAAATAACCTTTGTGGATCTGACTAACATGTTTGTTTAGAACTGAACCGCATAGAAGCTTTCATGCTTTCTTTTGGTTCAGGCTGAAAATAATACAAAGAAGCCTCCTACAACTGTCTCCAACTCAGATCTTTCTTCTGAGCTTTGACCTTGAGAATTCACCACCTACCTAACCACATCCCAAAGGGCACCTCAAGGTAAACTTCTCCAAAACAGAGTTGATCAAGTCAGTGCCACCACACCCCCTAGTATCCTTCTGTCTTCCTGCCACTAACTTAGATGCCTATGCAGCCATCGTCACCTGCCATTTGAATTCCCCTAATAACCACGAAACAGACTCTTAATTGGAATGGCCATCCCCAGAGCACATGGTGTCAGGGAAGTCCTTTTGCTGAAAAGCTTCTAACATGGTTTATAAGACACTGAAACATCTGGCTCAGTTTACCTTTTCAACCTCCTGTCCCTTTTCTGCTTGGTTAGGCAGTGTTTCCAATGTCCTGCTTGTACCAGTCCCAGACCTGGCTGTTATCAGTGACACTCCTCCCTGCTCCTCATCTGGGTAACTCTTGCTCATCCATCCTAGCCTACGAGTCACAGTTTAATTCCCAAGAGTAATCTGTTGGGACGTCACTTCTATGAGAGCACGCTGACCTCCTATCCAAGCCCTGGCTCACCTTCCACTATCATTGCATGTCCCGTCCCCCATGGTCTTTGAACTAACTACCTGTGGGGAGACATTAATCTTTCTTTATTCACTGGTGTAGTCCCCGTACTTAGCTCTGCCTGTACCTGGCAATAGGTACTCCATTGAGAGAGTGAACATGTCTGTTTCTGTGGTGGGTGAGTGAGGACCTGGAAGCATAGGAGCCTCCCAAAGAGAAACAGGTTGTCCTAGCCATAAAAACACTTTGCAAGCTGCCCTTTGGATGAGGAAGAAGTCCACAGGGAAAGAGAATCGAACCACAGTGAACTCTAAGAGAACCCCATCCCTCACCCCTTTGTCTTTAATGTTTTGCCTTCAATGGTCCTCATGTTGAATGTGCTTTGGAATTCCAAGGAGATATGAAAGTACCCTCACCTCTTATTTATCCCATCAGAATATTTAGCACAGGTCTCCAGGCACTAGATTTTTTTTAAAGGACTTTATTGTTAGTTTTTGTCTCACGCAAGATGATACAGATTCCTAAGGCCCCTTGCCTCCACACAGGTACAGAACCAGTTTTTAAAAAAATCTCTACATGAGCAATCTGCATGTTGCTTTAGCTCACTTCATCGTCTTTAGCAATGGCAACTTCATTATTAAATGCTACACTTGTTTTAAATTCAATTATCTATTTGAGGTTCACAACCACCCTTTGAGTATATTTTATATTAATCCTTTTTTTTTTCAAAGATAAGAAAACCAAGGATTTAGGAGATTAAGAGATTTGCCCAAAGTATCACATCAGGGAAATGTTGGAGTTAAGATTCATATTTAGATAAAATCCTGTACCCTCAAAAACTATGAAGAAAGAACTGAGTTATAGTGATAAAAGGTTTCCACAAGATTTTAATGGTGAAAAGTTTTACGTAGAAATCCATCATATGGAAATGCTAACATACATGTACAAGGATACACACCCAAAAAATATTTACTGTACTTCTTTCATTCATTCATATTAGGGTGTCACAGAAACAAGTCCAAAATCCCCCAGAAGGGGGCTAGTTAAAATATAGTTCTTTCATAAAATAGACTACCAGACCAATTGTGTGGCACACCCCTGTAATTCCAGCTACTCAGGAGGCTGAGGCAGGAGGATTACAAATTCAAGGGCAGCCTGGGTAATTTAGTAAGAACGTGTGTCAAAATAAAGTAAAAAGGGCTGGGCTAGTTCAGGGGTAGAACACTAATAGATTTAGTCCCCAGCACCAGGGGGAAAAGAAAAAGAAAAAGAAAAGGAAAAAGAAAAGAAAAAAAAAGGGTAGACTACTAGGCTATTACATATAATACACACACATATCTCCAGGTTAAAAAAAAAAAACTAGTTGAGATATCGATGCTAAGGGCAACTGTGGGATACTGTATCTTATATTTTCCACTTATCTTTACCAACATAAAAGTTAGATGAAAAATTAAAGACAATCTCTTCTTTCCTTTTAGAAACTTTGAAGATTTCCCCTTTTATCATTAATATTCTCTATGAGGAAGGAGAAGTCTATGCTCAGAAGAAGTGGGTTAAAAGTGGATTGGAACCTCACAGTGCTAAGTGGAAGCAAAGTGAGCGTGGTTCTGCTGCTCTCTGAGTCTGGAGACGCAGTGAATCCACTCTTGAGGGAGTTGCACAGGAAACTAAATTAAAACACCATTCAAGAGTGAGGTTAGGGGCTGGGGTTATGGCTCAGCGGTAGAGTGCTTGCCTTGAATGTGCAAGGCCCTAGGTTCGATCCTCAGCACCACATAAAAATAAATATATAAAGAAAATAAAGTTATTGTGTGCAACTACAAAAAATAAATATAAAAAAAGAGTGATGGTAAAACATGGATTTTTTTTCAAGTATCAAAGATGAAGAGGGTTCAGCCATCTACAAGATGCACATTGAAAAATTACTAAAAGCACACATACAAAAAAAGAAATTCAATGAATGGTGGATACAAGAAACTATGTAAAACAAAGAAATCAATAAAGTTTGCTGGTATACCTGATACCTATTGATAAAAGGCATAAATAATAATTATGATTGATATTTTTCTATTCAATGCTGAAGCTAAAAATTGAGACAAGAATAAGAAGGTTATAAATGCAAGAGTTTAGTCTTGCATTTATGATCTTTTTTGAGAGAGCAAACTTATCTTTCTTTCTTTTTTGGGGGGGGGGTGGAGGAGAGGGGAGGATACTGGGGATTAAACTCAGGGGCACTCAACCACTGAGTTTAATCATCCTCAGCCTGATTTTGTATTTTATATAGAGACAGGGTCTCAATGAGTTGCTTAACACCTCACTGTTGCTGAGGCTGGCTTTGAACTCTTGATCCTCCTGCTTCAGCCTCCTGAGCTACTGGGATTACAGGCATGTGCCATTGCGCTAGGCTAGAAAGAGAGCAAACTTTCTTAGATACATAGTTAATATCTTTGTTGAAATTATAAGTGTTGTCACTGAAAGGACAGAAGGCAGAAGTCATAAAAATAACTCTAAATAAAGAAAATGTTCCCCAAATAATGGGAAACTAGGAAAGAGGGGAAGTAAAGAAAAAACTCACATGCAGAATTCTAGAAAGAAAGGAATTCTACAGTCCATCAAAATTATATGATAATCTTGACTTTGCATTGAAATAGTTAAAGTGAAAATTGTCAGGCTTAATGGAGAACATTGATCAGTCTACAATTATAGTAGGTTTTTATTGTACCACTTTCATTAAATAGAGAGGACACAGAACAATTTAATAAGAATATAAAAAGTTAAAACCTAAGATTTGTCTAAGGTTTGCACTTACATTCCTGCCCCCTAAAATGAAAGATCAGTATTCAAAATTAATAAAAGCTCTAAGAAAACCACAAGAAAAAGTCTAACAGCAAATGGAAGAATTGGAGAATTATATAACCATGCAAGTGTCTGAAGAGAAACTATATTGATATACATAAATAATTGTGTTACTACTCAGGGAAAAAAATTAGATACCAATGAAATTCTAAAAGATAAACAAAACCAAAGTAGTTCAACTCTATGGGAAAATAGACATCCTCAGATATTGTTGGTAGGAATGCACTTTACAGAGATTTTGTAATAACTGGCAAACTTTAAAGTGTATATGCAGTGCAATCCAGCTGTTTAACTATGAGGCCAGTAGGCCATTAGAAATATACTCTACAGAATACACACATATATATACATATATATGTACATAGATGTATTTATTTATTTTCAAAAACATTAACAAGCATGTTAAATATAATATTATTTATACTGCAAAGCAAGGGGAAAACTCAGAATGGGTTAATTAAAATTCATTCAAATCCCTCAAAATGACCAGATCTTCAAAATACAATGCTATTAATTTTAGAAATTGGGTTGAAATAAATATATATCTAATTATGATCACTGCTGCTCTTGGGGAAAATGGCAGTTGAAAAATCCTAAGAGGAGCTTAATATTATATGTGCTGTGCTTGATACCTTCAAAAGATCTGAAGCAGGCTATGGGTGAAGCTCAGTGATAGAATGTGCCTTGCACAAACAAAGCAAAGCAAAAATATTAAATGATAAAGAACATAATGACATAAGATTAATCTTGGTCTTGTTAAGCATGACCTCAATGAATTGTATAAACATACAGCATCAGTTAACTGAAAAACTGTAACATGTTCACAAAATGTACAGTGAGAATGGTTGAATTTATTGTACCTAAAAAAAAAATAAAAAATATTTAAAGAAACTCTGAAAAACAGCAACATTGCTTAGTTTGATACGGAGGACATATCTTGCTGTATTATTTTTATATTTTTGAACTTTTCTGTGATGAAAAATTTTTAACAGTAGTTATAGAATGGCATGCATAAAATGATTATTTTATTTAAATGTATGAATATATTACTGATGCATAAAAAACAGTAAAGATTATATGTCAGACTGCTGATTGGCTAGGCATGGGATTATGAGGACATTTCACCTCTTAAGTCATATATTTCTTATAAGGCTCATTTGCTGTACATTTAACTTTTAAAGGTAGTCTCTATTATTTTTACAAATTAGAAAAACACAGAAGAAAAAAAACCCTAATGAACTGCCTATTTTAAGTAATATATTTTTTAAAAAATTAGTTTCAAATAATTTTGACTGAGACTTTTCCACTTTCTTCCTCAAGAAATATTTTAAATATATAAACATACGTTCTTAAGAATGATCTTTAGTCTTCAGAAAGCATTTTCAAAATTCTTGTTGAAAAACTGAAGTTCAAATGTATATTTAAGGGGAAAGTTTAAAAGCATATATCATTTTAAAGGCATGTTTGAGATTGTTTTTTCTTGCCAACTATGATTTTTTTTTTTCAGAGAGAAAAAAAGGAAAGCCTGTACATGCTTTAGGATGCCGATAACAACTGAAACTTTCCAAGATTTCTGTTGAGAATATAGCTGTTCTCCAAAAAGATAATGCTACCAGAGATTCTATTACCAATATAGTTTTACTCCAAAACTCTGATGTGATCTCTTAGAGGGTCAACATAAGTTTAAATTAAAATTTAAATGTCATAGTCCACAGAAATCTCTACCATTTAGTAGCATGTGGTGAAGCTTCATGAATGTTCTTTATTCAAGAGACATTGTCCTGCTCCCTGTCTTCTGTTTTAAAGACTATTTTTTTTTATCCTATATGATTCGATATCCCATAAACATGGAGGGGAAGGAAAAACTGGTCATGACCTCTTCAGTGATTTCTCAACTCCATGGTATGCAGTTTATGATTTTCTAAACACTTTTCTTTATGACAATGTTTCCCTTAGGTGCTCACAGATCTATATTTTAAGTCCCCAAGGAGTCAAAAAATTTAAGGGGTCTCAGGTGAACTGTATGCAAATTGGAGACTGAGAAGGGCAGCTGCCCTTTAGTTAGAGTGGGAGGACACAGAAGCAGAGCTTAGGCCTCAGGTGACAGGTGTTGCAGCCCAGTTTCCAAGATGGCAGGCTGCCCCACAGCAGCAACCAGGAGAAGAAAACATGTGAGCTGGGCCTTGAATCCTGAGCAGGGGTGGCCAACAGCAGTGAAGTGGAAAAGCATCTCAGGTAGGAGGAAAAAGAGGTGTTATGGTTTGGATGTGATGTGTCTCCCAAAAGCTCTGGCGTGTGTGACAATGCAAAAAGCGTTAGAGGAGAAATGATTGGGTTATGAAGCCTCAAGTCAATCCCATGATGGGATTGACTGAGTGGTCACTGAAGGTGGGTAGGGTGTTGCTGGAGGAGGTAGATCATTGGGGGGTGTGCCTTTGGGGTATATATTTTGTATCTGGAGAGTAGAGTCTCTCTCTCTGCTTCCTGGTAATCATGTGAGCTGCTTCCCTCACACTCTTCTGCCATGTTGTTCTGCCACACCTGGAGCCCCGAGGAATGGAGCCAGCCATCTATGGACTGAGACCTCTGAAACTGTGAGGCCCTAAATAAACTTTTCACCCTCTACAATTGTTGTGGTCTGGGTTTTTAGTCACAGCAGTGAAAAAGCTGAGTGAACAAGCACCTAATGGGATGGAAAGTGGTGTGGCTGGAGTCTAGAACTCAGCTGAGGGGAAATGGCAGGGGAAGACATTTAGGTGAGACCCAGGCTGTGCGAGTTCTAGCACTCCATGCTAAGAACAAAGAAAAGGAGACTCATTGCTGATCTTTAAGCTGGAAGAGGCAGGATCGGAACTTGATTTGTGAAAAGAGAACTCTGAGAGTGTGATGTACTAACTGAAGCAGGACTAGGAGCTGGGAAACATTCAAACCAACTTGTGGTCTAGTGGATTCAGATATTGAAGTCCTTAGCTAAGGCAGTGGGAGAGGGAAGGCTAAGAAATCATAATCAAGAAGGGCTTCGGAAATAAACACAATGCTTTGTGCTCAATTACACATGAAGGGCAACATCAAGGTGGATGAGGAGGTAATATTCAGCTTGGCAGATTTTTCATTGTGAAAGTTCTTTATATTGTCCCTGTTTTGCTATTGACAACTAATCTCTCAGAAACAATCATTCTCCTTGCTTTTATTTGCTATCTCTCCTAGTACTCTGGTATCACACACACACACACACACACACACACACACACACACACACAGGTGTTGTGGATTGAACCGGGGGTACTTTAGTATTCAGCTACAATCCTTGCCTTTTTGTTTAATTTTTTTTTGGTACCAGGGATTGAGCCCAGGGGTGCTTAGTCACTGAGCCACATCCCCGGCCTTTTCTCATTTTGACATAGTGTCTTGCTAAGTTTCTTAGGGCCTTACTAAATTGGTGAGGCTGGTTTTGAACTTGTGATCCTCTTGTCTCAGCCTCCAGAGCTACTGGGGTTACAGATGTGCACCACCACGTCCTGCCCTTTTTATTTTTATGTTTTTTTTTTTTTTTTTTTTTTTAACTTGGAGACAGGGTCTTGCTAGTTATTTGGGGCCTTGCTAAGTGGCTGAGGCTAACCTCAAACTTTCGTTCTTCCTGTCTCAGTTTCCAGAGTTACTGGGATCACAGTTGTGTGCCACTGCACCAAGTTTAGTGTGATATATTTCTTCAAAATTATCTAGGTAAGAATATTTGTATGTTAACATGCTCAATTCACACCTGTGGATTCCTCTTTTAGGATAGAAGAAAATTCCTAATTTTTCTTTATGAGGAAAAATGAGGACATCCTTTAGATTGTTGCGGAGTTAATATATACAGAATTAAATTTAAGGTTATGAGTATATTTATTTTAGAGAACTAGTAAAAATACTGTATTTAGACAGTGCCTTATATTTTATAAGACAAAAGCAAAGACAAAATTTGGAGAGAAGCATCTTTTGAGAATGAATCACTGTTGGAAAGTAGCCAAGTTGTTTGATGTGGGCAAAATAAATTTCTTCCTAAATCTGTGTATTCCAAGTATTTCTTACAGTTTCTAGACATCATTTATGTACTTGTTTCATCAAAAAGTGGAATGAGTTCTATACTCAATTAACCGGTGAAACTAACACAAAGAACATAAAATCTATTAAAAAAAAGAATATTTTCCACTAATGTCTCCATTCCTCTATTACACTACTTAGCATACTATCCTACAAATAGCATAAGGGGACCCCAGATGCTATTTTATGTAATAGTGTGTGTTTGTCTCTATCATCAACAATAAATATTCACCTTTGGTATAATACCAAAGTGAAGAATAATAAATGGTTAAGAACTGTCTTACACATAATCTCAGCATATTCGATTAAGAAAAAAAATATTAAAGAACAGAAAGTTTCTGATCTGTTAGCAGGTTTTCTGATCTGTTAGCATCTTTACCAGCTTGCTGCAGCATTTCACAGTGTTTAGGACAAGTATACTATCTAGGAAATGAATAGTCATTGCACTTAAAAAAAAATCATTACCTCAGAAGTCTCAAGGTCTTGCAGGGTTTGTAACTTTTCATTCTTAGATATAACCTATTTCCAACTGATGACTGCAACGTATCCTGCCTTCTCCCACTTCTCACATTGCACTTTTGAAATGGTTCATTCACACAACACTCTCACTCATTAAACAGATCTCCTGGAAGGCAGGAATCATGTGTTGTTTATCTGTGAACTACAATAAAAAAGCATGAGGCTGGAGCATATAGGTCACACACACAAAAATAGGTGGGGACATAAACTATGACTGCTTGCAAATTGTCTAATCAAAATTCCAGGCTGAAGCAGGAGGATTTGTGAGTTCAAAGCCTGTCTCAGCAACTTAGAGAGGCACTTAGCAACTCAGTGAGACCCTGTCTCTAAATAAAATATAAAAATGGGGTGGGGATGTGGCTCAGCAGTTAAGTACCCCTGGGATCAATCCTCACTATCAAAAAAAAAAATGTAGTTATTTAGCTTTGAAGCTCATCTTGTTCATCTTGTGTGTGAGAACACACCAATTAACACCATAGCTAATGAAATAGCAATAAAATTATTATTAATTATTATTACATTATAATGTAACATACCAATAGCTATATGTTTTGAGTGTTTGTCTCTGTAAGTCACATCAAGATCTTTAGAATCTTTTATATTTTTTATATCACCTTTAGGATTCACAACAACATTGCAAGGTATCTGCTGTTTACCAACAAAATTGAGTTAAATAAGTTGTCCAAGATCACACGTGATACGGCAGGATTCCGATGTAAAACACTAATGCTGTAAAATGCGTGCCTTTTTCCATTAAGTAGTACTTTCTTTGAAAACAGTTAAATATCTAGACAAGTAAACAGTTTTAGATATTTAGATTTTTAGACTATTTAAAGATGTATAATGAGAGTGTTCTGGAAGGAAAAGGGAGAAATACTATATTCTTTGTAAGAGAAAATAAGAATGTGTTGTACAGGTCAGTATTCCTAAGTTGTGAGGAACATTTCTTAATTTAAAAACAAGGGTGTACCATCATACGAAGAGGGAAAAAGCATGAGCTATGCTTTACTCTCTCTGTACCTTTAAAATTATCAATGCCTCCAAATCACCTGTCAGAAGCTATCCATGTATGTTTGTCCCTGCTGACTAAAGTGAATCATGTGAGATTTCGGAATCAACAGAAACTCTGACATCAGGCTGATTTATTTGGGAATCCCAACAGCTGAAGGAAGAAAAGCTACAACTAATAAGGTGTTAAACACAACCTGTGTGAGGTCTCAGGAACAAAGGCATGAAGTTGACACTCAAAAAATAAATAATCTTGACCACAGACTGCCTAACATTTGACACCTGAAACGGGCCTGCAGGCCGCCAAGGAAGGGAATCCAGAATGGACGGTTGAAGCTACTGTTTGGTAAGGGAAAAGAAGTGCGCTTCCTTTGGGTCTGGATCCTTCCTGGTATGAGAGTTGCTGCTTAGTGGCCAATAGCTCTGCTGTTCTGCTTCCCGGTGAAGGACGGGAAAATCACTGTCCTCCAAACCCAGGGTGTCTGTCCCCTTGCGGTCATTGTGAAATGCCTGATATTGGGAGACCCAACCTATGGGGTCTTGATCTTGTAGGTCAGTATGGAGATAATCCAGCTGTGCTGTGTGAAGTCTCATGATAGAGCTTTGGGTCTCTTCTCACTCCTTTGTCCTCTCATAGATTCGTCTTTGAGCATTAGTAGGCACTACTTGGCGGCCATCTCTCCTGCAATCCATTCACGCTTATTTTCTGCATTCTTCAGTAGATTTTCCAGGAAAACCAGAATTTAGGAAACCATTCTTGTCTTACAAATTGTTTGTAAAAAAGGAAACCATAAACCAACATGATAAAAACTTAGGCGTTTTTATCTGCATTGTAAAAAAGGAAACCATAAACCAACATGATAAAAACTTAGACATTATGATTTTCACATGACTTCTTATATTTGAAGAAAATGTACTCAGTAACATAGCTGGCTCTTAAGCTACCACCTTGTTTAACCATTTAAATGATTTAATTTATAACTGCTTAAATTAGTAATCATTTAATTTACTGAGGATAAATGTAACATTTTAAAAATAAAAATATAAAGCCATATTACCTCGTAGGGTGAAGCATGCAGCCTTAATTGAAGACCTGAGGATGCTCATGGCAGGGCCTTGTGAGCCAAATGGTTAACAGGCAGCTCAAAGAGGAGGCTGGATAATGGAATTGGACAGCTCAATAGATGGCTTTTATGTGGAAACTTAAAAGCCAATTTAAGGCTATTAGTGTTCAGATAAATATAGTGTCACTATGAAGCTATTTAGCACTTCTCCTCTAACAGCTGCATATAAGCTAGAGGAGGCCCAGGTTTCTGGAGAAATGATGGTGCCTCTCTGCAGCCTTTGGGTGGGAGGACCACCAATGGTTTTCAGAGAAAGACTGAGAAAAATTCTAGTAAGCTACAAAGAACACATCTTGTTCTTGGAAATACTGATGTTTCATAAACACACTAAATGAGATAAGTAAAGCTCCATTTTTATCTGAATTTTATTATAAAAACAGTAAGTAACAGTAAGAATATTAAGAAATGAAAACCTGGCCATCTGCCTACCTCCATGCATTCACCCTTCAGTTGATTACCTATTTACTGAACATCTGTAAGGGGTTAGGCACTCACTCATGCTGCGAATACTAATAGAAAAAAGCCCTTGTTTTTAAAGAGTTCCAGATCCACCAGTTGAAATAAAAAACAAACACACCATTGCACAGTTGTCCTGAAAATAATAACAGTGGCAACTAAACATAATTGTGTTCTAAATGCTTTGCATCTGTTTAACTGAATTCTTCTTGTTGTTCATAACAGTTCTATAAAGTAGGTGCTATTAAGTTGAAATTGTGGCTCAGGATGGTTACTTATAAGACAGATCCAGGATTAGACATCAAGCAGTATGGCTGCATGAATACATTCTGCTTCTCCATGAATTACATAAGTCTAACTGCTTAGATTACACTACCCAGTTTTACTACTTTATTTATATTATGAAAATATATATCTCTCTTGTCACTCATTTTTCTCTTCATCATAAAAATTTCTCCCCAATATTACTACCCCTTTGTCTTCCATGGAAATCACCTATCCTAAAATTTCTCTCTTCTTTCACTTGAATAATAGCTTGAAAGCTTCTCACCATTACCTTGGTGTTCTCAACTTTCATTGATTTTGAAATTCACTGAGAAATGACTTTGTCCTCCAAAACACTCAAGAATTACTCTCCCCATGTTGACCAGTACTCTTCTCTTTGCAAAATCCAACTGCATATTGTGAACCTTTGTCTTTATTTCTGCAGAGCTTAGTACAGTTGGCCACACCTTTCTTCTTGCACCTTTATCCCTTTGCTTCTATGATACCTCTTTCCCTCAGTTCTTCTCTCATCCCTTTCATTTCTTCCCTGTCCATTAATTGTGTTTGCTTTTAAAAGAAAAATATGAAAATGACCACAACATAAAAATCATTATTATTAACAGTTGGATTTTGAGGCATTAATGTGAGTTAAAAGGGCAACAAGGTGGAGTGGGGAATCTCTGCAAGCATAAGAAGCAGTGCAGATGTGGAAACAGGCTGAGTAGACAGTACTGTAGGCTTGGGGACTGCACAGTTTGGTATGGTGTGCTGTGCTGCTTGGGGAAGGAGTTGGGGTGAATAAAGAAATTGGGCCATGAAGGCCATTGTGGTTAGAACCTTGTCTTACAAATTAACAGTGAGAGGTGAGCTCAATTTTGAGAAAGGGAAGAGACATGATGAAATGCTTGTTTAGGGGTCTGGAGGATAAGTGGGCTGGGGAGGAGGGAAGTTGGGCAAACCAGAAATACAGAAACTAGTTAGACAAATGCAGGAATCTAGGCAAGACTTGAAGCTGGCTTGGCTGAGATGATGGCAGTTCAGATGGGGAGGAAAGTAAGGATAAAATATGCTGTTATGGTTTGGATATGGAATGTTTCCCAAAAGCTCATGTGTTGAAAGCATGGTCCCCAACACAGCAAGCTTCAGAGGTGGGGCTATTAGGCAATGATTCTATCATAAGGGCTCTGACATCATCAATGGATTAATCCATTTGATGGACTTGATGACTTAATCCACTGATAGTTGGATGGACTTTTGGGAGGTAGGACCAGGTTGGAGGAAGGAGGTCATCAGGGCTGTACTCTGGAAGTGCTTGTCTTCTCCCCACCTCCTTCCTCTTTCTAATTCTCTCTCTGCTTCCCAACTGCCATGAGCTTAGAAGCTTCCTCCACTGGGCCCTTCTGCCATGATGTTCTGCCTCCCTTCAGGCCCAGAGCAATAGAGCCAGTCCACCATGAGCCAAAATAAACTTTTCCTCCTTTAAATTGTTCTTTTCAGGTATTTGGATCAAAGCAATAAAAAGTTGACTAACACATATACAAAGACATAAAGGAGGTAGAATTTGGATTTGGAGTGGGAGATGAAAGAAAGGAGTCCAATAGTAAGCATCCACCAAGATTAGAAATATAGGAGAAAAACCAGGGTAGAGCAAAGACTAACTACTCCCTCCTAATAATACCCCTCCCTGATTTACTTGGATTTCTCTCAGAATTGAAGGCTCTGAGTCATTAGTAACTTGTGTGCCTGCATCATTTATCTTTCACTGTTTAAGAAGACCAAAACAATTCTCATTCACAGCTAAAATACTGGTCTTCTATAATTACAACACAAAGGTTTGCTGAAGTCCCCCTCTTCATAGAAATGTCAAGGGATGCAATGTTTTGAACACAGTAATGAAGCTTTCCTCAGAGAATTAATCAAACATCTCCTGCTAATGGAGGATTTGTCCTCCAGTATACAATGTAAATTCAGGACCTATTACTATCTAGAGGTACTGACACTTTAAAGAACTTCAAAATATTTATTCTGGATGAATGTCAGTGAAAACACACAGGTTAGATTTGTTGGGAGGACAGGGATTTCCTGGAGAATGGGTACAAATCTTTGTACCTCTCAAGCCTGTTGTGTGGTATGGATAATATTGCTCTGTATACTGAGATGGAGACCATGCACAGAGGCATAAAGCCAGCACCTTGCCCATTTGTAATTCTACTTCATATTTACGGGTAAAATGTGAGGTAAAATTAATGACCAAAAATTGCAGTACTGGGGTTGTGAGGACTCTGTGATTTGGGCTTTTTAGATTTTTGGTTTAGCTTTTTCTTTTTTTTAAAAAAAAAAAAAAAAAAAAAAAAAAAACTTTTCCAGGCAGTGAGTGTGGTCCTAAAAACTATCCCTCTCAATAACTGCAATTTTTAAAAAGAAAAAGTAAAAAAAAAAAAAAAAACAACAACAACAACAACAAAAAACCCCACCAAATCCCCCCAAAAGAGAATGAACTCCTTGCTGGTATTTTGATACAGATCTCTAGCTTTGCCATTGTTTCCTGGAACTGTGAAACTGATTGCTTATGAAACACCCTCAGAGAAATTGAAGCTGAGATCTATTTCAGCCTAGAAGGTGTAAAAGGAAACATTTTCCCCACAATGCCTATGTTCTATTTTTTTTTAAGTACTCAGTAGTAAAGAGCTACATCCCTTTTATTTCTCTTTGCAGGGACTAACTGATCTGTGCCGGGATGTGGCTCAACCCAAATGATGCAGTTGTCTTCACAACAGAGAGACTGTCACAGCTTAGGGGGACATGTGACAATGCTCATCAATTTACAAGCTGCCAATTTGAATGACCCTATCTTCTGAGTTCTTGGTGTGGAAGCCAGCTTCCTGGAACCCAAGACCAAGTTGCATGACCTCTGAAAGCTTCCTTCTATCACATGTGGAGCCTGGCCTTATAATTTGCCATGTTGCATCTGTTTGTCTGTCTCCTTGTTCAAATACTCTACAACAGAGCCAATCTTATACAGCATGGTACCCTTAGTGACTTAGGGCGTGCCTACCATTTAGCTGGGGCCTAGCCAATATGTGGAGTGAGGATTGGAGAAATCCTTGGTCTCTGTTTCCCTAACACAGTATCTGGGACAATGGAGATATTCAGCAAGTATTTTAAATTAATAAATGACTGAATTCAGAGGATCTCTTGATAACCATGGTTCCAGGACTTTCTTGGATACAAAAATCTTCAGATGCTCCAGTCCTCATATAAAATAGACTGAAAAGTATCTGTATATGACCTATACACATCTTTCCATAGGCTACTTAATACCTAATAAATACCTAATATAATACTTAATACCTAATACAATGTTAATGCTATGTAAATAGTTGCTATACTTCATTGTTCAGTGATTAATGATGAGAAAAAAAATAATCTGTACATGTTCAAAAGAGATACAATCTTTCTCAAATATTTTCAATCCTTGGATGGTCGAATCTGTAGATTCAGAACCCGTAGATATGGAGGGCACAAGTCATGTTTCTCAGAGAAAAGATGAAGAGATGCTTTATTTCTCTAAAAGTGTGAAGGGAAAATTTTATACATAATTTAAGTACTTCAAATTGTTAGAAATGGCTTAAAGAAAGGGAGCATTTTTAGTTTTAGCTAAATTTCATAATTCCAACATCGATTATTATTGTGATTATTTGTAACATAAAGTAGTTCACTGGTTTTATCAAGGGGTGTTATCTCTGTTCCATACTGTGCAATCTTCTATCTCTTTCCATCATTGACAAGGTTTTCTGTATCATTCTAAGGAAGATAAGGTTCTTTACAAAAGGTTGTTTACAAAAACAGTATGTATAGTTTACAAAAACAGTATGTATAAGATTTATAGATGAGGAATAAAGAAAGAAGAGGAGAGTCGAGTCTTTGGGACAGACAAAGACCTGCTTCTCAGGGAAAAATGTGAAGCCGTATCTGTTTTTCATGAAAGGCAACATCAATCTGTCAAGAGAAAGAAAAATTGACAGAGCACGGAGGGACACTCTAAGGACTCCTAGTTAGAGAACTACTTCGGGTTTTATAAGGAGACAAACTAACAAGTTTTCACGGCTCTACAGTGACCTTGATATGTCACCAGTATCAGAAAGTAGTATACATTTCAAAAACTTTTTCTTAATTTTTCATTTTAATACCATAAATTGAGATGTTGCTATCTGTCTAGAAATGGACACTATGAGCACATGTTTTCAACAAGAGGTCACAGGTGCACAGTGTATTATCTGGACTTGCTAAATAAGAAATCATAGCCCTAAAAGTCCCCTGTAGCATTTCATGGACTCTGGCCTTCCTTGCATCACTGGGGCACAGGCCAACATTCTGAAGCAGCAGCTTTTGGCTTATCAGTATTTTGTTTTTTATATTTTATGATTTCAAAAACAGGATTCACCAGACCCCTGCTGCTGGTAAATAATCAGAACTTTCTAATGCTCTCAATAACATTCTTAAGAGAAGACTTTCTAAAATTATTCAACCTTTCATGCATTTTATTCATTTGGTTTTTATTATTAAGATTTTTTTTTCAGTAGTTTTAAGCTTACAGATTCTGAAGTCTAGTGTCTGAGAAGTGGCTTCTCAGATTTATGTGATTTTTGCCACTCCAATGGAATCTGTCGGTGACTGAGTTCTTGAGGTTTCTATCAACGTTTAATGATATGCTTCCAGGGTTTTAGTGAGAATAAATCAGCACTACTTATCCTTTGATGTCTACAAGATACATGGCCAGATTTCACTCTCCTGTTTGGAAGAGATGAGAATCAGGCAGATAGTGTTACTATGAAAAAGACAAAGCAAACACAAGACAGTATTTAACATAAAGAACCTGACAAAATAGAGGCAGCTCAATCCTTCAGAAAGGCAAACACTCCCACTGGACAGCATGCTAAATGATGTGGAAAAAGCGAGGCTGTTCCTTGTCCGACCACAGTAGCAGACTACATTAATAAGCTCCTAATGATCCTAAAGGAATTATAATTGCCAAAAGGTGAACCAGAATAGCTCATTAACAAGTTATCCCAAGATCTGTAACATTTTAATTACTCTAGGATAATGTTCAGGTTTTGTATTCATGTAAAAGTATATATGCCTCGTTTCATCTTGTAAGGCTTTCTGTTAGGATATCTAATAACATCTTTTGAGTATTACAGTGTAGAATCAGAAGGCAGCTGTTTTTGTTAAATAAACATAAGTGCTGTAAAAATAAGAGGTGGGCTGCAGAGGTTAATGGCACTGATGCTGAAATCAAACTGCCTTCCTGGTTACCTGACCACTCACAGATGATGAAACGCATAACACAACTTGCTCATAATATATGGGTGTGCTTGGGCATGCCAGTTAAAATGAAATAATTCAAGTCAAAGGTCTAGCATGCCTAGGACGGTGCTCATGTTAGCTATGATTACATGAAATATATGTTGTCTACATGGCCCTGAAAAATAAAGACATGAGTTCATTTTATACAGTGAATAGCATTGTCCTATTCAGTGTCTTAACCTTGAACAACCCCAGCAGACCACATGCCCACAGATGTACATTCCAAGAATTTGAGAGCTCATGTCTGGGTGAACTGCCCCTGTGTCCTGGCACGGTTCCCTGTGCTCACTTTCTTGGGGGCAAGAAGGTCATTGTTCAGGGTAAATTATATGAAACGGCTAGCTGTTCTCATAAAGAACTCTGGAGTCTTTGCCTTTTCTGGTAATGGTGGTGAGATGTTTTCCTGCAACTAGCAGGAGAGATTCAAGTGGCTGCTTGCCAGCCTGCATATGTGTGGTGGAATAAAGCTCCTGATGCCTCTCCTGGGGGTAAGCAAAGCATTGTATTAACAGTTTCAAGAAAACCAGGGGAGTCCCCAGCAGGCAGCACAGCAGCAAGGTCTCCTTTGGAGGTTGAGTCAAAGAGACACTCATTGCTAATGACCCTTTTCTAGCAGTTTGACCCTTGATCTTTTGTCTTGATTTTGCCTGGTGCGCCCCCGGCCACCGTGGAACTATTTCTCCTTAATGGCTGCTTTTCTAAGCGCTGCATCCATGTCCAGAATTAAGTAGAGAGGGCTAGGAATTAGGACCTTGAGGGGCCATAGGTCCTCCAAAGGTTATACCTGGAAAAATCTCACTTCTCTGGACACTTCTCATATTTAATAGAAGACTTCCTCACTTTCAAAAGTGTCTATTCCCCTCTGGCTTTTTTTTTTCCCAATGTAAAAATGAATGAATACTGTGATTTTGTAATCCCTCTCCTGAAATCATCACAATTAGAAAGACAACATACAGTGATTCTATCAGAAAGAGGTCTAAATTTAACTAAAAGGATTTACAAAATGAGAGAATAAAACCATACTCATTTGTTTTTAGTTATATTTCATGGAAGCAACATTTAAAGCCAGTTTATCTAAAAGCTCAGAAAATATACTTACTCTTTGACCACTGCAATAAAGTACTCTATCCTGCATATTTCTATAATTTTTTGTTATATAATGATGGATGATTACCATTGCAATACATTGTGTATGCCAATATTTAGTAGAAATATCCTCAAATAACTTTTTATCACTCTACTTCACATACTTCATTTAATATAAATATATGTGAGATTCTAGTGCATGGTAACTTAACTTCTGTCACCCTTTCTCCCCTTCCTTGTAGTTGTCATGTTCCCTTCTAATTTCAACTATTACCCTGGAAATGCAATTTACAATTCTCACACCACAGCTTATGCAGTTCTGTATTAACACAGCTCTATTGCCAGTCCCACAGGATTCTCAACCTCAGTAAGTTTGTAAAGAACTTCTCATTTTCTTCCAACTTCCTTTTCCTAGACTGGTTCTCCTTCTAACCTCCTATCATAGTACCAGTGTTTGAACCGTCCATGCACAAACTTTTTGGATATTCATTTTTAAAAAATTGCTCTCCTTTCTCCTTTCTACTTGAGGTCCTGGTCTTGTCAGACTTTTCATAACAATGGATCATTTCCTGTCCAGTCTCAATTCCTAACTTTATGCTTCCAATTCCTTTTTTGGTTCTAATTTTGGTCCACTTACATTGTTATGCAATTGGTAACCTCCAAACCCTGCTCTGATTATTTCACCCTCTTGTATCAAATAAATTCAGACCTCCTTCTTCATTCAAGCCACCCACGGAGTGTGTCAGTCCTGTTTTCCATCATGTACTGCCAAGGAGTCTTTATCTTTCTTTTGTTTGACTCGTTTTAAAAGCGATTCCATACAGATCATATTGTATGGTCTTCCCAAAATTTCTGTAAGCATGAGGTGATTTATTCATGCTTCAAGTGAGGAGAAGAAGATGGAGAAGAAAGGTGGACTGGTCCAAAAGAAACCTCAGTTGGTCAAGAATCATTGCCTCGCTGGGCATGGTGGTGCAGCCTGTGATCCCAGTGGCTCAGGAGGCTGAGGCAGGAGGATGGCAAGTTCAAAGCTAGACTCAGCAACTTGTCAAGGCGCTAAGCAACTCAGTGAGACCCTGTGTCTAAATAAAATACAAAAAAGGACTGGGGATGTGGCTCAATGGTCAAGTGCCCTGAGTTCATACCCCAATACCCCGCCTTCTCCCCAGCCTGGCCAAATGGGATTGCCCACCGCTCCCAGCAGCCTTTCTCTCTCTCATGCAATCTTAGAATAATTGGCCTTATTCTCTATTCATTTAAGTCCTTTTCATCTTTTAAAGGTTCCATCCGTTCCTGCCCTGACTCATAGTGACTCATAGAGTGATTGCTTTTAATCACAGTCTGCCATTTTAGGTCTTTTCATGGCTTCAAGTTCTGTTTAAAATAAATTGCTCTCATTTAACCTTTTATAAACTTATTTTTCATCTTACATAGTTTTTCAGTCTTGACAGATCCTGCCCTATGTCCTAAGTATGTTTGTGTTCCCTACTTATTATACTTAGTAGGGGGAAAACAAATATTTGCTGCATAGGTATGGGATCTCAGAATAGATTTTTCTAAATGGCAAGACATTTTCCCATAAACTGTTTTTATTTTATTTTTGTTTCAAAAGGATGTAGTATCTATATCACTATATCTAATATCCTTCCCATATGGAAAAACTGGTATAATGTCTCTTAGTCACCCCTTCTGTGCCTTCATGGGGCAGAAACTCCCTAAACATCCTTTGGTTTTCACTGAATCTTTTGCACCATCAACACTATTAGTCTATAAATGGTTGCAATGCAGTAGTACTCTGAGCATTTAGAAATTCATTTTTTCCATTTCTTGATATTTAATATTGCTCTACCTTAGGCAGACTAAATACAAAATGTAAGTTTGTTTTGTCACCTGGTGGCTTTAATTGAATCTGCCCATTTCTTATAATGACTGGCCTGGCATTCCTTCATCGAAGCTAACATTAATGCAAATCATTGCATTTAAGAAGGAAAAAGATGGTGAGTAGGTCTTTTAGCTTTGCACAAATGAATTACAAAATGCTTCACCCACACACTATCCCATGATGTATTTTTCTAACACTAGAAACATTTTCTTCTCTAAGCTACTCCTGCTGTTGAGAGAGCTTTTCTGATGTCAGTAAGCTTCCGAGTGACACTGAATTGAGGTACATTTACCACAGGGCTCACCATGTCGTCTTTTACATGTTCCTGGCTTCTATTGGGCATGGTAATTGTTCCAGGGTGGTCAAGGAAGACAGCCACTTTAGCAAAAAAAAACCCCTGCAGGCTTCACACAAAGGCAGAGAATGGATTTAGCTTGAATGTGCCTTAATTAACTTCCAAAGACTGACAGCAAAGATTAGTGAAATATTCTTGGCGCAGCCTTAAGGAACTAATATTGTGGTATTAAGCTGTGACCTTATTGAAATACTGAGGACTAAAGACAGGGACACAGGATGTTTAGGGTATCAGCACAGAGAGCATTTTGCACGTCAGGCATGTTGCTGATGGAGAACATGCTATTCTCCAAGCACAATGAAGTTTTTTTTTCTCATTTCTTAAAGACCTAACAGATTTTATCAAGACTCATTTCTGTACTTCTAGAGTCCCTGCCTTACTCTCCTACAGTAAGGTCGACACAGAGAGAAAACGCTGGGTTCCAGTAGAGATTTTTAGACATGTGCACCTAAGAAGAGCCACTAGCAATCCACGGCTTGGTCCTCCGCTCTGCAGACACAGAAATCTCACTTTATAATTTTATGAGAAATAACTTAACTTTGCAGAGTCAAACTTTTTAAAAATCAGATTGCCCTATGATACAAATTATAAGGGATTTATTTCTTTTTAGTTAGGGAACGGTTGGCGTGTTTCTCATCTGGTATTCCTATTACCATAGAAACACAGCGATCAGAGCTAAAGGCATAGGAAAGGGGAGAGGGACTCTTCATTCAGGCTGAGGAACAGGCTTGAATGTTTTCCATACTCCAATTGCATAATTTTCAGGGATTGAAAAAATTGGCCACTCTTGGAACATCTTCCTCTTGACAAATGTTGACATATAATTTTACTATTTTTTTTTCTAGATTTTAGTTTTAACCCCCTTGAGTACATTCAGGATTCATGATAGTGTAGTGGTGAAACACTTTGACTCTGAGTTTAATAGACTTATATTTAGGACATGTATCCAACATTTTACAGCTGTATGGTGTTAAGCAATTTTCTAATACTTTACAGCTAGTGATGTTCTTTTTCACTTATCAACTTTGTACATGATAGGCAAAAACGTCACCATTAGATATCAAAAACTGAAAAAGATATAGGTACAATTAGTGTAACCATTTTAAATCTATGGAAACCGAGACCTAGAGACATTAATAAAACTTGAAGTTAATAAAAGATGAAGTTTCCCAACAAAGCAAATTCCTCTAACATCAACTGTGGGTTTATCTTACCTACTATTTAAAAGTTGGTGACATATTTACATGTGAAAAAAGAAAAAAATCTCCCCATAGGCTGGTTAAAAGCTTTCAGTAAGCAAAAGGGATATGACAATGACCCAGCTTGTCACATGCTAGGTGCAGGTTTAGGAGCATCTCATAACACTTAGACACTGAAATGTGTTTGATCCTTAGATTCCTTTTTTCGGAATTGAACCCAGGTCTCACACCTGCTAGGCAAGTGCTGTAGCACTGAGCTACACCCCAGCCTGATCCTTGGACTCTTCTCAGTGCCTCATTTTCAGGGGTTCTCACACTGTCATATGGACTTCTCTCCTATTCACCACTTCCACTCTCTGTTTAGCATTCATGAAAGCCGTCCTTTTTTTTTTTTTCCTTTCAACATTTTTTATTGGTGCATGATAGCTGTACATAATGATGGGATTTGTTGTTACATATTCATACATGTACGCAAAATAACAATATTTTGGCCGATATCACTCCCCAGCATCTTCATATTCTTTTAAATTGAGAATCATAAAATTTACTCATGGGATAAGTCACGTAAGGATCAATTTTGCATATTTTCTTAAGCAATCTTGTTATGGTTTGGATCTTAAGTGGCCCCCAAGGGTCATGTGCTAAAAAGGTTTGGTCGCTAGCATGAGACCCACTGGGAGGTGGTACGACCTTTAGGAGGTGAAGACCTAGTGGAAGGAAGTTAGGACACTGGTTTTGCCATTTGAAGGGATCCTGAGAAACTCACACCCTCTCCTTTCCCTCTCTGTTTCCTGGCTGCCATGAGATGAGCAGCTTTGCTCTACCACATGCTCCTTGCCATGATGTCCTGCATCACCACAGGCTCAAAAGCAATGTAACCAGGCAACCATGAACTGAAACTGTAACTGTGAGCCCAAATCAATCTTTCCTCTTTTATAAGCTGACTTTCTCAGGTGTTTTGTGACAGCAATGTAAAGCTGACTGACACAAACTATATAGTCTCCTAAGACTTTGATCCTTAATAGAGATAACTTATAGCAATGTCTCTAGCAGAGCACTCTGCCTAGCACAGAACTCCTGGTCTCTGAAGACCCATATCTTCATCTGCCTACTTGACACCCCACATTTTGAAGTCATTCAGGCTCCTCAAAAGATTGTGGCCTAAAAGAACTCAATATTTGGTTCCTAATCTGATTCTACTTCCATTCTCCCTCTCAGTGAACTGGACCAACTCTTAATCCCACTGCCCTAGCTAGAAACCAGAGCATCCCCCGAGGCTGTCCTGTTCCACATCTTTCCACGTCTTTCCATGGTAATTAATTACCATGTCATGTTCTCTCTCAGCACTGTCTCCTGGCTGCTTGCTGGTCTCTCCCCTGGCTACAACCACTCTGTTTCAGCTGCTGTCCCCAGCACCTGTGCCCCTCCCACACTCCCCATCCCCAGCTCTTCAAAGTCATTCTCTATATACTGTTTCCAGAGCAGAATATTTCTAAAACACAAATCTAATTTTGTCATTTGACTTAAAACCTTTTAGTAGTGTCCTATTTCTGTTTTAAGAACAAAACACAACTCCTTCACATGGCAATAGGGCTTTAGCAGACTGGGCCTTGTCCATCTTTCCTAACTCCTCTTTGTTACTCCCTCGTGTGACGTCCAGGTCCCCACCACATACAAGCTTTCAGTCTCATGGATGCCTTCCAGCCACACAGCCATGTGTTCACGAGTCTTCCCCTAGGAATACACTTTCACCAGACTAACCTGATACTGTTCTCAAATTCTAGCTAGAAAAATCATATTTTCAAAGAAGCTTTTCCTGAACCTGGGCTGGGAAAGATGTAGATGACTTTCACATTTATTTTTATGTTTGTTCATTTATCTGTATATGCCCAAAGTCTGAATGGCCTGGGAGTTAAGAGGCTATGGTTCTCTTGTTTCCTATTATATCCTCAGCACCTAGCAATGGGCAGGTATGAAGATGCTCAACACACATTTCTTGAATGAATGGGTGAGTGATAGGTTCTCAAAATTTTTTTTTGAACAAATAGTTATTAAACTGCAATATGACATCCTCCAGAGATTCTATATTATGATTTGCTCTAATCAAAAAATCTTTAAAGTGGTTTCTTTTTCTAAAGTGAAATCTATGTTATACATGAAGTCGAAATTTTGACAGTGTGAGTTCATTTAAAATAAAGCAACATATATACACATCCCAGTAATTTAACCCATAGAAGAAGGGGAGGGATACTTTTGTTTCCATGTTTTCCTTTGTATTATTCATGTCAAGTATATGATAGATGCTTGAAGTGACTTCCCACAGGCCAGCAAAAAGGACCTACCCTAAAATGACAAAAACCAGGGTGTGCTATATTAGGTTGAGGAGTAGATAAGCAATGCCAGGGAAGAAAGATACAGTTTGGCAGAAGCGTACTCACTCTTTTTACTTATAGATCCTTTCTGCATTGAAAGACAAACCAGGTGGAAAAAAATATGGCAATTTTGGCTTTCTGTGTGTTTTTTTTTTTTTTTTGTACTTTTGCATTTATTCTTCATGCATATACAATTTTAGGGATCGTAGCCAAGGTAAGGAAAGGGTGAATAATCAAGATACCATGCAAGAGAATGTTAAACAGAAAATTCACACGTGGACACTGAGCTGCTTGGCTCATTCACTGGACCCTTCCTTGATCCTCAACTCTCTTCAGCTTAGATATCAAAAAAGAAAATAGGTCAAGGGAGGGCTTTTCAAATTTATTTTATTAAAATGTATATTTGTAGATGTGCTGTTGGGGAGAGTACTGAGACTGTTTACTTAATTCATGGGTTCCAAATTTAATTTATTGACGTTTCCCCTCTATTGAGCGTCAGTCAGTAGAGATGCCTGGTGCTAAATGAGAAGTGAGCTATTTTGGTTGCTATTCAGTTTCCTCTACCTTGTCAAGTATTGCTGTCTTTTTCACGTGAGAACTTGGTTTACAATGGAATTTTACTAAGGCCATTGACAACTTCATTCTGAAATTCTGTATGAAGAATGCATTGTGGAAAACATTCAAATTGGATTAAAATAAGACTTCAAACAACTTATTTTGTATTTAACTTAGATATCTGTCAAGATAATAAAAGAAAAGCAGGGTTTTCTCAGTAATTAAATTACTGTGCCCAAGAGGGTTATGTGCAGAAGTTAAAGTTCCTAAGAAAAATTTATCTTAGCAAAAAATAAAATAAAAACAAAGTTTGGATGTGATCTTTGGCTTAGCCCTGATGTTTCTGAAATAAAAACTGTTAGTTCACATGGCAACCTAATATCGTACAAGAGTAGTCCAGGGCCCCACTAGAGAACAGTGTTAGAGACGCGTCATTTTCACTCAGTAAAAGCTTTTCCAATGAATTACAATGACAATATTGTGAAACAGATACTTGGAAACCTTCCCATAAAATATGCTACAATCATAACCAATGTTCTTTTAAATGTAGGTCTTAGAATAAAAAAGGGATACTTTCAATAAAACGGAATAAAAGAAAAGTAAAAAACAGAATGCTATGTAAATGAGTTAATACTGAGGCTACCCTAAGTGGGTTGCATTTCACTACCTACTTAGGAACAGGTAAGGTGGGAATTGGCAAATGAAACCCCATATGTAAATCCTGGATCCTGAAAGAGGTATACAAATGAGGATAAGAATCCATCTTCTAATGGAGCTTATTATTTATGCCTGAACTGTGGAGGGGAATAAAGTTTCAAGCTATGTAGCATTGAAAATCCTAAAATAAAAGGAAAATTAACATAGAATCTGGCCCCTACTACTATAAATGCAAAACTTCTCCAAGGGTTTAACCCCTGAATCTAGGTTATAGTTTTCCCACAGATAAAATCCTATTAAAAATGAGTTTATAATCCAAAATTACTATACTCAAGGAAGTAATATCCTATGAGTAAAAAGTAAATGAATCAATTTGCAAGAGGTTTGGGTCTTGTGCCACCTGCTGTGTTTCATGGCCCAAAGAATAATTCCTTCTGGTAGGTCAAGGTGATTTCATAGGTAAAGATCATGAGTTGCTGAAGATTGAAAATAAAGCACCCAAAGAGCAGTGCCTGGATTGTAATTTGGCTTATTTTGCTAACAGCATTTCAAAAAACTATAGAGAAAGGAACCAACCATTCAAATGGGTATCAGGATGTCATACAAGTGGTTTGTCCAGAGCAGAGATGCTCCTGGTTTTCTCTTGTCTCCTTTCTCTCTCTCTCTCTTTTCTGTATTATCTCTTTATTTCCTCTTTGGATATTATGCTCTTTCATTTTTCTCCCTTAATTTCTTGGAATGTCCTTGTCTTACTCTTTGGCCTGTCTTTGGTTTGTTCTCACAAGGCTCATTCTCTCTGTGCCTCCCTCTTTGTTCTATTTCTTTCTCTCTCTTTCTCTCTCTCTCCTTATTCTGCAATTGGACTGGCCATTGTATTTTTAAGAAAATAATTGCAATATTTATTGAATAAATAAATATTGTTCTTAGTTAGAAAACGATAAATAAATAAATATTGTTCTTAATTAGAAAACGACTTTATAGGTTTTCTACCATTACACCATCAGAGTAGATTAAGCAATATTCTGTTTGCTTTTTCTTTCTTGCCTTGATTGGGGGGAGTGAAATGTGCCTAACGTCCGGATGATGGCAAAGTTTGTTGTTAATTGTTTTGAGTTTTGTACAGAGGAATGGTAATGGTATGAGTTTCAGCAAGATGAAATTGGTCTCAGTAGGAACCAAGGTCTGGCTGGGAAGAGATCTGAGGCTTTGGGGCCTGTGAGAAGTTTATTATAATCTACATCTGAAAGGGAGAGGGTCTGCCCAAATTAGAAAAGCATTGTTAGAAGTGGAGGGAAAAAGACAGATGGAAGTAAACAGAGCAGTCTGCACAGGACTCCTGATCCACTGAGTGGATTGGGCAAATGGAGGCAGCGGCATGACGGTCGCTGAGAACGCCTGACAAAGTTCTGGTTGAGCACATGGTACCCTGAACTCATGGCGAAAATCCAGCGGCCCTGTGTTCTGGGGTGAAGAGCACTGAGCTTTGGCTACCCCAGATGATGCCTACCTACTTAAAATGCCACTTGCCCTGTTCACACTGTGGATTGGTAAAGCTCAGACAAAACGCTGATAATGATGAAATATTTTACAAGTATTAGCTAATGGTACCATATCATCAACCCGATCACTTTAAGGGCAGAGTGACAGCAGAGGTCATGCATTTGGGGCCCAGAGACCACTGTGTCGTACACCAGCCTTGCAAATTTGAGCCTGTCTCTGTCTCCCTAAATCTTCACTGGGTCATCTTGAAAAAGGGATAAAGACATCAACTTTCTTTCTTGTAAAGATTTAGTGATATATATGTTTAATGGTTTATTTGTGCACCTTTATTATTTTTCCCATGTGCATCCTGTAGCAATCCATACAGAAATTATTATTATTATTATTATTATTATTTTGCCAATGAAACAAACTGAACTAAAGTAAGCATCAAGTAGACTTTTTCTATTTTTACATTAAACCTAATTCTTCCTGTCCATACAGATCATCAATAGGTGCAGAGCTCTCTGGGCAGTAGGTAGTCTTTTAGTGTGAATCCTTAGATCTGTTTAGACTGACATTCAAAATACTGGTGCCTTCTCTAATATTGATTCCATTTGAAATAAAATTCCTACACTTTATTCAAATTCAGAATGGAACTTCTTATTAAACTAATACACTAAAGCAACATTTAAAAATATTATCCATACAGTTTACTATCTAAGGACCTTATCCATATGCAGGGGTAGAATCAAGGCTTTCTTCCATCTTCTTCTGATAAAATCATTCCTAATTTTATCATCAGGATTTTTAAGCCTTTTCAGTAAAGGACATTATTCTCACAGGGAAATAAAGCACAAGATAGCACAAAGAATCCAGCACTGACCCCTGACCACCTCTGCCTCTCCCATTCTCCTTTCTCTTAACTAGCAGAGACCATTCCTGGTGGATTATTTTCAATTTGCTGGGTTTAAAGATGATTTGTGATTAAAGTCTTTTGACTCTCTTCCCAGTGGAAAGACTCCTCCTTCTTGTCTTTCAGCTCCCATGAGAAAAATGTCCAGCGCCAGGTGGGGCAGGGCGATCTGCTCTCTCCGTTCACTGCTCTTTGCTTTCATTATAAGATTGTTTATAATCTTTGCTCTTATTCTCTTTCCTGACAAGAAAGTACAAACCATTTCTCCAATGGGGAGGATTAAGACCTCCTTTACTTTTTAGAAGGTCTGACTTCCTGGTAAGCTAGTTTCCCAGCAAAGAGTGGTCTAGTATATCCACCTCTCTTCATCTTTGGGGTCAGGGAACTGCCTGTTGGAACTTAATTTCCCATATATTCATTACCTTTCCAGTTATTCATTGAACAGCCTTATCTGATGGGTTTCTCTGAAAAAGGGGCTTGAACGCTGAGAAGATTAAAGTTACAAAAAAAAAAAAAAAAAAAAAAAAAACAAGCTTTAAAAGCCAAGCAAAACAAAGTGAAATAAGTTGGGTTCATTAAAACTACTTCAGTTCTTCACCCTGAAATTTTAAAAGTGTAATATCACCTAATGGTAAATGGTATTATCAAAGAAACTCTATGGGGGCCAAACAAACAAACAACCCACAAAAAACAGAAAATTCAAACAACAATAACAAAACTACCATACAGGTTGTTCAGCCCTTTAAAAGCATTAAGTCAAGAATGAGGCTTTGGTTGAGACAGCCAATCCACACCACTGAATCTTATTCCCATTATAGAATCAAGCATAAAATAAATGTGCATGCTATGATTGCTTTAGATTTCCATATTTCTATCTAGAAAGTTGTGCTTGATATTTGCAGGTAAATGAGAACTTACCATCATCTTTGTCGGGGAGGATTGTAACCTGAGCTCCTGGGAACTCTGATCCAATTCGCCCACCCATGGGCATGCTCAAAAGGACACGGAACGTTTCCTCTTCCTCATATAAGGAGTCATCAATAACAACTATCCGACACATTTTCTCCCTTTCATCTTTGTCAAAACGAATAACACTAGTATGGTCCTCCGGCCTGGATATGTAATCCGAATAAGACAACACAGAAGTTGGCACAGTTCCGGTCGCTGTTCCTGGAGGAGGGGAGAATCCAAGAGGTTTTATGTAGAACATGTTACAGGGTATTTCCAGAAACCACTGTTTCATATGCAGTATATGAAGTCATTTAAAAATAATTAGTATATACAATACCCCCAGAATTGCAATAGTAACTGTAGACTGTTCTACTATCATGAGTCCACTTTAGGGTGACCTCAAACCTATACATCTCCAGTGTTTTCTCTTTGTCTTTCCTGTCCATGTACTTTTAAATCAACACGCTATTATAAAATAATAGTCCCTCTATTCAAATGCTTGACATACATTACTCTCAACGATCATTTTGGGTTTTAGACATTTGGTAACTGAGGTTTACAGAAGTTAAACCTCTTAACTGGAGCTTGGAGCCCAGAGCTGATTCTGAAGACTATTTTCATCATTATTCTATACTGCCTTCAAATTCATTTATGTAAATAAAAATTTTAATGGAACTCTGCTCAGGTATCAATGCATATGTGACTTTTTCTTTTGCATTCTTAGAAAATTGTCTGCTTTGCTGGGCTCAATGGCTCACGCCTATAATCCCAACAATGTAGGAGGCCAAAACAGGAGGATTGTAAATTCCAGCCTCAACAGTTTAGTGAGACCCTGTCTCAAAATAGAAAGGATTGGTAGCTCAGTTTTAAAGTACTCCTGGGTTAAATCCCCAGTGCCAAAAAAGAAAATCTGCTTTCCCAAAAGTCATCTAATACATTAAAGAATATTATGTATTCATTTTAATTTTGCATGACATAAGTCACCTTTCATAGGGTGCTTGTCCATGAAATTGAAATTGGTTAAAATGAGTTTCACACTAGTTTTTAGTTTATTTTCCTTGGATATACATTGTTAATATTTTCTTTTTGTTTGTTTGTTTTAAACAAAAACTTCCCTCAACCTGAAGAGCTTGAAGGGCTTCAGTTTCTTGTCATCTGAAAAGCCTTGAGAATTACAGTAGGTGATCATGTGGAGTCAGAAACATCTGCGGTAAGTAGCAGATGCTCTCCTGGGCATCCTCAGAGGTGTGACAGGGAAGACAACTTCTGAGTAAATGCTTTTTTAGTGATTATAAAAACTTCAAACCCTTCATGGAGAAAATGTCATGGCTCCACCATGTTAAAGAGGCTTATTTACATGGTTGGGTCCTGTTTCAGTTTAGTTTCTACCTTGCTGTGTGTAACAGATCACCATGAACTCCTGGCTGACGTCTCCTGTCCTCCTGATGGGAATGAAC
This sequence comes from Callospermophilus lateralis, assembly GCF_048772815.1. Lineage (NCBI taxonomy): Eukaryota > Metazoa > Chordata > Mammalia > Rodentia > Sciuridae > Callospermophilus > Callospermophilus lateralis. Next base: position 78,502,237 of record NC_135316.1, read on the forward strand.
AGCTCGCCCACATCTTCTTCAACGGAGTATTCAGACTGGGGAATGAACACAGTTGATTCTGAAGAGAAAACACAATCAAGGTGCTATCATTATTTTGACTGAGTTTTAATTTCCTGTGAAATCAAAATTTCTCTAGTGATTAATTCTTTTGTTCCTTTCGTGTATTTAGAATGTAGCTCAGTTTTAAAGTACTCCTGGGTTAAATCCCCAGTGCCAAAAAAGAAAGTCTACTGCTTGCCCAGAAGTATTTAGAGTCATAGTGTGAGGGTTAAAGAGAGGAGGGGGAAAGAAGGAGTTGTAATGTATGCAGGCTGAGGGCCAGTGATGTTTTCAATCTACACAAAACCCAACATGACTTTTATCTCCAGTGTATTGTCCATTTCTCAATTAATCAGTGCTGCGGACAGAGTTCCTTTAAATCCAACTTTATTCTCTCAGCAGAGAGTCACCCCTTCCCCTGGAGGGTCTAATCTGAGAGGTTTGTGACGTAGGTCATTTCCTCAAACCTCATGGGGCGGGTGAGGGGAATCTAGGCTTACACAGTTGAAAATACTTGCCAAGTCTCTCCCTGGTGGAATCAGGATTAGAACTCAACTCTTGTAATGTCTACTCTAATTCTTTTCACTCTTAGAGTGGTCCTTTTGGATGATTCATGTTTAAAATATAATAATACACTGTTTGACACCTTTAAACATAACAGTTTCTAAAGGAAATAAATCTATTTATCATAAATCTATTTATCAGTTGCAAGGAATGTTTCTGCAGTATCCTTTCCCAGCAGGATAACCATAGCACGTGGTATATAAATTAGATTATGTACTATTATAAGTTTCAACAATTCACTTTTAACATAATTAAAATGTACATTAAATAATAAAAATAACATAATTAATTAAAATTGTTTAAAAAAACCATTTACTATGTAAAATTATAAAACCATTGAGTTCAATAATTTGACATCATAAATCCCAAACCGGCACCCTGTATTTAATTGGGAGGGTGTTTCCCTGAAAGTCTCATATCCAAACACACACACAAGATGTTTTGTTACTATTTTTTTTTAAGAGAGAGAGAGAGAGAGAGAGAGAGAGAGAGAGAATTTTAATATTTATTTTTTAGTTTTCGGTGGACACAACATCTTTGTTTTGTATGTGGTGCTGAGGATCGAACCCGGGCCGCATGCATGCCAGGCGAGCGTGCTACCGCTTGAGCCACATCCCCAGCTCTTGTTACTATTTTTAAAATCGTCATCCCCACTTTGGTGGATGGTTATAAAGGATGGTGGATACAAGCCTTGAGGTCCACTGTGCACCCTGTTCCCAGACCCTAGAAAATATGATGGTTCATTTTTCAACTTCTAGCTTCCAGGTGGGTCAGCCAAAGGGGACACAGGAGTGGCCTTGGAGGGCGAGAGCCTGGTGAGTTTCAGCATTTATCCCTGCTCGTTTCCAGAGCTGGCTGCGTGCCCCTCTGGCCCATAGGTGAGAGCTGTAACCCTCACTCCATCTTGGGGCACTCTGCAATATCTGGGCGTCTACAGATCCTTTTCTTCATCTTGGTAAAAGAGTCACAAGGCTAAATTCTATTAAATTAAATTTTATTAAATTCTATTAAATTCTATTTGAGCCTGTCATTTATTTTCTCCTGGGACTCTGACACACTAATTTTTAAATTGCTTATATTTAAAAAAATCTGAAAATAAGATATAATAACTAATTTTCATTTACCAAATATTGATGGAGTGACTCCAACTCAACAGGAACTGTACTAAGCAAAGCAGATATAAAAGTAAATAAAAACCCTGCCCTCCTGGAGTTTCCATTCTAGTTGGGGGATGGGGAGGAGGAAGAAAAAATACATATATAAAAGATATCACATCAGGATATGATATAGTAAACTAAAATGTGCTCCCCAGTAGCAGGGCATGCTGGGGCTGGACTTGTGGGGGTGGAGGGCTCTAGGATACATAGATGTCACAGGAGGTGTTTCTGATAGAGTCACATTAGAGCTGAGGTTGGAAGGTAGTGATGAGATGCTCTAATGTTCTGAAAATATGTCAGTGTACAGTGCCACCACCCCATGTCCTGAGCCCTCCCATGGTTCCATTTTGAGAGAACACTGTAGAGATGACAGTTCCAGGCAAAGGAATGAATATGTGAAAAGGGTTTCCGGCCATGTTGTGCCAAGTGTGTACAAGGAACAGCCACGAGGCCAAGCAGCCAGAGCAAACTGGGGAAGGCAGGATTAAGACCTAGGACCAGAGAGAAGGTGGATGGTGGATGGATCACAGGAAGCCTTCAGGAATATTAGCAGGACCTTGGTTTTTATGGTGAATAAGAATGGAAATAAAGTTTTGAGAGCAAAGAGATGCTGTTTATTTAGAGCTTGCAATAATGACGGAGCCCACCACCTTTACTTGTGTTTAGACAGAGAGCCAAAGGCAGACAAAGAAGCAGGACAGCTTAGTAGGGGAAAGGGAATCTCCCGTGAGCCCTGGTTACAGGCTGTGGGGGCAGGAAAGATGTAGCAAGCTAACTAAGTAGGGTGTCCTGTGGGATTGTGAAGGGCTGCATATTTGGGTTTCTCTGGTTGGCCTATAGTTGGAAATAGGAAAAGAATTAGGGAAGGTATCAGGTCAAGTCCTGATGACCTTGGTCTGATTGGTATAGAGGTTGTGGTTTGGCTTCTGTAGGTCGTGGGTAGAGCTGAATTTTAATATGTGGTATGGCCTTCTCTGCACATTCAGTCTCTCAAAATGGAATCATGGGAGGGCTCTGGCCATGGGGTGATGGCACCATGGGGTGATGGTACGCTAACACATTTTCAGAACATAAGTTTTGGCTGCCGTGAGATAGCCATTAAGTGTCAGCAACTGAAGCAAACAACTTGGTTAGGAGACTTTGCAACCACCCAGGGAGGAAATCACAGAAGATTGGACCAGGAGGTACATTAGAGGTGTTACTGGATGTGTTACATTAAGACCCTGGAGGATAGATTACCAAGGAAGACCCCAGAGAATTTTCTGAAAAATCACATACATATGTCATGTAAAAGAACCTGAAGAACCAAGGATGACTCCAAATTTGGTTGTCTTTACTAAATGGACAGGTGAAATTTCTGTTTACGAAGGGGAGGAAGACTATCGGTGAATCAGATTTGGGGGGAACTTGAATTCCATTTTGGACATATTAAAATCGAGGTGTCTTAATTATCCACATTGAAATGACAGAGTGCCCTGCTGAGAATATAATCCTGGATTTCAGTGGAGAGGTCCAGATTGGAAATACACAGGTGGGAGTTGGGGGCAGGTTGATGGTATGCCCAGAATGAGTGAATCAGAAAAAAAAAAAAAATCACACAGGAAAGGATTATAGACAAGGAGGGGAATGGGTCCACAGACTCCCTTCAGGGTTTTGAGATGTCAGGGAGGAGACTGAGCAAAGAAGTCTAATAAGTGATGGGGACAACCAAGAGAGTGAAGACATGGGAGGTCAAGTGCAAAACCTGTGTCAAGGAAAAGGGGGAAGCTGAACACAGTGGTGCATGCCTATCATCCCAGCAGCTTGGGAGGCTGAGGCAGGAGGATGGTGAGTTCAAAGCCAGCCTCCGCAAAAGCAAGGCGCTAAGCAACTCAGTGAGACTCTGTCTCTAAATAAAATACAAAATAAGATTGGGGATGTGGTTCAGCAGCGGAATGCCCCTGAAATTCAATTCCCAGTACCCATCCCTCCAAAGAAAAAAGAAAGAAAGAAAAAGGGGGAGACCATTTGTTACAAATGCTGCTAAATCAGTTGAGATGTGAGAGCTCATCATCAGATTTAGCAAAGAGAAGGCACCACAAGTTGGTCATCTTCCCTAGGACTGTTTCAGTGGAAGAGAGGGACGAGATATTGAAGAAGTGGGTTTATAAGAGAATGGGAGAACAGGAACTAGAGACAATAGGCCTAAGAATTTCTCCCAAGTGCTTTAAATGGGATCAAAGTGGCAACTAGAGAAAATCTGGTTTATTTTTAAGATGAGTTTTTCTAAGGGCAAGAACTGCATCTACATTTATGAAGTAAGATTTTACCAATTAAAAATTTCAACATAGATTCATCCTGACTTTAGTGCAAAAAAAACTCAGTGTGTTTTTTGAGTACTCAAATATTGAGTTTCAAAAGTTTTTTTTTTTTTTTTCATTAACAGATGTACAATTGCTCTATGTCACCTAGATTTTGGCAGACTTTAGGTCCGGCACTGGTGGCATGAAATATGAAATATCATGGAAAGCTTAGTATCTTTTGTAGGTTTTTTTTAAGGGGTGCATGTTTGTGTCTCTTCAAATTCATGTGTTGACACCCTAACTTCTAGTGTGGTGGTGTGCAGATGGTTCTTTGGGAAGTGATAAGGTTAAGTGAGGTCATGGGGCCCCTAGGGTGGCGTGAATGTCCTTATACGAGGAGCAAGAATGAATTCTCTCTCCATCAGTGTGCAAAGAGTGCTGAGTGATACGGTGCAAATACAGCAAGAACATAACCGTCTATAAGCCAGAAAGAGGGGACCCTTACCACAAACCATATCAGCCAGTACCTTAATCATGGACCTCCCAGCCTCCAGAACTGTGAAAGAGAACTGTCTGCTAACACCCCCAGTATCTTGGTATAACAGTTGGAGCTAAGGCATGGTCAGTCTATGTAATATTCATAATACTAACCTATACTGACTAATTTTGTTTTCAAATAAGTCATTTAAAAAAGTTTTATGGGTGGGATTTTAACTGCATAAACCCTTTAAGATTTATACCTTTAATACCTAAGGTTCCTCCTAAACTCCATGACCCATGCAAAATTGATTAAACAAGACAGGACTTCTTGGCAGTGCCAGTATGTTGAAGGATGAATAAAGAAGAAAACTGAGAATTTGGATCATGCCCTCAGCTCTGGAATTCCCTCCTACAGTTGATCTGACAGAGGGTAAATAGGCCCAGTATCAAGTGCAGGTCTTCTGTCCACCTAACTTTTAACAGAAATGTGTAATCTGTGGGAGAAACTAGGAAAGGGTATCAGGGAGACGAAGAAAGATTTCCCTGGTAGACTTTTGTGTTAACATTATTTTTCAACTTCAATTTGTATATACAATAGAAGTGTAGGTACAGGCTGCCTCAAGTATGCATAGCTCTTTAGGAGAAAAATTTCTAAAAGTGTCATTCTCGTATTATCTTTAAAAATGATTAGCTAACCCACACTGACTTCTTACTGTTTGCTAAGCCCTATTCTAAACACTTGACGTGTACTGGCTAGTTTTATCTTTGCAACAACCTTTGAGGGGAGAACTATTGTGACTATTATTTTACCTCTGAGGACATGAGGCTCACAGATGTGAAGAAACCCCCGGAAGGCTATGTTGGCAGGTGTTGATGGAGTTGAACCCAGACAGCCCATCTCCGAGCCCTTGCTCATAAGCCTGGGCTCTATTGTCTGAAGGGAGAACACTCAGAGAGTATCACTCAAAGCACAGGAAAACAAAAGGCTAAACTGAGAAAAGAGGAATTTAAAGTATTGCTGAGAGGGAGAGAGAGCAGGGGCCTAGGGGAATGTATAGGGAAACTAGAAACAAGTGTTGGGAGGAATAATTCAAAGATAAGTACTGTTAGACCCAGCACAGTGATGCATGCTCGTAATCTCAATGGCTTGGGAGGTTGGGGTAGGAGGATCCCAAGTTCGAAACCAGCCTCAGCAACCTAGTGAGGCTGTAAGCAACTCAGTGAGACCCTGTCTCCAAATAAAGTATTAAAAAGGAGCTGGAGATATGGGATGTGTATCAGTGGTTGGAGCCCCTGGGTTCAATCTGTAGTACCAAAAACAAAAACCAAAAAACAAACAAACAAAAAAACCCAAACCCCCAAACCAAAAATACCCCAGTACCATCACAGAAATTTTATATAGACATGTAATTGTACACATACAAAGTTATAAAAGTATCATATGTACAGCAGTATAGCATACATATTAATATATAAAGAGAATACGACATATGGGTATTATATAAAAGCATATATGTAAATCTCACTCACACTTTATATTGAAACTGTAGCTGTCTTTCTGAAGATACTCATTGAGGGAAAAATCAAAGGGCTAAATTATAGAAATACAAAGCTCTTGCAAAGGAAGCAGAGACCAGTACAAAAAAAAAAAAAAAAAACACTCAAAGAACAAAAACCAACCAGTCAACAAACAAAAATGACTACAGAGTCATGTTCTAAAACATTAGCAATTGTTATTCCCATGTATAGGATTGCAAATGACTTTTTACAAAATTTAATATGATTTATTTTTTGGTAGTTTTAGGTTTTAAAAAAAAGAGTAGAAAAGTTAGTACATAACCCTATACCCCCACTTTTGTATTCCACTATTATTAACATCTTGGATTTGTCTTTTTGATAATAAAAGTGTGTAACTTTTAGACTTTCAGTATGGTTTTATTACCCTTTATTTTGAAAGATAAAGCAGAATTGAGTGAATGCATTTATTATTAGTCAATGTGATTGTACTGTAATGAACATTTGGATTTGTCACCACTGTTTTTATTTTTAGGTCTTGACTGTGCTTCAACTCAGGCAAAAAAAAAAAAAAAAAAAAAAGACTTCTGTTCTCACAAATAAAGTAGTTGTAGCTATCTGAAAGAGAATGTTCATGTTGTCCTTTTGCTCAATTATACTATACAGATGAAAAAACAAACAAACAAACAAAAGGAACAATCAGACTTGGCTAAAAACACTATAGAACAAATCATCTTCTAAAAATTTGCCATAATAGATCAAGGAAGGAAAGGGAAATGTAGCACAGGGATAAAAGCACTGAGTGTTCACTGCTTTTAAAAAATTTGGCACATTCAAAAACGACTAAAAGACATTCCGGTGCATCTTCCTGCTGTGATTTGTGAGGGCAGAGAGGATCTGCCATTGGCAAATGGATCATTCAGCGGCAATCTTTCAGTCACCGTTCAGTGGAATTTCTGTTCCCCCAGATGGAGTGGAATCACACCCATTTCTGCTAATACCAAAGAAAACCAAACCAAACAGCCTGCAACTGGTTGACTTCTGCAGAGAATAAAGGATAACTCTATTTCTCAGGTCCTCATTTAGAAAATGTGGTAAATGTTCCATGAACTTTAAAGCCCCTTCTAACTGGAAATTTCTATATGCATATAAAAAGGAAGGAGATGATGGGATCCAACCGAAATAAGGAATGACAGTAATGGGCTAGAGAAGAACCAAGGAGTGAGGTAAAAATCATGACAACAAATATCTAATTTTCCACCTGTGCAAACTCTGGAGCCACAAATGTCCCCATTTGTGGTATTACAAAGAGGTATTACAAAGACAGGATAAGCAGCCTGTTCTTTCCTTATTTTAGTTCTTCTCTTTATTTATGAGGATTTTTTAATGTATTTATATGTTCAATAAATGAATGAATCCATTTTTCTAGGAAGTTGTTGATTTTCATTATCATGGCAGAATGGTATATTCTTTCTTCAGGGCTCCCACAGCAGTTTAATGAATATCAGAAAAACCCTTTTTCAGTCTTGCATTTTCAAATGAAAAATATGTCTGTGCTGGACAAAAATGTGGACTTCCTAAGCCCTTCCAAAAGTGGCACTGCACCTGGGTGGTCCTCTCGGATTGGCAGGGGTAGGTAGCACCTGTGAGCACAACCTTAAGAGTTTGCTCCATCATGTTCATGCCATCCCAAAGCTCTCAGGTCTCTGATTAGCTGCCAATTGCAGCAGACTCTTGCTGGTGTCTGCCACTCAAGACAGGCTGTGCTTCTGCACAGAGCCTGCAGAATACCTGATGACTGGGCCACTTTTGACAGGGGAATTAACTCTATTGCTTATAGAGCTGTGGTTTCAAACTGGGCGGGGGGCACAGACATCTGCAGACGTAAGAAGAATTATAAACCATCCATGTAAGCACTGGGTATTGCCTCAGATTATTTAAATAAATAAGTAAGTATTCGATGGTGTTTGTTATTTTTCCAATAGATGCAGATGCTGATATATGGAGTAAAACACATGGTCATTTAAGATCTTGGTCTAAATCATAAATACACAGTTTAAAAATATATAAATGGATAGAGAAAATTATAATGTATAATTATGAGCATGTAAGAAGCCAGATGAATACATGCATATGCTATATATATGTTGTGTGCATATAGAATTTATGTTTAAAAGTTTGTTTTTGTTATACAATTTGGGAACAAATGCTTTAAAACTTGGCACATGTGAAATTAAGAGTCTCCTAAAAACATGGAGTACAATGCCGAAAATGGAACACAATGCCTAAATGGAATGTGTGATGTGTGATGTGTCCAACAGAGTGAGGGAAAGGGGGTTAAATGAAAGAGCATACATAAGGTGTTAAGCTTGCTATCTGGTGAATGATAAGGGCTTGATGAATTTTAATCATTAACATTATCTGAACCAGTTATTGGTTAGTAAAGTATTGTGAGAAAGTATGCACTTTCATGTATTCATATGAATCAACTAATAAGGAAAAGTAGCTCCCAGCATAAAAAGAAGTGGAGCTGCTTAAACTCTTCTGCCCCCCACAATCCTGGCCCAGAATCTGTTCAGCAATGTCATGTTCTGTTGGAAGCACCTATTTGTAGGGCTCTCTTTCCCACCTGCTATGGTCTTTGGGAGTAGGACTTTCATTGTATTGTCTTTGCATTCCTGATATAGTTCAGCTGTAGTTCCCAGTAAGAGAATGAACTGGATCATTTTTTAATGCATGGGAAAAAAAATCTTGTAGTATATTCTAGAGTGAATATATGGAGGGAGGAGAGAGAGAGTTTATAAGCATAATGATTCCTAGGGCAAGTTAATTTACTTTTGAAAAGCTGGGAAAGAAAGTATGATAAGCAGCAAAAAAATTTTGAAGAGGTTGGGAAAGTGATTCTCTGTTTGAAAAAAATATTATTAATATCTTAAAATGAAATCTAATATTAGATTTATGATCTTAAGAATAACAATATTTGTATTCTGTTTTATCTTTCATAGCAATGCTGTAATAAGAGAATTATTGTGTGTTTTTTGTTTTGTTTTGTGCATTAGGAAACTAAATCTGAATAAAGCTCTCTGATTTAGGATCATACAATTAGAAATAATAGAGTTGGAATCAAATTAAAGTCTTATAATCTGAAGACCAATAGTCTTCAACAAGACATGGAACATACCAGGCATTGTGGGACATTTGTCAGTTATGAAAAGATAATCATGGTTTGAAATGAAAAGGGCTGCATTTGATCTAGAAAATTCCAAACAATTTAGATAATAATTAAATAAATAAAATTATGGTAAACTTTTATTTTATATATCCTATACTAAGAAGAAATGATATAGGGGATTGTGTGTGTGTGTGTGTGTGTGTGTGTGTGTGTGTGTGTTTTAATATGCCACCACTCAGATATCACTGGTACAGTGTGTTATTCTGGGTTTATAAATAGGAAGGCAGAAATAGGTTTAAAATGTTTTATTCCTTAAGGTAAAGCATAGCAATTGTACCAAATTTGCAAAGAAAGTCTCCAGAAATGGCCGCTAGCTTTAACTAATGGATTAGTTTAAAAGAGAAAAGAGATTTGTAATGTTTTGAACAACTAATAATTTAAAAAAAAGAATCAAAAAACAAAAAGAGAAAAGGTTTAATATTGAAGTACATACCAAAGCTCAGGACTAGAAGAAAGTTTAATGACTTAGCCCTAGATAATGCAGATAAAATTAAATGTAATTAAATGCTAACTGTTCTTGAGTGGAAATGATAAACATAATTGAGACTTCATATTTGACTAAAGGCAGAGATGTTAGTTAAACAAACCATGCCAGAGCTCCTGTGTTCTTATCCACTCTCGTTAATTATGCTCAGCCTTTTAACACAGGGATTTCCACATGCATCTCCATTTCATGTACTCAGCAGATTATATCTTTGCTGAACGTTTAAGAGTGTTCTGATTGACAAAGTAAAGTAGGCTGGCACTTTAAAGAAAGTCATGTCTGGCTTCTGACAGGATTTCAGCTTTAGAAGTCTCTACAAGGTTTGTCTAAATGCCAGCCCTCAAAAAAGCCATTCAAACTTTTTTTTTTCTTTCTTCTTTTTTTTTCTGCCTAACAAGCCAGGATTGTGGAAGTTTGGCAAGGGGAAGAAAAAGGTCAAGTTACACACAAAAGCATTAAGGTTCACTTTTACCAACATTAGCCAAGAGTGTGCAATGATAAGAACACATAATCTATCAGAAATTAAGAGCAATGTTTCAAGACCCTGTGTTCATTGCAGATAGGGGAGAGTCAGGTAGGTGGGATGCATATTATGTAACAAGTATGGAAACCACAACCAAATGAAAAATTTTGGCTGTGGAATAAATGAAGGAAACTTGAATAATTAAATGCAATCTTGGGAGCAAAAATCAATCTCCAAATGGTCTCTTAAATCATTTGTTTGAAAGATATTTTAAGACATCTAAAAGACTCCAAAACTGATAAATTAATTCAAGAAAAAGGAGATGAGTGGGCTGAGGCTTAGCTCTGTAGCAGAGCACTTGCCTAGCAGGTGTGAGGCACTGGGTTCAATCCTTAGCACCCACATGAAAATAAATAAAATAAAGGCAATCTGTCCCTCTCCAGCTATAATTAATTAATTAATTAAATAAGAAAAATGAGATGAGTAATATTGGTTCTAAAGGATAGAATCATAATAACAGAAAAAACATGTGGTAATCTGTGTAGTTTATTTACTTCAATGAAAAAATACAGCTTACTTTAATTACTCTAAGTTTTCCCTCTTCCCATTAATGAATCTGGAAATATTAAACTGTTAATCATCCAGAAAATTCCTTCTATAGAAGATGCAAATATTGAATTTTAAACTTTCTGTATAAAGTATTTTGTCATAAAAGCCCACCAGCAATTACACAAGCTCTTACCATCTCCTGGGTCAACAATCTCTACTGTGGTCACTGCAGGGAACTCCAGGGCAGCCAGCACAGGTTCCGAGAGAACCACCTGGAAGGTCTCCGATTGCTCATGTTCCCCATCACTCAGGATACGCACTCTCCACGTGGCCCTGGTCTGGCCAGGGTTGAACTGCACTTGCTTCTGTGCTTTGCCTTTAAAGTCCTTGTCCTTTTCTGCCGTCCCATCTCTTGTGCCAATACCTGCACAGAAATATAGTAACATTTTCTTAGTTTTGTTTTCATTTGTGTTAAGGCTTTCCTTGCTAACTATTCATATGTCCTGCAGAGTAAAGTAGACCCTGCTTGACTCTCTGAAATGGACAATTGAGTATGGCTCTGTAGATGAAAGTGTTCTACTGTATGTATTGGTAGTTCATGATTCTTTTCTACTCTTGCCTCAGTTTTTTTTTATTTTTTATATACATATTTTTATTTATTATTATTATTTTTTTTTATTGTTGGTTGTTCAAAACATTACATAGTTCTTGATATATCATATTTCACACTTTGATTCAAGTGGGTTATGAACTCCCATTTTTACCCCGTATACAGATTGCAGAATCACATCAGTTACACATCCATTGATTTATATATTGCCATACTAGTGTCTGTTGTATTCTGCTGCCTTTCTTATCCTTTACTATCCCCCCTCCCCTCCCCTCCCCTCCCCTCCCCTCCCCTCTTCTCTCTCTACCCCCTCTACTGCAGTTCATATCTCCCCCTTGTATTATTTTTCCCTTTCCCCTCGCTTCCTCTTGTATGTAATTTTGTATAACCCTGAGGGTCTCCTTCCATTTCCATGCAATTTCCCTTCTCCCTCCCTTTCCCTCCCACCTCTCATCCCTGTTTAATGTTAATCTTCTTCTCATGCTCTTCGTCCCTACTCTGTTCTTAGTTACTCTCCTTATATCAAAGAAGACATTTGGCATTTGTTTTTTAGGGATTGGCTGGCTTCACTTAGCATAATCTGCTCTAATGCCATCCATTTCCCTCCAAATTCTATGATTTTGTCATTTTTTAATGCAGAGTAATACTCCATTGTGTATAAATGCCACATTTTTTTTTTTTTTTATCCATTCGTCTATTGAAGGGCATCTAGGTTGGTTCCACAGTCTTGCTATTGTGAATTGTGCTGCTATGAACATCGATGTAACAGTGTCCCTGTAGCATGCTCTTTTTAGGTCTTTAGGGAATAGACCGAGAAGGGGAATAGCTGGATCAAATGGTGGTTCCATTCCCAGCTTTCCAAGAAATCTCCATACTGCTTTCCAGATTGGCTGCACCAATTTGCAGTCCCACCAACAATGAACAACTCAGTTTTGGTTTTGCAATATACTCTTTGAGCTAAGTTTGCATTAGAATTTCATACAAAACAAGACTGAGTACATTCATACTCATGTTGAATAATATCTGTACTCTTACAAAATCATATCCTAACTAGAAAATATAGGTCAATAAAAACACTCTGAGACAAAGAATTCTTTGATAATCTAATTCTAATTCTTTGATAATCTAATTCTTTGATAATCTAATTCATGGTCAAATGGTAATAAAAATTATAATATTTCCTAAACATTTAATGGAATTGGAACCCTTAAGGGAATCTAATTCAGTGTTTTGTTTGTTTGTTTGTTTGTTTTTACTATGGTCCTTGCCAGGTTTTTAGTTGTGGAACACTCCATAATTCCTTGAAATCTGAACAGGATCGAAGAGCTGAATAGATATAGTTATTATGAGCAGTATGCTTGGCTTATTGGATGGTTCACTCAAGGTCAATTTCAGCTGTCTGGGAAGGCCGAAGAATCACCAAGCCTCTATTTATCTAAATCACAAGAGGCTCTTTAGCATAGTAATGCTATGGGACTAGGGACTCAAACCATAGGATATATTATCAAAAAAGCAGTGAACAAATTCAATGTCATAGAAAAGTTGTAAAATCACAATAGTACCTTGATATCCTTAAGTACTGAATCAGAACCTCTCAGGCAAATCAAGTATAATTTTCAAGTATATTTTTTTCTAAACATTGACACAATTTCTGAGAAATTGGTAAGGAAGATTTAAAGAGGAGACAAAAAGTATTGTGATTGTGAAATTTAAAAGTTTGAAAATCACTTATTTGTAACAGTTTTCATTTAATTAAAGAATTATTAGTTTAGGAAAAAAAATTCCTTTTGTTTTTAAAAGTAGAATTGAAACTGTACCAAAAAAGAAGCATTCAACCTCAAATATTCATTGAGTACTTTCTATGCGTAGGCTTTGTTCTATATGCTGGATGTGTATCAGAGAATAAAACAGAAAAAAAACCTTGGCTCTCAGATAGCACAAACAAAATTAATTTGAATATTTATTTATTCATCTGAATATATTATTGGCCATTAAAATAAGGATCAAAATAAAGGTTTTGTCAAAAGCATTGTCTCAGAAAAATAACTGACAGATAAAGATTGCATTGTGTGTTTCTTTTTCAATTATGGATAGAATATAATTTTTTTAATGGCAGGAGAAGAGCCACAGAATAGCAACTACAATAGTATGCATACTGCTCAATGTTGCAGACTTCCTGTTGGCTCTCTGGTTCCTAATGCCCAGAGTGGTTGTCAACACCTCTTGAATCCACTGTAATCCACCACTCAGGGGATGACAGAAGGAGCCATTCTCTGTGAGGTTCCAGAATGAATGTTGCTCACTGACCCATCCATCCCCAGTGGCATGACCACCAAAAATCTGCTAGTCTGCCTCTGGTAGCTTCTGTTTTCTATTTTGCTGTATTTTTCTTTTATCACCAATACATTCTTTTCCTGGAGATTCAAAAGACCATGAAAAACAAAAAGTTATTCATGTAATGCAAGGAATAGAAACTAGTGCCAACTAATCATCTTTACTACACAATAGTCAACTCCTTCAACCAGACAAATAATAAGAACCAAATCCCAAATGTTGCTACTGAAACACCCATAATTTTTCAGTTTGCTTATGAAATGAAGCCACAATTGCATCTTTTTGTCTTACAGGGAGAAATACCCAAGAACTTTTGGAGTGAAAAAAAAAGATTTTGTGTATCAAATCAGTATATAGACATGGGATTGCAGATGACTTACTGCCTTCTCTCCAATATAAGAAACCCATGATTCAGTGGTCAAAGGTGTGGGCCTTGGAGCCAAATCTCAGCTTTGTCCCTTACTAAATGCAAAACTTTGGGCATATCATAACCTCTCTGTTTCTCACCTGTAAAATGAGGGATATAATGGCACTCTTCTAGCGGGGTGAACTATGGAAGGTGTTGGGAATGAGGCCTGGCACATAGGAAGAATTCAGTAAATGTTAGCTATCATTAGCACTTCAAAGGCCATTACCTAACACAGCACCTGGCATGTAATGAGCACTCTAGAAAATATTGGTTGAGCTAGTGAGTAAAGGGTTGCTGTGGACTAAGAGAGAGAAATAAAGTGCTTCATGTTTATGATAAAATATTTTGTCTTTGATGAATGTTTGATAATAGTAGCAATAAGATCTTCGAGATACAAAGCCTACTGTGAAATACAAATACATATTTAGTTTATTAGTAGATTATAACAGTTATAAAGTGAATGATCAGCTTTGAGAAATACATCTACAAATAATTAATGACTCACTGTTCAAGTGATATTTTGTTTTTAGCCATTGTGCAATCTAGCTCTTTCTAAAAGTCCGTAAGTGACAGTGGAAGTTGTGTGGAGACGGCTACATGGAATATTCTCAGTGCAGAGACCTACCAGACTGAATTTCAGTTTATCCTGCTTTGTCCCTTCATTCCAGACATGGAACACCTCTAAACACTTAGTATGTAACATACAATATAATGTTATGATATGTAGCATAATTACATAATAATGTAATTAGAATCTAATTAATATTTTATATATATATATATATATATATATATATATATATATAAGCTCTAGGTTATGACTTCCAAACTATTTTAATGAACCTGTGTCAATTTCATTAAAACATTCACCAAAGAGAAAACTTGGACTTTATGGGTAATCTGACTTTAATTCCAGGCCCTAGCAAGAATGCTGTGCCATTTTCAATGATAGCCAAGGTGGGCTGCACACAGAATTTTCTAACTATTGCTGCAGTTTACTAAGTCATCATCTGAGGTTAACCAAGTAAAGCTTTAGAGCTTTTGTAGAATTGCCAATGCCACCATAATTTGTAGGGAAATAATAGTTCATTGAAACAAAAAAAAAAATAACTTGGAAAACAGCTCTTTTAAAATATTTTAGCATTGGGCTTAAGTGGAAAACAAACAAACAACAGGCAGTGGAGGAAAAAAAAAATCCAAAAGGACAGTGTTAAAATCTTTTCCAACTATTAACTTCTCAATGCTATCCACAGGCCAGTTGTGAGCAAATAAATTCTCGAGGAGTGGAAACAAATGCTACCCAGATATCCTTAATAATTGTTAAGGTGCTCTGTTGCTAAGGTACTGTTTTTTTAGTGACTTTTCTGAACAATTTATTTGCTATATTCTTAACATGTAGCACAGTTAAGATTAATCTCTGCCAGGTGCAGTGGCACAGGCCTGTAATCCCAGCAACAGGGTGCGGGTAGGTGAGAGTTGAGGCAGAAGGACTGCAGGTTTGAGGCTAGCCTCTGCAACCTAGCCAGACCCCATCTCAAAATAAAAAGTGAAAAGGGCTGGGGATGTGGCTCAGTGGTAAAGTACCCCTTGGTTCAATCCCCAGTACCACCTTCCCGCCCTCCAACGATTAACCTCTCACTGCAACAGGTAGGACAGGTTCTGCAGGGCCTGTGTGTGCAGACAGAACATGCCCCCAAAGGGAGAGCAATAAGAGCACTCATTACACCCTAGAAGGTTCCACACAGAGTTTAAATGACAGCCATGTGGGAGCACATGCAAACAAAGAAGGAAGCAGAGCTGCCCCAACATCTGCAGGTGCTAACCCCCTCCCCCGGCCCACCTTGCAGCCAGCCTCAAGAAATCCACAAAGCAGATATGAAAACCCTTTTCTAAAGTTAAAAAAAAGAAGTATTTTTAAAGTAAGCAGCAATTAATATCCAGTATTAAAACACATCAGGGGAAATCATGAGGAGGACAGGAGGTTGCGGCCAGGCAAAGGTGTGGGTGGTTTTCTGTTGATAAGGACTGAGTACTACTTAAGGGTTCATGGACCAGTAAAATTTCAAAATGACCATTCTGAAGACAAACAGGGTTACTACCCTTTTATTTTGCTAATACTTCCCTAGATTCCTTAGTTGATAGTCTAACTTAATGAAAAGCTTTTACCATATAAATTCTATCAACCTAAATGTCAATAAACTACATAGTACCAAAAATAAGACAATTGTTAAGGTGCTGCCAATTTTCATGAACATTATCAAATATTTTGTGCCACTATATTATAGCTTCAAGTCACCAGTATATCTACTTTTCCCTATTTTATGCTTGAATGAATTTGAACTTGAATTAGAGTTGAAAAAGTTATATTCATTTGCTTTTGACTTTCAGTTTTACTAAAAGAAAATAAAGCAGAAGAAAGTGAGTAATAATTAACACTTTAATATTTGTTACCAAGAAAAATCACAACATAAACTTTTATGTAACACATTGATGATGTTCATAGAACTTTTAGTGACCAGTTGGAGCATTCGAATACAACAAACAAATAGTAAACTACACTTTCATGCCTAATAAACAACTGAATAGATTTTTTTGCTTATTTATTAATGTTTTACACTGTTGTTTCAATTTAGAATAAGCCTAAGCTTATTATAAGACCTAGTGACATTTGTTTTTAGTTGTTAACTCATGAGTGATTACTTCCTATTTTATAAAGTTATTTTATATCAGAAAAAAAAAAAAACACATTTAGGTTGATGGCTTGAAGAAGTACATTCCTTGACACATATCTGCAGTTTGTTTGTCTGTTTGTTTGTTTGTTTTAACCAGTTAAAGAAATGCCAATGTCTCCCTGAATGTTTAAACTAGAGAAGTGAACTGGAGGGAAGTTATAAAATGCTGCTAGAATAATGGGATTTTGAGACAGAAATTCAAATTAAACTTACTAATAAATGAAGTTTCTCCCAAGTAACCTCTACGTTTAAGAACAACATCGAGAAATTTAGAGTCCTCATTGATCAGGTAATATTCCTTTTCAAAGGAGATCCATGCCCAATTCAGACGAAAATGCTGATTGGTTAACTTGTTTCCACCTGGAAAATAAAAATTTAAAACCCTTCATTAATACTTTCTTGAAAGAGTGACCTTAAAATTTCCAGCATGCTCCTGCAATCTGTACACGTGGGAATAATAAGAATTCATACCCCATTTGAAACAAATGTATGATATATGATATGTCAAGATCAATGTAATGTTTTGAGCAACTAATAAATTTCTGATGTTTAAAAAAAAAAAAAAATTCCAGCATGCAACTTGAAGAATCCATACAGCTGCATGGTTTGATACACAACTCTCGAAATCGACATGAAATACAGCTTACTGTTCAGTGGTTATTGCACAGACACAAAACAGCTGACATGATTGTTCAAAAATGCCATCCTCTTTCGGGGGGGAAATTGGTAAGGGTGAAGAAGCACACAACTAAGAGAGGCAATTTAGCTTAATCCTAAAACCGAATATCCACATTGCAGGATGATGCACCTTCCACAAGGGGTCGCTAAAGAGCAAGCCTTTCTACGGAGAGGTCCTCAAGGCTCCTTTGTGATGTTCTTAAAAACACAACTTCACAAATACCTTTTTCTGGTTCACCGAGCAATTGGGTGGAAGGCTTTCATTATAACCACTTAAGGAAAAACAAATATCCCTTCCCTGCCGCCCCTCTCCACTCGATTCCCCTCCATTCCTCAGAGCAAACAGACAACTCTTTTCATTGACTTCCACTCCTCTCTGAAGATAAGGGTTTCTCCTCCCACCTTCCCACCCAAACGAAGCTGGCTGCCTATCCGGAGAAAATAACCTTTGCGTGTGATCTTTCTATTGTGAAAGCTACCACGTTGGGTAAATGAAAGGAAAAAAATGGTTATCAGCTGATCACTCTGCACCTATCCCTAAACTCCTTTTGATCTCTGCCAATTATTTCAGAGTAAAGTGAGGTTTATAAACAAAAGCATCAGTAATTCCTTTTAAGTCTTTCTGGAAAAGAGTAGGGGAAAAAAGCCCAAATAATAAACATGGCTAGAGGCACAATTTCGATTCTAGTTTCTTTTCTTAGTTCACATAAAGAGAGCTACAGTAAAGAAGAATAAATGAGCCGGGAAAAAATTTTTTAATAGACTGGTGGAAAAAAAAATTTTACACAGTGGGAAATGAGTGAACAGACAAATATGTTTTTTTTTCCTAGATTTTTTTAAAAATAAAAAGTACAGTGACTTTGAGTTACCAATTAATACATACTAAAAAATAAAAACCTAGTCCAGCTGAGATTATGTAGGAAAATGGGTTTTCCTGTTTATTTTTGTTTGACTTGCAAATGAGCACGAACCTTTTAGATAGCTAAATGACAATGTGTACAAGAAGAAAAACCATGCTCATATCACTCCATCTTCTAAGTTCTTGGATGGGAGAAGTAAAAATGTGTCTCTGAGGAATAATTCATTGCCATATTTTCTACAATAGCCCCAAACCCGAAAAATTTAAGATTAACTATATTGTGATACATCAAATCAATAAAATGTTATTTGCACACTGAACAAAAAATAAAAGATTCTTGTTGAAACACTTCAAACAATGCATCGTGTGTGTACTTGAAATAGTTACAGGTGGTAGTTAGCAGCAATGTCATTTGACTCTCCAGATGAAGAGACAGGTCCAGAGAAGAAAGTTGCCCCAAAGTAGACAACAGATAAGAAATGAAGTGGCCCTCGAATTCTAAGTCTTCTCATCCACAGCTTTTCCTCTGCAGAGTTGGGAGTACCCAGGGACCAGGAAATGTTTGGCATAACAAGTTCACAAAATATGAATGAGTTTCCTTCTTAAATTGACAAAAAAAATTCCTGGTCAGAAATCAATTTATATTTAAAAAATTAAGTAAAAAATGGATATGCCCACAATCCCTTCCATTTAAAGCACCAAGCAGTTTCCCATGTGTAATACCATATTTTAGGTAGCTACACTCACAGCATCAGGACCATCTGTTCCTATGATTACTTCAAGGATCAAGTTAGATAACCCATACACATACAGCACCAGGTGGTTCATAGATGGAATCCTTCAACAAATGTCAGCCTACTTTGCCCTGCCCCAGTGCATGCGCAAATCCACCCTGTACCCCCACGGCTAGACTCTTCATCTTCCCCAAGCTCACCTGTGCTGAGCTTTCTCCTTAGCCCCCTTTCCCTACAGCTGCTGCACACATCAAGTCAGCCCTTCTCTGTGGATTTCCAGGTTCAGCCTGATCTATCCCGATCATTACTCTTGAGGCTGCTCACTCTGTGTTCAGGCCAAGATCCTGGCAGTGCCCTGACTGTGCTACCATTACTCCTCTGACACCTTGTTCTCCTGCCCCAAAGAAGTTCTTCCGCAAAGTTCTACCCTTGAAATCTCTCTTTCCCCAGCAACTTCCTGAAGTCTACTGCACCTCTGGAATTCAATAGCTGCTCAGGTATTGATTACTCTGCGTAATTATGCTCTTAATCATTATCTTTCATATGGTTTGATTGTCCTAATTTACTGACTCTACTAATTTATGACGGAAATTCAAAGTGACCATTCTTTTACAACTGTCAACGTTTCATCAATTAAGTGAAGGCAAAGACAGTTTGATTTATTTTTTATTGGTGCATTTTAATTACATTTAACAGTGGAATTCATTATGCCATATTCATACATGCACATAATTTGATCAATCTCATTGCTCAATTTCCTTCCCTTTCCCTCTTCTCCTCCTCCGATCCACTTGTTCTACTCTACTGATCTCCCTTCTATTAAAAACAGGTCTGATTTCTAAACAAATTATCATATGAGAACAACTTTAGGCTACATTTTTTGTCCATTTTGATTGTGGTTCCAGTGAGCCCAGATTTTATTCCAAACTTGTCAAGCTATCCCAAGCCATTCCTTATCTATCCTAACACCTACAGCTGCACATCCCATCACTTCCTTTCTAAAAACTATTAATTGTACCTATTTGTGAGGCACCATGTGATAATTAGATACATACACTCAATGTGCAATGATCAAATCAGAGTAGTAAGCATTTGCATCTCCCTTAACATAAAAAAAAAAAAAAAAGATTCTTTTAAATGCCATTACTAGAGGCTGAGAAGGGTGGAGGGAACTGGGAATGGAAAGAAGTTGGATAAGGGTTACCCAAACACAATGAGATGGTAGGAGTAAATTCTAGTGTTCTACAGCACAGTGGGGTGGGGGATACAGTTCACAGTAACCATAGTTATTGTTTAAAACTCAAATATTCCCCAAAGGCCCACAAGTTTAGATAAAACACAGAATTGAAGGAAGGAGCCCAAATGCTGGTTAATCCAAGGTTTTATATGACACACAGTTGAACAAATCTGCCAGTACTTCACATGTCCACCCACCACTTTGAGATCTCATTAGAAATGAAATTCAGAAACAATATCAAGAAACTTTGCCCTGTAAGACAATGAGATGCCCCAAGTTAAATATTACATCAACTTAAAATCCATTCTAAAACTGGGATTTTAAAATAGATGTTTAACTAGAGAATATAAAGTTCTGTCTATAAACCTTAACTCTGAATAGAGGTAAA
The DNA here is from genome assembly GCF_048772815.1 of Callospermophilus lateralis. Taxonomy (NCBI): domain Eukaryota; kingdom Metazoa; phylum Chordata; class Mammalia; order Rodentia; family Sciuridae; genus Callospermophilus; species Callospermophilus lateralis. The sequence continues at coordinate 78,522,983 of NC_135316.1, forward strand.
TATGACAAAACTCTTCTGAATCATAGGAATTTGTAAAATCCCAGTACTCACTTTTGATGCTAGAGTGATACAGGATTTGAGGAACTGAGCTGTAGCTCATTGTAACTCCCTTTACTGAAACTGTGATCTTGCCTAATTTAACTCTGTAGTTTGCCTAAAGAGTGGAAAGCCATCTTATTTACTCATTTATTACACACCTCTCAAGTGCCTCATAAAACTGCAATAAATGGGAATAGTGTGTAGCTACCGTATGTGAAATTGTAGATGGAATTGAGTAACTTTAAAACCTGACAAATTTTTACTTGCATGTGATTAGCTGCCTTTCTAAAATAAAATTTGTCATCTATGATGCTGGAGGAGCTGGTCTCATTGGAATCAAAGTCCATAGCTTGTACCATAAATCCACACAACAGGTGCCTGACAGCTGATAACCACACTCCCAAATGCTTTGTCCTCAAATCCTGACACTAAAGTCATTAAGGTTTTGATGAAAAGACGCCTTTTGAACTTTTCCAGCTGGTCTTCAGGCTTCTTCATTTTCTTTTTCAATTCACACTCAATAGTTATTTTAGAATAACAAAGAATCCCAGTCTTCAATTAGCCCTCCCTAAAAACACAGGGCCCCTGATTTCCCTGAAGACAAAGCAGACCTCTTCAATAATAAGAAACTAGTGTCACAACTTTGACTTGTGCTTGTTAAAGGCTGGTGCAGCTTTAACACTGACAAGAAAATGCTTCCTGGACAAGTTAGTTAATAATAGAGAATGTTCTTGGTATTTTCTAGCTTGGTAAAATTTCATTTGCCCAGAATAAAGTTCCGCCTAGAAGCTGAGCTGGAAACCAAATATATAGCTACTAAAACAAACAAACAAACAGACAGAAACCCCTCAAAAAACCTGGATAGAGTAATTTAAACCAGCAACAGAAATAGGTATTTACATTAGAAAAGATTATAATATTATTACCTAATTTATTGGGGGAAATGAGATAATTTGGTTCTTAGGCAAATTTTAAGGGGTCTTGCTCACTTTACAGGAAAAGCCCAGTGATTAACAACTGTGCAATCACCGTCAGGATCAGAGCTGGGAATTCTGGTGAAAAGGTAAAATTAAAGTAAAAATGAGAATTCTGTTTTATCTCCATTTCTGTGATAAGATGATCTTCTCAAACTCTGCATTGTTTTTAGAATCTTCCATAGAATCTAAGCTTGTGGAATCCTGTCCTCTGGGCCTTGAAGTCAGGTTGATTTTACTGTTTACTGGAAACCATCTGGTGCAAAGCTGAAGCCAACTCCGCTCTTACGGGCCCTCGGGGGTTGGCATTTGACACAGGAGATGGCACATGCCAGAGATATTGCACACAAACTAGATCCTGACAGATACTGTAAGAAGGGCACTATTAAGGAGCTATGAGAGTTCACAAGAGGGAGGGACTTTAACCTCTGGGCATCAAAGGCGAAGTCATGAAGAAGATTGTGTTCAAATGGGCCTTAAGTAAGGAGATGGAGAGGAAGGTGTTTCTGGAAGATTAAATATAAAACTAGAGATACGAAATCCTGTAAAAAAAATGAATTTCAAAGAATTCAATTCAGGTAGATGCTCAGGGTATTTATTAAATATTTATTTCCTGCTCCTTTTCCTATTTAAATGACTGCATAATAGAGATAAAGAAGCAGTAGTTAAGATGCATCCAAAATCTGCCCTTGGGGTTGGAAGGGGTGTGCATTCTGAGGTGCCCAAGAAACATAGAGATGATGAGCATCTATTGACCCAAAAGCAGCTGTGCCTTCCTGTGACTGTGGAACTCCTGAGGAACTTAGGGCAGACCCTGAAGAATTGCCAACATAGTTTTTGTTTTTACTCCTTTTGTTCCTCAGGCAATGGTTTTTAATATTTGTAGACTACTTAATAATTTTAATGCTTGTTTTTGCTCAATAGTTAATTATTCAAAAATTACTACCAGTGCATGCCTGTAATCCCAGCTAGTGAGGAAGCTGAGACAGGAGGATCACAAATTTGAGGCCAACCTCAGCAATTTGGTGAGAGCTTCAGCAACTTAGTGAGACTCTAAAAATTTAAAAATAAAATAAAAAGGACCGAGAATGTAGCTCAGCGGTAGAGTGCCCCTGGATTCAATCCCCAGTATCTCAAAAAGAAAAAAATTATCACCATATTCAACTTTTGATCATTGATATATTGTTTTCTTCCTCCATTCTGCACACCTCACATTTCCACTATTTTATGCACAAGGGGTCAGATCCACAAAACAAAACAAAACAAACCACATACACACAAGCAAACAAAACAAACCAAAAACAAGATAATGTGTAGAGAAATGTATAGAAAGAAAAAGAAAGGATGAAGACCCAGGAGGTAGAGAGAAACAAGGATAGCACATGTTGGTCTCTTCTGGATACACACACCCATCCAGGATCTTGTAGGCTACTTTCAGGAAAGATGCAAACAAGCACACCATTCCTCATTAAAAGAATAAATGGATATATCATATCTTGTAATTGTCACACGAACTACGTTGAATTTAGCTCAGGAATGGAGTAGTTCATGCTATTCTTTGTTCTTCTGTAGAACCTGTAGATGAATTTCCAGGTGATATGGGGGTACAGATGGAGACTGACAAATATACTGATGTTCACCTTGAAAGCCAAAAGTATCACAAGCCACATTATTGCCTGTAATTTTGTTCCTTGGGGATGTGATTTGGTCATATATCTACCCATAACAGGTGGAGAACGTGGGTGTATAGTGGGTATTTGTACATGTGGTTCCAAAGACTTTATATTCCTATTCTTCTACTAGATCACAAGCTAACTCATAGTCCATACTCATGGTTCCTGGATTTCATATTTGCAGGCTCATCTACTTATCAAAATTTATAATTTTATCATCCCCCAATTAGTACTCCAAGTATTTCCAAGGTCATTCTTAGGCATGTGCATTATAGGGTCAAAATTTTTTTGCAAAACCTGCTACTTGGCTTTCTGTTTCTAGCTCCTCTTTCATAAACACATGTCCTTTTCACAGTCTGTTTAGCACCACACTGTTCACATCTGGGTATTATTTTCTTGGTGTTTTCACCATTTAAAATGACTCCAGATCATAGTGCTGAAGTGCCATCAAGTCTTCCTAAACACAAGAAAGCTGTAACGTGTCTTAGAAAGAAAATGTGTGTGTTGGATAACTTTTGTTCACATGTGAGTTACAGTGCTACTGGCAGTGGCTGCAAAGCTACTGAATCAACAAGCAATATCAAATGAGGTGTCTCTGAACAGAAGCATACATGAAACCAGGCCATGTATTGATTGGTTGATGGAAATGGACTAGAGCTCATAGGAACCTAACCCTGTATTTCCCCTAGGAACAACCATTCAGCCTTTGCTAATTTCGTATTCATGGTGATTTTATAGAACCTAACTACTGTGAATAATGAAAACCAACTGAACTTGCTGAGTACAAGTTACAATAAATTATTCTTTTAAGACATGCACAATGGGGCACAGGAGCAGAAACGTCTTCTTCTTCCCAACATCTTTTCCCCTTTCTTGAATCAACACATTCCCTGGCTTACGCTCAGGAGTGTGAGCTAAAAGGAACTCTCACTATATTCTTAGACAGGCACTCCTGGCCTTCCTCCAGCCATCTGTCCCTGGCTACCACTGCACAAGGATGCAGACACCATTGTGGTTCATGGATGAAGGGTGTCCTGCCCCCTGCATGACTATGTGCCATGATATGAGGATAAACAAAGAGAATTTAGAGAATTGCTGTTAACCTATGTGAAAGTAATATGCATGGAAGAAATTCTGATGCAGAATTGCTCCTAATCCTGCCAGAGTGTCTTAGGATAATTCATATTAGCATCTGTGTTTAAAGCACAGCCCACAACTAGGGTTCATGCTTACCTATGCTTATGTGGGGAACTGGAGTGACAGACCTCATGGAAGCTGATTTTCTTGGGTTATAGGGAGCCTTCGGAGAGAGAACTCACAAGAATGGAAATCAATGTCAGACACAAAGGTAGATTCCATACAAAGTTTTGAGTATCAGTGTGAAGCAGATTTCAAAGTGTAAGTTTCTTCATCTCTGACTTTTACCCAGGCTCCTGAATGAATGTTTGGGTCCCAAGAAAGAGAAAACTACAAGTGGAAATTTAGAGAGTTGCTTAATTAGTTTTTTTTTTTTTTTTTTTTTCCCAAACCAGGGTCCAAGCAGCAAGCTTTTGGACACCTTTTTTCTTCAATACAGAGTAACAGAAAAAGGTTAGCACACAGCTCTAAGGCCCACTCCTTGGGGTTCTTGGAGACACAGGCAGGACCTTTGCTATGGGGGAGCCAGGCATAGCTGCTAGAATTTCTGAGGACCTCTGCTGGTATCAAGGGACCAGGTTTACTGTAGAGAACACCTACTCTTGGGCAGCAGGGATAGTAAACATTACCTTCACCAATCAGTGGCATGGGCTTGGACCAGGTGGCTTTGGGACAATGCAGGTATTAAGCCATAAAAAAAGACTCGCCATGTACTTGCAAGATACCTGAATTCAGTTCAGCATTGAAGACCCTAAAAATGCCCACTATAGAGGGCTGGACACACTGGGGGCCATGGTCAGTGTGATCTTTAAAATATACACATAATCTTAATGAAACTCACAGTAACCCTGTAAGTTAGTAATTTTCACATTCTATGAATCAGGTAAATGAGTGCAGGTTAAGTCACCCAGTTAAAATCTCTATAGATTTAGTAGGTGGCAGATCTAGGATTTGAGTCCAGCCTGTTAGTATTCTTTCTAAACTTCCTCCAAGTTATCAGATCATGTCATTCAGATCAATATTTCTTTTCAGGCTATTCCAGATTAATCCTGATTTGCTTAAATTAATTTACAAATTAATGCTATTGAATAGGAGCAAAATATTATCTGAGTTTCCTTCTATCTCTGATGCTAATGAATAATGAAGCAGGGAAATAGTAAAAAGTTAAAAATAAACAAAAACATTAAAAAATTTAAAAAAATAAATAAAAACAAAAAGCAAAAAGCCAGAATCTGAAGGTCAGTTTCTAAATATGGACTTGTTAATAACACAAGCTAAGAATCAAAATCCTCTTTTTCTATGAATGAATTTATAGTTTAAGCTGGGAAGGCTGAAAGGAAGAGTCTTCTTCCACACTTACTGATCCAGGCTGACCCATCAGGGCACAGCTGGGGTGGAATCTGCAAGCCCCAGCCTGCAGAAATCCTTCTTTGCATTATCCAAGCACAGAACCCTCCCCCAGCTCTAGTTTAAAATAAGTAAATAAATTTAACTTTTAACAAATTGTGTTTATTTCCATTCTCTGCAACAAAAAGAAAAAGAGAAGAGCAGAACCACAAGTTTACATCCCTTCACCTAAGGTTTAAGCAGATTTCCTTAATCAAATCTGACTTATTTTGTCCCACTTCGATTTCTTAGTTGGAACCGTCACACCAGTGTCATGAATGTCTTTCCTCCTGGTTTGCAGGCCTAGGGTAGGGAATTCAGGTGCACATCCACAAAGCACAAAGGACAGAGCCAACATGTAATTGCAAGGTGAACTTTCACTCACCACAAGGATGTTACTGCATTGTCATTTGGAATCTTAAATGAAAAGCTAACTTTGCCATTTTAATGATGCAATGTGAGAAGCTAAGAATTTTTTTTTTGCTGCTGAAAATGCAAATGTAACACTACATTTTAAACAAAATCACAGATTAATTCAAGAAATAATTGTGTTGGTGAACAATACAAATATAGACTCCAAGCATTTTGGAGCAAGAATGAACATTGTATTGTATCTTTTCTCATGCAATTTTACCAAGATCCAGAAAGACTGTGATTTGAATAAAATTATAAAAAGAGTATTTGTAAAAAAGAGGAATATATTCCCATAGGTTTTCCTTTCTGGTTTAGGGGTCTTTATATTTAATAGACTGATCTCAAATACTGTCCTTAAGCAAGGACAAGATCATAAAAATAATGTGCTTAAAGTTTTATGTATATTATATAAAATACATTTTGTGTCTAATTTATATTAAAATTATATGCTTAAAATTATACGTAAAATATATTACATATAATGTTTATATCTAATTTATATTTAAATTGTAATTTATGACATGTTATATATACACATACATATATGTATGTACATAGACATATATGTGTATATATGTGTGTGTGTGTGTGTGTGTGTGTGTGTATATATATATATATAAATTGGGAGGGACTTACTTTTTTCTTTTTAAAGCAGCCTAGGAATAATTTTCTATCATTTTTCTCATTTGCCAAGAGAAGTCAAAATTAAAAAGCAAAAATCCACTGCACTTTCATAGAAACACTAAATGCTTTATGGAGAGCTGAGTTTGTGGGGATGATCCACACCCTCTTCTCCCTCTGGGGAAAGGAAAAAAAGGCAAAACACCTGGTGCAGCAAGATTTCATGCATGCACAGCCTGAAGCTACAAATAAATTTATTAGATCTCTGGCAACACATTCTTAAAATAAACTTAATAGCCTTCAGGTCTCTGTTCAGACCAGAACCTAATTCCTTTTGTGGCGCCAGACATCTCCCCCACCCCAAAGAGGCTGGGGAAAGGAAGGCAGTGGCTCTGGGTACCCTGAACCTCTAGGAGTAACCGGTTTAGCACCATTTAGTTAATTCCCTGCAAAGTAAGGCTGTTTTCTAATTCCTATATGTATAACATTACTAGACACATTACTGTGAGAATCTCATTGTAATTAACGTGCATTACACGCTGAACTGTATTTTTGATTATCTTTTGACAATGTGTTATACTTACATCAGGAGACAAAAGTATAAAAGAGAAGGGAAAAGGGAATCAATCTAACTTTTAACAAGGAAAAAAAAACCTTTAACCTTTTCCATTATTCCCAGAATTTAAATTTGATGGCCAGGATGGAGGGATTTGTGTGAGACCGCAGCACAAAAGCTAATCTACAAATTCAAAATATTGTGATTGAATTTTAACTTACTATACTGGAAAGTTAGAACTAAGTGAGAATTTCCTGAAAATCATTTTTGTTTACTTTTTTGCTATTGTCCTTTTAAATGTGGCTTGGTAACATTTTTCAGCTATATTTGCTTTCAGTAGCAAAATCAACATGTGGCAGTTTTACATTTGTAGGCTTAAAATAAATTTATGGAATCATGATTGGTTAATAGCTATTTCTTCTATAAGAGAAGAACGAAAAGAAGAGAATGTGTGTGTGTTGATGGGGAGAAGAGAAACAGAGACAGAGACATGGAGAAGAGGTGAAGTACTATAATATCAGTGCATATGTTTATTCACATTTTCTTTTCATTTATTTCAGATTAGTTTTGCAAAGCTAGCTTTTGTACTTAACTTGTAATATTACTTAATTAGTTCAACCCTTTGGTGACTGCTCTGATCCCTTTAAAATTATGCCAGAGCTACAAAATGCGGTCCTCCTTGGTGATTTCCCTATCTGAGATTAATTTGAAAGTTGTTCATTTACATATTTAGCTGTCAAAAGAAGGAAAAATAAAACAACTACAATAAGTTTACAGAGAAGTTGGTTTTGTCATAGAGCACCATACCCTGTTAGCAAAACAAAAATTGAACAAGGAGCCGTTTAATTCAATGTGTATTTTTGAACAGAGCTCTGGGCAAAGCACATATAGTAGGATGTATAAGTGGTTCAAATATATTCCCTTCTGTAAAACTTAGATTCTAATAAAGGGGATGAACCAAACACCACACAGAAATTTTATTAAAGATGTAAACATAAAGTACCTGGGGCTCAGAGGACTGTGCAAGGGTGTGAGATGGGAAGGACACTAAGGGCTTTGTACAAAGGTCTCCAGGAGGGAGACAAAGGGCTGGATTCCCTGGAGGGGAACTGCAGGGAAACAATTGAAGGGTGATGGGTAGGCTCCTAGGAAGGAAGGGATCAGTCCAGGTCTGCAGGGTCAGTGGAAGCAGTGGGAAGAAGAAAGAGATAACTGAAAAGTCAGGCTGCCCCTGAGAAGAACGTGGGTTCAGGAGAGTTAGGATCTGCATCATGCTTTAAGAAATGTCATTTTTTTTTTAATTCCTTAGGAAAATGATGCAAAGGAACATAATCCAAGAGCCCATTTGTCTGGAGTAGTGAAAAGAAACTATGGCAGGATTCCTTGAAGGAGTTTTGGAACTAAGTTATCTATTTGGTTAAAATCCAAATGATATCACAGGCAAAAATCATGCTTCTCTCTCTTTTCCTCTCTCTCTCAAGAAGAAAGAATCAATGTGACAAATTCTTTCTCGGGTCAAGATAAACCATATTTTTTTTCTTCACTGGTTAATATTCAAACACAGGTGGCATTTTACGAATATGCTGAGGATTTGAAATTGTGTATTAGAGACAATTTGAATATGCAGAGAATTCTGACTGTTGACATGCAGCCACTTAAGAAAGCACATCTGGAAAGCAACTACAATGACCCTACAACTCATAATATAGTCTAAACCCAGGGTACCTGGGAGTGGGTGATTGAAGGATATAGACCAGAGGCCCCAGGGAACGTTCTTACTGTTCCCCTACCTGCCCCCCTGCCCCACCCCCTCCATGAGCCCACCACCAAAACTCCTCCCATGACCTGGGCCTGCTAAACCCTATAAAACCCAGACCTTTGTGGTGGCTTGCTACCATTTTCCCCTCAAAAATGTGCCCCTCCACTGCTAAATAAAGCATCACTGGTCCACTGAGGTCTGCCTCCATTTTCTTTCTCTTTTGGTATTCTCTTTCGTGTGCTTTCAGTGATGATTTTGCCACTAGGGGCAGGGTTGGTTGTGTCTGGTGTCTGGAGATATTTTTGCTGTAATGGGGAGGAGGGTGGCGGAGTGGAGAGCGAGGAGGTTGTTATTGTTATGTTTTGGTGGGTTGAGACCAGGGAGGCTGGGATTCTACACAAAGAATCATCTGGCCCAAAATATCCATAGTGCTAGTGTTGAGAAATCACAATCTAAATTTATTACGTTCTGACATATCAACACATATAACCTCGCATAAGCATATTATCTGGCTTCCCCACTCTTTCTTAAGAGCTGAATTAACAATACATATGATCAAGTGATAAAACTGCCTCCTTGTCTTATGTAACTATGCAGAACTGTTCAAATCCATCAATCATGTGGAAAAATTCTGAGTACAGAGTGTTTATTCTCTTGTTTCAGGAAGTAGTTGAGCCAGTAGTTTTCCTACTTAGTTAAAATTTATGGCTAATCCCATGGGAAGTTAGGGGTGAGGAAAGATCTTGAGAAATGCAACAAACTGTGTCCAAGTAAAACTCCCTGCGAGATTTAGATTTTACATGAAATCAAATATGTGGGCAATGATTTCCACTCTCAACCTTTTTGGCAGATTAGGTTTCACCAGGGCACCTGAGAATTCATGTGTTCAAATGCACCTGTGTGCATGTACACACACACACACACACACACACACACACACGCACACACACACACATACCCATGCACATACTTGCATGTGCATCCTTACTGTTGCTTCTACAAAGGCTGAAAATAGTTTCCCAACCACTTTACAAAAGAATTCAACACACAACACCTTTTATAGTCTCTTCACTGAACAACTTAGGGAAAGATTTCCCAAAATATGTTTTTTTTCTGTTTGTTTGAAACTTATTTTTTTAAATTTTCTTTTTTTTTTTTTTAGAGAGAGAGAGAGAGAGAGAGAGGGGGGGGGGGGAGAGAATTTTTTAATATTTATTTTATAGTTTTATTCCCGCGGACACAACATCTTTATTTGTACGTGGTGCTAAGGATTGAACCTAGCACCCGGCGCATGCCAGGCAAGTGTGCTACCGCTTGAGCCACATAACCAGCCCTTGAAACTTATTTTTTTTCCTGGAGTAGATTATTTATTTCCTGGAGTAGTAGATTCTTTTTATTTTTTTAAAAGAAATCACTTTATATCAGCCAGAAGAGAAATATTTAATCGAATTCTCCACTGCAGCAATTCTCAGGGCATGCAGCATCCCCAATCTATTTTACCAGGAAACCCATTCCTTAAGGTTTCACGTAGACTCTGTTCTATGGCATGCATTTTGGGACAAGCTGGCTTCAACTATGGATGATTTAAAAGGCAGATATGAGCATAGAGCCTTGTGCAGTATCAATCACATTCAGGTCACATAATATTCAATTGCCACTTTGAATACCAATAGTTGGAAATGTATTTCATAATCTTTAGAAGCAAAATCAAGGGCTTTATTTATTTATTTTTGTTCTTCTCACTATGAACAATCCAGATTCTGGCTCAAGGTATTTCCATTTCCTAATCTAAATGTCAAAGTAAACATGTTAGTTTGTAGACTGCCAAGAAAAATAAGCTTTGTTCAAGTGAACACATCTGATGACTGGCATGCTTACCCCATAGTCACCACATTTATTGTTGGAGAAGCATGCTTTGCTTTTTTGGTGGCTTAACAATATAGTTCTTCAACCCTGGCTTTTAATCAGTTAAATGTGGAATCAAATCTCAAAAGAGACAAAGATTAGGATTTTGGTCAGTTCAAACACACACACACACACAAACACACACACACACACACACACACACACACACAGAGTTAAAATCACCAACAATGTACAACGAGCTATGTCAGCCCCCATTTTCAATGGGATCTTACTCCCCGTGGATATTTGAACCCTATGATCTGCCCAACTCTGATAAGGGATTTAAAGGCTTACTAAGAAGAATGCTTCTGAAGCTATTAAAACAGCCAGCACGGGAAGTATGGGCTAAGCTGGGTTTTGGAAAGAGTATAATGCTGCAACATAAACTTTAGGCTGATAAACAGATAAAAATTCTGAAAGCACATTGTTCCCTGGTCTGTTCTTCTTCCTCTGAGCAGTAACTGCTTCCCATGAGAATATCCACAAATACAACGGCTCTGTCCTCATCAGTTTCAGAAGGAAGGTGAAAGACATTTTTGAACCAACCATTCATATCTGCATAATGATATTAACAAATTCTCCCTTTTATTATAAAAAAGTATATAAATACCTTTTATTGTCTGAAAAACCAAATGGGCTACAAAATGAAAATGGTTAATTAACCTACCCCATGTTATATATGTATACAAGAATGTGTGTGTGTGTGTGTGTGTGTGTGTGTGTGTGTGTGTACATATAACTGTATGTCAGGGTCGGATGCTCTGGAGATTTAGGCTTTAGGAAACAGATTACATACACACACACAATACACACACATATTCACATCTACATACCTATCACCCAACTTTATGCCCCTAAGAAACTAAAACTGATTTTTTTTTTTTCTAAGAAGAGAAAATGTATGCTCAGAAAATCAGGCCCTGAGTATGTTTTAAAGAATAACAAGAAAAGCATCTTTTAGGAATATAGAAGATTCATAGAATGCATTCTTAAGAAAAATCTAGTAATTATCTTTTAGTACCTTACTGGTAACCAAGTGAGCACAGACACCTGGGAGTGCCTCTATTTCTTGTTTCTATTAGAACTTCTCTTGCCTTTGTTTCCTCAACACAGGGGACAGAGTACGTGGCAGCGGATGGAACCCAAGGCATTCCCTGATGGAACTTGCAGAAGCTGGCTGAAGTGTGAACAAGGCAGACAGGACTAAGTTGCCCTCACTTGTAGTCAGGGACTGAATTAAGACATCTGGACTAGTCTGGAGGCTACAACCTGGCCAGTGTTTACAACTCTGCACTGGCGTGTACCAAAGACCTGGAAGTGCTGCCAAACAGGTGAGGAGAGCCCTGTGCACTCCAGCCTTGGGAAACTCCCCCTGCATGGCTTCATGTTTTTCTCTGGGGAAGTTAAATCCCCCTTTGGTTATTTAAAGCCCTCCCTCCTTTCATGCCAGACTCCAACTCAGCTACTCCCCTTCTTTCTGCCCAATCTCAATTATAAACCCCTTTACCTCACTGCCATTTGTCGGGTATAGGGCAGCTTATCTTCATTAATTATTTAGCCTAAAAGATGCACAGGCTTATTTTTTTTAAGATTTCTTAGAAAGGAAAGAGCTTTGTGATATTAATACCCTTCTAGTAGAGGGAATATTTTAAATATAATTATACATAATAGTGGAATTTATTATTACATATTTATATATGCACACAATATAATTTAGTCTATTTTATTCCCTAGTACATCCTCTTTTAATTTTTTTTAAATTTGTTCTTTTCAGATATATATATGACAGTAGAGTGTATTTTGACATAGTATACATTCATGGAGTATAACTTATTCTAATTATGATTGAGAGGGAATATTTTTAAGAATGAGTTTTTCAATAATATTTTTCTACATGAGACCATTGTCCTTCATTACTTTGCCAGGCAGTATAAATTCACAAAATCACATGACTGGTTCATTTCATCTTCTTGTCCCCACCTCCTGGCCATTCACTTCCCTCACCTGGTTACTGCCAAAGACATTTGTCTAGAAAAGCGATCTAGGCATTGTCAATATAAATGAGAGCATTTTTATGTATTGTGGAAAAAATCTCGACTTTATGGCATTTTATTCTCAATATCCTACTCAGTATTAAAGAACTTTCACTGGGAACAGCCTGAAGACATACAGTAGCTTCACTGTGCACAGGTTTCTCCAGTTATGGATTGTTTGCAAGCCTTATCAAAATGTCAAATAGGGTTGGGTGTTGTTATGTAGAAAAGATTTCATAGCTATGAAGGCTATGTTTAGAACTCCTCCTTGTCAGGAGTGGTCTAGAGAACAATTCGGGGCAGAAGAGTAGAAATGAATGCTACTACTATGCCACTGTAAGAGTTCTACAAAAATGCACTGTTACAAATCTAATGAGTATATCTGCTGTGCTCCATGAGGCAGGATTCATTAATTTGTGTGGTACAGGGATCATGAAGTGTGAAATAGATTCCTCATACAGAAACAATTACATGGCCCAGAAGGGATATAGAATGTGAATTTGGTACAAGGGACAAAATACAGGCTTAGCTGTAAGAAGATGGGAAAGGAAGGAAAAATGAAGAAGGGAAACACATATAGGAAGAAGATTCCTAATTTTACCCCTAAATCTGCTCCCACAATATGAACAATAACCCAGCGCTGACTCTGTCAACTACTTAGTTTCAATCTGACCATGGACTGAAATCTCAGAAACCACGAGTCAATAAAATTTTCCTTCTTTCAATCTGTGCCCAAGAGATGTTGGAGGGAAAAAAAAAAAAAAAAAAACAACTAACCATTTTCCTGTGGTCAGGTTTATATAGGGTGATCCCTGAAAACGGTAACCAGAGTAAAGTGCCAACCTAGATTTCTTTGGTCGATAAAGGGAATAAAGGGGAAGAAGGGGGAAGGAAAGTTCTTACGAAGGAACAAAACCACATGAGAAGGACAGGAATGAGCCAGGTGTTTTCAGACACCTGATTAAATAGTACATCTTGACTTTTATAAGAAATCATACCAGAATAAAAAAAAATAAAGAATGATGTGAAAAAATATTAGTAAATATACACACGGTTTTATTTATTTATTTTTTAAAATAAGGAACAGAAGTCTGTTATGGATTGGATTGTAACTGTCCCCCAAAGGATCATATGCTAAAGGTCTGGCTGTCAGTCTGTTTTTGGAAGGTGGAACCTTCAGGAGGCGGTGTCTCATGGAATGAAGGTAGATTACTGGGGGTGTGTTTCAGTCAGCTTTCCATTGCTGTGACCAAAATACCTGACTAGAACAACTTAGAGGAAAAAAAAGTATATTTTGGCTCATGGTTTCAGAGGTTCAGTCCATGTTCGGTTAGTTCCATAGCTCTGGGCCTAAGGTGAGGGAGAGCATCATGGTAGGAAGGTGTGGCAGAGAAAAGCAGCAAAGGACATGGAAATAGAACTATAATAGAATCATATCACTTCTGAACATTCTTGCAATGTCTTACACATGAACTTTTGGGAGACACCTCGTACCTAAACCATAACAGAGAGTATCTTTGAGAGTCTCCTCTACCATGTGCTCCTGCCCTGATGTACTGTGCTACCACAGGCCCAAAGCAATAGGCCCAGGTGACCATGGACTGAAATCTCAGAAACCATGAGTCAATAAAATTTTCCTTCTTTAAATTGAATTACCTCAGATATTTTGTCACAGCAACAGAAAGCTGACTAACAATTCTGTTCACTTTATCTTTATTTTGTTAACTCTACTCATCCATTCCTATGAAAATTAGGAAGATTTCCTTTTTTGTCTTTTGTTTCAAAAGTAGCTCAATGATCCTCATCATTATTTATCTACAGTTGTTTGTATTATAATATACACAGGTTGAGTATCCTTTATCCAAAATACTTGGATTGGAAGTGTTTCGGATTTTTCTGGACTTTGGAGTATTTACGGGTATACATAATGAAATAGCTTGGAAATGGGACCCACTCGTAAACACAAAATTCACTTATAGTTCATGTACGCCTTCTACACATAGCCTGAATGTAATTTTATACTATTTTTAAAAATAATTTAGTGCATGCACAAAAGTTTTATGATGTGGAATTTTCCACTTGTAGCATCATGTTGAAATACAAAAAGTTCCACATTTTGGAGCACTGTGGATTTAGTATTTTTGAATTGGGGTGCTTGACTTCTGTGTATCCAACTACCCCAAAATAGGAAAAATCAGGATAGAAAACTTAAGTGTGCCAAGTATGAAGTTGGCTGGAGCATCCCTGGGTTGTATATCCCAAGTGTACTTTTTAGTAAGAAGAGATTGGGGCACACCTGTGATAACTGGATGCAATGGTGCAGGAACTCAGTGACATCAATTTTGTTTAGGAGCTTATTTTTCTTCCTGCTTCTTCTTACTGGTATTCCATATAGGTTAGTTTGCCAGGTACATTGAGTCTGAGATATGTGAAGTTTATCGGTATTTGTGGGCCCAGTTAATGTTATCCCAGAAATCCTAGTTCAGATCTTGTTATTGGGTCATTTCCATAAACTGCCTCATGATTATAGCCCTCATGATTATTTTACAGTTGCAATAATTCATAATTGTTCTTACCAATGTAGAAGTTAAATCTTCATTTCAGTCCCAAAACTCATTGGAAGAACTACTGCAATGTAGTAAAGAACAAAGCTTGAGATTCATGGTTAAAAAAATTACCCAAAGATTACACTTAGATATTTCTGTGCTCTTTGGAAGCACCCCAACAATTCTAGTCTTGTAAAACAGCAAAATGGTATAATCCCACAAGAACAAAGAGAGCAGGAAAGAAGGCAAAATAATAACATTTGTAATTTGGAATCAGGTGGGTTAGTGAAACAGACCTGAATATCAGAAAAAGCACAAAATGAAATTGACCTGGGAAAAAAATCCATAGACAACCTGATTTGTGTCTATATACCTAGAAAGACTTAGACATTAATAATGTCAGGTGGTTCCTCACAGCTAGCTTTTGTTTGTTCCCTGTACCAAATTCACATTCCTATACTCTTTCTATTCCACATAATTTTTCTGTATGAGGAATCTGATCTCATTTCTCATTTTCATGATTCCTTCCTGTATCATATAACTGAGGAAATCCTGCCTCACTTAATACAGCAGAAATACTTTTTATCAGATTTGCAAATGCACACTTTTATAAAACTCATCAATTACATTCATCTCAATTCATCTGTCCTAAATTGTTCTTTAAAACAATTATACAAACTAAGAACTCCAAATATACACTCACTAACTGCTAGATATACTTAAAACCTGAACAGTTAAAGGGTACTCACTGTAAGGAAGACATTTGCCAAAGAGGAAAATGACTGTCCAATTATTATAATGAAAATGCTACTTTGCTTCATTTGAGTTCAATCATTCAACATACCGTTTTAGTGGTTTACTCATTATATATCTGACCTCTGCTCAAAATGTATTATTTTTCATTATCAAAATTTATCAAATGGAAAGCATAAGCTAATAATCAGCAAACTTCCGTGCCTCCTCTATCTCCAGAGAAGCATAGTAGATGTCAGCTCTAGGTTTACGCACTGGTATATTGGGGGAAGTTTCCACCAGTGTGTTGATGAAATGATTCCCAATTTCACATCCTCATAAAAATGCATGCCTAGAGCAATGGATACATAACAATTACCTCCCATGACTGAGGAACAAAGCTGCTTCAACTCAAGTAAGTGAATGAAAGCAGCCCTTTCAAAATGTAGAGAGCAAGAGAGCAGCTGAGGTGTTCCAAAGGTAATAGCCATCTCAGACTTATGATGCTTCCTAGGAAAAACTAAAATCAAGTATCGCCAGTAGCCCCACTCACTTCCAACAGTGACTTACTTGGGACAAGAGAGGTTTGACACACACTTCATTGTATACACTTGAGAGCATCCTCCATCGCCCCTGCTTATGTTTTTTTTCAGAAAAAGATTACTGAATTCTTAATTAATGGTAATTTGATGACTTGATTCAGGGCACAAAAGAAGGAAGAAATTCTGTTTGTAACATGACAGATGGAATATTCCTTCCATGTTTTGAAATATGTAACATGCCATGCTCTCATCTTTGTATCTCTGAATGTCTATCACTACTTCTCCACAGTCTCCACCAGTGCTAAATCAGGCATGAACCGCAGTTGTCTCTTTTCTGGCTACAACAGGGACTGTGTGTTTTAGTGGAAATAACAGGTGCTTTGGAGTTACATCGGACAAGGGTTTGAATTCCAGCTCTGTCAATTACTCTCTGTGACTAAGAATATTTAATCTCTCTCTGCCTTGGTTTCCTACCTCTATTGTGTGGATAAATACCTTATAGGGTAAGGATTTGGAGTCAGTGACTGTAAAACAAAAGGATACATTCTCCAATTTATTGTGGAAATTTTTACAAGTGACCTGTATGTACACAGAGGATTTCACTGTTGAAAGTGAAATTATTTTTCACTTTTTTGTTGAAACTATCTTACTTATCTATCATTCTTTTTTTTTAAAGATGGCCACAATATCTTTATTTATTTTATTTATTTTTATGTGGTGCTGAGAATCAAACCCAGTGCCTAACATGTGTGAGACAAGCACACTTACCACTGAGCCACAACCTCAGCCTCCTTACCATTCTTAGGTAAGGCAAGGCACAAAAAGCTGTAAGAAAATTTCTTATTCCTGTTTTCCTCTAACAGGAACCATATTAATAAAGCGGCAAGCTTCCAAATTAACACCATGAATAAAAGTTTCCTTAATACCTTAATACAGTGTGCAAGAGAACAATCATTTTACAGTTGTAGCTTAGAACTGCATTTCATTGCAATTAACATTTTAATTATCATCAATATTTATTGATAGCCAGAGGGCTAATAGCACTCTACTGTATTTTTGTTTATGATGTGTATTGCAATGAAATCAGAGAACAGAATCCAGAATGATATATTTATTACTTTATGAGGATTGATGTTTCCAAATGGGATATTATAATTTTCTTTCTCTATTTTGTTCTTGCAGTGAAGAATATAACAGAGAATACAATGTAATCATTGGGTTCTTCTATTGGCTCCTATTTATCACCTCAGTAATTAATGCATTTCAAGTTCATTTTAAAAGCCCTATCTCCTAAGAGTGCTCATATTGTTAATGTCTCATTTCTGAATCTACTTGTTTAAAATCTTGTTTATTTTATTCTCTCATTTTTCCTTTGCTACAAGTCTTCAATGTTTATAAAATGAAGTAACATACCTCCAGACCATGAAAATGCAGTATATAATAAATGTCCTTTTAATTTTTTTTCTTGATAGTTTATCAAGCATTTCAGCAACCCTAATCTCTTGCATTACAAATGGACTTGTTGATTTACACAAAACACATTGATCAAGAACATTTAAAAATAGATAATTGTAGCTCTAAACTGAAAGTTTCCTTAGGGTTTATAAAATATGGTGATGTTTTTGTAGAAGTATGCAATGTTTTTGGCTTTGAATTGCCATGCAGATAAAAAGTATAAAATTATAAGAAGGAAGAACTGTGATCTGCCTTGTTATTTTAAAGAAACTTAAACATAAGCTAATTAAATGGGAAGATAATATTTTGCTAGTATCAGTAGACAATGCTCTTATCACATGGTTAAGGTCTTAGATCTGGGATGAGACAGTCATGTTTTTATATTTAGTTCCAGAAATATTAGCAATGTCACCCTAGACAAAACTAGCTTCTCTAAGGCCAGTTTCCTGATTGGAAAATGTCATGATCATAGCATCTATCTTATAGTATTTCTGTGAAGATTAAATGATATCACATATGTAGCACACTGGGCAATGACAACTCTCCCACCTACACCCACAGCAATTGCTCTTGGTGAAAGGAGCATCAGAAGTAATAGAAATGGAGGAGCAGTAATAGTAGAAATCATCATCACTATTTTATTAATATTAGGAAAATTTCAAAGTCATTGGATATGGTTTTTAAAATATTTGGAAAAGATAAAGGAAGATAGGTACCAAAAACTTCCCAATGTATTTGAAAACTTAAACTTGATTGGTGAACTTAATAATCACCGTGGGACAAGAAGACCTACTGCCATATGGGCACGGTATTAGTAGTGGAAGGTAAAGGAATTGGGATTGATTTTATAGAACCCTTTGTTTTGAGGGTTTGGGAAGAAGAGAATGGGGCAAGAGTTGGTGTAGTGTCCTTAGCTCAGTAATTTTGGCCTATTCCAACAGTCCCTCCTGAAATTGAACTGTTATAGATTTTATGATAAATAGTGCTTCTTGATCTCAGGTAGCAAACAGAACATGAAAAGTCACACCAGCTTCTCTCATTCACTCACCTCCACATCTAATCAGGCATCAAATCCTAAACACATCTGGAATTCATCCTCCCTTTTCTTTTGCCATAGCAAGTTAAATGGCTCCCTTCTTTCAGCCCCACATAATCTCTCTGCAAAGGGTTTCCACCTGGTGCGTCTGCGTTCCGCTTTCCATTCTTCTCCCCTTTTCGTCCTCATGGAGCGGCCCAATTATCTTCCTAAAATTCCAGCTAAATCATGTCATTTCCATTTGGAAACCCTTCACTAACTCCCTATGGGCATGAGGGTACAGTCTACAACCTTAGAACAACATGCCAAACCTTCATGATTTGTGGTCTCCTTAACTTCCCCGTCTCACTGTCCTGTTGTCTCCATATCAACCCCCCCTTTAAGTCATGCCAAGCTGCTCAGGGTCCAGGAACATGATGCGGACCCTCAAGGGTCCACTTGACTCTAATCGACATTCAGTGAGTGTCTAGATTTACCAAACACTGACCTGGGCTGTTTCCTTTCATCCCTTTGTCGTATAAAATTCTTGAGACATTTAGTTTTAACTTAGTTTCAACTTTCAATTTATAGCTCAGAACTGGTTTGTCTATCACAGATCAAAACAGATTTTCCCTAGTTTCATATATGCTAGATAATCTTTAGGAACCTGCTCTTTGCCAAAGATATTAGAAAGAACTATACTAACATTGTGTGTGCGTGCGCTCTCTCTCTTGCTCTCTCTCTCTCTCTCTCTCTCTCTCTCTCTCTCTCTCTCATATGTCTTGGGTTTTAATTAAAATAATCTAAATAATAAAAGCATGTGCATTCCATCTATCTAGCATTAAAATAACAACAATTTAGAGCTTCTTGGGTTCCTGACTGTTCAAAAGTTAAGCTCCTTAATCGTTCTACTCATTTATTCAGTGATCTTGAAAATGTACAATGTTTAAGGGGCTGTGTTGGACAGGCAAACACAAAAATGAAGGAGACACACAGTCCCTCCTGGGGAGAGACAGGAAAATCAACAACTGAAATCCCCACACATGGTACCCACTTGTGTAGGGCGCTAGTGGGTGAAAGAAAGAAACTGCTTCATATTAGTCAGTAATGGTTTCTAAGAGAAGAACATGCTGAAGTGGAGTCTTCAAAAACAAGGATTTACTTTAAGTAGGAAAGGGGAATAAGGGCATTTGAGCCAGAGAGACTACCAAATGCAGAGGCCCACTAAAAGTAAGTGGTGAGAGAAAAAACAGAAGTAAGAAAGAATTAAAGGAACAGGAATGAGAGTAAACAGTTCATCTATGAGTTAGATGTCTGTATAGTTTCTAAAAGGTAACACTGTTCCATTGGCTAAAGGAAATTCCATCAAAGGGAGATGTTTAGTTTTTAACATCAGTATGAATTTCTTTGCATGATGATTTTCATTATTTATTTTAACTAGAATTATTTAATAATTCTTCAATTTGTCTTCCTAAGAGTTGAGATTTCACCATGTATCCAAGGGTCTGCTTCTTCTGTAAGACTCATGCTCAAAATAGTCTTGTTACATAGTATTATGCTGCATACCCCCAAAATTGATAAAGAAAACTTGCTGTCTTATATGGATATTTGGGGTGTAAATGTTTAACAAAATGGAAATATTTCATTGTAAACCATCAAAAATTTTGACATGACATAAAGTCCTACAATAAAATACAAATACTTTTCCTTTGACTTTTCAAAAAACTAAAATACCTGTTCCCTGGCATTTTTGATGAAATAGCAGTTAATAAAATCATGATATTTCTAAACATATTACCTTCCTAGATCAGTCTCTCCACCCCAATTTCCAGTCATTTGTTTTTAGGTCCTTTTGAAGCAATTTTGTAGCTCCCTTAGGCCAGAAAACATATGGCAGTTAGAACCACTTGCTGAAAATCATTCTTATAAATAGGTTACTTTCTAGTTAAAAATTATCTTTCAAGGTTTGAGATAGCTTGTATCATTAAGTGAACCTCTGAGGCAGAAAAGAGCTTGACTGAATAAACAGTGTAATCTAGTCTGGGCCTGAGCAATGTGGCTGGGGGAAGTTGGGTACATTGAAGTGGTTTAATACAGCCAAAGGGCACCTGCCTTCTGCATGATTGTGTCCCTCGTTCTGCCACTGACTGTTTCTCTGTGTTCCTTGCAGCAGTGAGGACACCAGCTTTCACACCAAGGACACCTATGTGACTGCAAAAGTCCAGGTGAACGAACTCTCATATCTACTTGAATCACCTGGAAATACAGGTGGGGATGGTTTCGCAAAGAGGGAGGCAGGGGAAGGAGAGGGTATAATCTAACCTTGCAAGATGTTGAAGCCCCACCAGGAGCTGTATCTCAGCTAACAGATGCTCAGCTTCTGAGTCTATGGAAAAGCCATTCTATTCTATTCTCTGTCTAACCCAAACTCTTCATTTGAGACTTCTCATTACCAGTAAGTTAAGCTTTCCAGCAACAGCTATTTAAGTTCTCCTGAGTGGTTTCCCAAGAAGGCATTTTAAAAGAGATCTTGCTATATAATTTCCTGCTGTGATGATGACAAGTAATTACTATTTTGATAAATGGTTTTTCTTTCAGTAAGAATAAAAACTGAAAATGAAATGACAAAGGAGTGGTTATCGTGTTCACAGATATAATCAGAGAGAACCATCAAAGAAAACAGGTGATTTCTCTCTTTAATGAATTTCACTTTCAAACAAAGACATCACAGGACATGTGTGTTGCCCTCATAGGTCTGTGTTGGTCTAAATTCAACCACACAATTTCTAAATCAAGTGGCATATTTATAATCTAGCATGTGAAGATTGTTGTAAATTGGGATGATTTTAAGGTTTTATGCATAAAGATGAACACCTCAACTTCTAAAAATTAAAAATATAGCATTTGAAGACAGACCTCTTCATAACAGGGAAAATTTAACAAGGCTGTATATTCAACCCACCTGGCATATCATCACCAATCAGATGTAGAATCAGATCTGAGAGCCCTGTCGTCCTCTATTAAGCCAAGCATTTTAGATATTCCTTAAAATGTTTAGTGCTGCACTTACCACTCTTTTCACTAATATTTTTATTTAGGAACATGGAGTTACTGTTAATAATGTTGTTATTTTAGTATAAGCTGATTATTTTTATATTTAAATGAATTGCTAAATTACTATCTGAATTACTATTTTTCCAGTTTAAATCATGGTACACATGAATTGGTATATCCCAAACAAAATCTGATTTATTTGAGGGTCTCAAAAAAGTTTTAAGAAATCCTAGATCTGAAACATCTGAAAACATGCTATACAATATGCACAAAAATTAACTAGGTCATAAAACTGCCCCAGGGTTAGCAAAAACAATATTTAAAACTAGTTACCTAAAATATACTTTGTAGCTGAAAATGAGAGAGAGAGAGAGAGAGAGAGAGAGAGAGAGAGAGAGAGAGAGAACTCTGCCTCTTTTTAAGGATTCATCTACGCCTCTCCTTTTTTGTATTGGACTACACCTTCAGCCAGACTCAAAATTATATATTGAACATTCAAAGCTTAGTAAACACGTGATTATTGCAAAAGTGAGATAAGGTAACACATGCTATTTTTACAAATAAAAACTTCTTTAGGAGTGTTTCATTCTGCCTGGTTTGTTAACTTGAAATGTCTTTGTAGAACATAATAGTGATTTAGTTTATATTGTACAGCACTGCTTTCTTTTCATTAACTAACATGACCTATTAGGCTCCCTACACACTTGTTTAGATGAACTACTTATTCTGGTTTAGGACTAGAAGCCTCATTTTCATCATTAAGTGGGCATTAAAAATAGTCTTATCTAAGACATTTTGTGAAACACAGGCAGTTTATGTTTCCCATGATCCAAGTATGCTATTTGCATGTATGAATATGCAACAATGAAGTTCATTATTCAGTGTAATTAAAATGCATGAATTAAAATATCATGAAATTTAAAAATCGATTTTTGACTAATTATTTTTGTATATGTCTTTAAAACAGTAAAACAAAGGAAAGGGATTTGAAGGAGAAAATATATGCCTCTGTTTGAATCATACCATTTGCTATGGATGTATGAATTAAAGATTCTTAAAATCTTGTATTCATTAAAAAAAAAATCCTTTATTGTTATGTTTTCCTAACACGTTCCTTTAATGGTTACTGAAATAATTTTACTGGGTAGATCTGCAACCAGCATGTTAACAAAAGGAATAAAAATAGAAAGTGTCAGTTTACTGTAGAGAGTAAAGGTAAACATCGTTTCAGAAAACTTATTGTTCTTTTCATTGTTTTTATTCAGTTCTAGGCAAAAACATATGCTTTTGAGCATTTCTATGGTCTTTTTTCTTCTTAGCCTTCAAATTCAATCTTTCCATCATCAGAAAAACCCATTATTCCTAAACTCCTGCAAGGAAGGTTGCTCTCTCCTGCTGCTTGTCCCGGCCACAGTGAGTGTGGTCCACAGTAGGTGCTGGTCCACTTCTTACTCCTCAGTGCCTCTTAGGACGAGGAGGTTCCTCAGCCATTTTGGGACAACTTTCTCCACACTGTAGTCTTGACCTTCAAGACGCCCTTCCTCTGTACTTGATGGCTTAAGCAGGCAGCTTTCCTTGCTCTGTCACCTGCTGCTGACTGCCATTCTCTAACAACAACAACCCCAAGCAAAACACACCCAAAACCCAAAAAGCCTCATAAAGCAACAACAAAAACCAATAAAACCTCCTTCCTGTCTGGAGGACAGATGCTTTTCCAGCATCACTGCGACCTGTCAGTTACTGAGACAATATTCCAGGAATACCAGAAAATGTTTCACTGTTAACCAGTGTGACTCCCCAGGCTCTGAAGGTCTGTTTGAAGTTTCCAAACTGTGATAGTGTTCTCCACAGACTCACTATGCAGATGGTACTGAATCTTCACTGACATTTGGCAACTCTGATATTAATTTCTTCTTAACTCCCCCTCTGGATCTTGCCAGGAGGGCTTCTTACTTCCGGAAGTTCATCTTCATTGGTCCCCTTAGTGAGCTTCAGTGATATTTAGAGGGACTGCACAGCTAGGGATAGTATATGCAAGTCATGGATTGGACCCCGTTCCACTGGACTCCAGGGTCACCTCTTTCCCCATTTCTACACCACTGTTGGGGGAATGGTAGCTACATATTGGTGACCTTTGAGTCACCATACAGAGCTGAGCATAAAGTCTTCTTAGGGTTCAATAGACACTTGTTGAACTCACATGTATTACACCTTAAAAATAATGGTTGCCATAACTCAAGTAGCTTATTAGGTAAAAATAAATCATGTATCCTAATGACAATACAGTCGTGGCGTTTTACTATGAGCAGTGATTTCTGTTAATTAGCAACATTCATGGGTGAGCTAAGTCCAATTAGGAATTTGGCAAGATATGGAACCTGAATTGACAAGTTCTGATTTACGTGCAGTCTTAACATGGAAACTCTGAGTGAACAGTATTCAAAATTTAAGCGTTAAAGGACTAATAAGACAGGCAATTTTGTCAAACCTAGTTGTATTCTTTTAAAGGAATTTTAATGAAGCTTAAATTTTATGCATCCTTAATATCTCATTCTTCTGAATGTAAAAGGACAATATGCTTCTAATTCCACTTTTCTCTTACAGTCACCAGTTTCCCTGAACATGAAGTACCTGGTGGTCCAGCATATACTAACAATTCAAAGCTCCAGGTGACATATTAAAAATGAAAGTTCAAAATCAAGTCTTTTAGGCCAGATATCAAATGCTGGTGATTCGTGGGATCTATTTTCAGTAGTGGGATTTTCCTCCAATGTAATTTGTTTGCTTAGTTTCTATTGAACAGTGAAGAGTATATTTCTTTTCCTTTTTAATTTTATGGACAAACAGTAGCTGCTTCACTGAGGTCATTTATACAGCTCAATCTATTCTGAGCAAATGTTTGCTTTGTAGTTGATAATTTAGGTAAGCTCCAGGAGGGCAGGCTGGTTTGCTCATTTCAAAGTTGTTCCCAGTGACTAGCACAGCATCTTGAACAAAATCAGTAACGGTGTAACGTGATTATTGAAGAGTTTTCTTTTACTCTTGTGAAAATCCATTATCTGTAGGTTGACCATTATTTACTTGTCCAGGACTGCCCTTTGTTTATATTGGTTGATTTCATGTTCAATGGTTAGAATCCCCCTTTCTCTCTCAAAAGTGTCCTACCTAGATAATAAATTATATTGTCTATCTGATCTTTCAGATAATGAAATAGCCCATTGTTAAGGTAATGTGTTCAACAGAAGACTGGCTTCTTGACTGCTTTTCACTGGCATCTCACAATTTCAGGGAGACCCCAGTTACATGCTATTTTTAAAGCCAATTTATCTAAGAATAATCTTTAATCTTCTGTTTTGCATGTTTTACATACAAAAATGTGTGTAAACATAAATCATTGTAAATCATTTACATAAAATAAATCATTATACTTTTCTTGATTTAATACATAAAGTAGTTCCTAAGTAAATAAAGTCAGTTAAGCGTATATTCTTCATTTCTTTCCACAAAGATTACATTTTCTAGAAGTTAGCACAGACTTTTTGAAGTCTTCCTTACGTGTTATTCTTTTTTTTCTTTTTTCTTTTTAGTTCTATATGGACACAATACCTTTACTTCTATTTATTTTTATGTGGTGCTGAGGATGGAACCCAGTACCTCACACATGCTAGGTGAGTGCTCTACCACTGAGCTACAATCTCAGCCCCCTTAAGTATTACTCTTGTCACTGTTGTGGGATAATTCTCAGACATAAAATTTTGAATGGAACACTATTATTAATAAAAGGTAGAAATTGAGCTTTAAATTTTGTCTTCAATTTTAAATCTGATAAATTATGGATTCTTCAGATTAGACAATATCTAATATCTAATAATGCTCCATTATCTATAAGAACATTAATGTTTCTCAGCAAAGACATAAGTAAGAACTGTTGTGAAGAAAAACTCATGAAAACTAAGTTGCATAAGAATGTTTTATAGCCATTTCGGTGTATTTGAGCCAGCTTTTACACTTTGAAACTTCAAAAACTCAAAGAAAAATAGCATCTTTGAACCTTCTCCACTTTAATATACAAACAATGATATTCCTGGCTGATTCATCTTATCTGCACCTACAAAATGCAGGCAATGAGTCTTGTCCAAATGACAAATTGTAGTTCCATAAAAAAACCTCTTTTATCTTAAAAGAATAAAGCTACAAACACATCTCAAAACACATAGGTGCAAATAATAGGTTTGAGGGAATATGGATAGGAAAGTGTACAGTCTGAGGCAGAGGTCAAATATAATTCTTTTCCTTTCTTCTTGCAAGTCTTTCCAAGAAAGTGCCAAGTCTTAATGAGAATCTCCAGCAATCCAGCATTCCTTTCTCCCAGAATGGGATGCAGATTCACCCTGGTAGAACAGCAAAAGCTCAGAGACCCCTCACCCCATCAAACACATCAGTGCCTCCAAGTCATTGCCAGGATGCCCTGTTCACACTCCCTGCACATCATCCTTAGGTTAAGTTCTTAGATTCCATTTGTGTTTTTACCACTGAATGATGGTTAACAGGCAGCATCACTTTGCAAACAAAAGAAATATTATTCATAAAGAAGTTAAATGTATGGATTCCCTCCCCCTCACTTTAAAAACAAATGTATCATAAGCAGACCTTGGGCAGTGCAGTGGAAAATGGGGAAATTGTAGTTACAGGAAAGATCTCTTCACATTGTCACCAGACCCAGGTCTACTGTATGATGTCTGATGATAGAAATCTTTACTTATCTATCAATTTCTCAATTTTTGACCATCATGGATCCACTTCTCCTTGACATTCCTAAATAACTATCCTAATAATTATACAAAAAAGGGAAATTCCTTCTTAAATGAAGAATTCTTCTCTTCATGTATTTCATAGAATGTAGCTTTATCCTGACAATCTTCTCTGTTTAATGTTTTGGAAAAATCTCGATAAAACTATAGTA
Source organism: Callospermophilus lateralis (assembly GCF_048772815.1). Classification (NCBI taxonomy): domain Eukaryota; kingdom Metazoa; phylum Chordata; class Mammalia; order Rodentia; family Sciuridae; genus Callospermophilus; species Callospermophilus lateralis. Next base: position 78,549,787 of record NC_135316.1, read on the forward strand.
AGCCAACATAAAGACATTTATTTACTGCTAGACCACAGTAAGACTATCAATTCTCCTGATTCACCATTCATTATATGAACCATGTTTAAACACTCTGTAATTATGCATTTTTGAAAAAGAAAACTTATTTACCTCAACTGATCATGATTTCTAGATACCATCTAGCCACATTCGAATTTCAAAGAAAGTTTCAATATGTGTATTGCACGTGTCTAGACAGAGTCACTATTTTTAAAATGCCATTTAAATCAAGCAATTTTACATTGAAAGTAAAAATTGATGAGGTATTTTTCCCCCCAACTTTAATAGGTAAGGTAACCAACTGGAAATGAATGTTTCCATTCCAGATTTCCAGTCTGTAAGAAGAGAGAACAAAGTAGAATATAGCAGAGCTCATTATCCTGGTATCAATGCCCTTTTATAACATGTACACCTAACAAAAATGAGATTTATGGTAAAGTGTACATATCATAAGTAACAGGTCTTCAGAGAGGTATCCTTTATTAAAAACAAAAGTTCAGTGAAAATTAAATTCAAGTCTTCTAGTAAGATTGAATATGTCAGAGATGAAAATAGTCCAAATTCCTAGTTAGGTCAAGAATTCAGCAATAATGATTATAAAAAAATTTAAAAATCATAATCCTAGTGATGTTGCGCTAATGAAAAACCATATGCTTTCATACTCTTGAGGCTATTACAAATTTACATTCTTTTTAGACAGTGTGATGGTATTACATTTCAAGAATGACATACAAGTTCTTATCTTGATATTATCTTAGAAATAAAATAATTCAGGAGAAGAACAGTATCATATGCATAAAAAGTATTCATCACTTAATCCCATAATGCGCACCATGAGATGCATTCTTTAGAAACCAAATTCCACAGGACACCATGGTGTTACCTGAGAAAGGAAATGCCTGTGATCAAATGGTATTAGTTACAAGTTTCTTTTTTTCAGTACTCTTTACTGTGACTCTCCAGGAGACAGATAAGTAGGTGGAATTTCCTGAATGTACTTGAATATGGAACTCTTCATTTAACATCTCATGAACCTGCTTTTTTGTATAAAGTTTTCATGGAAATAATAGCATGGAGTCCTATTAGGTGTTTCTTCTTAGACACAAGGACTGTTCCTTATCATGCAACCTTCTGAAGTACCCAAATGGGAACACCAAATTCATGATCATTGTATACTTGTCCCTATTATTTAAATTATACTTGGTGAAAAATTGTAATACTCAGACTCCTGCCAATGATAACTGGTAACTTGGTCCTTACAGAGATTCATAGCATCACCAGCTAGGAAAAAATAAAAGATACCATGTTCTGCATTGTTTATGGTGTAGTATGCACACCAGGGCACAGTTTATCCAAGATTCTAGTCCTGAATGTATGATTAATTAATGGCATCGAACTAAACATATCCTAAACCTCTACTTGCCTTATTTGATTCATCTGAGAAATGACCTATGCCTAATATATGCTAGAGGGTTAAATATGACTTTCTCAAAAGTTTTGTGAATGTTACTACTGTGTCTCTTAGACTTTCATCTAAGCCATGGTCACACAACAATCTTGGGTTAACTTTTAATTGCAATTATAACAAAAAAGGAATGTTACTAATCATAGAGTTCTAATGTGCTCCATTTTTCCATCACTAAAGTTACATAATAAAATTATGAAATATTATTGCCAGAAGCTCCTCAGAGGTTATGCAGTGCACACTGTTTGAGGAGAGGCAATGCTCACTGCATAGATAATTCATGGCCATTGTAGTGTACCTGGTAAACTCTGGTTCATGTATTTACCAGAGGTTTTCTGAGAGCTTACTTTGTGCCAAGTGCTATGCTAGGTTCTAGAAAAAATGATGAACACACATGAACCCTGCCTTAAGCAGCTTGTAAACCTTTTATCTATAAAAGAAAAATTTTCAGATATACCTGAATAAAAAGATGATCTGCATTTATACAGTATTTTAAGTAAATGAATAAAACAATATTATACTCAGAGTGACTTTTTATAATTAATTATATAAACAAAAAGATTTCTATATCTTAGGCTCAAATCTAAAACTCAAATCTCTTATGATTTAGAGGTGTTTTGTTGCAGTAGAAGAAAATTTTGTTTGAGTGGTACTAAAATTGTATTGAAAGCATAAAAACTATTTCCAATAGGCTTTGGAGAATTAAAACAATACTTTCTTTGCACCTTAATTAAAGTCAATAAAGAATCTCACTTTGTCAGGCCTGACAATCACCACCTTTCATTTCAACCATTTTAATTAAAATACCTAGCGACTTGGCAGAAGTTCTACCGATTAACAGAACTACCACTTAACTCTGTTGGAAACATCTATCAGATTCCAAATTAAGGTGCAACAACAGCTGTGATTTCATTATATGCATAATAGGTAAATATTTTTATTTCCTCCACCAACAATCATGTGTCTGTGCTCAAACATAAAACATCCCATAAGAACAGTTTGGGCAACAGGATGGGGTTGGGAGAAGGCAGCTGCTCTTTTTTTTTTTTTTTTGGTCTAAACTCCCTCTGGCCATCATCTTTAGTAGTGAAGGAAACAAAAACAATGTTAAAAGGAATATTTTCCTCTCTCTCTCTCTCTCTTTGGTACCGGGGATTGAACTCAGGGGCACTCAGCCACTGAGCCACATCCTTTGGCCCTATTTTATATTTTATTTAGAGACAGGGTCTCACTGAGCTGCTTAGTGCCTTACTTTTGCTGAAGCTGGTTTTGAACTCCAGATCCTCCTGCCTCAGCCTGGGATCACAGGTGTTCGCCACTGCGCCCGGCTCCAACCTCTCTTTTGGATGCACCTTCTAGCATTTTAGCGAGGCTATCTGAGATAGCCTGTATATCTTAACTTCCTTCCTCCACACCCACAATGCCACACACGACAAGTGTCATTGACACATTCAGATCCTGTATTGGCTATATTTTCATACCTTCTGTGTTCCTGGTGCTCTGGCACTTGGAGCCTTGCTGACTCAGGAGAAATGCCAGCCCAAGGCTAGTTAATTCCTAGAGAGAGCAAACTATCCCAGCAGTGTGCCTTTCACAAGGAGATCAACCACTCCAGAGCACACTCCAAACACCTCCTCCATTTGCTTTTACATTCCAGGAGGCAACATTTCTTTGTCATCATCATCTCAGACCCAGGTCCCAGGCAACTAGAGCCAGACGGTGCATTCCAGACCTGCAGAAATGGTTTGAACTAGCCAATGCTTGCTTACCATGCTTTGCCTTTCCCCCAGAATACACTATGCAGGATGATGCCCACATTGTCCCTTTATTGCCTCTGCTTTCTGACTGACCCCAGTACTTCCCCATGTGGCTCTGCATGGGATAGTGTGTCCTTTTTTCTTGGAAACTGTGAATAACAGGTACCATTTCAATAGCAGTTGTCTCCTTTGGCCTCACCAGACCTGAGTAATAAGATCTCCAATTAAAAATAGTCCCAGACTACTGTGAGTTCTACAACTCTGTATGAAATTGCTTGCTGGACACCTTACTCATAGATATCTCCATGCTGACATTTCTACAGCCAAACTTTTCATTTCCTAAACTCACATGACCCACATCAGTCTTGCCATTCTTCCAATTATTTGAACCAAAAAAACCCCAGTCCCATTCTACAGAGATCTGTCAAAATAAAGTAGGGTTTTTATTTGTTCGTTTGCTTTTCTTTTTGGGACAAAGTATTATTACATTGGCCAGTCTCAAACTTGCAGGTTTAAGTAATCCTCCTGCAAGAGCCCCCACATACCTGGAACTACAGCATACACACCTGGCTTTGCCAGGTATTACTTTATTCCCTAGGTTGAAAACCTTCCATAATATCCAAGGTACCTCAATGGATCCACAGTCCTCAAGAGGGCAAGGCTTTGATTGACTGGTCCTCTGCTCAATTCCTCCATTTCCTTCTAGCTCTCTTTGTTTCAGCCATCCTGGGCTTCTCAGTTCCAAAGAAGTGGAGCTTTTCACTTTCTTAGAACTTTGCACAAAGGACCTGGGCTATTTCTTTTGAGTGGCCCACTTTCCCCCAGGTCTTTCCAGGGTTAACTCCTTTTCATTCATCAGAGCTCAGCTTGAACCCAGCTCTACAAGAATCTCCTAAGGCCCTGCTTTAGAAAGGTTAAGCCCCCTCTACACTTATTCATTTCTCCATTACTCCCCAACCACATTTTTGTTTCCTTTTTATATGTATTAGTTGTAGTCAGACACAATACCTTTATTTTACTTATTTATTTTTATGTGGTGCTAAGGATCGAACCCAGTGCCTCATACTTGCTAGGCAAGCACTCTGCTGCTGAGCCTCAACCCCAACTCTTCTTTTTATTTTTAAACCACTCATTATACTTTATAACCATTTTTAAAAATTTGTTTACGAGTCTGCTGTTTGTTTTCCCCATGCATTTAAGTGCCATTTCATGTTTTATTCAGTGGTCTAAATCTTGCACCTACTGTTACAACTTGACATAAATTTGGCCGATAAAAGGCAAGTAATAAATGAATGAGTGAGTGACAAATGAATTTGTATGTATGCGCTCCCATTTGCATATTCAGATCACTGGCTGTGGTTTATAGGACATAAACTTGGGATTATGCATAAGTCTTATCTATAACTTTGTCCCTTCTTTTTCTTCCCTAAAGGACATGTTTCAAAACAAATATATTTTATATTTAAAAATTTCCAGACACATTTCCTGTTACCCCAGCAACATCATATGGAGCCTATCACCCACGTCTCCCCACCAAAGAAACTTCTGGTAGGTGGATGGGCATGTGTTCTTAGTTGATACAATTACAGTAAGTCTTGGAACTTTATAAGAGTTACTGCAAACAAGGCTTGCTCTTCCTACTGAACTTGAATGCAGTTGATGTAAAACAAGTGCTGTAGCCATCTTGCTACCATATTGCCCAGAAAATAAAGACAATTAACAAAGGCAAGCTGAGCCAAACAGAAACAGAAAGACCTCAGGTACTCAGGATGCTGTTCTAATCATCTCTGAAATCATTCTCCCCTGGCTTCAAATACATTTATTCTTTATTTAAACAAATTTCAAGTTTTTTGATCACTTTCAATAGAAAGAGCCGTAGTTGATATGATGCTACTATTATTAGGATAACTTTTATTTTACATAAAGTTGTTTTAAAGCCTTTAGTGCTTTAAATAATATCTTACAAAAGATAGTATCTGAACTTTGGGTTTTGGAATCTAATAACATATCCCTGTCATGTGCTGGTGGTGGCATTTTTGGTTACTTTATCTTTTTGGAGCACAGAGGTGCTTAAATTATAATGTTTTATCTTAGAAGGCACCACTGGGAATGAAGTGAGAAAACACACAAGTCTCATGGCCGATTATTAAGCCAAGATTAGCTGCGTACTTTGTTCAGGGCTGATTTCCCATGATTCTTCCTCTTTACTGTACGACTCACTGCCATCCCCAACCACTTACAGATATAACATGCCATGGAACAATCTGTGGGACAGTGCTGGAGCACAGAGGTGTTGGGTCAGCTGACTCAGTAAATGAGTAAATCTAAAAGAAACACAAGTCTGACTCCAAATACATTTACATTGTAAAGAATCTAGCACAGCAACTAAGAATCGAGGTCCCTAAAGGGGACCATTCTTCCTCTGCTACTTTCTTTATGACCTTGGGCAAGTTATTTAGTTGTGCCTCAGTTTCCTCACCCATGAAAACTGGGGATAAATAATAGAACCTATTTTATAATAGTTGCAAAAATTAAATGAGCTACAGCCCACAAAGTGCTTGGAGCAGTGCCTAGATTCCAGTCCTACAGGAAATTATTTCAGTGATTATTTTCTCAGTTGATCAAGGCCTGACCATTCTAGATGAATAGTTATGAAGTAAATTTGTTTTATGCAATAGATGTTTTAGGGCCTTAGGAATGGACTTTCACAAACACTGGTAGATAAGAGATAAGGAAAGCGCTCAATAAATATCAAGGACTATAGAAGTTCTCTTTAAGAGACAGTGAAGGGACAGTTGCTTCACAGCCCATATGCAGCAAGGATTCTAAAAATCATTTCCACACATTTCTTAACCCAAAAAATATTTTTAAAGGACTCCATGTTCCTTTATTCATGGTGATATATTTGTTCAGTCGAGCCATGCTTTGAAATCTTCCTGTTACTAAAGGAGACCAACTTCTCCCTAAGTCCTGACTTTCTTTCCAATAATAATGGACCCCGTCAACCAAATATTCTTGCTTCCCCTTCCACCCCACTCCACCAAAAGCTTGGTTTCTGGCTTAGCCGACAAAGGAAGCTTGCTTCATAAATGTAGGGGCAGGAGAAGGCATGCAAGCACTCTTAATTTTGTGATAAAAGTTATTCTCACCATATTTGACAAAACAAAAATTTGGCATACATGTTATCAAGATCTACATAGTATATACTATGTACCAGACACAAAAACTAACGTGTACAATGAATAAAAACACGAATTAAGACACCCTCCCAAAGACATCCCCAGCTATGTTTTGAATACTTCAAAGTTTGAATATTCAATGCTTTGACCTAAAACTTTACTTAGAAGTTTTCGACATGTTGTCAGAAATGAATAATACAAAGTACTTAAAGTCTTGTGTTTTATATTAGCACTTGGGCCACAGATTGAGTCTCTGAGGTCAGGTGGACTGGCAGTAGGATGGAAAAAGTGTTATCAGGGCTGGGGTTGTGGCTCAGTGGCAGGGCGCTCACCTAGCATGTGTGAGGTCCTGGGTTCAATCCTCAGTACCACATAAAAATAAAATAAAATAAAGGTATTGTGTCCAACTAAACTAAAAAATAAAATTTAAAAAAAAGAAAAAGTGTTACCAGACATCAACATTGGTCGTCTTTACACCATCTTGTGAGGACAAGGTTTCTCAGCGCATGCCTCCAATGCCAATAGCTTTGGCATCCTGAGTCCCACCTGTACCTATGGAATCAGATCCATCGGATGTGGAGCCATCAACCTGTGTGTCAAGAAGCCTTCCAGGTTAATTTGATGCTTGCTACAATTTGAGGACCACTGCTTAAGAATACTGACTTAGCTCAGTAAGTTAAATAAGTATTAGGGAAAAAAAAGTTCAGAAATGCAGGCCAGCCAGGACTGAGGATTTACTTTCTCTAATCCAGTGTTTCTCAATCTTGGCTGCATTCTGAAATTACTTGAAGAGGTTAAAAAACAGACCAATGCTTGTGCCCCCAAACCAGAGATTCAGACTGCTAGGCTTGTCCTGGGCTTTGGGACTTTAAAAATTCTCCAAATGATTCTGATAACAGATCAGAACTTATTCTCTCTAAAGAGTAGACAGCATCCAAGAAGGATGGCAACTCATCATCTTAAACATTCTATTATTTCTGGCACTAGTAGCTTTTGGTGCCACCGGGAGATAATGAATCTGCATGCGTTCCACTAAAAATAAAGGGTTAATATTGCTTCATTTACTGTTTTCAAAATAAAATTTTGTAATTTCATCAAGATGACTGGATTTATCCAGTGCTAAACTATTTTCCAAGGGCTAGCTTAGTCTTAGAAATTGGAACTACAAAAGAGCTAATGCTTTTTGTCCTGCAGCTTTATAGTTTGTTGATATTTTATCACTTGGGTATGCATAGCCTGGCTGGCCACTCTTTCTCATAAGTCTTGCTGTTAGAATGCCTTTTGGATCAGAATTGGCAGATGGTTATCTCCAATACAACCAGCTGGTTACGGGAATGTTCTGCCTTAAGGATCAGCTTGCCACTGCCACACAACAAAGGCATGTTCCACAGACAGCTGTGGTGCTCTTGGACTGGTGCTGCTTCTCAACTCCTCCAAGTGACTACCTTTAGAAATGGGATTTTTTTTTTCCTTTTAAAACACGACTCTCGGGACATCCTGACATCTCCCTTCTCACACCAGTGTAGTTAAGAGGCCACACCTTGTCTAGATCTGGTCTTTCCTTCAATCTTTGGAATCTGTTTGCTCTGCCTTGGTTTCTTTAGCATTTGTCACTTTGTCTCATGTAGCATTTGCAAAACACGTCTCGGTCCCTTCAATTCCAATTCAGTTGGACCGAGGACGTTAGATTTTTGCTCCTTTGGCTGTGGGCCAAAAACCCGCCCTTACCCTGGTTCTGCTCAGGCTCTCAGAAATCCTGCCTGGCATCTGACTTTATAAGGGCGTGATTCAGAAAGCTTTCTCTGCGACTCATTTAGATCACCCAGTCAGAATTTGTAAATCTAGGATTGTGTATGTCAGAATCTACCCAGAATCAGAGACACAATTAGAATCTGCCAGAGCATGTATAAGCTACATAGCTTTAAGCAATGTGGTTTGTATATACTAAGAATTCAATGAAAATTTGTCCAATTGAATGGACTACTCCTCATGCTAATCTCTGCAGACAAACCTCCATTCCATTCTGGCTGATAGCAGGCCCACTGATTTTCTTTGAGTTAAACTGTCAAGCATCAACAAGATAGTAGTAAATAAGGATTAATAATTCAGAGTTACAATGCTGTTTGTACATGTTTGTATACCTAAGTAAGAGGGAAATCTTACCACTAAGACTGGCTCCGGGCCAAATGATATAGTTGGCTAAAAAGAAAATTTCTATCACTCCACCTTCCCTTTTCATGACCTCTGCCTCACTTCTACCCCCTCTTTAGGAATGTTCTGTGTGTACTCAGTAAACTACCGGTGAACCATCTCTTGAGCACCTATGTTATCTCAATGTCACTTTGGGATTCTTAAAGGCTTTTGAACAGAAATCGCCCAAAATCAATTCTAATGGTGGATTTCAAGCATCACAACAAGCTGTGCGTTAGATATTTTTTTCATCCAAAGACCCGAGTTCCTTGAATCCCACGAACAGGAAGAAAAACCTGGATTGGACTTATCATGTGGCTCCTTCTTATAAGTAGGATGACTTTGGTAGGCTGAATATGGGTTCCCCAAAGATATCCATGTCCTAATCACTGGAATTTATGGATGTTTTGAGATTACATGGGGACAGGGAATTAAGTTTGCTAATCAACTGACCATGAGGGGAGATTATCCTGAATCATTTTAATAAATTCCGTATAATCACAAGGGTCCTTTTAAGTGAAGAAGGGAGGCAGAAAGTTAAAGCTAGAGAACAAAGATGACTGACAGATGATGAAGATAGAGACAGAGGCCAAGAAAAAGCAAGCAGCCTCTAAGAACTGAGAAAGGAAAGAAATTCAGTGTTTTGCTATTAAGTCACTTGAGTTTCTTGCATAGTTTTCCTTAGCTTCTTATCAAATGCAGGATTTGCAAATATTTTCTCCCCTTTGATGGCTTGTGTGTTCCTAATTATTTCCTTTGCTTTGCAGAAGCTTCTGTCTACTTTACTGAAATCCCATTTGCCTGCTTTTGTTGCCTATGCTTTCTGAGTCCTAAGAAATCATTACCCAGACCAACGACATGGAGACCCGAGTTTCTTCTAGTCCCTTAATTCCAGTTCTTATGTTTAGGTCTTTTATCCATTTTGAGATCTTTTCATCCATTTGCCCTCCCCGCTCCTTCCTGCAAATGATCTAGGAGTCTAACTTCATCATTCTCTACGTGGCTATCCAATTGCTCCAACACGATTGAAGAGATAGTCCTTTCCCCACTGTGTGATCCTGGCACGTTTACAGAAGAGAAATTGACTGTAGTAATTGTGTTTCTGACTTTCTTTCCTGTTCCATGTGTTTCTTTTGATGATATCAGAACCATGTTGTTTTGATCACAATAGGTTTATAGTACATTTTTGAAATCAGGCAGTGTGCTCTCTGTTTTTTTTTTTTTTTTTGCTCAAGATTGTTTTTGGTTATTTAGCCTTTTCTGGTTTCATATGAATTTTAAGATAGTTTTTTTTCCCCATTTCTGTGAAAAATGCCATAGGAGTTTTGATAGTGAATGTATTGAATCTGTGGATGACTTTGGGCATTATGAGTATATTAATAATATTAATTCTACCAACCCATGAACATGGGATATATTTCCATTTATTTGTATCTTCTTTAATTTCTTTCATTAATGTTTTATTGTTTCTGGCATAGAGATATTTCACTTCCTTGGTTAAACTTATTCCTAAGTGAGCCAATTTGGAACTACAGCCCTGTGGCACCAACAGAGACTGGAAACCCAGATGGGTGAGTTCAAGGCTAAGTCCGTGTGAACCTATCTGAGCCTAGCAAAGACTTAACCAAGCCTAACAGAACCAGGGAAAATTAGAAGCTAAGAGGATTTTCCCAGGGGGGAACAGAAGTTGGAAAGGCTGCAAACAACCCAGCTCCCCCCAACCCGGTGAGTCTGGTGGCTGGCAGCAGCTCACAATGCCAGCTATAGGAGGTCAGGAAGTTGAAAGAGTGCATGTGAGGACGCTTGGCTCTTGGCTTGTCTGGCTGGCCTGACCCCTATCTGGCCTATGTCTGGCACTTCCAGGCCTGCCTGTCCCTCTTTTCTGCTGGCCTGTCACCTGGCCCATGGCCCATCCAGGCCAATTCAGCACACCCAATCCAGCTTAATGCAGGGCCCTGCCCCTGCAAGCTCAGCCTACCTGACCCACTGCTTCACTGCCACTTCCTGCCCCACCTGCCAGATGGCCCACCAGCATCTCAGTGGTGGACCAGAAAGGGTACAAAGGCACCTTGGAGAGACTCGTGGGGTACAGTCTATCAACATAGATTGGCATCTACTGGGCTCTAGGTGTACACTGATTCCAGCCCTGCCAGAATACTCACCATGCAGTAAAGCAACTGGAACCTCACTAAACCCAAGTTCAGGCAACTCCACCTGCTAGAACTCCTCTCATAGAACGCAGCAGTGATCACACCACACTCTGACCTTGTGACCAATGCTACAGCAATAAATAATATGGCAGAAGCCATAGATTGATGAAAGAATCAATAAATCAAATAAAAAATTCAATGGAAAGCATCATCAACAAACTAGATCCTTTGAAAGATAGATTTTTCAGTCCTCAAAGACAAAGTATACAATCTTGAAGATAAAGTTGACTATAGAGAAAAGATGTTACAAGATCAGAACTTTCAAGAAATATGGGAAAACATTAAAAAGCCAAATTTAAGATTCATTAGGAGAGGTGAAGGCTGTGAAATACAAACTAAAGGAATGCACAAAATTTTCAATGAAATAATGTCAGAAAATTTCCCAAACCTTAAGAATGAAATAGAAAATCAAATATAGGAGGCATACAGGACTCCAAATATACAAAATTGTGACAGAACCACTCCAAAGCACATTTTTATGAAAATGCCAAGCATATAGAATAAGGATAGAATTTTAAAAGTGGCTAGGGAAAAATGAATGGTCAGATTTAGAGGCAAATCAATCTGTATCTCAGCTAATTTTTCAACCCAGACCCTAAAAGCTAGAAGGTCTTGGAATAATATTTACTGAACTTGAAGAAAATGGATGCCAATCAAGAATACTATATCCAGCAAAATTAAGTTTCATATTCAAAGATGAAATAAAAACCTTCCATGATAAACAAAAGTTAAAAGAGTCACAACTAGAAAGCTGGCACTACAAAACATACTCAATAAGATATTTCATAAAGAAGAAGTGTAGAATAACAATGAAAACTAGTAGAGGGAGAAACTTCACTAGAAGAATACTCAAAGAAGAATCAAATTCAACTTATAAAATATAAGTAAATAAAAATGATTGATAGGATATAAAAAGCATCTTTCAATAATAACACTGAATATAAATGGTCTAAACTCATTAATAAAAGACATAGGCTTGCAGACTGGATTTAAAAAAAGACCCAAGAATATGCTCTCTCCAAGAGACTTACCACATAAACAAAGACATCCATAGACTGAAGGTGAAAGAGTAGAAAAAAAAATATCAATCACAAAGACCTCATAAACAAGAAGGGGTTTCTATTCTCATATCAGATAAGGTATACTTAAAACCAAAGTTAATCAGAAAATACACTTCATACTGCTTACGAAAATCATACAATAGGAAAAAATAACAGTCATAAAGTTTATGCTCCAAATAATGGAGCTACGTTCTTCAAACAGACACTCCTTGATATCAAGAATCAAATAGACCACAACACAATAATACTGGGTTATTTAACATAACTCTTTCAAGACTAGATAGATCATCCACACAAAAACTAAACAAAGAAGCTACAGAACTAAAAAACACATTCAATAATCTAGACTTAACAGATATATATATATATATATAATATATAGAGACATATATATAGAATATTCAATGACAGAATAAACCTTCTTCCCAGGCCATAAAGAAACTATTAGCAAATACAAAAAAGTAGAGATAATAACTTGTATACTATTAGATCATCATGGAATAAAATTAGAAATGAATAAGATAAAAAGTAGAAATTACTCTACTACCTGGACACTAAATAATTCAATATTGAATGATAAATGGATAGCAGAAGAAATCAAGTTGAAATTTAAAAAAAAAACGTAGAAATAAATGAGAATAGTGATGCAACATATCAAAATCTCTGGGACACTCTGAAGGTAGTTCTAAGAGGAAAGTTCATTACATTGAGTTCATTCATTAAAGAATAGAAAATGCCAAATAAATAATCTAACATTACATCTCAAGGCCATATAAAAAGAACAAATGGACACAAAAAACAATAGAAGACAGGAAATGTCAAAATCAGAACTGAACACAATGAAATTGAGATTTAAAAATAATTCAAAAAATCAACAAAACAAAAAGTTTATTCTTTGAAAGAATAAAAATATGATAAACTCTTAACCAAGCTAACTCAAAGAAAAAGCAAAAGAATTCAAATTGTTAAAATCTGTGATGAAAATGGAAATATTACCAAAGACAAAATTAAAATACAGAAGATAATTGGAAACTACTTTGAAAATTTATACTCCAATAAGCTTGAAGATATTGGCAAATTCCTAGAGACATATAACCTACCAAACTGAACCAGGACATGTTGAAAATTTAAACAGAGCAATTTCAAGCAATGAAATTAAAGATGCCATCAAAGGCCTACAAAAAAGAAAAGCTCAGGACCAGAGAGTTTCTCCAGCCAACTTCTACCAGACCTTCAAAGAAGAACTAACAACAATCCTTCTCAAATTATTCTATGAAGTCGAAAGTGAGGGAACCCTTCCAAGCTCATTCAATGAAGCTAGTATCACCCTGATACCACCAGTAAATTTTTTAGAACTAATAAATGAATTCAGCAAAGTAGCAGGACACAAAATTAACAACCATAAATAAACTGCATTCCTATAGTCCAATGATAAATGATGTGAAAGAGATATTAGGAAAACCATCCCATTCAAAATAGCCTAAGGGGGAAAAAAAACTCAAAAAACTTAGGAATCAATCTAACAAAACAGGTGAAGGAGTTCTATAGCAAAAAGTACAGAATACTAAAGAAAGAAATTGAGGAAGACCTCAGAAGATGGAAAGACCTCTCATGTTCTTGGATAGGCAGGATTAATATTGCCCAAATGGCCATACTACCAAAAGCACTATGCAGAGTCAATACAATTCCCATCAAAATTCTGATTATGTTCTTCATAGAAATAGAAAAAGCTGTTATTAAATTCATTGGGGAAAATAAGAAGCCCAGAATAGCTAAAGCAATTCTTACTGAGAAAAATGAAACAGGAGACATCACAATACCAGACCTTAAATTATAGTACAAAGCTATAGTAACAAAAATTGCATGGTATTGACACCAAAATAGGCAAGAAGATCAATGGATCAGAAGACATAGAGACAAACCCATATAAATACAGTTACCTCATACTAGACAAATAGGCCAAAAACACATTGGAGAAAAAAAAGCCTCTTCAACAAATGGTTCTAGAAAAACTGGAAATCTATTAATAATAAAATCAAAGTTAACCCCTATCTCTCATCCTGCAGAAAAATCAACTCAAAGTAGGTCAAGGACCCAGGCATTAGACCAGAAACCCTGCACAAACTAGAAAAAAACGTAGGCCCCACACTTCAACATATTTTTGGCTTAGAAACTGACTTCCGCAACAAGAGTCCTAAAGCACAAGATATAAAATAAAATATCAATAAGTGGGATGGTATTAGACTAAAAGGTTTCTTCACAGCAAAGGAAACAATCAAGAACACAAAAAGAGAGATTCTATTAAATAAAATAAAATGTTTGCCACCTGAAACTCAGATAGTGCATTAATCTCCAGGATATACAAAGAATCAAAAAATTTAATGTGCACACACACACACACACACACACACACACAATAAAACAAAAAACCAAATAATTCAATCAATAAATGGGCAAAGAAACTGAATAGACCATTCTCAAAAGAAAAAAATATGAATGGTCAACAAATAAATGAAAGAATGTTCAACATCTCTAGCAATCAGAGAAATGCAAATTAAAATTATGAGATTTCATCTCCCTCCAATCATAATGGCAACTATGAAGAATATAAGTAACAACAAATGTTGGGAAGGATGTGGGGAAAAGTGAATGCTCATACATTGTTGGTGGAACTGCAAACTGGTGCAACAACTCTGGAAAGCAGTATGGAGATTTCTCAAAAAACTAGGAATGGAACCACCATTTGACCCAATTATCCCGTTCCTCAGCATATATCCAAAGAACTTGAAATCAGCATACTACAGTAACCCAGCCACATCAATACTCATAGCAACACAATTCACAATAGCTAAGGTATGAAACCAATGTAGATGCCCATCAACAGATGATTCAAGAAAGAAATTGTGATATATACACACAATGAAATATTACTCAGTCATTAAGAAGAATGACTTTATGACATTTGCCAATAAGTGGATGGAGGTGAAGACTATCATGCTAAGTGGAGTAAGACAATTCCAAAAACCCCAAAATCGAATGTTTTTACTGATATGTGGAAGTTAAACCATAATAAAGGTGGGGAGGGGAAGAAGAGAAGTTCAGTAGATTAAACAAAGGGGAAAAAGAGATGTTAATCAAAGGGTACAAAGTTTCGTTTAGGCAAGAGGAATAAGTTTTAGTGCTACAACACACACACACATACACACATACACACTGCTAAATTGGTGAGGTGATAGATATGTTTAATTATCTTGATTGAATCTTTATATAATATATACAGTGATCAAAAACATCATTTACCCAATAAATAGATGCAATTATTATTTGTCAATTTAAAGTAAATAAAAATAATTTAAAACTACAGATTCTCCTCTAGAGCTTCCAGTTAAAAACAGTCCTATCTACATCTTGACTTCGATGCAGATAGACACACTTCAGACTATTAATGTCCAATATATAAGGCCATAAATTTGTGTTAAGTCATTAAGTTTATGACAACGTGTTGTAACAGCAATGGGAAACAAATATAGTAACTTTGAGAATTCCGTTTGTTTATTTTGGTGATAGGGATTGAACAGGTCCTTGTATCTGCTAAGCATGTGCTCTACCACTAGGCTATAACCCACCCCCTCTGCCCTGAGAAATCTAATTTCTTGAGTCTCAATTTCTTCCTAAGTAAAAGGGGAATAATAGAAACAGCTGATTGGTCCTGTAACAATCGATGAGTAGACTTGGAGAAAGTGCTGCTCATAGAGGAAATAGTCAACATATTTTCCTCATCTCTTTCCTCCATTTGCTGGCCCACTACCAACCACTACCATAAATTTTGCTGTTTTGCTTATATTTAAAACCAGGAGTATGTGATTAAAAGGTAATTATTTAATAAAAATTATAGAATTATCTCTCCAAGATATTAGTGTAATTTTTAAAGGGAAAGAGAAAAACTGATAGAATTCGAGCCATCAGCAAATACTGAAGAAAAACTGTTTATGTATAGTTTATCACTGGAGGATACAAAATGACTTCTGAGCGAGTAGGTGCTCTGAATAGGTATGCCAGAAATTCCAAGGTCAACAGATCATTATAAACTATACTTTTTTTCTATTAATAATACAGAGAAGGAGTGGTAGGGGGTGTGGGTGTTATCAACCCTTAAAAGCAGAAAGAATGTAGCTAGATTCCACCTGCTAACAGTGGAAGACAGAACATCCATAAACGGATCCCAAAGTATTTTTCACCCCTGGAGCTGGGCTGCCTTAACTAAAGCTACTTAATCACTTGCCTCTTAAAAATATAAACTTCTTTAAAATGTCAGTAACTGTTGAAGTAACTTATAGAAAATAACCACATACTGAAGTACCAAGGAATGATTAAAAACAAAGTTGAAGACCTGTATTCATTGATCTAAAAAGATGTTCAAAACATACATGAAATATGAAAGCTAGGCTTTCAACAAGTTTATGTTAAATGGTGCATTTTTTTTGGTAAAACATGATATGGAAAAAAAACAAAGCTAAATGATAATTGTGCTTCTCCTCTGTTAATGGGATTATGATTACTTACTCATTTTTTTTTTTAGTTTTGCATTTGGCAATTCTCCTATAATGAATATATATACTATGTACAAAAATAATCCCTCAATGAATCCCATTGATAAAAACTCCCTCTAATCTTCTTGCAGGTAGTAAATGGGCAATGTTTTCAACAAAAAACATCCCTAATCATCAAAATAAGGATCCACAGATTTTTATTTGAAAAGTCATTTTCTCAAGTGAAGCTGAATTATAGAAACTTAGAATTAATATCTAGCCCAGTCTCTCACCCTGTCTAGGAATCAGTTTTTAAGACACTTGGCAATAGTTATTCAGTCTGGAATACGTCTTATGACAGAAAGATTATGATCACATGGAAGCTCACTTTAATTTCAAACAGCACTTGTTAAGAGCTTCTGTTTCACTGTTATCAAATCAGACCTTTCTTTTACTTGCAGCTATTGTTCTGGGTCCCACATGAAGTTATTTACAGGCATTCGAATGCAAGCTCTCTAAGGCTTAATGTATAGCAATGGAAAAAAACCAAAAAGGGTATCTAGCTCATATTTGTATGTATATGTATGTATATCATATCTATATGTTCTTTTCCTTCCAATACACACATGCACACTCTTGCACACATTGTGCGCATGTGTGTATTGGAAGGAAAAGAACATATAGATATGATTTCAAAGCCAACAAAGTGGAGATAGATATGAGGGAAGGAATGGGGAAGAGAGACACATAAAATCAATGCTTTGAATATGCTGTGCTGGAGGACGGTAGTTAAATGCAGGCTAATTAGATTTTTATATCTATTCTGGATTGAAAATAGAGAAACACACTGCACAAATTGTAGTGAAATAGATTGCAGGTTTACAGTAATCATTAAACTTATTAATACTAATTAATACTGGTATTAAATGACTACTAAAATACTGCAAGGGGCCCAAGTGGATATATTCTTGAGGGATAAATACAGTTTATGACACAGCCTGCATTAAGCTATTTTGATAACTTAGATTCAAAGGAAGCTTAATCATGAATTCAGTGTGTCTACAATTGACAATAAGAAAACTTGGGCCAAGTGACACAATCACCCTGGATTAAGCAATTACCTGACATGGCAGAATCATGTTTTCTAGAGTGTTGCAGAAGAACCCTTAACCACAGCCAGGATCTCCACCACATGCTTCCTCTCTGCTCTGTTTATATCTAGTTCTTTAACTTCGATTTTCGGAAACAGGCAAGATAGCCAATCCTCTGAAATTTCAGAATTAAAGTCTATATAGTATCAGTAACTCTAAGGACACATAGCCCATGGTTGTTACCACATTTACTACATATGTTCACACAGTGAACATTTAATCATTAAGGTAAGCAAATAAAACTCATAAATATAGACATCCTTAAGATTCCCCTTATCACATCATCTAGGAACATTATTACTATTTTTTTTTTTTTTTTTAGGAAAACCTCCAGTATAAATTGCTTTGCTAATCCACTTCTTCTCTACTTGTGTTACCTTTGCTCCAAACTAAACAAAACAGACATCTGGTGTCATTTAATTGGCTTCCAATTTTCCTCACAGATGCACACTGGTAAGAGGTGGACATGGGGATGAAAAGGGTTGGGTGCTGTCTCAGTTTTGTCAAAGAAATGCAGGGACAAAGGAGAGTGAAATGAGTCCACTAAAATGAGGGTATAAACTCACCCTTTTCTCAATGTTTTCTAGAACATGAATCCATAAGGTTCAGCATGTCTTATACTAACCAAGGAAAAGAAATTGTAGCATCCATAAATGCTGAAATGTCTAGAAGCAAAATCTTGTATCCAGAAACATACCTAGGCACATACACATAGGAAAATATGCTCCATTTTATAAAAAGTAAGGCCATTTGATGTCACCATAAAAGTATAAGCAAAGAATAGTGGGAAAGTTATATGTTCACATACTCCTACATGTGCTTGAAAGATATCTGGAAGTGAACACAGACTTCCATTTATTTTACATTATTTTTAACTGGTGAGACTATTCTCTTTTACTTTAGATTTTTCTCGTGACTCCCGAAGTTCCTCCACATTATACTTTAAGAGGAAACAAATCAACATTCACTTACATTCTGCGTTTACTCATGACTTCATTCACATTTCTTGATTTCCTACTATGTGCTTCCTGGTGACTAGGCACTGAACAAGGAGACACACGTATGCATAGAACACCTATTGTAGTTGAGAAGCTTCATAAACACAAGGGTACAGAAGAAGTTCCAGCACCAAATGGTACACTCAGGGCCGCTGTGCTGATTGTTAAAATACCGAGTACTTCTCTATTGATTTATAGGTAAACAGAGAGATAACTTAAAACTCTGATGGAGTCAGGATTCAAGCTCAAAATGCCTAAAATAGTTTACATTGTTAACCAAGATGTAACGTAAACATTTTTTATTTGTCCTGATGTATTAGATTTCACTGAACTAAACCTTGCATTCCAATGATTAAGTTTTGTACCGTCTGTATAAACAGAGATATTGGATAAACACGAATCTCATCTATTTTGTAAAGCTGAGAAATAGTTTGGATGTGATTGCCCTAGTTTAGGAAAAGCTGAGAGTAAGTAGATTCAGCTTCACAACAAGATCATTGATGTTAAGGGCAATTTTCTGCCAATTGGGGATGCAAGTCACTCAATAATAACCAGTTTAAGGGTGAAGTCCTATTCAGAGTTTGACATGTATTGCCTATAAAATCCTCTAGGAAGGGTATCCATTAGCTTGTGAAAATGATTTTAATAAAAAGTTACACCAAAAGATTTAAATATTATCAGTATCCTTTGAGGAGCAATTTGTATTACAACATGCCTTACATGAATTTATAAAACATAGATATATGCACATATATAGTATATCATTCTGCATAGTATTTCAACAACCTTACACATTACATATTAATTATCTGTCTTCTACTTGTCAATTCCATATACATGTATGTGTGCATATATATATTTACATATATATGATTTTATTGTTGGCATGATTTAAATTATGATTTAAATCACTATATTGTTATATAAATGAATATTTTTAATATAGCCCCCAGATTCAAATATGAGTGGTTATGGGTGTGCAGAGGAGGTGATGTCTGATCCTGAGGACAGAAGCCGAAGGAGTCAGGGAGAAAATGTGCTATTTGAGCTGAATCTCATGCAGAGTCAATAGAGGGTTTTCAAGAAGAACAAAGATGCAGGAGTGCACGAAGAAGGACAGAGCACAGGAATCCTTAGCACTGTGGCTACTTGGTCAGAACTGGCTGTTTTGTACATTAAGAGAAAAGTCTGGATTTTATGCCATGAAGAGGTCATGAGAGTTGAAATCGAAGGACAGCTCAGATTTGAATTTTAGAAAATTAACTATGAAAGGAGGGAAGAGGATTTTTTTTACAAAGATAATTTAATATCACATCTGCTATTTTTAGTAACCATGGAAACAGGCATATATGAATCAAAGGGGAAAACAACATGAGAGAAAGACACCCATGAGGAGAAGTGCATTAGACGAAATAGACTAATTCATTCAATAACTACGTAGAAATCATTGAGCATCTGTGTGTGCCAGGCACTAAAGACATATTCATGAAAAATAGAGATAAAACACCTGGTTTTCATGGGTATCAGCTGACATTATAGTGGGGAAAATGGCTCAAACCGATAAAGAATTTACTTTGGGCCAATGATTATTTTAAGCACTTTCCATCTATTAAGTCATTTAAGATGAACATCCATGTGGTTGTAACAGAAGTAAATAAACATGGAGTGACATGCAGGAATGTGACAATTCAGGAAACAGGTAAAAAAAAAAAAAAGTGGTCAGTGACATAAAATGACATTGAGGTCCAGGTAGCAAGAATAATTCTGAGGGGATTTAAAAAAATCTTAAAGAGAATAAGTATAGTCTGCCTTTTTAAATTTTATAGCTGAAAAGAAAATCACTTCATTTTAGCTATTTTTGCATAAAATAAAGTGAGGGAAGAATTATGGGAACCCGAGATGGTTTTTCCTGTCTCCTGGATTTCTGAAGTTCTCCAACCAGTTTCACCACTTTGTTTTCAATTTCTGAAGTGGCTCTCTTGAACGGTGCTTGAAAACACTGTTTTCAGTGTTCTCAACTCACGCCTCCCACAGCTACAGAAGTGGAGTTAGAGGCAGCAGGTGGCATGTTACCAAGATGAAATGATTCAACCTTTCTTTACTAAAGAATCCAGCAAAGGAATGGAGAGCAAGTGGTTCTGCTCTCAGTCTAGAAAAATGTAGTCAGAGCTGTCTCCAGTCAAAAAGAGAATTGTGTCCTGGGTTCCTTCATCAAAAGGTGTGAGGAAGGTTGTTATTTTCCAAGCTTAGTTCAAAATTAACATGAAGAACAAAGAATAGTTCTAAATTGAAAACCAAACATAACTTTATAATTATTCTCTTACTCTTTTTTCTTTTAATTTCTTTGTTCCAAGAATACTGATACTCTGTTTAAAGAATAAATCTTGAATGATAATTAGCCATAGCTGAATAATTCATTCTGGAAAAATCTCTTCTAGCAACAATGTCAGAATTCTAAATTTAAATCATTTGAAGGTACACTGTTTCTTGAACATGATATTTATTCTCTCAGTGAAAATTGCTCACATATAGCTACTTGGCAATTTTTTACTTTTACTTACAAGGGCAGAGCCAAATTAATAAATTAATAATTTATCATAGTCACAATAATTGTTATAAAACAGAATATTAAGGAAAACTTTTTTTTTTCTCATTCGCATTAACATTTTGCTCTAAGGAAACATACATCTATCTACTCTCTGGTGTAGGAGCTTGTTCTTAGCCCACTGTTTGGCCTGTGGAACCCACAATTCATGCAAATCGAAATAAGCCCCTCCCAAAGAACCAAAGGCCAAATGTTTTCTCTGATATGCGGATGCTAATTCACAAAGTGGGGGCAGTTTAGGGAAGAATAGAGGTACTTTCCATTACACAGAGGGGAGGGAGGGGAGGGGAAGGAACATGGGGGTAGGAAGAATAATAGATTAAATCAGATATTATTACTCTATGTATGTATGGGATCACACCACCAGTGTAGTTCGACATCATGTACAACCAGAAAAGTGAGAAGTTATACTCCATCTATGTATGATGCGTTAAAATGCATTCTACTGTCATGTATAACTAACCAGAACCAAAAAAAAAAAAAAAAAAACAAGAAAAAAAGAAAATTAATCTAATTTGTAAAGTGCTAATAAGAGCACCAATACTTTATTTGAATGTGTGCTTCATTCATTCATCAATTTTTCACAAAGTTAAAGTTCAATCAGTCTTATTTTTCCTATTTGTAATCAGGATTAAATATGACATTTGACCCTTTGACCTTAAATGGGATATTACCAAAAGACATAAGCTTTAATATTTACAGAATAGAAAGTTTAACACTGTAGTTGTTCAGTAAAATCCATTCATTATCCAATCATTATTTATAAGAACACCAGGATTACAAGATTTTTAAAAAATAGATATTTTCCCCCTAATCTCATGGGAAAACAGATTTTATATTTTCATGACATGGAAACAAGAAGTATCTGTTTATGACAAATTGTTCTCACAAGCAACGTTTATTTTTTTAAGAAACATGCTGGGTATATGCACATATACTCAGCACTTGTTTTTCAATGACCTCAACAGAAAATTTTCAATCTAAACTTATGAGCATTTCCAAAGGTACATTTATTTAATTGCTTTATTTTCTTTAAAATATTCACTAAATGGGGCATCTATTAGGGCAACTACAGCATTCTGTACATACTAAGCCTATTGGGTAATTCTAAGACCTGAATAAAGATGGCATCTTATAATATCTTCAGACTGTTGTGACTGAGTGTATTAGAGATTTGCAAGAAAAGCTATCCTTTGGATTTTACATTTGACAAACCCAGATATTTTGGAGAGCTATATTTTGATAAAATCAAGTTAAGAACTTTAATCTTCAAGTCTACAAATTTTATACTTCCAGCCAATAGAAAGGAGAAATAAAACATGTAAACTGGGCTCAAGAGACACAGACTTTTGTATTTCCCTTATATGATCATAGGGAAAATTCCTTACGTATATATATATTTTTTTTCATGAAAATCTTGGTTAAGCTACTTACGACCTGTGAAATAACTTTGGGAGCATCCTTACCCTTTAAGCTATGTGTTACAGAAAGGTTGCTCACCTTTCCAGTTTCCATTACTGTAGTTCTCCCCATCTCTCCACCAAAACCAGACAATGGTATAGACCACTGCTGTGAGAGGAACAAGAGAACACAAGAAAGGAAGAGAGGGAGAGAGGAGAAAACGAGAAAGTAAAATAAAGGAAAAACAAAAAGACCAAACAAGAAAAGAAGAGTAAAGAAAAAAATGAGTCCCAGAAGTCCCTCTGAGGGACAGGGACAGCAGCAGGGAGCAGCAGCCCCTGCACAGCAACTCATATTCGGCAGAAACTGCACCACATGAGTAATCTTTCCATGCAACATTGTACTTAATCTTCAAAAGAAGCCTATTAGCTAGGTACTATTATTATCCCCAGTTTATCAATGAAATCAAGGTTAAGAATGTTTCCATCTCTGGGCTCAGGGTCACATAAACAATTTTAGCAAGAGAACCAGTGTGTGTTCTAGTTCCTACTCTAAATGCTGTGCAGCTAACTCTGATGGGGAGAAGATAAGCAGGGTCAGGGGCTGGCCTTCCTGTGTGCATATTTCAAAGAAGGAAGGCATCTTATAATTAACATGCCCAAAAGGACCTCCAAATTTCCTGCTTTAAACCTTTGCCAACCCTTCCAGCCTTTCCCTTATCTTAGTAAATATTAATAATATTAGTGATATTCTTTGGGGGCTATGAAACCCAGAATCACGCTTGCTTAAGTTCTCCTTTTTTCTTCGCTATGATCCAATTCATCAATAAGTCCTATAGATTTAGATCCCAAATTGTTTCTCCTCTCCATGTCAGATCTGTCTTACTGAACCTCATGTTAACGTCGGCCTCATCTTAATCTCCCTCTTTGCCTTTATTGACCTTCCATTGCTTCTCTACAGTTGCAAGGGTCCTCTTCTTAAAGCACAAAGTGGAATATGTTACTCCCTTGCTATAAAATGATATGGGGGCTTCCTTTTCTAAATTACTCCCACTGATTTACACGACTCGGCACCATCAGGCCAGGGGCTCCTGTCCGCCTGGTCTCTGGTTTGTTGACTGAGCTCTAGGCATGCTGGTGTTCTCCCGGTGACTTGAACACCAAAGCTCAGTACCTTCGCATATGCTTCTCCTTCTGCCTATAGGGCCTCTTCTTCTTCCCTCAGCAGCTGTATCTCATTCTAAGTTTATCACCTTCTAGAAGCCTTTCCTGATGGCTGCATTTCAATATTTTAACCTCCAGAATACTTTAATCAATGCACAAAATTTCATCTATTGCTTAATCTTCAGGATGAATCCTAGGTCAAAGATTATGATTGTTATATTCATCATTGTCTTCCCAGATCCCAATAGACATCCCAAATGAAGTGGGTACTTCAAAAAATATTTGTCAAATAATTTAAAGGAATAGGAAATCTCTTTTAAGCAAATAAATTTCACCATAGAAACTCGACCCTTCTATGATACCCATCCTGGTTCTCTGATGCATTCTCATTTGCTTCAAGCAAATAGAGAATAATGCAACTTATAATTATGAAAGTGCTCACTGAAAACCACTTTGGGATTCTCCCAGTCACCCAGAGGAAACTTAATGAGATAGACTGGAATATGACTGAATTGTGTAATAAATGCCACAAATAAATCTTTGATTAGAGATTATGGTATTTTAATCACCTGTGAAAGTTTTTAAAAGGTGACTACGATTTGTTCTCAATAAACAGAGGTTCATGTTAAAATCTCTAGAGATGTGCCCGATAAGAATTCATACTCACCCAAAGATTTAATGATTTCGGGAAAGTGTCCTCTGAACTAAAGCCAATAAAAACAGTAAAGTCATATGATAATTTTGGAATGAGCCTAAAGCATAATAATTGATACAATTTAGTTTATATTTTCTGTCTAAAAGGTATAACTTCTTTCCTGGACACTGAACAACAGGTATATTAATAGAGTGATGCTTTAAAGTCAAGGACCCAGCATAGAAAGATCTTAATGACTTGAACTATTCTGAACTACTCAATGGGGGGTTAAAAAAAAAAAAAGCTTGTGTACATTTAGCACTAGCCAACACTCCTCCCCAGGATCTGTATTCTAGTAGATCTTGTGCATGCTAACAGATTAAAAATATTTGAATCAGTGCCTGACATTACTTCACCATCTTACTATAACTAGTATACTTCCTCTGGTTGTCATGTCACTAGCAATTAATTTTATTGTCAAGAATGCATGCTTCACTCTCTAAGCTGAGTATGTCTGTATAATCTTTTAATCCTTGTACTCAGACCTTATTTTTCTATTCATAGTACTTATTTATATTTTTCCAGCTCTAGCTTTAACTTCAAGCTAAATATCAGTAATTGTTTTGCCATAAACCCTGAGGTGACCGGTCACCCTAAAGTTAAAACTTGTGTTCCTTTTATCTAGAATAAAGAGTTTCTAGTGGTCTTTTTGCATTTGAGTGTTTAGTTGTCAAGGATGGGATAAAAATTCAAAAGCCTCGACCTTAACTGACATATCAGAGATAAAAATGACTTTGAAACTCTTCTACTATGTCAAGATGCTATTTATATCTTTCAATAGCACACAAGTTAAGGATCTTGGCGAATGGAGACTTGGGCACCAAAAGGCATGATCACAGACAGCAGCAAAAAAAAAAAAAAAAAAATGTCTGGCTGTGGACCAGATACACTGTAATGGCCTACACAGATTTTATGTCACTTCCCCTGTGTCAATGCCAAGACTGGAAGGCAGCACCCAGACGGCATGCCCATGTCATATGAGAGTTCAAATGAGGAAGCAGCAAACAGATTTTGATAATAAAGAATAAAGTCCAGCTCCTCCTATTCAGTATTATTAAGCCAAATGACCACATATCCTACTCTTTCTTATGACCATCAAAAACATCTTTAGGGCTGGAGATGTACGAATGAGGCTCTGAGACCCTGGTTTTAATCCTGAGCACTGAAGGAAAAAAAAAAAAAAAGCAAACTATAAAAGTTTACACCACAGTCTTTTAATAAGAACTGGTGATACTTTATGCTTATACAGATTTCTATTTCTTTGTCATAATGTTGTCTCATCACATGAGGAAAAAATTGGTGTAACCAAAACACACAACACTTATGATAGTTTTTCTGGCTTCAAAATTTCAGTGATTTATTTAAAAAGTGTATATTTGCCTTTAAATTGTATAATTGTTTATATAGCATATTGACAAATAGTTTATGTAGTATATTGACAAATATTGATTTTTCCTGAAAACAATTCTTTTAGAATAATCTGAGCTTGGAACTGGCGGCTACTATGAATCTTTTCAATCTGAAGTATATTTCAGTGAAGATTTCAAAGGAATTTTCACAGCAGTTGGTTTCATGCATTTATATATGTGAAAGCTTTACTAAAAATCTTTCTTGGTGCCACAGGGATTTATATTAAAGCTAGGATAAGAGATCATTGTAAAGGAATGCAGAAGGTCCACTGGAAATTGTTTACAGGAACTTTTCTTAAAATACTACTTAATTGAGTTTTTCCCTCCCATTTACCCATTCATCCTTTCTAATATTTGGTAAGTATGCCATGTGCTCAGCCCTGTGGGCCTAGAGGTACAAAGATTAACGATATCCTTTGATATGAAGGAGCTTCTTTCCTACTAATAGAAGTCTTGATGTTAACAAATAATCATAGTACAACATTCTTCCTGCAAATAAAGTTATGGATAGAAGCACAAAGAAGGGTGAAGCTAACTTCCTCATTATGATATGGGGAATAACTCTGGAGAGGAAACCACATTTGAGCCTGGTTTGGAAGAGTGATTAACAGTCATTTGGTTTGAGGGTGGGACATACCTGGAATAGTTACGTGAGACTGTCTTTCACATCCCAATACACAACCAGAGGAGCTCCCTGAAGACAAAACTAAAAAGCGACTGGGGAAAAGAACACTTTTGTATTAAAATAGCTCACAGAAAAACCATAGAGTTGAACGCTGAGAAGGAATCAGATAAGAATGTGTCCAATGATGAAGGAGATAAATGAAGACCCCCACAGAAGTCTGGAGTACTAAATCTGGAATTAGAATTCAGAGGCCACCATCAGGAGGATGTGTTTCCCAGGTCTGTAGTAGGATTATGTTGGTAAAACTACAACAACAACAAAGAGTATGATTCCTATATAACAGATGAGGAAACCACATCACAGAAATGGGTAACTGACCCCCTTCAATTTGTACAACCAAGTAACCAGAGGCTGACTTCAATCCCAGATTCTTTCCCCAGGGATAACTGGTAATGCCCCACTTGCGTAGGACAGCCACAGGATGGGGAAAGCCCCCTGAGCTTCATATCGCATGAAGATATAAAGGGTAAATAGAAAAGAAATGGAAGACCCATTGATTAAATCCATAGGTGATTGCTTAAAGGTATTTAGATGCAGAGGCTCATTAGAAAAAGCCACATGTTACTGGAATACATCCCTGAACTTCAGAGTTTGTCCTTCCAGGTTGGTACTGTGCATCCACATGTGGTGACTGGCCCCAGAATACCTGGATGGATGGGCCAGTCTGACTAAACATTTGCATGCTCTTCCTTAACATTCTAGTAAACATATTTCATTACCAAATAATCATTTTAAGAAATGCACCATAATACCAGGGAAGAGCCCTATAAAGTTTATGGAGGTAGGACCTTTAAAGTGTTCTAAAAATTCACATTCCAGGAGACACAAAACTTTCTGTATGCCTTATCAGTAGAACCTATTCTGACTCAGTCTCATCAGTTAAATAGTCCTAAAAATTTGGTCTGGACAAGGCAGAGAAGTTAGGAGTCTTTCCCTATCCTGTGGCTATCCAAAGCAAGGGGGAAGTTATCAGTTATCACTCTGGAAAGAATCAGGGATTGAAGTCAGCCTCTTGTTGGTTGTGCAACTTGAAAGGGGTCAGTTACCCATTTCTGTGATGCAGTTTCCTCATCTGTTATACAGGAAATCATACTGTTTGTTGTTGTTGTTTTATCAAGCTCACAGGGATGCTATGAAGGCAATATTACCAATAAGCCATATAGAAAGTTTAAAATCTAATGGAAAGAACCCTAAGATGTAAGGATCCCTGGGCTTTTAAACACAGTGCTACATCAACCAACATTCATCAAGTCCAAATACAGTAGAATCCCCCAGAGAAAAACCCTGACATTATCTTTTCCTCAGTACTCTTTACTCCTGTCATTTGGTAGGAACCTCAAAGTGCTCCAAAACCTAAAATGTAGTGACCATCGCTAATCCAAAGCTACCTCATGATAGAAAAATCCTGTGGCCAGACAGGTTTCCATGATCACACAATTAAATTTACTTGATGCCTGAAATTAAATTATTTGTTACCTTTAAGATTATTCAAGGATTATATTTGCAACAATAATTTACTGAGAGGGATACCATCCTAAAATTAGACTTGTTAATTTGAAGGTGAATTTAAAGGATTGGAATGACATTTGAAATAAAGAATTATTAATTTTAAGCTATCATGTCTTGAATGGCTTCCCAGATGTAAAATACTTGAAGTGCTTCATGTATTTCATGGGAACAATTTAAGGGTATGCTTACTATTACTATATAAAGTAGGTAATTATTAGTCACTATAGTTCATATTCTGAAAAGTTTAAAGAACACTGTATTTCTCATTCAAATGTGAGACTATTTATGAGATAATACAAGAATCCCTTTATAAAAGGAATCAGGTCAAAACAATTTTGAGATATATAGGTGGCTTTTTGTTTTCAGCCTTGCAAGTTTCTGTGTTTATTTGGTCAAAGGAAAATTTTCTTACATCTGGGAAGTTAAGGTAAACTCTGTTTTAAGAGTTTGCCTGAATCTGCCTGAGCTCTCTCAGTCATGCTGTGCCTGTGGAAAGAAGAGAGTAAAGAATATCTCTGAAATTTTTCTTTTCATGTGAAACTGAAACTCTGAAAAAGCTCGAATGATTTCCTACTTGTTCCCATAAACACAAAGACAATCTTCAGAAGCTGCACCACATTTCCAGGAATTCTAAAATAAGCCTAGTCTCTTTAGCCTGTCAATCCTAACTTAATATTTGGAAATATGATACTACAGGCTTTCCAAAGTTGAACACATACTTAAATTTAGTGAAAATGATGTTATTTCACCCAGCTAAGGGTGTGCAGAATAATAGAATAAAAGTGTTTGTGCATGTGTGTGGGCATAAATGGGGGAAGAAAAGCAAAAAAAAAAAAGTACAATCTATAATATCTTAGAATATTTGTAGCCATTGGGATTTAAACTTGTTTTGTAATTTTAAAGGATTTAAACTTTTGCTATTAGGGCTCGTTTAGACATTCTAAGTGACAGATCTGATGTCTTGCATCAATATTTGATTATTTGTGGTGTCACTCTACAGTTTCTTTCAGCAGACTCTAACCTTTGAAGAGTAAGATTCAGGAAACTTTTTAAAAAAATAAATTTGATTTCTTTCTTTAGAACTGTATTCTTTGCTAGGATTCCTTTTTCAATATGTAGAGTACTAAGCTATGACTTTTCACTCTCAAAATAAAGGCATTAGCTCTATTAAGCTCTGATTTAAATAGTTGAGCCCAAGTTAACACACTTTTTTGCCTTTCTGGCACACACTCAGCAGATGTCATTTCTGAGAGCTGTGATCATGTTGTGTCCAGTGATATTTTAAACAAATTCTATTTACTGCTTCAATGAATATGGAGGCTAAGGATGCAATCATTTTGAGATGGATGACTTAATAGTATGCCATTTTTAAAAGGCATCATAAGGAAACAGATGACTGAGTCTGACTCACTTTGCTTCTCCCTCTTTTCTCTCAAACATGCCCTCCTTCCGGTGTCCCGTTCACACAACACAAGTACTTGCTGAGTCTCTTCTGTTTCCCACGAGGGCACACAAGAACAAAAACATCTTTATAACCAATC
Source organism: Callospermophilus lateralis (assembly GCF_048772815.1). Classification (NCBI taxonomy): domain Eukaryota; kingdom Metazoa; phylum Chordata; class Mammalia; order Rodentia; family Sciuridae; genus Callospermophilus; species Callospermophilus lateralis. The sequence continues at coordinate 78,579,355 of NC_135316.1, forward strand.
CAGTTTTCTCCTAGTCTACAGGGTTAAGAAGAAGAGGCACTGGGAGCCGGAAAGAGCATGAGAGGCAGCCAGTTTGGGGGAATCAATGGTAATAACATTGCCCAGAAACTTAGATGGAAAGTGTTACAGTTTGGGTCTGGAATGTTTGTTCAAAGCTTAAGTGTTGAAGACTTGGTCCCCAGTGCATCAGCATACAGATGTGGGGCTTGGGGAAGTGATTGGATCATGTAGTCTCTGACTTCATCAGTAGATTAATCCATTTGGTGGATTAATAATTTGAATTGTTTACTGGGAGGAGGTGGAAACTGTAGGCAGTTGGGACACAGTTAAAGGCTGTAAGTCATGAGGCACATGCTTGGGGACATACTGTTCATGGCCTCTTCCTCTCTTCTCTCTCTCTTTGGTTCCTGGCTACCTTGAATTGAGCAGCTTTGCTCCATTATGCTCTTTTACCATGAAGTTCTGCCTCACCTCAACTCCAAAGCAATGGAGCTGGCTGGCCTTGGACAGGAACCTCTGATACTGTGAGGCAAAAGAAATCTTTCCTCCTCTATGTTGCTTATATCAGGCATTTTGGTCACAATGATGAAAAATTGGACTCTGTCAGAAATTTATACCCATTCTCTGCAGTATTCTTCAGAATTCACCAAGGAAAATTTTTAGCTAGACTAGGCCATAAAAAAAAAAAAATCCTCAAACTAAGAAAAACATTAGGTATCCTGAGATAGGTGAGATAAAACAACTCTTTATTTAGCATTGAGTTCTCTGTGAGTGCAAACCTTTTCTATCAGAATGAATCTACAGGGCACCATATGCAAATTAGAAGAAGACACTTATTTTGTGTAGATACACCCAGAGGGCACATGGCTGAGTGGAACTGGGCTGGATTCCAATATCCTTGCATCACCTCAAGTAGTCAACTTCATGCAAGACATATTCTGAACAACTGGACGTGGAGATCCTATTTATACAGATCTCTCTTTAGTGCTTACAAATCACCAAGACAAAAAGGATACAACTATAAGATGTCTATAGTCATTACAGACTAGCATTGTGTTAGATTGAAATGATAAAATTTTCTGTAGCAAATATTAAATTCACTCCACCTAAATTCAGATAAGCATAAAATGATACTTGATCAAGACTCCATATTGATATCAAAGAGCAATGAAGACAAGTCCCTCTCCTCCATTTCACTACTAGAAAAATGGAATACTTACCACCATCTTCAACTGCAAAATGGAACACATCACTTGTGGCATTAGCCCCTTCTTTTAAGACATAGCATATTTTCATGTCATCAATGTCAGCTAGAAAATAACCAAAAGCAAGATGATTAATTACTTTGGCAAGTTACTTACTGTAAGTAAATCCTATTGGCTGTTGCCTTTCTGTAAATGTGTTTAGATCCTTTTCCAGGGGAACAGTACCATCTTAAACCGTCAAATCTCTAAGCCCCTTGATTTCAGCTGTCTGTGGAAATTTGATGCCCTACACAAGAGTGCGAGACATAGGATGTAATAAAGCAAGGTGTCGCCACTCCCAATAGTGCTCACATGTTCGTGCACCAAGAGTAACTCCTAAATACGGAATGTCAAGTACCATGACAGGTGGAAAGGAAGATATTTTGAGGCATGGCAGATTTCCTGGCCCTCTTGAATCACATCCTTTGCCTCTCTGGAGGACTGGCCCTCAGAAGCAAAAGGCTTTGCCCCCTCACTCTTACCTTCTGTGGTATAGCCGGCTGTTTCGAAGGGCTCCAAAGTTTAAAAGGCAAAATCAAGGAGGTATTTCTTTAAAAACCTCACAGATTGAAATAACTATCCTGACTCGATGTCTAAGAGGACTTAGAACAAAACAACATCTAATAAGAATGGAAAGCTTTATTTAGAGTAGAAATTTATACCTCCTCAGGTTGTTTCCTACTCTGTTGAATTCACTTGATATCAAATTCACTCTATGAAATTCGAATTAATAGATTTTTTGTTTTCATTACTAGGGCACAATTTTTAAAATTCAGTCATCAATTTGTCAGTTCTCCTCCTTAATGACAGTGCACAGAAAATATATTAGGACAAATATTCTGTTCTGTGACACTCACAATAGATGGTTATTTGACCTGGGCCAATCAGTGACTTTCCTAATTACATAAAATTGGATCACAGTTAAAAATAGCTTTCAACAACAGTCTATAATATATATTTACCTGGTATGTGTTTTAGGGTTTTTTTTTCATCTCCCAAAAACTCTACTTCAGTTCATGCTAGGGAGTTCAGAGGCCATACACACACACACACACACACACACACACACACACACACACTTATATAAATACACCTAATAAATATAATAACTTATGAAAGAATAAACTTGAGTGAGGCAAGGTGTTAGGATCCATATGTTTCTACAGCCCTACTCTATACATGTGAGATGTGCTTCTCACTGGCTCATACAAGTCTGAAAGGTGACTCACAGTCAGGAATCCCTGGGGTGAAAATCTGATTTTATAGTTAATGGTACCTTCTTGCTAAAAGAGGTATGTGGAGGCAAAGCAAGTTCAAGATGTTCTGTCCTCCTGCAATACTTCCTTTTAGCTGTGCTATAATTTCCAAAACTCTCTGCCTAGTGTCATTTTTATCTTTCTGTGTGGCTATTTTTCCTAGTAGATTGAGAATTTCTTGGATATATTGTTTCCCATCCTAACTTCCCCAGTCCTTTGCTCAGGGTCTTATAGTCCCTTATAGTAAAAGCTCAAATGTTCCTTAATGTAAAATGAAGATGTTAAGTTGCTTGATGGCTCACACTTGCATCTCTCCCTTGTCATGGATGGGTTTCTGCAGGGTAGGAGTGCAGGCCCTGAGAGTTTCTTGATCTGTTTAAATCTCCTAACTCAACTCCTGTAAACTTCCCTTTGTCAGTAAAGAGTTAAATCATCTCCACTGACTATACATCCCTACCCTGGGGGAAAACAGCTTTGGGCCATGTGGGGAAGACTCTTTCCAGTATTTTCACCTTTTCTAAATTTTATGAGAAAATGTAAAGGTTTTACTAGGAGATAAGAAAGAAAGAAAGAAAGAAAGAAAGAAAGAAAGAAAGAAAGAAAGAAAGAGCGAGCCCTGCTTAGCACATCCCACATTGGTGCCAATGATTTCTTAGGCAAAAATACAGTATTTTGGAGACAGTGTCATTGAAACAAATAATTGCTTCAAAACTGATTTTTCAGAACTTTCCCTTTTTAAGGAAAAGAGCATATGAATGCAATATGACACTCAGGTGTCATGTTTTCCTTCCAAACCAGTGAATGTGATATTGATTAATTGGAACTTAACAAAAAAATTCTTTTAGTTTTCCCTGAAACTTTGATACTAATTTATAGTTTAAAAAGAGGCTTTTTAAATCTCAAGTAAGTACTTTGGGCAAATATTGTTATCCTCCAGGTACCTCTGGAAATAACATAAACATTCTGTAAATATGCCTTAACTCTAGCTTTCTTAAGGCTCCCAAGTCCTAAGAAGATAAAAACTCAAAAGTTAAAATGCTATCTTCTTCAAGCAAACATCTAGGGATTAACCAGGTTTTCTTCTAATGGTTAAACATGCAATTACATTTATTTCCAGTTGACCCACACAATCATTCTGTCTTTTCTATTGTAAGTTCATTAGCATGTCTGGTAACCACATCTGGTTCAAACTCTTTGGGGACATTTCCACTCTACTGAAAATGATTTATAAATTATCCCACATAATGTATCATTATGTACCTAATGCAAATAAAAAAAAAATCCAGGTTTTTGAGACATGTGATTCAGACCTGGTGTGAGGTGTTGGCTAGAGGGAGGGTGGGGACACCTTGGGAAAGTTGTAAAGTTCGAAATAAATGAATAATTTTGACTGCGGCTGTAGCTCAGAGGTAGAGCACTTGCCTAGCATGCATGAGGCCCTGAGTTCAGCTCCCCATACCACAAAATAATGATAATTTTCCTAATCTGACTCATTTGACATTGTTAATTTTTCCTTATAATGAATTTCAATTAAAATTTTACAAATCAACTATTATTCTTTTTTCTCCTAGGAACCACTTGGTCAATCAACATAAAAATTTTCTCTGGCTACCTGTGCAAAATTAAATCAAGTCACTGCACTGAAAAATCCATCAAAATATAGTTTAGCTTATCCCTAGATGATAAAGACAAAGCAAAACCAAATTAAATGACAGCACAGTCCTTCCTCTGCTTTCTTTCTCCTACTGGAAGAGCTGCCCTAGCAGTTCTCTGATGAAGCTTTCTCCATTTTTAATTGCTTATCTAATCTCCATAAATAACTGCTATGAAGTAAACTCCAGCCTCAACTTGTTCATGTGAGTGCTGTGTGACTAAATTAAAACCAACAGTTTTCCTAGTCGATATTTGAGTTTGTATTGCAATGTAATAATTTCCCTTTAAAAATCTAACTTTTTCCCCTAAAAAGAGAATCTCTATTTGCAACAAACTTAACTCTACATCTACCAAACAAACAAACAAAAAAACCCCACAAAAGTTAATGAAGACAATTCAAAATCAGTGAAAAACAGAACAACTGCCTAGAATAAAGTGGCATAATTTTTAGGGTTGAACATTTAAGAAATAATATTCCAATATTTAGAGCTGCTGGATTTGGTCTGTAGAACTTAAATCATTTGCCTGTCTTCATCCAAAAATTCTTTAAAAAAAAAAAATCTCTAAAAAAATCAGATTTCCATTTCAGGTCTAGAGAGGGATTTGAAGTACATTTTCTGTCCTCTATATATTCCTTTCATCCTCTTCACTTTCCATGAAAATGAACCAGTGTAGGATTGCATGGCATCCCCATCCTCAGAAAGCCTTCACACAAAAGTTTCCTGCTGGTCTGGCGTGACACTTGGCACTCTGGGGTTTTCCTGTCCCTGCAGGCCCTGGGATACATTCAGGCTTTCAGCCAAGAATCAGGAGGTTGGAGTGTGAGGCTACTTGCCAGCATCAAACAGAGAAGCAGTTCACTTGAACACTACGTTTTGCTACATCCATGTTTATTAAAGTATTTGTTGATCTAAGAGCAGAACACTGCTGTAGGAAAAGAACACCCCCACTGGGATGCCCTGGGGTTAAACTCCATCTCTACCCACAGAGCCCACAAACGGTGGATCTGATTTCCTTTCTGACATGGTGAAAGCAACACAAATGCCTTTGTAATGAAAGTCGCACGTTCTAGAGAACAGAGTCCTAACTCCCAATCTGGCACACTGAATGGACTTGTCCCTTCTCTCACTGAATAACCCAGCACAGGTCACCTGCCCTTCCTGTCTCAGACTGTGTCCACCCACCAGGGAAATTCAGGTTAGAAAAACCCTGTTACCTCAAGAACAAAGGAGCTTGAGGCAACTGGTGTTTGAAACAGGCCAGAGAGAGGGCTCAAAAATGATGAAATACTTTCCTCTGTGTACTATTAATCTTGTTTACATATCTTCAGGTTCTAAACAATGAAACAGGTGTACAGTTTGGTGATGAATACATTGTCTTCTTAAAAGTGTAGTATAATCTCCTTTTCTTGGGTGTATCCCGCCCCCCCCACCAGTCAATATATCCTGTGTTATCACATATAATTCTAACTCATATAACTTGTTGTAACTCTAGATGGGTGTTTATCTGTTATGTCTTTGGACAGGTGTTTGCCTGAGTCATGAAATATTATAAGAGAATTGTTACAGTCTCCATGTAAATGTGAACATATGTGTTTTTTTTTCTTCTTTTAGTTACAAAGTTCCTAGCAACCACAATAGTATCGGTGATGCTCTTCATCATTAATCAAAGTAACACAAATTTAAAGGTTTATTTGGATGCTCATTAATAATGATAATAATCTGAATAAATACAATTTAGTGAGCTACTCCAGCTATAAAGTGTTGAAATGCTTCATGAAGCATGCGTAGCATATAAAACAGAGGATGTTCAGAGGACAGCTGTGGCTAATGCATCAGAATTGGAAAGTCTGCTTCCATTTTATTTCACCAATCCTGCCCCTACTTTGGCAACATAACTTGACACTATTGAAATATATCAGTACTCTCTCTAATAAAGGTCACTGTCATGGTACATCTGGCAGTAAGGCAGCTGTTTTTGTAAGAAAGTTAAGAATACAGTTATTTTTTCCCTTTTCTTTTCTCCCTTCTCTTCCCTTGGACCCTAACTCAATGCTCTACTTATAGGCTTTCAGGGATGGCCATGCTCTCAGGAAATAAGACCTGGAATGTCCTTTGGGTATAAGGAAAGCAAAGGAAACATACCTTGAGTAAACTGAGCAATGCTGTGGTTGCCTTTGTCCAGGTTGAAGAGATATCCATGCCGAGGAGCCTCTGTCACAGTAAACTTCAGAGAGAAGTGCAGGCTGTCTCTGTCCTCCACTTTCAATATTTTGCTTGTGATCATGAACCCCAAGTGACCAGTGGCCAGATTGCGAAGCACAGAGGCCCCTTTGTTCACTGCAATTTGGGGGACACTATTGTCAACAGGTAAGATCTGGATCTTCATCACTTGAGGTCTCCTCGTTTCAAATACTGTATCTGGGAAAACATAGAAGTCTGTGTGGGTGCCATCAGTCACCGTGAAGGAGAAGCTGTCTTCACTCGACTCCGAGCCATCATGCTTGTAGCTGATTAAGTTTTCGTTCAAGTCTTGCTTGGTAAAAGCCATGACAGGTTTGGTATTGTTGAAAAGGAGATGACCATGAACAGGCACCTGGGTGACAGTGAATTTCAGGAGTTTGTCGGGAGTATCTCTGTCTTCAACAGTGAGTTCAAAGGGCGTGATCAGCTTGTTTTCACCTTCACTGACAACCAAGTTATGGATGGTGACCACTGGCTTTTTGTTGTCCACGTCACTAATGGAGATACGGAACGTTCGGAAGACAGGGTTACGTCCGTCAGTGACTTGAAACTCAAAGCTGTCCATCTTCACCTCATCGTCAGCTGTGTGGATGTAGTAGATTTTGTTGCCAGCCAATTGGAGCTGAGTGAAAGAGGCGATGGACACTCCAGGTTGGTCTGTGCACTCTAGGTGACCTCTCATGGGGGCCCTGGTGATGGTAAAAACCAAGTTTTCATCCGGGCTGTTCAAGTCACTTGTACTTAGTAGGTCTGTTGTGAGGGTGACTTTACCACCTTCCTTCAAGGACACCCCCTTACTAATCACATCAGGGAACACAATGTCAACACTCCCAATGGACACATAAAAGTAGCGATCGATGAGGGCATTAATTCCATCAGTCACATCAAATTTAATTAGGTCCCGGATGCCCTCTTGCCCAAAATGGACATACTGAATTAAGTTTCTGTCCACTTCATCCTGGGTAAAATTCATGCCCAGCGTGATATTTTCAAAGGCACCTGTAAGTTTTCGTCTCTGTAATACACCATGTCCTGGCCCATAACGAATGATATAAACCAAGGATTTGTCTTCAGAGTCCAAATCAGTGGCCATTAATATTTTGTTGTTGATGACTTTGGTTTCCCCAATTTCTATCTCCAGTCCATTATTGATGGTCATTCTGGGGGTCTCATCATCCACAGGGAGGATCATGATGAGGGCCACCTTTTCCAGAGAGTGCTCACCATCCGTTAACTTAATCACAAAACTGTCTTCCTGGGTCTCAGAGTCATCATGCTCATAAATAATGCTGGAACTCTCTATGATCTGATCCAAGGTGAAGCTTTCAACAAGAACTGTGCCATTTATCTGCTGGCTCATGATGTGGCCATGAGTGGGAAATCGGGTAATAGTGAAGGTTAAGTCATCCGGGGGGATGTCAGCGTCAGCAGCATTGAGGATGGGCGTATCAATCACCAGACTCATACCTTCCATTACTATAAATTCTCTCATAAACATCTCTGGCTTTTCATCATTGGTAGGGATGATTACAATGGGAAAAAAATGTCTCTCTGAAAAGTTAATGCCATCAGAGCAACGAAATACAAACCGGTCTTCCACAGGTTCCACCCCTTTGTGGACACTCTGGACATAGTTAATGTGGCCCTGCCTGAGATCTTTCAGAGTGAAGGCACTTATGGCAATCCCTGCTCTGGACTTCTCAGAGCCTGGGGCTGGAGAAATGTTTTCGACATAGCCTGAGGTCGGCTGAATAACTATTGTGCACAGGAGCTCATCCTCCAGGGAGTCAGTATCTTCAGCGCCTATGTGCATTGAGGTTATAACACCTTTATCACCTTCCATTACTGTAAATTGCTCACCCACAGAAATTTCTGGGGCCTGGCTGTCCACCGGGAGGATGGTTACCCACACTGTGACACCTTGAATAGTATTGCCACCAATTCTCCATTCTTGAGACTTTTCTGACAGGCTCAGGTTGAAAGAGTCTCCTTTGGGCAACAGGCCAATCTCACCACTGGTGTGGGCATAGACAACGGAGCCCTCCAAGAGGTGCTTTTGGGTGAACTGCTCTGCTGGAACTCCACTGACCAGGATTTCTCCATACAAGGGTGGATCTTCCAAGAGGAAAGTCAGCATCAAATCATCAGTGTGTTCATCAGTCCCCTTAATAACACTGGTGGTGATTTCAGTAGCTCCGTTTTCTAAGACGTCCAGATAGGACTCCAGAGTACCTGTAGGAAGGCTCAGCATGGGCACCTCCTGGTCCACTGGCCGGACATTTACTCTGACAGTGATAGGCACCACATGGTGTCTGTCACTGACCTCCAAGGAGCAGCTATCAGTCAAGGACTCATCCCCATTATGAGTATAGGAAATTCGCCCCTGTTTTATGTCCTCCAAGTGGAAGAGCTCTCCTACATGCAGTGTCTGTCCGGACACTTGCATGTGGCCATGCTTGGGTGCCTGTGTGAGGGTAAAAATGATGTGGGCCATATCAGTGTCTACATCACTCACATGCAACTCAGTCTCACTTAGGATGTGGTGGCCCTTCTCCTGAATAGTGAAGCCAGTGTTGAGGATCTCAGGTGGCTGGTTGTCCACAGGCTGCAAGTAAAGGGTGAAGGTACCAGGAGCCACATTCCCAGCTCGGTCCTCCACCTGGAACTGGAACTGGGCCACTCGCGCAGCCACTCCCAGTTCTTGACCTGGGGGTCTGTATGCAATTTTATGGTGATTGATCTGGGCTTGGGTAAAATGGGTCACCACAGTGGATGGGTAGTCAGTCAGGACCAAGGTGCCCAGTGGGACTGGTGAGTGGTTTTCATCGGTGTCCACAGGGGGCTGGGTCACGGTGTAAAGGAGTTCTCTATCATCTGTGTCCAGATCAGTGTAGCGCAGCCACTTCTTTCTCAGTGGTGTGAGCTGGGATTCCTGCACCACCATCCGAAGGGGACAGCCACTGACCAGCTCTGGAGGGAGGCGATCCACAGGATGAATACGTATGACAAACTTCTGTAGTCCAGATTGATTAGGGGGGTCATGGTTATCCTGAACTCTAAATGTAAACTGGTCCATCACTGGGCCAGGACTATGGGGCCCAGAGTGTCTATAGAAGAGCCGCCCCTCTGTTATGTCTTTCTGCTGCCACTCTGTCACTGTTCGTTCATAATATGCCCCCTGCTTCCTCCAGAGGCCACTGATCAGCTCCTGCTCCTCTTGGGGAGGATGAGTTTGGCGGAGAAGCAGATGCCCTGCAGTTGAGGAGGGTGATTCTAGCACAAAAAGCAGCAGAGAGTCATCAGAGTCTATGTCAGTTGCACTCAGAGCAAGCGGTGGGATAGGCACTGTTTCACCCTCTGCCAACGTCAGTCCAGTGTTGGCATTCAGGACAGGTGGCTGGTCATCCACAGGCACTAAAGTGATGGGGAACAGGAACTGCACCTGGTGTCTGCCTCCTCCATCCACCATGCGGAGCACCAGGTTGTCACTCAGTGAACCATCTTTGTCATCATGCTGGTAGACCACATGGCCAGCTGCTAGCTCTGCCACTGTAAAGGTCTTAGGAGCAGAGTTGCTGCTGGGAGCACCCAGAATGACAAGGTGACCATGCCGGAGCCCAGCCACCACTTCCAGTCGCACTGCTTCTAGGTCATCCTCATCACTGATGACCAAGTTTTGTGGTCCACTGCCTGCAGGGCCTGTGAGAGGCCGAGACTGACCTTCGTAGAGAATAAGACCAGTGTTTCGTGTGACCACCGGAGCCAGTGTGTTCATAGGCTTCACCACTACCATGAAAGCAAAGGGGTCGGAGGCTGCTCCTTCTGGGTCCACTACTTCTAGCTCCAGTTCAAAGAGTCGCTCCTGGTTAGAGTCTTCAGAAGGGGGCTGGTAGGCTATCTTCAGAAGGTGCAGATCTCTCTGCGTGAAGGAGGAGAGGGGTAGGCTGCGGTCATCGGTGCTCACCAAGTAACCCTGGCCAGGCTGTAAGGGAGAGGTGAGGTTGAAGATCAATAGGTCAGGGGTAGACTCAGCATCCTCGGCTGCCAGCATGTCTGGAGTCAGGGCGGTCAGTACAAACTGGTCCACCTCCATCATCATCATGGCCACAAAACTGGGCTTAGGTGCGGTGTTCTCAGCCCCTCCTCGGATCCTCACTAGCACCTGGAAGTGCTCGCGTTTTAGAGCAGGGCTGCCAAGAGGAGCCCCTCGTGAACGCAGCTCCACCACCATGGGTACCCAATCTCTGTTGGGTGAGCGACTGGGGGCTGTGTGACGGTAGCGCACACCTAGCTCCTGAAAAGCTTTGCAGTCCATCAACAGAGGCTCCGAGGTACTTCCTTCTCTGGCTTCTCCAGGGACCTGCGGATAGTGGAGGAGTTCTCCATAGCGAGGCAGCGCACTCAAGCCGGTCAGGATGCCCACGCGGCACTCCTCCGTCTCGGGCTGGTAGGCAAACTCCAAGCTCCGCGCGTCCAGGGCATTGCTGGTCCCCAGCAGTTCTTCCACGACCAGGGGCAAGTTCCGAGTCACAACCTCCAGTTGGGTGAAGACTACTTCCACTTCCAGGACCAGTGGTAGCACTATCGCCCCTCCAGGAGCGTCATAGCGCAGCTGCAGTCGCACGCGGTCCCGCGACGGGCTGCGCGCACCCAGGTGGGAATAGCGCACCTCTCCTGGGCCAAAGTCGCAGGGAAAGCGCTTGGGACTCAGGCGGCCAGGCCTCTGAGACAGCGCGTCGTTGTCTAGCACAGTCACCGCGCAGCGGTCCCCGGGCTGCACCTGCAACACTAGGTCGTGCAGCGGATCCAGCCAGACTTCACGCCCGAAAGGCACCCTGAGTCCGCGATTCGCCATCACTATGGCCTCCTCGGAAGGAACCCCCGCAGCCCCCGCGAGACCCGGAGACAGCAATGCTCGGTCACCCACGGCGGGCTGTGCCGAGATGCGGCTTACCAGTGACAGGAGAAGCAGCAGCAGACTGGGTGGCGGAACAAGCATTGGCTGAGAGCTGGTGGAGTTGGCTGTCCGGCGCGCGCGGGTAGCGACCTCTGAGGTCCTGGCTGGGTGCATGATCCGGGTGTGAGGACTCAGACAGGTCAGTCTGAAAGCGTGCAGTCAGTCCTCAGGCAGGCTAAAAAAGACACCTCCGTCAAGTGCCAAGAACACCGCACTCTGCCTGCTGAGTCCCCCTGTAACTGGGACTGGGCCAGAGGATGGGAAGTGTCCGGTGCGGTCTCTGCTGGAGCCGCAGCGGAAGAGGATAAGCCCTCCCTGCTCGTCGGGCTCCGCCGCTGCCGGCTCACTCACGCGGAGAACTGAGTCCCTCCAACTCTTACTTCCCAGGTCCCCAAACCCCGGGCTGTGAGGGAAATGCTTCCCCTCCTACCCCCTTACTCTAGTCTTCTCAGGAGACCAATCGCTGGTCCCGGGAGGAGGGACGGGAGTCGAGGGTTGGGTAGTGATTTCTGTCCATCAGCTCTAGGGACCGAGGCGGGGAAACGGTGGGGAGGGGAGGAGAAAGAACGAGCAACAGGTTGTCTTGAAAGTGCAGAAAAAGGGACCTGGAGCTACATGCTCTTGATCGCGTTTGCTCTGAGCTGCTAGATTTGGGGCTCACGCATAGAAGCGGAACGCGCTGCGGTGCGGGATTCACTTCTTAGAATTTGTCTGCAATTAAGAATATCCCGTATTAACCCCTCTCCCCGCTGCAATGAAATCCTGCAAAGAGAATAGTTTTTTTTTTTTCACCGAAACTTGCAAAGCCGGGGAGTAAAGTTAAGCACAATGCCTCCTGAGTTTGAATCGAAACCCAGAGCAGTTTAAGAAACTCCGGGCGCATGTTTGCAAAAAAAGGGCAGCTGGAATTAAAAGCCAAAGCAAGAGCAGGTTACAACCCCCCAGCAGCCCGCCCCGGTACCGTCTCATAAGTTTACAATGGACACAGTCCTCGGACTGGTGAGTTTTTAACAAGCCCCTCCTTTGCAATCAAAGTTCACGGAGTAAAAGGAAAATAGGGCATTTGGAATGCGTGAGAAATGTAGTCTGATCAGAATCGCTAGTCTCCCACCAAAGAATAAGTTCTAGGGAATGTAGCCCCAGGCTGTCCCAAAGCCGCCGCTGTTAGGGTAGCTGTCATTAGAGACGCTCCCGTTCTCTTCACAGTAATTAGACCAAGAACAAACTAAACCCACTTGTCAGCTTCACATTTCTTTGCCTGCCAAGAGAATTGATAAATATCCGGAGGGCGAACTACAATAGTTTAGATCCCATTTCAGTCAACCGGTCAGAGTTGAGCTCTTCCTGCCCCCTTGTGTTTGTCTGGTTTCAGTAGTGTGGAGATGCCCTTTGTAACAGGTTTTCTTACCACCTCATCTCCCCACCCCACTCCCTCCAAACTTCTCATAATTAAAGCGACCATTTTCAATTAGTTCCCTGAGCAGTCTTGCTTATATCATGGTCAAAATGTCTTATTTGGGGTGATTTTTTCCCCAAAAAATAATAGATATCTGATTTTTAAGCAGAAACACAGAATTAGAATAATAGCAATCTCGCTTTTTTCCTCCTCAAAGCTTATTAATTTGGAAAAGAGAGGTGTGTAAGAAACTGTTAATACCCTTTTAAATTTCAGTCTAAATTTTAGATATAGATGTACTCAAGGATAATTTTGGGATGTTGCCTATCCTTTTAACTCTTTTGTGCTTTTAGCTTTAGCTTCTGTGTCAAGATTATGTTTCTGCTTGACACATTCAGAGCTACTTTCCAGGCCACGTCATAAATTCTGTGAGTAAGTATTGATGTCAGATGGGAGATGTCAGATTCTGTTCTAGGAAGCACTCTGGGCAGTGGGTCCCTACAAGTCAAAGATGGAAAGTTTTGAAACTTTTCAAAAAGAAGCAAAACATTACTGCAAATAAACAAGGTTTAATTAATTGAATCTTAACTAACCTTATTGTGTGTGTTCTGCACTGTTTGAGGAGCCTTAACTCACATTTAAAGTTGATGGATACATTTCACAATATTACAAAATGAGCATCTAGGAACATAGAATTTGGCCAGTATTTTAAACACATGACAAAATTTCCATCTAATTCCTCACCAATTTCCAATTTTCTTTGACATTATTATTTTATAATTTATTAGGATTATTTTATCATACAGAATTCTAATGACAGAGACATGACAATATTCTATTTCCTATTCATGAATGGATAATAAGAAGATGCCAAGTGGAAAAGAAAATTAATTTCAGAATACACTCTTTCTTTCCATATTATGTTTCAAATTCTGGTTATTTGTTTTTATTGAAAAATGTCATCTTGAAGCCTAGTGGCTCTTAGTCAGGCATGGTGACCCTGGGTGAGTTCTGACCAGAACCAGACCCACAACCTGACCCTTGATGCTTCCCAGTGGCTCCAGGGTTTTCCTTTTTTCTTTTTAAAGTCCAACTCTGTTTGACTTGCCCCTGATGATAAGATCAGCATTTGAAGTATGGTAGTATGCCTGAAGGGCAGAGTTCAATATTTTGTTTCATGCAAAGAATACAGGTCCACATTTATTTTTAAGTAGCCTAAGGAAATCAATAAACTATAATCTTTTTTGACTTTTAAATTTTACCTGCCAAACTGAAGTGATGGAATGTTTCTTGGGATGTGTGTGTGTGTGTGTGTGTGTGTGTGTGTGTGTATGTGTGTGTGTGTGTGTGTTTAACTCTTGGGGTTTTCTTGTTTTTCCTCAGAAGAGGCAGTACATATGATTTAATTAATAATCTTTATATTAATGACCATTGATAAAATAGAGAAACATTACCTTTTCCTCTAAAAGCCACTAACATTGATGATGATCATCTCTTTTCAGAGTAATAGTACAGTGTTAAAAGATTTCTGTGCTTAATTAGCATGAAAACATTTTAAGACATTCTCAATATCTTAAGAAACTAAGTTAATGATGTGTGATTTTTAAAGAAAATCTAACCTTAATACTTCAGTTCTTATTTTTGAAAGCCTTGTAATGCTTCCAGTACATATTCTGAGCAAAATGTTCATTAAAATATATATTTTTTAATATTTTAAACACTTGAAATGTATCCTCAAAAAAACTTAAAATTATTGATTGTTAAAACTCAAATGGTTTCTGACCTAAGATAAAGTACCAGAGAACTTGTTTTCTAAAGTAAATTCATCGTTCTAATGTGATGAATTTAAGACTCAGACAAGATACACAAATGGAAATTCAATGGCAGGTTTGGGACTCTGAAATCAGACTAAAGCTAAAAGTGCATCTATTTAAATTTTGAATATTACAGCTTTCATTGTAGATATTGTTTTATTTTTCTAATGTTCCTCTACTGGATCATAAGACTTTAATAGAGGAGAATGCCTCATAAACACTTTAAAAATATGTTCAGTATGCACAATTATACCCCAGTATCCAAGGAGGACTGGTCCCAGGACTCCTGAGATACCAAATTCACAAATGCTCAATTCCCTTCTATAAAATGGAGAGTATTTGCATATAACCTATGCACATCTTCCCATAAACTTGAAATCATCTCTATATTGCTTATAATAGCTAATAAAATATAAATACTATGTAAATAGTTGTTGTACTATATTTTTAGGGAATAAAAGACAAGGAAAATCAGTCTGTACATGTTCAGTACAGATGTAATTTTTTTTCCCCAATCCAATTTGGGTGCATTTTTAATCCCTGCTTGGTTGAATCTATGGATATGGAACCTGCAGATTCTGAGGGCTAACTGTAGGCATAGACAAAAGATTTCAGTTTTGTACCAAGCATCTTTACTAGTTGTGGACATGGTTTATTCCTCAATAGCTTTAATACAATGACTTGCCTGCAAACAAAAAACTTGACTGATTTCAGAGCAGCAATCAGGGAGAGCAAACAGCCCTGGACTGATTAACCAGGGGCTGATTCCAGCTTGGATTCTGACATCCACTAACTGTATATTGTGATTGTATGTGTGACTTGCACCAGTTCTTCTGTTTTGCAATTTCAGTCTCCTCAAATGTAAAGTGAGGAACTGCCTTTGCAGACATGTTCCCTTTTGGTCCTAATATGCTAGTGCCATAGGACCAAATTTATGGACAAACTGCTATTGTGCTTCCCCATATTATGTGTGGTTCTCATTCTTCCCAGAAAGACTGAGAGAATATTTATTTTTTAAAAAGTATCATTTTTACTATGTCAGAAAACTAAATCAGATCTCAAAGTTCATGCCTCTTGCCTGTAGAGCAATTGTTCCTTTCTAAGGTATATAGAGAATCATTTGCTTTCATGGATGTGGGCAACTTAAATACATCTTAAAATTACCATTGCTTTTTAGCTCAAAAGAAAATTGAGGGGCTGAGGTTGTGGTTCAGCAGTAGAGTGCTTGCCTAGCATGTGTGAAGCCCTGAGTTCAATCCTCAGCACCACATATAAATAAAATAAAATAAAATAAAATAAAATAAAGGTATTGTGTCTATCTACAACTATTTTTTTTAAAAAAAATTGAGATAAAAATCAAGCAATACAAAACTAAATTAAATTTATTTTGAGGATAGATGGAATTTTAAGATGTCTCACTTATTTAGTGATTCATGTGGCTTACAAACACCCAGACTTTCATATAAAGCTGTGTTCCAATGCAGGTCTACCAGGTAAGAAAAGAACATTGACCCAGAAGCCAGAAAACGTTGTTTTAAACTGGCTTTCCCACTTCCTTGAATCTCAGGACAAGTCACCTTGTCCATCTCTAAAAATGTGTGATTGGGAAGATATAATACATATATAAATACAAAGTATGTATGTATTTATGTATGGGTATATATATGCAAAGTAGAAATGATAAGAAATAGTTATTGTTTTTAACCCTCCACTATATATATTTATAACCCTCCAATATATATATTTCAAAGTAAAAATGACAAATTCTTGTTTTCTCTTTCATTCCCCTTTTCTCCTTTTCTGGACTTTTTCTTAGTATCTTATTAATGAAAGGTTGTTTGATATGGTTATAATGAGTAATAATATCTATTGATAATATGTGTTGATTGTTCTATTAGTTTTCCTCTCTCACCTTTATCTTCAGTCTTTCTAGTTCCTTTGCTTGGATTAAAATCATGCTTAATTTTTCTATTCTGTAGAAACACAGTTTTCCTCAACAGCAATAACTCCTCCAAGTAGGCACAAACTCTCTGGGAATATTCCTGAATCATACATCTCTGCTTCCTCAATTTCTTATCCAATTGATTCATGAATTTTCCATAAGGTGATGTTTCTTTCACAAATTCTCTTCATCATGCCTCTACTTGTTTTCTGCAGTCCATCATCAAGCTGGGGAGAATGTCTCTCCACAGATCTTTCACAACTGTCTTTCCATTCCTGTCTGTCACCACCCTCTCTCTGCTCACCATTGTTTTTCATCAAGGTATCTTCAGATCCCAGCCTCATTGCTATTAACATCTGCTACCTTACACATTGATGTAGATAAGACAAAGTCCATCTTTATCATAGTATTTTGCTAAAAATCTTTTCTGGTATCCCCTTGCCTATCAAACGAAATGTCTCTTCCTTTTATGATCACATAAATGAATTTTGTGTTTAGGCATGGATTCCATCTCCAACAGAGCTTATTTTGTACATGCAAATATTTGAAAACCTGAAAAAAAAATCCGAATTCCAAAACATTTCTGGTCCCAAGCATTTGAGATAAGAGATACTCAACCTATGGTAAGATGACATCAATTGTGATTTTTTAAATTTTCTTTCATTTAATCTAATTTATTCTTATTTTGTCAGTAAGCACAAAAACTTAAAAAAATTCACCAAACCCTAAGATGTTTCAGTTTTCTCAAATATAAAATGGTACAATTGATACTTATCATCCTATAATGAGCAGTGATTGTGTCTGGCTCTCTCAAATACAAACATTATCCTCTAAATGAGGAATTTCCACAATATGACTCTTAGTGGTAAAGACTCCAGAAGACCAAAAAGTCCAAACAGTCACTTCCCCATGCCCTTGGAAGTCAGCACAGTGGCCTGTGACTTAGGCTTGGATAATCTGGTCATGCCTGGATCTTTGCAATCACTTTGACAGAGACAGAGAATAATTCATTTCGTTGGTGATTCTAGTGACACCCCAAATCTACAACCAGTAGAGGCAATGGCTTCCAAGTGGCTGGTTCACACTGGGTGCTGGTTGTAGTGGGGTGTCCCTGGCAAGGTCCAGTGCCCAGCAGTGGTTGTAATACTAACCATATCAGAATCTTTGCTTTTGGTGGCTTGGTTTTTGGTTTTGTGTCATTCCAGAAATTGTGGAAGCAATCTAGTATCTTTTAATTTTCTTTTTGTTTACTTCATCCAAGGACAGTTTCTGTTGATTGGTATGAAGAAAATTGCATAACATTCTTGACTACTTTGCAAAGATGTTGTAAAACATGATGAAACTATTTTATGTTTCATATACATCTCATACACAGACGGAATTCCTTCTATACAGTATTTTTAGTGCATCTACGTTTTGATTGGAATTTTCCATTTGTGGTATTATGTCAGCACTCAAAAATTTTGAACTTTGGAGCATTTCAGATTTCAGATTTTTAGGTAAGGGATACTCAACCCTTTCTACTTTGTAATTGGCTGATTATTGTTTCTTTTATATTCTGAAATATGCCAATTTTTAACTATCAGGAACATTTGGCCAAAACGTTTCGAGGAGAGAATGAAGCTAGGCCAAGCCATTGTGGCTGCAGAGAGCTAAGAGGAGCTGACCATGTGGCCTGAGGTTCAGCCTAGAAACCTTCATTTGGCACCCTTGACATTAGTTTACTGTCCCTAAACATTCGGTTAGGCCATTTGTTAAGATATTTTTGAAGCCAATGATGTCAGGGCATTAACATTTACAGATTCTCTACCTTTGGATTTACAAATAAACCTTAGAATGAAGTAGGATATAAACAGTTTAAACAAGAGATCATCACTTGACTGGATCACAAAGAACAATAAAGAAACAAAGCTTTTCCTTTATTGCGATTTTTAAAAAGTTTAAAAATATATGAAAATATCTTCATTGATCTCTTTCAGCAGAAAATTGTTATTGGTTTAGACTTTAATTGAAATGCCCACAGTTTCCATGGGACAAACAATATGACATTTGACAAAAGCCCTTCTGAAGCATAATGCTCCATTCTGTCTATTTCTCATATAAATTCAGTTCTGTGATCTAAGGGTGAAAACTTAAGTTTAAAAAAATCTAATTTGAATGTAACATTAATAGTGCATACACTTCTAATGAAGAAAAAAATACCTCAGTTCAATAGCTTCAGAACCGAGTTTATAAATCTACAACCTAAGAAAACAATTGCAGATTTATTTTTCAGGAATTATTATTTAAGATGAATCAGTTCTTGAGAAGGATTTCATTGATAGGTCAGTTAACATTTCCCCCACACATTTCTTTTTCTTTTTTAATTTACATATTAGTCTCCAGGCCCACTTTTCATAGTTTTTCAGCTCCAATCTGGAAAGATGCCTGCCCTGTTTATGCAATGACCTACCTAGGATCTCCAGCAGAGTTCCCAAATTGCTTCCAAGAGGTTTACCCCTGTTATCTTTTGGAACGTATCCCAAATTCTGGTTCCCTGTTCCCTGCTCTCCTGGCTAGACTTCGCGATGTAGCTTTTGCCATCTAGGATGGATGATCATTTGTCTGCTGTTAAAAATCTTCCAGTGGCTTGCCATTCCAGGTGGGTCAGGCTCTTCACTGAGAATCCATAATTATCAGTAAGTCCATTCCTCTCTGAAGCTAAAACTGCTTACTGTGATTTCCATCTATTCACTTCTGTAGCATGAACTGGATCCTATCTATTCCCTCTTCCATGTGACAGCTCTTTAGGTATTTGAGGTCAGGAGTCATGTCTCTACCATGGTATCTTTTCTATAGACTAAATAATGCTGCTTCACTCAGCTGTTTCTCAAGACAAGTATCTCAGAACACTTGCCATTTTATTTGCTCTGTCTTGAGACTACATGAGTGGCTGAGCTGAGATTTGAACCCAGGTAGTGTGTATGTAGTGACTGGGTACTTCCATACTAGATCCTCCCTCTTCCATCCTCACTGTCCCTCCAACTTTGGTGGCTTAAAGTCACAGTCAAATCAGCTTCATTCTTCTGCTAAAAATATTTGAAACAACAGAAGATAATTAATTGGAACTATCTCCGGCTCTGTTTTTTACCTCTTAAATAATAAAAAACAAACAAGACAACAACAACCAAACTTAAAAGGAAAGAGAAAATATAGGAAGGTTGACTAAATTATGGAGAGTGTAAACTGTTACCCAACTTGTTGGAAAAGAGTTTGATTATTATTAGACAGTTTTTAGTGGGAAGGGAATATTTTTAATTCTTATGAAATAGTTATTTAAACTTCAAGAATTTAGCCTAGGAACTAATTCACCTTGAAGTGAATACATAAATAAAGATGTTTATGGCAATATTATTAATAAAAGAAATAAACACACAAAAAAGCTGACTGAAAGAAAATGGAAAGAAATTAATAGTAAATATATTGACTCATTATTAGTCTGTATATGTTTAAAATGATATGTCTATAAAGAAGCAACAGAGAAAATTTATAATATTAACTATTACATGATGATTGCAATATATAAAAGAAGAATATAGGAAAAAATTGGAAGAATAGGCAAAAAGAAAAATCATTATTGGTCTGTATTGATAGATCTATGGATTTTGTAGTCACCTCTCCATCACTGTAACAAAATAGCTGAGATAATCACTTATAGAGAGAAAGGGTTTATTTTTGGAGGTTCCAGCCTTGACTTGTTGGTCCCATTGCTTAGGGGCCTGTGGTGGGATAACACATCATGGTAGGGAGTGCTTGGCAGAACAAACTTGCTCACCTCATGGCCAGGAAGTGGAAAAGGGGAGAAAAGAAAGAGGCTGAGGTCCCCATATCCCCCTTGAGGACATGTGACCAGAAGACTTTCAACGAAGTCCCAACTCTAAAAGTTTCTACCACTTCTCAGTAGTGCCATGGGAGGGAGACTAAGCCTTTAACATATGGGTTTTTGGAGATATATAAACTATAGTAATGGATGGCATTTTTTCTTTTTCTTTTTATTAGTTCTAATCAGTTATACACAACATCAGGAAGCTTTCTGATTAATTGTATATAAATTGAGCAGAGTTTTTCACTTCTCCAGTTGTACATGAAGCAGAGTCACACCATTCATGCAATCATACATGTACCTAGGGTAATGATGTCCATCTCATTCTACCATCTTTCCTACCCCCATACATTCTTCCCCGAGGCCCCCCTCCCCTTTACCCCAAGGTTCCTCCACTCATCCCGTGCCCAGCCCATTATGGATTAGTATCCATTTATCAGAGAAAACACTCAATCCCTGGTTTTCTGGGATTGACTTATTTAACTTAGCATGATATTCTACAACCCCTTCCATTTACCAGCAAATACCATGATTTTATTATCTTTCAATACTGAGTAATATTCCATTGTGTATATATACCTAGTTTTGTTTAAAAAAAATCTATTCATCTATTGAAGGGCATCTAGGTTGCTTCCACATTTAGCTATTGTGAATTGTGCAGCTATAATCATCAAAGTGGCTGTGTAGTCACTATAGTATGCTGTTTTTAAGTCCTTTGGGTATAGACCGAGGAGTGGGATAACTGGGTCAAATGGTGTTCAATTCCAAGTTCTCTAAGGAATCTCCAACTGCTTTCCAGATTGGTTGCACCAATTTGCAGTCCCACCAGCAATGTATGAGTGTGCCTTTTCTCCCACATCCTTGCCAACATTTATTGTTGCTTGTATTCTTGATAATTGTCATTCTGACTGGAATGAGATGGAATCTCAGTGTAGTTTCAATTTGCATTTCTCCAATTGCTAGAGATATTCGACATTTTTTTGTATATTTGTTGATCAATTGTATTTCTTTTTCTGAGACGTGTCTATTCAGTAGACATAATAAGTGATTTTTGAGTATAATGAATTCACTTTTCCATTTCCATATGAAATTTAACCAAGGATTGTTATCTTTGCCTTTTGACCAAATAAATAAAAATATCATGATAGAATTCAGCAAGTGAAGGGTTTTCATACTGAATAAGAAAAACTGTGAAAGGGACATTGAGAAAAGTGTGTGGTAGCCTACTCTTCTCATAGCTGAGGGCTTGCTGGCCTTTAATGCTTCAGACTCTGAGGTGGGCATGAAGGGTTTTTCTTTTTCTTTTTTTTTTATCAGTACCTTAATGGTGTAACCATACATTTTTTAAAAACTATTATAAAGTACCAGGTGGGCTGGATCTATCACATTTATGTCTTTGTAATATTAAGAGAGTGATAACCTATAATGGAAGGCATGCAATGAAACATGGCAGGCGTTGCTTCATAATCCATGTTAACATTTATGTATTTTTACTCAGTAAATATAGATAATGCTAAGTGAAGTTAGCCAATCCCCAAAAAACAAATGCCAAATGTTTTCTCTGATATAAGGGGGGTGGCTCATAGTGGGGTAGGGAGGGGGAACATGGGAAGATTAGATTAATTCTAGAGAGGGAAGAGGAGTAGGAGGGAAAGGAAGGGAGAAGGGGACTAACAAGGATGGTGGAATGTGATGGTCATCATTATACAAAATATATGTATGAAGATTTGAATTTGGGGCCAACGTACCTTATATACAAACACAGATATGAAAAATTGTGGTATATATGTGTATTAAGAATTGTAATGCAAAAAACTATATTTATCTGTGAATAAAAGACCATTGAAACCACCTGCTTCAAGATTTTAGGGGAAATAGTAAGACCAGGGATTCTAGGAGCGTGAGTCTATTGCCACATACTCTTTTTTTGCTGTAAAGTGAATTCCTTGATCAGAAGTTGCATGGGATACCTTGAAAATCGCTAAAGCACCAGAAAGCCCACAGCTGTTAGTGTTGTCAAACCATTGCCTGCAGGGAAGGCCCCAGAAAGGGGATGGAGTGCTATAGCTGTCCATTTTCTAATGAAGCCTGCATAATTTCCCGAGTTGGAGTGAAAGGATCTATACCCCTGGGAACGGGGAAGCCACTTCCACTGGGGATGGAAAGGCTGTTGCATTAGCAAAGAAGACTCATCAGAATTTAGGGGCTCAATGACTCTGGCTTCATCAAAGTTTTCCTACATGCCTAGTAACTTAAAAGATCCCATTATTTCCCAGCTAGTGCCTGCAATTTAACTATAGACGCCCTGTAAATCTGGGAGTTCAACTTGTAATTCATTTATGAAGTTTCAGGATGAGACTCTGTATTTAGTTCGTGGCAATCTTATCCCTACAGCTACAGGAGATAAGGGTTTCCTTCAGGGTGAACACAGAAGGCTTCAAGCTCTTCATGCTGTGATTCAGTTGGGAATTGAAATCTCTGAGCTCATTTTTTTTTTTCCTGTACTACCAATTCATCCAACAATGTAGGAGCAACCAGCCAACCTCATTATAGTCATTCATTTTCCAGAAATATTCTGAAGTTACATATACACAATAACCCAGACCCTTGCTTCTTATAAGTGGTTGATTTGAATTATTCAGTGCATATATTTTGCATACCTTAATTGCCTGTTCAATTCATAGATTATCCCCCCCCTTTTTTTTTTTACTGAAAATGTAGTCATTAACATTTAAGATCTAATCACAGTAGAGATTCAACTCCAGAAACCCCAATTCAGGTCACTTATGGTTAAAATTCTGTTTAAATCTACATAACCATCATATATCTATGAACAAAGAATTACAAAATACATGTAAGGCAGGGGGTAAGCTTAGAATTAACTAAGAAGCCACTTGAGAAATACTTTATATAATAAAGGTAGGCAAATGCTACCTTTTTATATAAGAACCAATCCTATTGATTCACAGCTACATCCCTGTTCCAATGTACCACCTTGATCTAAGCAACCAAAACAGCACGAGAAATTCATTTTAGGTAAATATGTTTATTTAACAACTGCTCATAATTATTGTTTAACATTTTAAAATATCATATAGGGCCAGAAATAATAATAATAGGGCCAGACAGAGCGGTTTTGGGAATAATGAGATAAAGGAAAGGTTAGGAAATTTGTAAATAAGGAAGTGTTCATAATAAGGAACTTGAAGACATAACTGTTGAATATTTACTATGTGCAAGACCAAGCAAAGATTGACTGGATAAAATAAAGAGATAATTTTCTCTTAAAAATGTCAGTTATATAAAACAAAATGTATGTATCTAACTTTAAATGACTAAATACATTGTAACTTAATACTAAGATATGGTGTGTAGCTCAATGGTAGAGCACTTGCCTAGCAAGTTAAAAAAAATCAACAATATAACTTAGTACTAAATATAATACTTTAAAAAATAACTTATATTAAACTTAGATTTTCTTAAATTTTGGGTTTTTTTTTATAAAATGTAATGCTATTCTTTCTTGTAAGAATAGTTAGGTTTCTTATCTTCCTTTTCTTACAACTTATAAAGAATTATCAGAGCAACTGGTGAATGCACTAATAAGTAAACTAATTTGTATTAGTTTGAACTTAATGAACTTGCTTTTACTTTGTAACATATATAAAATGTTCATCATTCACATTGATTTCTTAGAAGAAAAATGTAGTTTTTTTACTTCTCTTGTGAATGAATTCTCTGATATATTCTGACTTTGCATATCAAAATCGATATATAGGGGTGGGGGGGTGTAGCTCAATGGTAAGAGTGTGCCCTTAGCATTCACCAGGCTCTGGGTCCAATCCTCAGTATCAGAATAATAATAACAATTAAGAAAAGATTTGATTTGAAAATAGTCAACCAAATTGGATATACCAGCCAATAAAATATTATATTAAATAACTAGAAGGGAATTCTGAATAATATACAATTAAATAATATATATTGTTAGGTAAAGACTGTGATTGCTCAGAGAAAAGAAGGTCATTATAGTAGAAAGTAGGAAGGTTTCATAAAGTAGCTGAACTTGAGTTGGAAATTAAAGGATAGATTTGGATAAATGATGAATAAGAGAGAGACTATAGGCTAAAGAAATACATGAAAGAAAATTCAGAGTTGTAGTTAGACCTGCCCCTTCCTAATAGACACTCAGGGTGAAAACCAGCTCTTTAGGGGTATAAAGAAAAGGATTGATGAGTAGGCTGAAGTTTCTGAGCTTAGAGAGTTATTATTAATAAAGCGTTAAGATTTGGAAATGAAATTAGTGGTAGCCATTGGAGATTCTGAAGGCATCATTATCATTATAATGATAATGAAGAAAAGATTAGCAAGGCAGCCATCTCTCTGTAAGCTGAATGAGGTTGCAGTTCGAGGAAGTCATTGCAATGGAATGAATGGGATGTGAAGAAGAGAGTTACAGTAGAAATGAAAAAAAAAAAAAGGAAAAAGTTCAAGATTTGGGGAAGTAAAAAATATATCCATGGCAAGAAACTTGAAGAAATAATTGCTTCCTTCTTATGTCATGGAAAGGACTGTGCTAAGAATAGATAGAAGCTTAGTGAACAGAGAATGGACAGAAGAATCAAAGTCAGCTTTATGAATTGTAATTAGACTCATCACCTGAAAACACACGTAGAGCTGGGAGAGCTGAAGCCCATAGGGAACATGGGCCCAGAGAACCGCAGCCCAGCACCACCTAGGAAGAGATTGTGCCCTGAGTTTTTTCTGAGGATGCATTGATATCAGTGTGTACACACCCACATCAGCCACAGTACTATCCAGAAGGAGGCCTGTAATTTTATTTGTAAGGCTGTTAAGTTTCTTTGATGTATTCCTGGTATAAAAAAAAAAACTATTATACTCAAAGATACTTATTCTGGGGTTATGAAGAATAGTTGTAATACCTCATTCTCCAATGAGAACTTTTCTTCTAGGTTTTGAACTATTATTTTAGACTTTAGAATAATGTAATTATAATATTTAAAAATGTGTACCTTGTGACTTAAAGTCTGAAGCTTTTTTTTCCCTCTTAATTATGTAGCCAAACAAATATTTTTTGGTACAGTCATAATTTGTCTTTGTAATAACTCAAGATTTCTGCATGTTGATGTCTGTCTGGCCTGGTACTTAAGTATTTGAATACAGCTTTACATTGTGTGTGGATGGTTTTGTAAAAATGTGCAGTTAAGTTATATGAGACTTTTTATGAGCTTTATTTTATTTTAATTTTTCCTTCAAACCCAGGCTTCATACATGGAAGGCAAGTGCTCTACCACTGAGTTACATTCCCAGATGCAGATCAATGAGTTTTAACTCAGAAAAAAAATATATGTAGTAGAAATATTAAAAGTTTTACTCAACATAGTATTATTCTGATATTATCTGGGAATTTATGTGACTGAAAGTACTGGTGTGTTATAAATATCAACACATTTCACAAGTGTTTGAGATAATATTAGGTAGGGGAAAACCAGGCTATTAAAAGAGATAATGTCCTCAAATGAAAGTGTAGTCTAAATACGGTTTCTTTCTTGGAATACATTTCATGGCTCTAATCCTGGTGACGTGAATGAAGGAAAATAACTATTTGGATATCAGAATTTGTTTGACTCCTCAGTATAACATAATCATTTCCTTTTGCAAGTCACTGAAATGACATACCAGATTTTAGTAATAGAAAAAAAATCTGGCTTTCAGTAATTTTATGAGAAGTGGTGGCTATGATTTACATAAGTTCTTACAAACTAGCAATAAAAATCAGGCGGTCTAGTAGAGGTCTATCAAATACAATATTATCCCCCACTTTGCTAGTGGCATTCTGCATAAGTGGCTCATTAAGAGTCATACATTACATGCATAATGCATGGGCAAGGACTCTGAGCTCTTCTTATCCCTCTATGGGCTGACATAAATCACGGGCAGTGCCTAGGGCATATGACACCATGAAACACTGAATCCATCTTGGTACAGCTTCTCCCTGGAGGAGAGAGGTAGCCAGTGTCCATCACAGAGGCAGAGAGGCCCTAAGGTGACATATTCTCAAGGAAATGAGAGGTAGTATTTTCTTTTTGGGTGGTGGGTAGGGAAGCATCTTTTCTCCTTGCTATAGGAAGTTAGGAAAGAGCACTAAGGTTATGGCAAATAGTGTCTGGTTCACAGCACAGTGACTAATTCATAGCAAGTACTCCATGAAGGTTTGCCAAGGGAATATTGCACTGCTGTGCTAGATGGTTAAGCCATAATGATAAATAAATAAACAACAAACTCTGTCCTAAGAAACTTACTATTTCGTTGGCAGAGTGACCAAAAAAAAAAAAAAAATCAACAGTGAAAAAACAATGTAGTAAATATTCTATTAGGGCTAAATACGGGGGCGGGGGGCTACAGGTGAAGGGCAAACCCTTCTCTCTTTTGGGGAGGGCCAGGCAAGTTTTTAGAGTGAAGATGAAGAGAAATTCACCAAGCCTTAAGGAAAGGATGAATACACATTCATCAGGTAGATGGATGGGAAGGGCATTTTGCAAGTGAATTCCATGACTGTTTTAGATACTTGATGCTAGAGCTCAAGTTGACATTGCTCTGCAGAGCCCCCAGCCACAGATTTATGTTAGAGCAGTTTCCACTTGAATCAGTATATTGGTCACCCTCTGTCTCTTTCTCATGTACTAATTTTCAGGTTTTAGCTTTGTCTACTGTTCTCAAATTTTCTGCTTAACTCTGCTTATTGTCTAATCTGATCCTGATCCTCTGCTCTGAGCCTTTTTTTGACAATGGATTTCTTTGCACTTTCCCAGTTTCAACAATAAGTCCTAATGATAATAATTGTCACTGAAGAAAACCCTATGGTGACAGATACATGGTGATTTGGAAAAAGCACTGTAATATTTAGAAATTTTAACACTACAATATTTACATTGAGTTAGAAGCATTTATCTATGCATTCAAAATAATTAGTGGTTGCATACTTCATTACTCTGAAAGAGTAAAATTATTTTAAAAAAATTTCTTACTGGATAGTCAACTGAGAATTTTTATTTTTTTTTAGAATCCCTTTCCCTTTCCTCACAGTTTGAAATACTGTTCAAAAACTTCTGGGTAATACTTTTGTGTGACTCTTCTGGGTTCAAAAATAGTTACTTAATTGACTTTTACCTTTGCTTCTTGTATCAGCTTAGTTTTTCTCCACCAGGGGTGATAGATGACCCCCAGGGATATTGGAAACATTTTTAGTTCTCACAGTTTGGGGAGGGGTGTGATGCCACCTGCGTTGTCCAGGTAGAGGCCAGGACTGCTGCTGAACATTTTGCAATGCACAGGAGATTTCCTGCATGACAAAGTCCTTTCTGTCCCTAAATGGCAATGCTGGCACATAGAGAAACCCTGTTGTCGTTTTAGATAAAGAACATTGTTGGTGCCTTGTACAGATCTCCACCCAGCTTCTGAGTGTTGGCTGATAAGCCCTCAGGGTATCTCCTTGAAGGAGCCTAGGACTATTGTCTATCCAACCATCATCAGACCAAGGCTAATGACTCCAAAGGCCAACTCTTGCCTCCATGTGGGACCTGTTCTGTGGAGTAATTAATGCTTCAGAGCTGTCTTGTAGGATCTCACTGAAGCTAGTCTGTAGCTGAGGCTACATCTTTGCTTTTTTCCTCCATGCACTATTCAACTTCTGAGTCTTTCAATTTCCTGAGCTCTTCAATGAATCACTTGAACAATAATTCCTGTTTTGGACTCAGCTTCTAGGGAACCCAACCTAAGACAATTGGATTTGGAATGAAAACAAACACTAATGTGTAGCTTTCAAACACTCAGTTACCTATGTGACCTGGTGATGGTTTGTTGACCTTGACAGTAACCTGAATTTTATTAGGTCTGGCCTGATGAAGGTAAAATTTGATGACATTTCTATTGAGGCCCTGTGTGTCTGAATAAATTCCTGATATGCACCTGTTCTCATCCTCTCGAGAACCAAACTAGGATTGCATTAAAATTCATTCTCAATTTTTTTGAGAATCTTTGCTTAGGTCTCACTTATAGCCACTCTATGTAATGGATCTTTTTTTAAAATATTTTTCAGTTGTCAATGGATCTTTATTTTATTTACTTATATGCAGTGCTGAGAATGGAACCCAGTGCCTCACACATGCTAGGCAAGTGCTCTACCACTGAGGCACTTGTGTAATGGATCTTTTCATTGCCTTTGCTACTGGTGTTCTCTGTGAGACCTCTGATTCTTTGCCTGGAGTTCTGTCTCCCAGAACTTTCTAGATGCCAATGATATTTTTACCCATTTACCCTTCCACCAGTCCACTGGCTCCCTCTCTTGTATGTCCACCCATCCATTCATCTATCCTTGCATGCATTCACTTATTTATTCAACATGTGTGAGGAGTACATTTTCTTTATCAGAAAGCAAGAGTGCAACTGAATTAAGCCTCTGCTTCATGTAGCCTATTGCTCAGTGGTGAATATTGAAAAGAAAAGAGATCATTGCAACACAGACTGTTTAGGTTTGGCCTGATGAATGTAAAAATGAATGTAAAATAACTACACAGTAAATGATCAAAAAGCACAAAGTTTAATTTATCGTTTACTACAGCAATGGAAAAATTTGTTGACACAGTTTCTTTGAATGGAGTAGACTGTTGGTGTGGGCCATGGGAAGAAAGGAATCCAGAGTTTTGCAGATTTGGGGGAGTGTATTGACATTATCTGTAGAGTTAGTTATTTAGATGAGACTTCTATGGGTTGGTTGACAGACAAAGAGAGGTTTGGAGGATTGAGTCTGAGCCTGCTCACATCTGGCTGATTGCTGACTGGTGAGGAACTGTTTTCTGACTGTTGCCTTGCCCAAGTGTGTACCCAGAGCCAAGTTGTCATTGATTAAACCAAATGTAGACTTGTTCTGATAGCTACTCATTACCATGGCTACAGAACAATCAAGTCTTTTACTAGGAATATAGATTTTTAAGAAAATATTTCCAAATGAAATTCATATCAAGATGGGATATTTTTGCTACTGTGTCCTTTGTTTTTGTATTTCTTGTAATTATTATAGCAGAATTAACACAAAAAGTTGAGGACAGGAAAGACAGAATTTTAATTTTGATTGCTTGACCCTAAAATCTCTATAATCAAGGTGGGAAATCAGTTTTAGATTAGACTTATTGATTTTAAATATGAGATCATCATAATATGAAAGTGCTGAGCTTTAGATGGATTGTAGATGAGTATCTTCTAAATCAGGGTGTTTCTTTTTTTCCCTCTTTCTCAGCTTTCAGTTGTATTGCAAATAAAAGTTGTATATTTTTGAGACATATAAAGTGATATTTTATGTATGTATGCATTTGAAATGATTTAATCAAGCTAATCAATATTTCAATCACCCATATATTGTTTTTGTGTGTCATGAAAACATTTAAGTTCCACTCTTTAAGCAATTTTTAAGTATATAATACATTATTATTAGCTATAATCACACTGTATAATAGACATATAGTACCTCCTCCTAACTGAAATTATGTTTTTACACAGACATTTCTTCTGTGACTTAGCCTTTGATAAACACTACTTGCATTTTGCTTCCATGATTTTGACTTGTTTAGATTCCACATATAAGTGATGCACACAACATTTTATTTATTTATTCATCCATGGATGGATACTTACATGATTTTTATACCTTGGCTGTTAGGAATAATGCTGTAAAGAGCAGGGGAGAAAAGATATCTCTGACTATTGATTTCCTTTGAATGAATATTCAGAAATGAAATGCTGATTTATATGTCTGTCCTATTTTAATTTTTTGAGCAGTCTCTATACTGTTTTCCATAATGACTATACTGATTTATATTCCCACTAACAATGTACAGGTGTTCCTTTTCTTCACATCCATACCAATGCTTGTTATCTTTTCTTTTTGATAACAGATATTCTTTCAGATGTAAGGTGGTATCTCATTGTAGTTTTAATTTGCTTTTTCTTGATGATTAGTAATGTTGAACACTTTTTCATATACTTGTTGTCCATTTGTATATCTTCTTATGAGAAGTGTCTATTCAGGTCCTTTGCCCATTTTTAAATTATTTGTTTTCTTAATATTGAGTTGTTTGAGTTCCTTATGTATTTTAGAATATTCTCTCCATAGCACATATATGATTTGCAAATCCCCCCACCCCCACCCCTCCATGGGTTGTCTCTTCACTCCATTATTGTGCAGAAGTGCAGAAGCCTTTTCATTTAATGTATTCCAATTAGTTTATTTTTCTTTTTTGACTAGGCATTTGGGATTCTTAGAAAAAAAGTCATTGCCTTCACCAATTTCAAGACTCTTTCGATTTCTTTTTTCTTTCAGTAGCTTCAGGTTTTATGCCTAATTTTTTTTTTCACATGCTAAACTGACACTTTACTACTGATTCCACTAAGTCTTTAATCCATTTTGAGTTGACTTTTGTACATGGTGGGAGATAGGCGTCTGATTTTATTTTTCTATATGTGGATATTTAGTTTCCCCAGTACATTTATTGAAGAGACTATGTTTTCTCACTGGTCACTTTTGTGGAAGATCAACTAACTGTACATGCGTAGATATATCTCTGAGCTCTCTGTTTTGTTCCATTGCTGTATATGTCCGTTATTACGCCAGTACTATAGTTTTGTAGTGTATTTTGAAATAAGGCTGTGTGATACTCCCAGCTTTGATCTCTTTTATGATTTCATATGAATTTTCTAGGATTTTTTCTTTTAGTTTTGTGAAAAGTAGCATTGATATATCAATAAGAATTGCATTGAATCTGTAGATCCTTTAGGTACAATGGACATTTAATGATTTTAATTCTTCCTATCCACAAACATTGGCCATCTTTCCATTTATTTTTATCTTCAATTTATATCATCAATGTTTGTTGTGGTTTGGATATGAGGTGGCTCCCAAAAGCTCCTGTGTTAATGCAGGAGGCCAAATGATTAGATTATGTGCATCATAACCTAATCCATCCATTGTAATTGGAATGAATTATTTGGGTGGTAATTACAGTCAAGTGGGGTGTGGCTGGAGGAAGTTAGGTCACTGAAGCTTTGCCCTTAGGGATTGTATCTTTTCCCTCTGTTTCTCTCTCTCTCTCTCTCTCTCTCTCTCTCTCTCTCTCTCTCTCTCTCTCTCTCTTCTCTCTCTCTCTCTCTCTCTCCCCCTTCTGGCTCTATTGAGGTGAGCAGCTTTCCTCTATCTCCAACCCAAAGCAATGGAGTCAATCAGACTTGGACTGAGACCTTTGAAACCACGAGCTCAAAATAAATGTTTTCTAAGTTGTTGTTTTTGGATATTTT
Organism: Callospermophilus lateralis; assembly: GCF_048772815.1. Classification (NCBI taxonomy): domain Eukaryota; kingdom Metazoa; phylum Chordata; class Mammalia; order Rodentia; family Sciuridae; genus Callospermophilus; species Callospermophilus lateralis. The sequence continues at coordinate 78,611,089 of NC_135316.1, forward strand.
AGTCACAGCAATGAAACATAGTATTTAATAAGAGATATTTTGCCTCCATGGCTAATTTTATTCCTAAGTATTCTTTTCTTGACACTACTGTAAATAAGATTATTTTCCTTATTTCTTTTTTGGATAGTTCATTTTTTAGTGATAGATATACTACTGATTTTCATACCTTGATTTTGAATTCTACAATGTTACTGATTTGTCTTTTTAAAAAACATTTATTTTTTAATTGTAGGTGGACAAAATGCCTTTTTTAAAAAATTTTTATGTGGTGCTGAGGATCAAACCCAGTGCCTCATGCATGCTAGGTAAGCACTCTATCTCTGAGCCACAACCTCAGCCCTGTTACTGAATTTTCTAACAGTTTTTTGTTTTTTTGTTTTTTTTTTTTTTGGTGGAGGCTATATAAGATCATATGCTCAAAACAGAGACTATTTTACTTTTTTCTTTTCATATTTGTATGAATTTTATTATTTCTTCTTATCTCATTGATCTGGTATTATATTGAATAGTAGTGGCAAAAATGGGCATTCTTGCCTTCTTCCTAATCACTGAGCAAAAGCTGTTAGTATTTTGACATTGAATATGATTTTTGCTGTGAGTTTGTCATATATGTGGCCTTTTTAATGTTGAGGCACCTTCTTTCTATACATAATTTTATGATGTAGAATCACACTGATCATGTAGTCATATATGCACATAGGGTAATAATGTCCGATTCTTTCTACTATCATTCCTACCCCCCATATCCCCCTCCCTGCCTTTCACTCCCCTCTGCCTTGTTGCTTCTTGTAGTGACTCATTTAGCTTTGATATCAGGGTAATACTAATTTTGTAAAATTCACCTTCTGAATATTTTGAAAGTGTTTGAGAAGTGTTAGTATTATTCTTTAAATGATAGAATTCACTAGTGAAACTATGAGATCCTAATATTTTTATTATAAGGTTTTTAATTACCTATTTAAGGTCGTTAGTCATTATTGGCTTCTTCAGATTTTTCTATTTATTCATGACTCAGTTTTTATAGATCCTATGTTTCTAAGAATTTATCCATTTCTTCTATGGTATATAATTATTCATATTTGTGTCTTATGAGTGTTTTGTAATGTTATTGATCATGTTTCCTCTTTCACTTATAATTTTATTTATTCAGTTTGTCTCTCATTTTTTAAAGTCTAGTTAAAGGTTTATTGATTTTGTTTACCAAAAAGCCAAATTTTTGTTTTACTGATATTTTCCTTTCTTTTCTTTTTTTTTTTTTTTAATTTTTTTGGTAGTCTTAATATATTAAGCCCCTCAATGAATGTTCACTATCATCGGTCAGATGCAAACTGAAATGTATAGTGGAAACTTGAATCTAGTAAGAGAAGTCATAGCAAATTGAGAGTCACAGTATGTACTGTCAGATCCATTACCAGGAAAGAAATTAAAAAAATAATTTGAAAGGAAAGGATTTCAGAAAACATTGTGAGCAAAGCTTTGATTTCTGCCAGACAAAGAGATAGAGATGGAGGAAATCGCCTACGAATGAAAAGATACTTTTTTCCCTCTCTTAGTTCACTTTTTGTTGTAGAAACCAGTGCTTCAGAATGGGTAAGTTATAGAGAAAAGAGGTTTGTTTTGACTCAGTGCTTTGGAGGTACAAGATGAGGAAGCTGCTTCTGGCAGTGGCCTTCTTGCTGGCAGAGTCCTGCAGCAATTCAGGGCATCACACTGCAAGAGGAACACTGCCCGGGGGTATTGTGTTCTGTGATCTCTTCCTCTTTTTAGAATGCCACTAGCTTTCAGTCATAGGGTCTCCAGCCTGACGACTGTCTACTCCTGATCACTTCGGAGAGGACCCACCTCTACCTTCCATGGCCAGATTAAGTTTCCACCCCCTCAGGACATCACGGTGAAGATTAAACTTCAACAAGAGGTTCAGAGGGACAAATCCTATTCAAACCACAGCCCTGTTCCTGAAAACATCACTAACAATGTGATACAGCGTTGCACAGAGACATTCTTTTCCCCATTTACCCTAACACATTTCTACACTGTTTCTGATTAAGTTTCCTATTTAGAAGATTTGAGTGTTTAAAAAATGCTATCAACTTTAAAAGTCAATTATTTTCTATGCGTTAGTTCAAATACTATTTGAAAATATGGTATTTTCAAAAATGCTATTAAAAGAGGAAGAAGCTATCGTTTTTGCTTGAAGTTTGCTCTTGACTCATTGTCATTACCTCTTTCTCTCCCCCTTCTCTTTCTACCTCTCATTGTCTCTGTTAATCTGCCTATTTCTCAACATTTCCGTGCCATGCCATCCCAAACACAGAGTAAGACCAGAGAGGAGTGTTTAGATGATTTTTTAAAAAATAGTTTTAATGTTTACTTCTATGGATAACATGATAGAGATGTTGTATCTGGTGGTGATCATGAAGATGCCTTGATCCTGTCTCTCTTCAGGAAAGTCTTCTGCAGGGAGATGAGTTCGTTGACTCCTCTTGTTTCCATTTCTTTGGATCCCACACACGAGATCATGCTCCCTGAGGCAGCTCCCAGCCAAATGCTCAAGAGGATAAGGACACAAATACCAGGCTCATTCTTGTGTAACCTGGGATTCCTCTTAAATTCAACATTTGCCTGGTTAAAAGGATTTCAGAACAGCACCTTGATCTGAAGTGCTTCCTTCTTGGTTCTCCCCTGACTCCTGTCATACCTCCTGGGACCAGATCTAGGTCTGAAGGCTGTCTGTTTCTTCATCCTTTACAGGTTTCCCTGGTGTATGTCTGCTTTGTCTATGCTGTCTACACACCTCAGTCTCAGAAAACCTATGTTGATTGTACCTATTGGTTGTGGCTACAATTACAGGTAGCTGCACCATCAGCAAACCCAAACCTTGAGTATCTTCTTACCATTTCATTGTTGCTCCCAGGATGTAATGATGGTGGTAACTGCTACTCATCCCACTCCTTTAGTCTCTACTGTCTAAGTACTGTTTAAATCCAAATCTACTCCCCTAATTTGGGGGTAGGAAACCACTTGGGGTTATCACCAATCCCCAGTGAAGTGTCATCCAAATAGCATCTGGTGGCCCCAGTATAGCCATCAGTGGGGAGTGAAAAAAGGGTCATCAGGCAGGATTCTACTGTAGGACTCCTGCAGAAAATTTTTTTGGAGGGTGACCTTTTTAGAGGCCAGGAGAATTATTGTTACTATAATTCTACTTGACCCACGGCTAGCACAGAAATGACAATTTAACTCTTTGTTTCTTTGATTTGACCACATGCTTTTAGTTAGTGCTTTCTTTGTATTTCTAAATATAACAAATACTTTTTTGATTTCTTCATAGGCCTTATTGTGAAAACCTGTTTTTTTTTTTTAAAGGCAGTAATTACAGACTTATTTTTTGTAGTGTTATACCCTATGGCAATTTCATTAGCATTATTTGCTCAGTATCAGTAAACTACACATCTGCACATTCATAAAAAGGTTTCAGGGAGTTTTTGGCTATAGGCTTTGCATACCCACCATTTTCATCCATAGAGTCCAGGAGCACATATGTCTGAGATTCAAAATACTTGCTCTCTGGAAACTAAATGAAAAAGGCAAAAAGAGGGCCCACACCTAAAATTTCAATATGAACATTAAAGTGGGATAAAGGCTGGAAACAGGAGTAATACAGCCAGGAATAGAGTCTATCAATTTAATCCCTCTACCACATAATAAAATCCATCCTACATGGTTTTGGTTTCCTCTGATCCTTGTTCTTTCTTTTCCCTTCCAGAAAGTTTTAAATTTTAAAACTATTAAAACAAGGTTGATTAATGTTGGGACATTCCTCCTGAACAATCTTTGATGCTCTGTGTCCTCTATATAAAGTTTGTTTGCCCTGTCACTCAGCTTCAGTGCAGTGGATAGAGATATTCAAATAGAAATTGAAAATATTTTAAAAATATAGTGTAGCAGTAATGTGGGCTTTTCCACAGGAAGTCCACAACCTGTGTGCTCTGTGTGAACATGGAGGTTTCATTTTACTTCATGATGGAGGGCACATCACTTAACTTCAGGTCTGTGGTTTCCCCCCCAAATAAGAAAACCTTTCCTCTAAGTCACTCAGTGGTGGCTGTTGTGTGTCTGTCTTTGATTCTCAAGGAATTGAAGGATCAAACCCTTCCTGGTACTACTGCAGGCAAAATACTCTTCATACATGTGTGTCATAAATCACTCAGAGAGATTTTATTGTGCAAACACCAAAATGATACACCTTCAAGTTTGAACATGTAGAGTTCATTACTGTCAATCCAACTCCACATGTCTCTTTCTACCTTATTCAACCTTTGGAAAAGTGATGCTGACAGTTTGAAAATCAGATAAATGTTTCTAGAGGCAGACAAAATGCAGAGTTGCCACACACTGTGTAGGGGGCACACAGTTGACTAATGGGTTGATGGCCAATTGACTAGTATGCAAAGCCAATCCTCAATTTCAGGCATCAGCCTTAAATTTATGTCATTCATTCGGTCATATTCTGAGTTTATAGTGTTACCATAGAAAAAAAATACAATTCAAATTGAACTAAACCAAAGCAAAAAAGTGATCTCACCACTGGAGACCCTAAAACTGAAGGCAAGACAAATTATAAACAAGCAAATTGCAAAATTTACCAGCATTCCAAAAAATAAAAAATAAAAGATATACTTGCAGTAGCCTAATATTTGTGACTTTACTGAAGATTCCCTCCTTTATAGTGGGAAATGCAATGATTTTTTATAAAATACATGACATACCCAAAGGAAAAAATGTTTGTAAAATGGTTTCTTCATGTGATAAATGAAAGTAGCTTTATTTTGCTGCTATTTGGGAGACCAGTGCTTTAGAAGAAGTCACAATGACAACTCTGACATCAGTGACCTGGGGGAGGATCAGTTGGAGCTTGGGAGGTAGTAAGGATATCTTCAATATTTCAGAAGAGAAACTGCAAAGGAATCAAATAAAAGAAGAGTAATAGGATAGAAAAATGTCAGGAGAAGGCATTTATGTGAAAAAATTTGACAGAAACTGGGCAGATGATGGGTGCACTTTAAAAACAGAAAAATTAGAGATTAAATTTCTAATTTTTTACTTTGGGAGATATAGAAGTACTTGTAGAAAAATAAGGGGATGAGAATGGGGTGGTAGGAAAGGAAGGAACTTGCATTTACTGAGCACTGCTTATTTAATTTTCACATAGTGTTCCTATGTCAAAGGCTAATTTGCTCACTTTAAACCACTTTGGACATAAAATAACTCTGCTATTCCATTGCTTATCTTTATAATCTCTTTAATAGCTAGGAAGTGAGATATTCATCCACACTTGTTTCCACTTAAAGGATGATATTTCTTGTGGCAAAAAATCTAAATAGAACCATGGGATTTTTATAGTTTTCAGTGTACAGATAGTTTACAAATAATTTTTGTTGTTATTTTAAGTGTACAAATTTATGAGGTACAGTGTGATCATTCCGTACATGAATATAGTGTGTAATGATGAAATCAGGGTAATTAAATTTTCCATCCTCTTAAATGTTCAAAATTTGTTTGATTAGCATAATAATCATACAAATTTATGGGGTACAGTGTGAAATATCAGTTCACATATGCAAGATGTACCAATCAAATAAGGGCAATTAATGTTTCCATCTTCTTATCATCACTTTGTGTTTGGAGGCCTTGAAATCCTTTCTTAGTGATTCATAAAATACATGACAGGTTATTGTGAGCTATAGTCACCTGACTGTGTTGAACAATAGTAGATACCCATTTTACAAACATTTTTTTCCCATTGGGTATATTTTCTTCTAATTATATTTGAGTACCTCTTATTCAACCTCCCTCTATGCCACTATTCTAAGCCTCAGATAATATTATACATTTCAGTTGACTTTGTTTAAACAGCCACATATGAGAGAAAACATACAGTATTTATTTTTCTGCATATGAATTATTCCATTTAACAATGTTTTCTAGTGCCATCCTCTTTACTACAAATGGTAGAATATCATTTTCTTTGACACTTTCAATTATCTCTAGATTATTTATAATACCTAATACAAGGTAAATGCTTTGCAAATAGTTGTTATGCTACATTGTTTAGGGACTAATGACAAAAGAAAAAAAATCTGTATATGTTCAGTACCAAGACTTTTGAAAACTATTTTGGAAACATAGTTGGTTCAGTCTGGATAAGGAACCATAGATGCCTAGGACCCATGGTACCACATGCCTGAAAGATAGCCCTCCAAAATGGAAAATTGCATACATATAAGTGTTATAATATTAATCTAGAGTTGATTATTAAAATAGGGAAAAAGGATTTTCTAGTGTTCTCTTTGGAAAGAAAAGTTCCCACCCAGCTTCAATGTGAAGACAAAATGGACTTAGTTACTATGCATGGTAAGGGGAAGGTTAAACTTCTGTCCGTGTTTCTCAGCCAGCTTTCCTTTCATCTCTACTGTGAGAGTTACTGCCTGTGAGCAGCTGGGGTCTTGCCCAGTTCTTCAGTTCAATAATTCATAGTAACTCTCATCGTAAGAAGAAGGCTTGAACTGATTTTGAAATCTACCTCCTGTCCTCACTATGCACGGCTGGTAGATAAAAAACAGCACTTAGAAGAAGACAGTGGAAACTTCTGCTCCCTGCTCTCTTCTTCCAAAGAGAACAGAAAGAAAAATATCAAACACCTGTTTTTGAAAGCATATTTTTCAGATCCCCCAACAGAAAAAGGTCAGAACACATGAGACTATTTTACTTTTTAAAAAATTTCTTTCCCTATTCTTTGGTTAAAAAAAAAAAAGCAGAGTTAGGATAAGATACTGAATTTCCAAATTTGGATACTCTAGATGAGTTAAGATTTAAACGATAAATGTACTTGTTACTGCAGTTTTTCCCATCTATCCGCCCTGTCCTCACCTGTTTTTCATGAAGGTAATAAAACATGATAACATCTCAATCTTGCTATTTTATTAAAGTGCAAGGTAGATCTGCAGATAGATTTTTTGGGAAAGGAGAATCTGGATTTTTGGATAGTCCCTTTTATCTTAGGGTATATGACAAGGAGCCACAAAACTGTCTTTTAATCTTAAATATGAGTTTGCATTCTAGGTTCTGTGAGTCCCAAATACCTTGGATAAAACACACACATTCACACACACACACACACACACACACACGTGAAAAGAGAAGGAGAAAATGAGTTAAGATCCTTTTACATTATTGTATGTTTTCCCTTTTCCAACATAATCCATTTTTATACATTTCATGTCTATTTCTATATTCTTCATTTTATTATAGCATTATAATCCATGCATATGAATATACAATGTTAGGGTAATTTCTGAATGTTTTACATGTTAAAAATTACTTAAAATATTGAATTTTAAAAAATAAATATTCAAGCGTTTTAAGCATATCCTTTGTCTCTAGCCAGTAGAGCCTTTCTCCAGTCTTTGGCTAAAACCAAGCATGATGTTCCACCATATCCACATGGGTGTGGCCATAACATCCACTGCAACCTTAGCAGTAAACCGCGGGTACAGAAGGGAATGTGCATTTCCAGAGGAAGTAGAAATATGTAGAGTAGGGAGAGTTCAGATTCAAATTTGCCAAGAGACTAGTTGAACCTAAGGGTAGTCAGATTTCTGTCCAGTGCTTCAATTCCAGAGTGGGCAATGGACACCAACTAAGTAGCTCAAGCACATGGACTGGGCACATGTGGAAAGTGAGGTGGGGGAGTTTTTTCTTTTTTCTCTTTTGTGCGTGCTAGTGGTGGCAGGGGAATGGACTGGAGAGGAAGGCTGCAGGTGAGAGACATGCATATACTTAGGCAGCAAGATTTTAATTAAACCCTGCTGCTGCATGTTGCTGTGCCTAAGCCCATTGGAATGCAGACTGCCATGGTGAGGGCTGGCTCAGAATCTGAGCTTAGCAAATTCTCATAAATTCAATAAAGGCATTGTCTGCAAATGAGAGGAGCTTGAGAAGTTAGGCACTAGCTTGTCCATCTTAGAAGCCATTCAGGTCAGAACTTATGGCCTAGGGGCCTGTGTATCTGGGTGCATATGAGAGTGCCTTTTCTTCTTTTTATGATAAATGACTGAGATTTGGGGGTTGGTTTTGACTATGCTAGAGTCAATAGGAGCAATGTCACTTGTTAATGGGGACAAGATGATCATTTACTGAGATCCACGAAAATCAAAGACAGCAGCAAAGGAACAGTTAAATTATTCTTTGAGACAAACTGGAAAGCAAGAGATGTGAATCTTAAAACAAAATGCAAATAATTTCTAATTCCCTGGTGGAGTAGCTATTTACTTTTGTGCAACAAATTATCTCAAATCTAATGGTTAAAAACAACAAACATTTTCCATCTTCAGGTTCTGTGAGTCCAGAATCTGGGAGTGTCTTTGTAGGATAGTTCCTGCTCAGGATCTCAAATGGGATTACAACCAAAATGTCACCTGCAGAGAGAGCCATCTAAAAGTTTTGGTGAAGCTAGAGGATCTGAGTCCTTAAGAGATTCACTCACATGACTGTTGGCTGGAGATCTCAGGTTATCACCAATGAATTTTTCCTAGACAGTTTACCACTTGGCAGTGTATTTCCTCCAAAGCAAGGGATCATAGAAAGGGGTTGAGCATAGGTCACACTGACTTTTGTAACCGACTCTTGGAAGTGTCACATCAAATGAAATACACTGCTCACTCTAACTTCCCCAAGTTTGGTTAAATTTCACAGGTTCAGAGCACAGTCTCCTACAAGGTTGTTCTCAACTTCAGACATCAGCTACAAGCACAGGGGGTCCCAGGTTATCTTTAGTTCTCACAAACTGGCTATAAATTCTAGAGTTCTAACCATCCTTCAGGTTCAATAATTTGCTAGAGTTATTACGATTCTATGATTTTTCTTTTATTATAAGGAATAAGAAGTAGGACCAATCAAATGAAGAAACACATAGGGAAGGTCTAGAAGGGTCCCAAATGCAAAGTTTCTATGTCTTCAGGACTTGCCACCTTAGCAGCACATCTTTGAGCATTATTAATCAGGGAGCTCTTCTGAGTTTCTTCAGAGTTCAGGGTTTTTATTAAGGTTCCATTGTATAGGCACGATTAATTGAATCATTGGCCACATGACTGAATTAAACATAGTGTTTCATTTCTTCTCAAAAGGTCAGACTGACCTCTGATGACTTGGTTGGTTATTCTGGTAAAACCAAACTTATCTTGAAACTATGTTGGGGCCTACCATGAGTCACCTTGTTAGCATAAACCCAGGTGTAGTTTGAGGGTTCATTGTGAATAACAGACACTCTTATCACTCAGGAAATTCCAAGGATTTTGAAGTTCCCTACAAGGAATGAGAAATGAAAGTCAGTTAAATTCTTTATTATGTAATACTATGCTTCTTACAGACTGACCCTCACATGATGTGGAAGGGGACGCCACAAGGGTTCAAGCCCCAAAAGGTAAGGATCACTGGGAGCCATTGTGAAGACTGCCTACCACACCTCATATTAGCAGAATCAAAACAACTGTACCTTGTACTTGGATTTCTTATAAAATATAATTTAAATTATTAAACCATTTTCCTGCAGTAGGCATTCCATAAATATTGAAATGTTCTTGTTTTTTACCTGGAGAAATGAATTATTATGCTCAGCTAAAAACTGTCGTTAACTTAGTTCACAGATAAAGTATTTAAGAAAGAATTAATGGTAATGTGAATTTCTACTGATGGGGTTCTATTGGTTTCTAATAATATTATGTTGAACAAAAATAAATAAATAAAAAGAAAGAAAACTTTGTAATCTATTTCAAGAAAATTAAAGAGAAACAAAGACTGTAGTGAAAACCAAAACAACAATTAAAAAATCCCCAAATCTTTTCTTCCATTTTGCCCTCATTTAGGTCAACATGACTTAAGAGAAATTTTTCTACTCTGTGCAATCAATTTTCTTCTCTTCCTAATTTGGCAGAGAAATTAACTTTAAGTGCAATCTTTCCACTTAATTACAAAGTATAAAGACTTCAGGAAGTTTAAGAACAACCAGAATTAATCTTTAACCAAAGTTAAAATAGCAATTCAGTTCATGTGGCTCAATAATAAATGAATACAGTACATTTTAAGTAAACACGATCTTAATTTTAATTTATCATGAATTTTAACCAAGTGACCTTGTATACTATCATATCACATACTTACAAAATTTATCTTGTATGTTCTGTTTGAACATTAAATGTGCAGATTTAGCTTATTGTAGTCCCTGTCTACATATTTTTGTAATTCTCTGAACTAATTTATTTTTCCTTACTGGACTTTAACAGTCTAATCCGTGAATTCTCTTCACTCCTTTTTGATAAGTAGCCTTTGAAAATGATGTAATGAAACAAAAGGGAGTATACCCTTTTACAGAAACTATTTCTTATCTTTACCTTTATTTATGAATAGCAGAATTATTATATGGTTAAAAACAACATATTTTTGCCTTTCTTCCTTTGTGCAATAAAAGAAAATAAACAATACAAAAGGAATATCCCAAGAAATACAACTTTATGGTTTTGAGTTGCTTTTTTAGGGCACTATCTACAATCATAAAGTGGCTTATTTTTAAATGATCTTGTATTGAATCTCAGTAATTGGCTGGGTAGATGAAACAAGGATAGAGGACATTAGAGGAACTGCAGAATTTGTAAGGGTTATTTTATTTATATCCATGAGAAGACAAAGCTCAAGGGTATTTGAAAATAAATCAAGCAGGCAGTGGAAGAGCTAGACAATTATGACTTGATGACAAAAGAAGCATTTTCTTGCCTGGATGTTCAGATAACAGATATGCGGGCCCATGAAAATAGGACTCATGTATCAAAGCTTCTCAATTTAACTGTAGTCACTGAACTGTTTGGATTTAGTAGATTCTCAGATATGTTGCTACACATCCACCAAAGATTTCATTGCTCGAGAAATAAAGCAATTCAAGTCTAGTCTACAAATTTAAAAATCTGGGGAAAATCTCTGTATCTTTCATCAGTTTTCATTCAGATGAAATCTAGGAGTCTGCTCAGGGGATAGATGGGTCCTCAAGTGTATAATAGCATGAATTGCTCTAGCATTGATGGGAAGTACGGTCAGAAGTGAAAATGACTTTAAAAGACATCTCATCTCTGGGCAAAACAACTGTTTTCAGAAGAGTGAATTAAATGAGCTGGATTTGGATCACTTAAGAAATCGCAAAAGCAGGAAAAACTGCTTTTTGATCACTTTCTATACATACACTGCTTAATGAGGAAATAGAGAGTTAACATAGTATACTTTTTTTTTTTTTTGCCTTCAAGTGCAAAGGACAATTAATGAGTAAAATTAGTTAAAAAGTAAAAAAGTGATAGTGGAGAAGTCAGTAAGCTCTGTAAGTTTATGGTCAAGTCTATGGGCATAGGAATTTCTAAAGGAAGAGAGAATTCTCTGAATAAAGAGAGGAGAGATGATGTTTACATCAATGTGATTTTGGAACAAGAAACTCTAAAGGTCGTGGGGGATAAGAGACCACAAAGGTAGGTTTGGGGGCCAATTGCATAATGTGCATATATGAAAAAATGAACAAATTTAGTCTTTTCACTTTAGAAAATTCTCAAAGGTGAGTATTTCAGAGGAATTAATAAATTGGTTCCCTTCAGAATGAACTTTAGGTAGAGAAATAAAGGTTCAGAAATCAGGAGGTTACTAGAGCGAATTGGAATCAAAAGGGATGGAAGTTTTATGATGGGAATCATAAGAAATCACTGGTATTTGAGCATTTTTGACCTGTATAAATAGGAAATTATATCTAATAATTAGTAATATTTAATATTTGAAAATACATCTATGTGGTTTGGAAAAAGACTGTTACACACAGAAATAAAAGGAAAAAAAAAAAAAAAAAGAAAAGCCAATCGGTAGTTGAGGCCAACTTGAAAAGTCCAATTTTAAGTATATTGTATTTGAGGTGATGAGTGGAATTGTCCGTTGGTGGCTGAAGATGCAGAACTGAAGTTCACGGCAAAGTTAAGAATAAATATATAGATTCAGAAGTTCACCTTATAGTAGGGAGCTTGTTGAGGTCAGGTAAGTAGAATCTTTGAGGAAGGAAAGATAGGGTGAGAAGATCAAAGACCTATTTCAAATGGAAGATGAGGGGGCAGAAATAGAACAGGAGATGGAGTAATTCAGTAAAATCACACATAACATGGGGTAAATACCAGACTTTGGATTTAATGATTAGAAGATGATTCAGAATCTTTGGGGAAGCCAATTCATTAGTGGAATGGGGACGAAGGGAGACTATTTAGGAAACAGGATAACGTGGATAAAGGTGATTATGGCCTTCTATGAAAAAAGGGGACAGTACTGGGCTATCAGTTTGACTAATTAATAGAAGCAAAATTCACTGCATATCATGACCTCCTCCCCCTAGGAAGGCTGAGAGGGCATCACTTCAGTTTTGTGCGTGTTTAGATGTCTCCATGGTACTTCAAATTCTTTACCTTAGAGCACTTCAGAATATAAATGAAACTATCTTAAAGAAGTTCCAACTTACAATTATGAATGAGAGCCATATTTACCATGTTGGTGTTAATCATGTTCTTGTGAATTCCCATCCCCACTTCATCTGCCAGGCCCGAAGCATTCACATCCAGGTGCAGAGCCTGTGGTGGCATTCTGCATGGCTTGAGAATGCCAGGGGCCCTGGATTAGGGGTAGAGGTAACCCGCACAGAAGCTGGCATGGGCAGCTGTGGTCATCCTCATGTTCTTGTTTTTTGTTTAACCCAAACCGCTGAGCTTTAGGTAATGCCACTCATTGCAATTATCATATTCTATAAATAATTTTATTCACTCCAGTTTACACATTTATTTATAAGACATTCTCATTATTTTTTATTTCATGGTTGTTACTTTCATTTTTATTATATATATATAATTATATTAAGTATATTGAAAAGTATATATATACTTTGTCATAATTTGTGTTTGTTTTACTGAAAACTATTTTGAGAAGATTTATTATAAGAGAACCTCCAATGTACAAATTATAAAAATAAAATGTAGCACGATCTGAACAATGTAATGATAATATAGAAATTAGCTAGATCCCATTTCTATTGTCATATTTAATCAAATCCTGATTTAAGTACTTAAATATTTTAGAGACTGTAATGTCAAAAGACTGCTTTAGTCATCTTTTTCGCTTCTGTGACTAAAAGATCTGACCAGAACAAATTTAAGGGAGGAAAAGGTTATTTGAGGGCTAACAGTTTCAGTGATTTCAGTCCATAGGCAGCTGGCTCCATTCCTTGGGGCTTGAGGTGAGGCTGAACGTCATGGTGGAAGAGAGTGGCAGTAGTGGCTCACATGATGATCAGGAGGTGGAGAGAGACTCCATACTCTGGATATAAAATATATACCTCAAAGGCATCCCATCCAGTTAATCCCATCACAAATATGATTCACTGATTGGACTAAGGCTCTTATAACCCAATCATTTCTCCTCTAAACCTGCTTGCATTGTCTCACACATAAGATTTTGGGGGACACCTCACATCAAAACCAACAAAGTTCATTTTCATCAATTATTTTTTTGACTTTGATATGATTACACTGTCACTGTATTATTAAAATTTTAATTTGGAGAACTGAACTTCAGTATTGTCTCTAAGGAGGTGTTTTCTCTTAGTAGCTACAGCAATCAGACATTGTAGACCTTCATTCTTTCATGCATAATGGCCATTGTTAGATCCAAGAGCTACAGTACTATATCCCTGCCTCCTGAGCCACATCCTAGATGTCTTTATTGTCCCCACAATTAGGGAACTGTCTTAGGACAAACCTGGATCAAAACCAGGAGTAATGGAAGGGAGATAAGAGTATTCTATTAAGTGCTTCTATTAATTTCATTGATCTGTAATAGTTCATCTTCAAAGTTTTTTTTGTGGTTATTTCTGATTTTTCAGCAAGTTACTGCAAACTATTTAATATTCCCAGCACTCTTTTTTTGCTCCATAGACTTACTCAATTTTCTCAACTTCATTGGTAGATGCAGAAAGTAAGATATGAAGGGCATAGATTTAATATTTTCATTTAGTTTATCTTGGATTATGACAGAATTAAGAATATGACATTTTACCATGAATGGTCATTAGAATCTATTGTTGGGAAGAGAAATGTGAACAGAGTTTTTACATTTGAATACTATAATTGCTTCTGGTTCTTGAAGAATTTATAAACTTAGAGTCAACCTAGAGCACATCAGTATACACAGAAGTTCCAGAAGTACATGCATAGCATAGAAAATGCAATTTAAAAATAAATAGAAAATAAACACAGTTTCTTAAACCATTTGTGGGGGATATGTGAGTCACTAAACGTAATTGTACCATTCAATCAACATAATCTACTGCATTCCAACTGCTATTCTGGACATTGAAGATTCAGCAATAGGAAATTTCTGCCCTCGTGGAATGTAAGATATGTACTTCTATTGCTCCTTCTGTATGTCAGGCACTGTGCTAAGCACTGGGATGCAGAAAACACTTGTTCTTAGCCTTACCATCATCATCCAGGAGGATGACAGACTTCTAGTTACTCGGGCGGGTACAATAATAGTCTATACTAAATAGAGAAATCCATAGTCAGATAATAAGTTACTGGAGGGAGATATTTATTTAAGGGAGCACATTTATTTAAGGGAAGAACACTCCCTTAAATAAAGCTGGTAAAAATGCTTTAGCTAAAAGCATAGATGCTCAAATCACACACACACACACACACGCACACACACACACACACACACACACACAGCATGGGGCATTACTCTTAACTTTTAGTTTTGCCTCCATTAGGGGGTTGGCAAAGCCAAGAATGGGAGGTACTCCCTATAGCTTAGGGAAGTTGTCAGAACATCTATGAAGGACTTCTGTTTGTAATTTCTGTTGGATAGTGTTGGCACAGTCATTCTGAATCAATCCATACTTTTTAAAAAATTTGTGTTCACAGATGCCCTCTAGAAGAACAGAGAATTGAGTTTTATGTTTTATCATCCCCCCTTGATTATTGCAAGATTTTTCTGTCTGTGGTGTGCATGCCAAGTAAATAGTTTCTTTTAACAACATTACAGTAACAAAGATAAATGCTGCTTAGCTGTTTTGTACATAGCCAAGGGGTTAATTATTGCTAGAAGATGGGATGATAAGCCATTGCAGTCTGGTCTTCACCACCAGGCTGTGCCGTTTTGATCACACAGTCACTCATCAAGCCCTATAGCTGAACACAAATGTCTGCCAGGGTTTTCTTTGCTGTATGTATCAAAGAGGAGACCTAGAATCATAAAATTGCTCACCATACCTCTTTTTCAGTGCACTTCAAACAATTCCTTTAAACAGTGTTTGATCTCGTTTTTGGTAAAGTTCCCCAAACTAAATAAAAATACAACTACGCTAATTTTACAGCAGGCATTTGTAGTCATTAGTTGGTCCTCATGTTATTTTAGAAAACAAAACATGTCTTGGTTACAAGAAACAGCTGCCACCCAAAGCAGGGAGCACCACCCTACTTTGTGTTCTTAGCATTAGATTAAGGTATCCATTTTTTCTTCTTCTTCCACAATTTGTCTTGTTGAATAAAAAGAAATGGTGAAAAACACTGTATAAAAAAATAATGATTTTTTTCCCATTACCTTTTGTTGGTCTAATAGTGGAAATTCAATAGACAAAAGTTCACTGGTCAATGTTACCTTTAGAATTTTTTTTTTTTTTAATGCACTTGAGTTTTTTTTTTTTTTTGTCCTCAGGTATCAGGTTAAGGCGAGGGGGCAGTTATGTCAGCAAGGTTAGTGGAGAGTCATTTTTCATCTAAGACAGATTCACATATTCGTTTTGCTCTCTAACGTAGTGCGTCTCAAGTTGGGGTTTACAAATTCCTGGGGCTCCTTAATACATTTCCAGGGAGTTTTCAAGGTCCAAACTGCTCTCATTAATATAACAACACATTATTTGTCTCTTGCAATGTGTTGGCATTTGTACTGGGAGGCAAAACTCTTGAAGACTTAGTGTATATCAACATGATGCATACGACTATATTTGTTGCTATTGTATTGTTTATTACAACTACACTCTCGGTTAAGAATATCATTGATGAAGCAATATAAAATATCAATTTTGTTAAATTGCAATCCTTGAATTCTTGTAGTTTATTTATAGTGTATGACAATAAGAAATATGCATGAAGCACTTTCTGCTCCCTACCAAAATGATGGATATCTTGGGGGAAAGTATTTGTGCAAGTGAGTTGCAAGTTGGATGAGCCACTTTTTCCAAGTAACAGTGATTTTTAGTTGAAGAAATGATTGACAGGCCAACTATGGTTAGTTGGACTTGGATATTTGATGAATGTTTTTTTTTGGAAATGAACAAAAATGTGGCTGTCACTTCAAGCACGGCTGATGGTATTTGTTGCCAATGATAAATTTTGAGACTTCAAGAAAAAATTAGAATTTGGAAAAACTTGTATCTAACACTTGGATAATTAAATGATATTGGATAATGAAATGTAAAATTAACACTCAGAAGATTCAGTATACCAGTATTTTACTAATGATCAACGCGTGATGTTACAAAATCATTTGTGCATAAAAATTCACTTTTTGTTTAAGATAGACCAATGCATTTTAATTCAACAGTATTATAAAATCTCCATTAAAATGGTTTTATTTCTTATTGTACCTACTCTGTTATGAACTAACCTTGGTGAGATTTGGTGTCATATTAAAGAAGATTACCCATAATTACTTGAAAAAGGCTAAAATATGTTTACCTTTTTCAACTATGTATCTGTATGAAGCTAGGTTTTCTCTTAACCCCAACAACAGATCACAACAAACTAGATGCAAAAGCATACATAAGATTTAGTCATCATCTGTTATGCTAGACATTGGAAGATTTGCCAGAAATGCGAATGATACTAATTTTCTCACTATTTTTTTAATTTTGTAAAAATGATTCCTTATGTTAACATTAATGGATTGCTATTACTTAAGTAATTAGTAAATGCATCCTTTAAATTGTTTTCTTCAATTTCATTTCTAATACAGTAAATACGTAAAGGTACATTCTAAATAAATCAAAATTATTGGAAAACTTTTATAGATTTCTAAGAACATGAAGAGTATATGGGGTGTGAAAATGTGAGAACTACTTTTTTACAGCACTATTATGTGACAACTATGTTTTTACAGTATTATGTGGTAAGGAGGAGAAAATTTTGAAACAAAACAATTGAGGAAATCTGGAGAAATCTCATCATCTAGTGACATGTTAAGATTGTGTAAACAGCAGGAACATTGCCATTCTGGCTTTTGTTCTGGGAGTTACTGACATTGCTGAGGTAGAGTATTATTCAGATTATAGAGATATTAGTGTCTAATTCAGGGAAAAAATTTAGGTGATTCAATATAGCAGATTGTGAAGAGAATCCCATTTTCATCATAGACTAGTTGTGTTATCACTGGACAAATTATTTTATTTCTCTATGTATCAGTTTCTTCCTTTGTACAACAGAAATAAAAATGATACTAATTGACTCTTAGCTGGGTGAATTAATTGAATGACCTGGAAGTGTGACTCCCACATGAAGCATCCTTCATGGGATGTCATCCATTACTTTACTTCTCTCTGTCCTATCATCTCCTTTCCCGCTTTGTTCTCCTCCTTGCTTTCAGTATCAAATATTTTAATTGATCACTTAACTGATGAACTGACCCCACTACCCCCTTTATATCAGTGAATCATTTCTCCTCTAATGCATGGGCATTAAGTACAACTACAGGAAGCATTCAGCATGTCAGTAACTAATGCTTCAGATAAACAATCCTGGGAATTTCCAACATGCTGATTCCAACAAAACAGCACCATGTGAAATATGCCCAAGGAAGGAACATACATAGCAACTTAATTAGCAGGGAGACCATGCTTAGGACTTAAAGCTTTAAATTTTTTTTAATGTTCATAAATCATTACAAATAGGTTAGAGCCTTGAGACATTTCTCTAGGGTTAGAGAATGTTTGGAAACCACCCAGGACTTATAATATCAGAAGAAGAAAATTCTTCAACAGTGGCAAGGATGAAAAGATTAACATAGCAAAATAGGGATTTTGTAGTTAAAGTTTTTCATGTTGAGATTTACATTAAACTCACTAGGTATGTGTTTACCATTTTTCTGTCTTTACTCCCTGTGTTCTTTTGACAGGTATTGAAGGAATTAAATGTCTTGATTGGAAGAAATGTATGCTTTGTTTTTATTTTATGCTACAGGATGAATCATAAGAGAAAATATTTTAAAGCAAGGGATCTTTATAAAATCGGATGTTTTGGCATCAGTCTGTCCATTTGTCTTGCTTCAAAAAATTTGCTCCAAACCAACTTTTCATGCACAAAATCTGCTATATTATAGAAAGGAGGGAAAAATGAGAGTTTCAGCATTGAGTCAAAAACAGTCTGTCCATTTGTCTTGCTTCAAAAAATTTGCTCCAAACCAACTTTTCATGCACAAAATCTGCTATATTATAGAAAGGAGGGAAAAATGAGAGTTTCAGCATTGAGTCAAAAACAGATCTGACTTCAGATATTCCTGTTAAGATTCCACAGATAGGTTGCATCCATACCTATTCAATCCTATAAAGACAAAAAAGTTCTTTATATAAAGTGTGCCAGATGCTCAGAAATAATGAGCTAAATGTAAATGTATATAAACATTATTTTATGCTATTAATGTAAAGACATAACCCTTTTAAAAGAGTTCTGTGCCACTAACATATCATTCTGTCAAGAAAATATTTTGCTTGGATGTCAAACCACTTGGATATTTCTAACAAGGGAAATATGGGTGTATTTCAATGTCATTGCCAATGTTACTATTATATTAAATCTGAATTATGAAGGATCAACTTTCTTGCCTTAAGCATTTAGTGATCTTTTTCCTGTCTAGTTGATGGAAAAAGAGACACAATTACATGAGATTAATTATATTATATAACCTTTTCTCCAGGGATTTGTAAATATTTTATTGTTAATTGGTTGTTCTACAGAAATATAATTTTTTTTTTGGTTTTGCTTTATTTTGTTTTGTAGTACTAGAGATCTAACCTAGGCATGCTTTACCACTGAGCTATACCCCCAGCCCTTTTATTTATTTATTTTTCTTATTTTGAGACAGGGTTTCACTAAGTTACCGAGGACTTGTGATCCTCCTCTCAGTCTCTAGAGTCCCTAGGATTATAGGTGTTGCCACCATGCCTGGCAGAAGTATGATTGTTTTTAATATATATTTCTTAATTGTTGATGGATCTTTATTTTATTTATTCATATGCGGTTCTGAGACTCTAACCCAGTGCCTCACATGTTCTAGGCAAGTGTTCTACCATTAAGTCACAACCCCAGCCCAGAAGTATGATTTCTTAAATGCATTTTGCTTGAACTTTACTCCTTAACTTTTGTTTTGCTATTTTATTTCCCAATTTTAATTTGCTATACATTCCTTATTTTTGTAAATTTCTTTTAAAATTCACTTCCCTACCCACCCTTCACATTCATTTATTTGTAGTTTTCTGATTTGTCGTCTATTTTTATAATATAAATGCTGGCCAAATTTTCTCCAAATCCATTCATTAATAAAGTATTTGGTGGTAATTTAGATATAAATTTCATAACAAAGGCACTTAGAATAGTTTTCAAAGAAAAAAGATATCTCAAATTTGTGAAAATATTAGAAATACTTTCATTTGAGAGTCACTGGAAAAAACTTTCCATCTGAACCTGAATGAAGGTGATTTTTCTCATTTTAAACATTCTTCAATATTGTATGTATCTGAATGCTACAACTTGTTTTATATTTGAGACTTTTAATAAGTAAATAGCAAAAACTTAGTCATAAAGTATTTATATTCCTAGCAACTAATGACTATTCAGTAAATGTTTGAACTAAACCAAATTGTTTGTTGAAGTATGAAAAGAAATTCCTCATTGGCAGTCCTCAAGTATGCTGCTATATCAGAGTTTTAGTTCAAGGTTCAAATATAGACACTTAAGCTCAAAGGGAATGATTAATGGCTCTTATTGCATAAATAAATAAGCTAGGAATGCTGAACTATTACTCTGAGTACATGCCTTAAAACCTATGAAGTTAATGACCTGAAAAATTTGATTGCAATTTTTTTAACTTGGTTATTGTAATTCATATGTTACATCAAGTAAATTAAAGGCTGTTTTCTTGGTTATGGTTTTCTGATGATAGAAAATAAAAATGAAATTGATTTAAAATATAATATATTTAACTATATTACAATATTGTGCTTTACCCCATTCCCTGGAAATTGTTAAAAAAAAAAAAACTGCAAGAGAGGATTTTAAATGACTTTACCATAAAGAAATGATAAATATTTCAGGACATAGATATGTTTGATCCAATTTAAACATTATACAATGTATATAAATCTAAGCAATTTTTTTTGTTTTATGTATCTGTTAAAAACAAATGAAATGAAAAATAAAAAAGTTCTGTTTAAAATATTTGAACATACAAGTTTTATTTACCTGTTAATACAAAGATTTCTAAAATGATTTTAAGTAAATTTGCTTTTTAAAAAATCTTCATGTTCTCAGTATATTTACATCCTAGGATGGAATTATGGCAAGTTCTTTGTCACTGGAAATGATGAGCTGGGTTAGAAGTTTTTATAGAAAAGCACTGACATTAGCATTTGTAATGTGTATGCTGTCAGTGTTCAATTAGAGAAGCAAAACTACTAGAGATCTATATTAAGAGATTTGATGCTAGGAATTGGCTTGTGTGGTTAGGGGTGCTGACTGGCAAGTCCTGCATCTTTATTTTAGGGCAGGCTGTCAGGATGTGCAGGCTGGATCTCTTGAGCTACCATAGACCTCCTCAAATTATTTAGGACCATTTCCCTTACTTAAAGTCAACTGGTAATGGACTTCAAATACCTTCACAGCTAAAATGAATAACAGGATTGTAACCTACTCATCAGACCATTACACCAGAAAGACTTCCAGTTACTCTTAGTGATTTCCCTACTCCCTTGTCTAGTTCCTTTTAGTAACCTCCCCTTTCCGCCACCACTATAGTTCTATAATATATTGATTTAAAATGCAATATATTTTTTTTGGAAAGGCTTATTTTCCCAATTAAAGACAGTTGTTGAAAGCCTGCCCACTCTGCTCATACTGTACTCCAGCCAGAGTGTTTGGCCTAACACAGAACATTGTTAGATTACGTAATCTTACTGAAGGTTTTCGTGTTCTGTTAGGCAATTTTTGACAGGAGATAAATAGTCACTTCTTCCTTGAGATTTATAACTTAAGAGGGAAAAATGAATTTAGATGTCTAAACTTAATTAATATATAAAATTTATTTCCTGTTTTACAAAGGGCCATATGGATATATTTGAAGAGTAAATGAACAAAGATTTGCATCAACCATGTGTTGCTTGAAGTGTTGTGAGCTTACATTATGAGTGACCATCTAATATCAGTTCATCCTCAATATTTAGTGAATATTTGTAAGTGTAGAACTCTAAGCTCAAGACATTTGGGAATTTGCAGACTAATTGGGAGAGACAGGTCACATTCATATAAATGATAAGAATAAGTTCAAAGATTAGAGGCAAGCAAGTCCAAGCGCAGATTGCATGTCATTATGAGGCTGTTTGCAATGCTGTGGTGAAAGGTGAATAGTGTAACATTAATCAATGCACACAGATCCAGAGGTGCTTGTTGTTGTTTTCATCTATAAAGGATGCCATCTGCATAACAACCTTGGATCACAAGCATTATTTTATCGTTAATGGTAAGAATCATCTAAGGGAAGTAGCTCAAGATATCCACCCACAGTCAATGTCAGCTAATTATACACAAAATCAGAACAAAATTTTCTACAACACTATCATTTGTACTGCAGTTCTGTGCATCTAGGGATTTGCTTGAAAATTTGAGACATTCATGTTCAGCAGTTACTCAATGGATTCTGTGGCCTCTTTAGATTCAATTTTTATTTTATATTTTTATTAAGCAAATAATAGGGCCCAATGCTTCACAGATCATATTCAGTTTCATACTTATTTGCTCCCAACCCACACATTCTCTCTCTCTCTCTCTCTCTCTCTCTCTCTCTCTCTCTCTCTCTCTCTCCCTCTCTCTCTCACACACACACACACACACACACACACACACACACAAGCACACGCACATGCACACGCACATGCACACATACAACTACTATAATATCCCTATCTCCTGCAGGCCTCTGTTGAAACTCATTTATTCCAGAAGTATTTACTATGAACTCTATGTATATTATTGTTCTACTTTGAGTTGTTTTATGGATTTTACATCTGGTAGTAATTCTATTTTGGATTTTTGTTTCATTCATAGAAATATAGTTATTTACAGTCTTCATCTGATAAACATGCTTAATAAATGGTTTTAGTGATGATCATGGTTTGATATTCCATGCTAAAATCACTACTATGTATATATGGAATCTGTAATTGTAAAATTAAAATTATTAGTTTGTGTATTGTTTATGTTTATATTTAAACACCATTCTTTTGGGGGAAGAGATATATTTTCTGTTTGCTTGGTAATACAGGTCATAAAATTAAAGTATACAATTAAAGATAGCAATCATGATTATACCAGTTTATAGAGATGAAATTTGAGAATTTCTGAGGGTTGATAAAAAGGTTTAATTTTGTTTAGAGAATAGGTTACATGTATGTATATATTTGACAAAACACTTTTGTATTTCATGAAGTGTAAATTACATCTTAGCAAAAAATTACAAGTATAAGAGTAAGATTCAAGAAGAGTTAAATAGGAAAGGAGAGAAACCCTGTCAAGATGCTTATCATTGAGCCGTTCCCAATTTTGCAATAGACCAAATTTAGAGAAACACTGGAAGGGGAATTCAGAATAAAGTTGTCTGACTTCTTAGTCTTTAGTCTCCCATGCTAGCAAGGTTTTTTGTTTTACTCCAAATTTTTCCCCATTCTCATCAATAGTGATAACAAGAGGAGTTCTCTGTGTAGAGGAAAAATATCTAGAATATGATGAAAAACTGGGTCCACTGATTTTGTTTCAGTATGATATCCAGTTGGCTCTGAATAAAATCTGATAAAACAGACATTTGTAATTAACAAGTACCATCATAAAATAATTTTCTCAAATTTGAAAATACATTCGTGAATGTGCAAAATAAGGGCAGAACAATGTTTGCCTGGAACATTTGTAGCTAGAAGATGTAATTTATCTTGCTGCCTGGAATACCTTTTTTTCACTTTTCCTTCTGGAAACATCTTAATCGTTCTTAAAGACACAGAAGATACTACATTTTCCTGTAAATGTCCTAAATTATCCCTGTCATGATCACATCTTCTTTGTTCCCAAAGAATTTATCCATCTCTCTAACAGAACACAAGTTATCTTTTTGTGTAATTATCTTTCCTTCTCCACTTAAACAGCTCACCTACAAAGGTAGACTGCATTTTGCTTGCCTTTCTGTATTATTATCAGTCTGTATATCACACTTGACATATTTTTGTATTAAAATATTTGTTGAAAAAGTAAGTAAAAAAACACATTTACATGATTTTTTATTCTCTTTCTGTCAACCAGCATGACTAAAATAGAATCTTTTTCAGAATGATAAATTTTTGTGATCAAACTTGGAGGAAGTAGATGTTTGGCTCTTAGGTCAAATTATAAAAGAGTCCCTGATAATTCAGTTACAAAACATTTATTTCTCTTGGGATAAATATATCCTCTGAAAATATGTCACCGTGTTCCCTTGCCTTTCTTGTCCTTGACCTCTGTACTCCACACTACCAGACTAAATTCAGCAGGCTCTGTTTTTTCCGAATGCATGCCCTGCCCTTCTCGGCATGGAAGGGCAAGAGAAATTAAGCAGATGCCCTCTCTCTTTTTATGAATCTCCATTCGTCCTTCTGGAACAGCAAGGACTTTATTGTAGCTTTCTTTATTTTCCAATAGTGCTGGATGCATTTCTCCTGGAGCCATGTCTTGGTTTTATTTACTTGTTAACTTTGTCAGTTGGTGAGCACTGCAAGGTTCAACAAATATTTGTAACCATTTAAAGAAAGGAGTCAAGCGGGGCTGGGGTTGTAGCTCAGTGGTAAGTGTGTTTGCCTTGCACATGTGAGGCACTGGGTTTGATCCTCAGCACCACGTAAAAATAAATAAAATAAATAAAGTAAAGATATTGTGTCCATATTAAAAAAAACTTAAATAAGAAAGGAGTCAAGGAGCACCAATTTCTGCTTTTAATATGCAAACTAAATATCCAGGAGATAAAATTTACTGTATAGTGAAGAAATTATTAAATCTTTATGAGCTCAAGACCAAGGGAGAGATGACATTTGAATGTAATTCAACTAATCCTGATTGCTCTTTGAAATTATAAGACTTTGTCCAATTTACTGCTGTATACCCAGGGCCTAGCACAGTGCTCCATGCATGGAACATACCAGTCAATGGTGATTGAATTAATAAGTAGATATATACACATGTGTTTGAGGTTGGTTAGCTTCACCATCCTGTTTTCCACATTTCCATGATGTGCAAAGGGTGTAATACCCATGTGACTGAATTCTACCACTAAGAACTAATTTCACAAAACAGGTACTATCCTTAAAGACTGGGACTGTTTGCTATCCAGAATTTACAGATGTTCATTATTACTTAAATATTGTTAAGCCCCAAAGTTCTAGATGTTGATGTAATAAGGTTATGTTTTGGGGAAAAAGAAAAAACCCTATCAGAAATGTTAACTTTATCATGAATGTTCTAGACTGTTTTTTAATGTTGATGTGATAATGAATATTTTCTGTAACTCTATAGGATAGTTATAGATCCTTTAAATTTTTTTCCTTTAATTAACCTTCATTGGAAAAGAAATGAATTTCTATTTACTATCTCTCTGAATTTAATGAAGAAAGGAGAGCCTCATGTGATTGCATCTCATAAATTCAGAAAGCAAAAACATGTTAAAAATAATTTATTATATTTGCCACCTCAAAGCTTGGGAATTGTTGAGGTTATGAATTCTGTTGGATTAAAAGAAATCTAATTTGTCTACAAAAGGGCAAGGTTTATGTTTTAGTCAAGTGTCAAAAGCAGTCAGCTTTTGATTCTACAGATTTTGGATGCTGAGAGTAGAATTCAGTGCATTGAGATAACTTTGGCTCATTTATTGTCAAGAGACAGAAAAGTTCTTTTGGTTGAATAAATTTACATTCCCATGTTTTGTAATGTGCATATTACTTTAGATTAGCACAGTCTACTAGAACTTTCTGTGATGACAGATGTGTTATATATATATATGAGCAGTTGACAGCTTCACATGACCATTGAGTACTTTGCTAATGTGAATGAAGAAATTTAAAATGAATTTTAATAGCCACATGTGATCAGTGGCTACCATATTGGACAGCTCCAGAGTGTCCAGTTATCAAGGAAAATGGCTAGAGTAGCGTGAAAATTGGTCTATGCATCCACTAGAGGGTAGTGCTAGCAAAAGCAGACATCCATATTTACAGGACCAGATAATTTATTCAAATAACCTCTTCATTTCTACAGTCAGAAATAAAGGATTTGGAAAAAGTGAAAATTACCATAAAGAAACTAAATGGAATTTCTGATTACCTTCTAATATAAAGGATGGTAGACCAGCTTTGAGAAATATTAAAATGTGCCTAGTATTTCAATTTGTTTTAAAGTGATTGAAAACCCTCATTGAAAAGCTGATTGAAAAGATGATTAAAAAGCTCTAAACAACTTATCTCTGGGGAACCAAACTTACAACAAGTCTATCTTTTCATTTATCAGGTGTGAGTTGTATTTTTCATGCTGATGTGTGATATTGAAACATCCTAAACATACAACTATCTCTACCTCCCATGTCTTTCAGTGTTTCATCTCTTTCCCATCATATGCAAGGAATTCAGTGTTAAGGCACCAACAACCCACATGAGACTTATTTACTTGCTCCTTATTCCTTTCCTCCTTTGTTCTCAGATTTGTTCAGACATTTTTAAAATTTAGTCCTGCCTGGAATCCAGACAAACTTTTATCAGTCCCTACAATTCATTCCTGAAATCTGGTTTGCACGTTGACAAATGAACATCTGGTGCCACTTTCAGTCCTTCAAACAAACAGAAATGGTTATTTACAAGGATTTGAAAGAGAAATAACTCAGAAATTAGGATCATACAATACATACACAATTAGAAGAAGCCTTCCAGTGCAACCTAAAGTTTCTTTTGAGGACAACTGTTGTTTCCTCTTTTCTGGAGATCATATGGGCATATTCAAGCAAGTAAACTTCCATTTCTTTTGTCAAAAGCATGCTGCATATACTATTTTGTACCTTAATTTACCTCTGCTTGTTTTTTTTTACTTTAATGTAATTTAATTTTTATATTAATCAATATTGTAAAGACAAACAGTTTTAAAAGACAATTAGTTCTACAAGGTATAAAACCAAACAGTAAACTTCTGCCCTAATATTGATTCTTATAATTAGAGGTAAGAGTTCTCAGTTCAGTTAGCAGTTCCTTTAATGTTGATCCTCATATTTCTAAATATCATACTTCTCCTGATATTTCCAGATTCTTCAGTTTCAGGTGACAATTTTATTTTGTGAAACTTTATTTTTCTAGAAAGGCCTTTGGCCAGGCATGTCGGCTCATGCTTGCAACCCCAGCCACTTGGGAGGCTGAGGCAGAAGGATCGAGGTTCAAAGTTAGACTCAGCAACTTAGGGAGGCTGTAAGCAACTTAGTGAGATTCTGTCTCAAAATAAAATTTTAAAAAGTCTAGTGTTTTGGCTCAATGGTTAAGCACACCTGGGTCCAATCCCTGGTACCATAAATAAATAAATAAAGTCCTTTGTTATGCTTTCCCACAGGCACAATAATTTTGATAGAAGTAATTTTTGAGTTTTCAAAGCAGTTGTTTAGAAACCTGATGGCATGTTGATCCTTGCTCTCTTGATTTTATTCATTTTTTTCTGTTTATAATTTTTATATTATCCCTTTATGCATAGAGTTCATTGGAATTTTTCCAATGCTGTGTTCTCCATAAAAATCGGTGGGGCTTAGGGGAGCCCTTCCCACCTCCTTTAGGTGTAGTTCTATCGTGGATACCCACAGCAGAGCTGGCAGTGTGGATCTCAGGCGCTCCTAGTACCAAGGCATGTGGTGGAAGATCAAAGAAGAGATGGCCTGCCTCACAGCCTGGTGTGTGTGTGTGTGTGTGTGTGTGTGTGTGTGTGTGTGCCTGTGAGCATTTGTATATGTGCTGAAGGGGGTTTCTTGTGCCATCTGAATTGATCACTGTAGGATGGTTTTGTTGAGGAACCTTCAAGATTTGGTGTCTGCAATTTTCTCTCTTGGCAGGTTCCATTTCCCCAGAAAAAGATTCTCTGCTCTGCCTAACAGAAAATGGAGTATAAACCATCTAATGTTTTCTCAGAGTCAATAGGGAAAAGTGGTGTGAGAGTTTGTTTTTTGTGTGTGTTTCACAGAATCTCCAGTTTTTAGCAAGCTCAGTCCATTCCCAGCTGAGCCTGATGGAGGGCTGCAGATTCACTCTATCTCAACCTTTCTGGAAGGTAAATATGAGTCTTCTATCTGGGTGACCCAGGGGCAACTGCCTGGTAGGGTGGGTAAGGGGCAGGATTTGGCGGACTAGCTGATGCTATGTGGACATTTAGTCCATTTTCAATTCATTCTTAAGCACAACCTCCTTTTTGGAGGTACATAGTACTTCTAAGTTTATACTGCGTTTAAGACCATACAAATGGTCTTGCTTCTGGCTGTTTTCTGCTGTTGGCTCAGGTTCTGGCCACTTCTAGTCTGCTAAATTAGTTAGCCCTCATTGACCTGCTTCCAGCTTCCAGACTTTGCTGCCACATCTCTTCTTTTGTTTGTCCTTGTGGATCGATGCTATTAAAAGAATCCTTTGGTCATTATTTTAATGCTGTTTCAGGAGGAAACACTTTTTCAGTCTACCATGTTTCTCCCACCTGTTTTTCCATAACCATCCACTGATCCCCATGCAGTACCTCCTCAAGGACCCCTCAGGACTCCAAGCCTACTGAGTCTGGATTTCGGCCATCACTCTCTCAGCTCCCTAGCTACAGTTTTACCCCATCTGTTTCATCTTTTACATGCTGCTTTCTCAGGTGGTGTTTAGAATATGTGCTCCTTGTAGGATATCTCCAGGGCTCCTCGTTGACCTAAAAAACAAAATTCTACCTAATGAGCTCAAACTACATAATCCATGTTTTGCCTGGGTGAATTGGCTCCTTGTCACAAAATAACAAACGAAATTCAGGATTATTAGTTGCAGTAGCCTGCAGGAAAGATTGTGGCCTCAGAATCCACTTCTTCCCTCTTGTCATCTATTCTGTATAGCATTTAATTGTAAATGCAATGAATGTTGGTAGTTCTGCCATCCGAGTTGTATTTGCCTACCATCAAATCTCAAATTCATTTAAGCATTCAGTTCATTTAGCATTTCAGAAATCAGGGTCACAGTTTAATTTCCATTGACTATTTTTTGTATGTTTTGGATAGTAATGAAACAGATTTATTAATTATTAAATATGTTAAAGAAATAACTCAGATTAATTAATTTTTTACAATTATAAGCTATCGTATATTTATTTAGGGACTAACAAACTCATAGAAAATGTGAGATAGCCATCTATAGTTGTGTAAAGGCTTCTCCACCCCCAAATCTGATATACTCAAATTATTCTTTAAAGGCACTATATTCAGATAGCACAACATGTGTTTAAAATATGCAATAATTTTATTCTGTAAAGGTATTGTTTTGTATGAAACCACACTTAAACTTTTCTAAATTGAAGACAGTCTGTGAATATATCCAACATATCTCCCTCAATCATTCTGGAGCAGACACAAATGTTATTTACCAAATACCTGGTAGATCTATTTAAAAAATGCATTTCCTGTATTATGCATCCCTCAATGTGCTCAGCCACAAAAGTCTGCAACAGTATCAGAAAGTGGAGTTAAAGTTTAATCAGTCTTTGTTGATAACATGCATCTGTGGGGAGTGGACTGACCTGCCCAACTTGTTCTTAATGACATACCATCAATGGTTCAGCTCAGCTAGACAGCACCAGCCTCCCGAGGTGCAAGATGCACACGGTCACGTTGTACTCACTAGACCTCTGGGCTGCAGAGGATATCCGTTTGAACAGTGTTTGAATTCTTTTAAAGTCAAGGTTGAAATCTGAGAAGTTTAAATTTATCATAAAATCAAAGTCAGCAAGCTGTGCACTTGTGTATTCTTATATAGTCTGGGATTTGGGATTTTAAGTGATTTCCAGAGTTTTATTTCAACACTTACACTTGATGGAAAAAAATAGTTTTATGTGATTACCATTAGTTCTCTGAGATATCATCATTAAATCAGCCATATAAACAAGAAGGAAAAATGCTAACTAATAAATGCTGAGAAAATAGCAACAAAAACAACCAGGATAGATTATGTTACTATGAAACACAC
Source organism: Callospermophilus lateralis (assembly GCF_048772815.1). Lineage (NCBI taxonomy): Eukaryota > Metazoa > Chordata > Mammalia > Rodentia > Sciuridae > Callospermophilus > Callospermophilus lateralis. The sequence continues at coordinate 78,640,760 of NC_135316.1, forward strand.
ATGAATGAGTTTAAGATCTTTGTTCTTATTCCATCATAAATTGTTTCTTGCTCTGAACAAATTATAAGGTGGTTTTTTGTCAAGTCATATGAACAAAAATTCAGTGATCATTTTATTCCTTATTAATTTTGTTCACACAAGATTAAAAAATAATCCACATAATACACACTCTTTTCAAAGCTTCTGTATACGCTTATGCCAAAACTTTCTCCTCATAATGATACCCTGAGAATCTGGAGATGTCCAAGAGATTTGCTTCGTGTCAGAACTCCGTGCACATCAACGAATAGATGGAACAAAGTATGATATCTATTAAGCCTAATGTATCCATAGTATACCCAATGGTGAAGGACTGCAAGGGGAACCATGAAATAGCTTCCTCATCAAGCTTCTGCAAAGTAAGGAGTAGAGATCAGAGAAGGAGGAAGTCTACCTCATCTCCAGGGCATGTCTTGCTTCTAGGTTACTCCCAAGAGGAAGAGGCAGGGAGTGTTTGATTTGTTCTTATGACATGTATCCATCTGATAAATCGCTCAACTAGGAGCTGACTGAATAATGGGGTATAGAGGGCCCTGAGATCCTTAGGATACTTCCCCTAACAACATGCATTTCAAGCACCAGGCTTTGCATTGCTAGCCCCATCTTAGTTATAGAATGAACTTCTACTGCATGCTTGTTATTCTTTTTCTAAGTGACCTCTAAAGAGCCATCTACTTAATATTTATACCAAACTATTCTATGTACATATATGAATATACCACAGTGAATTTTACCTTTGCATATATCTATAAAACACTAATTTAAAAAATCTATAGCTGGGTGTGGTGTTACACACCTGTAATCCCAGTGGCTGGGGAGGCTGAGATAGGAGGATTGCAAGTTCAAGACCAGCCTCAGCAACTCAGCGAGGAGGCCCTAAGCAATTTAGTAAGACTCTGTCTCAAAATAAAGACCAAAAAGGGATGGGGATATATCTCAGTGGTAAAGAGGCCCTAGATCAAATCTTCAGTACCATAAATAAATATATATATAAAATAAACAAAGAAACATAAATAATTAGAAGGAAGACGAGTAGAGTAGATTGAGAGGGATCAGGGGTGGGAGGAGGAATGGGACAGGGGAAGAACTGGGGCCGAATTAAGCAAATTGTATTCCATGCTTGTACAATTATATCAAAACGAACCTTAGTATTATATATGACATATTAATTAAAAATCAGGAGCTTCACCACACGTGTGGTAGGAGTCTGGAAATATTATGCATCTGTGTTAAAGGGTAAAGGTGCTAAGCAATGATACTTCACAGTGGCAGTCTTTCCATTTGTTACAGGAAATGTACCTGTAGATTTTCTAAGGGGTTCCTGATTCCGGTAAGGAGCCACTGCCCTGACCTTTTGCTTGGTGTGTACCCATGACTGTTCTGTGTCTTCCAGGACATTGTTTCCTAGTTGATTTGCTGCTGTCAATTTATATGAAAGTCCTGAAATTATTCTGTCTCAATCCCACTCTCTTCATCCATTCAAACTTCCTCACAGATCTCTCTTATCTGTACAGAAAATTGATGAATTTTCTGTGTGCTGATTAGAACTTATTTGACATTAATTTCCTATCCAGGAAATGTGTGTGGAGTGGCTTCTCCAAGTCTTTAGCAACTTTCTGAAAAATCTTTCTTTTATGGTGCTATCTCCTTTGCCCTAAGTAGACTGCACATTTGGACTTTTCAGTCTAATGGGACTGAGGACAGTGGGTAAAGGTGTGGGGAAACGATGATGTCCAGATGAGGTATTTTGCATGGATATTTCACTCCATAAATATTTTGTGGGTGTCTTCTGTGTGGCAGGTGCTGCCCTAGACCATAGGCTCATTAAGATGAACAAGAAATGAAGCTCACGTTGAGTTTTGGAGTTGGGTAGATTACAGGCATTATCTAATTTCTTTATGCTTTTATGTTGGGCCAAAGTAAAGGCCATTGTGTATTCCTTCTAAGTATAGAACCCAAAGAAACAAAAAGAAGTGGAAAACGGAAACCTTTCCAACATTTTAGAAATTATTTTATCTATGAGGACTCAGCATGGATAAAATCTCTAAAATTATTTTCTGGAAATCTTATTTCCCCTTTGGGAAACCACCATACCAGTGATAGATATAAACTGAAATAAATGTCTTCAGAATTATAGGGATTGATGCTAATGTTGCTCATTTATGAATATGCTGCTTGTATCTTTCTTAAGCAACCATTTTTCAAGAAGCCATAAAACAACTACCATGTTGCCAATATCCCTTCAAAAGTTGGAAACTAAACCCAGGTCCATCTTATTGACCTTGCTGCTGTTCACTGTCCAAACTAAAACCACTTTTAACTTCAAGCCTTTTTCTTGCTGTGTGATCATCTGGAAACCTTAAAACATTGACAATCCTTAAGTATTGATTGTTTCATTATCTCCCTTCTTTTGTTCTTTTTCGTCTGTTATGAATTTCAGATTATACAAATGGCACTGGATTTTCTTTCTAAAGGAAAAGGATAAAATTAACTCAAAATCATTCTTGAGCAAGCAATGGAAAGTTGGTTAATCAAGAAAACATGGTCCTTATAATAGTGGGATTTTGTCTACTGAGATAGACTTTAAACACATAAAGGCATAAGTAAATGGTAATCATAACCATCCCTATAAAGGAAACACATAGAGTATTTCCAATGAGAATGCAAAAATCACGTGACCAAATTTAGCCTGGGGAATCGGGAGAGATCCTTCTGCAGAAGTGATGTTTCAGTTGTGAACCAAAGGACACTATGGCACTCTCTGTCTCGAGAAGAGGTAACTAGAAACTTGCCTTTCAAATAAGGATGGACTTTTTCCCCAGAAGCCAAAGAGCAAAACATTGTTTCTGATGCAGATCTTCAAACTTACATAAAAGGAAAATTCTTAATCTTTAAAGTCATTGAGAATGGTGACTTCAAGTGAAGTGATAATAAAAGGAGGATTAGTAATCACTTGAATTTTGTTACCAAAATAACTTACTGCCATCTGTAGCTATCATTAGCTCCACTGCAGAGTCTAGACAGGAAAACATCACTTTACTACATTGATGATGCCTGATTTAAGCTCAGTGTGTGTTTTTTTTTAAAGGTTTGTTGTCTTGGCAGCATTTATGTCTTTGTCTTATCTCTGCCCCAAATATCCTTGAATTTTATTCTCATATTTTAGATCTTTTATGTGTGAGAATAAAATATAATAAGAAACATATTTTAGCATTCTGATGATTTACCCTACACAAAATAATGAGCATCTATCACATGTCTGAGGTCCTAGGACAATAACACAGCAGCCTGGGATGACCTGAGCTGAATATCAAATATTTAGGATTTTTGGATGCACATAAGAAAGCAAATAAAGCTACTGTATATGGAAGAAGCAATCGAGCATAGTGTGCCTTGCAAATAAATAAACTCTCACTCCAAGGCCTGCTTCTCCTGGCTTTTCATTCAAAAGCCATGAAACCCACAACATTTCCACTCTCTTCTTTACTCCTGCCTTAAATTACAGTCTTCCATTTTGTCTAATTCATTCACACTTTATTCAAGTAGCTCCATGGCTTTGAAAACAGTCTTTTTCACCTTGCTTTTGGTATTTTGAAAAACCTGTTAAAAACATTGTGTTCCTCAGAAATGATGGGCAATAATATTTTTTAGTAGCATTAGCATTCTGTAAAGAGTATCGTTAATTTGGATTCATTTTGGAGAATTTTTAATTCTGGCTTTTGAGTTTAATAGTACTTGGAAAATTCATAAACTCTTGATTTGAAGTGTTGAACTTTTGATATTATATTATGTAAACAGCTATGTATTTGCTATTGAAAATGTATGTAAACAAGAAACTAGTTCTTAGCAACACAAATTATGAAATCTGATAGATTTAGGTTCAAATCCACAGGAATAAGAACCTCCACCTTAGGTCTGGGATTGTGGCTGAATAGTAGAGCACTCACCTAGCACGTGCTAGGCTCTGGGTTTGATCCATAGCACCACATAAAAACAAATAAATAAAATAAAGGCATTAAAAAAAACCCCAAAACCCCTCCACCTTACTACTATATTGTGATGACCCAATCATGCCCCACACCCTTAACATTTACAGGGCTTAGGGTCAGAGCACAAATGGAGGCCCACATCTGATATGTCTAAATATTTAAAAGTTATATATGACACTTGAAAACTATTAAATAAAAATGTGCTCTACCCTCTGTCTTCACAATTATGTAGTGACAATATTAAAATGCAGGCAAATATGTATTTTGTATGATTAAAAATTGGTAAAATATCAGACAACTATGTTTACATGGAGAAGTGTTGCTGATAATCAATGAGGTTTAGGTGATTAATAAACACATACATAATTTGCAACTATTATTTATTCTCTGTATTTATTTTGATGCTACTTTAACAAAGTCACTAATTATGGTATTGTAACCAAGATTTTCATGTAAATTGTGTTCTGTCATTAGTAATGATCTGAGGAGTAAAATAAAATATATCTATCCAAAGAATAGTTATTTATATGTTATTAAAATTGAAGTTTTATTTAAGTTTTCAGAGTATTTTTCTTCTAAGAATCAAAACTATCTTTTAAAATTGAAATGAAATCATAAGTTACAATTAATGAATAACAAGAGCACAAATCAAAATCATTAAACATAATCGAAGTTTTAAACTTTCTTTTGAATGTGTATTACCTCTTTTTTTTAAGAGAGAGAGAGAGAGAGAGAGAGAATTTTTCTTAATATTTATTTTTTTTTAGTTCTTGGCGGACACAACATCTTTGTATGTGGTGCTGAGGATCGAACCCGGGCCTCACGCATTCCAGGCAAGCGCGCTACCACTTGAGCCACATCCCCAGCCCCTGTATTACATCTTGTTAAAACTTCACAAAAACAAATTTCTATAAGACACTCCTTGTAATTCTAGTACTCAGTACCACCCAGATGTCACTGCAGAGAATTGGTGGTGTGCTGACGTATTTGCATGCATGTCTGCCTTGCTCAGCAATGTTTTATTGGCAATTTGAAATTAGTTATAGTAGAATTATTTAAACTAAATTTGGCCAACGCTACAGTTCAGACTCTTCCCTCCCAGAGAGTTGGCTATTAAATACTTGCCAGCCTACTATGAGAACCTGAGTGGTTCTCAGGTGAAACCTGAGAAGCTCAGGATCTGATCAGAACTTTTCAGAAGGAATAAGTGGTCAGTTGAATCAAATGCTGCTGAAAGGTTGAACCCAATGAGGGAAGAACCATATTTATAAATGTGCTAACAATGGGTTCTTGTTTCCCTGATGGGAGGTTTTAAGGAGAGGTGGGAGAAAGGACAGACTGGCCTGTTAGAAGAGTAGTGGCAAGTGAAGTGTAAATCCAAGGCACAGACTATTTCAAGAAATGTGTCTACTAGTAAAGCAGAAACTTGGGATGGTAGATGAAGCCTTTTCATAATTCACTGAAGGTAAATGTCACTGATAGTGTATATATTATTAATGACAAGCATTTATGATATTTACAACGTGTTTAGTAAAATCAATGCCATCAAATCTTCTAATAGACTTATAACTAGGTCTTCCTAGTGGGAGGGATCTTTGTTCTTATTCCATCATAAATTGTTTCTTGCTCTGAACGAATTATAAAGTGGTATTTTGTCAAGGTCATATGAACAAAGATACAGTGATCATTTTATTCATTATTAATTTTGTTCACACAAGATTAAAAAATAATCCACATAATACACATTTTTTTCCAAGATTCTATAGAAGCGTATGCCAAAGTTTTCTACTCATAATGATACCCTGAGAATCTGGAAATGCCCAAGTTTTCAGAGTAGTTTTCTTCTAAGAGTCAAAACCATCTTTTAAAATTCAAATGAAATCATGAATTACAATTAATGAAGAACTAGTGCATAAATCAAAATCATTAAACCTATCTATCATTAGAATGGCTTTCAAAATATTTATATAAACTGAAACATTGTTTCAAAGTATAAAGCACAGTCCTAGGTGCAATTGAATTGTGGAGCCCTTTAATTATACATTTGTAGTGATGCACATTAAGGAGATGAGTTTTGAAATTGAACTGTGCCAAACTGACAACCAATTATGTTTAAACACAGTAAGGACAGAACCAACATCTTAGCAATTAGGAACAATGTTATTGTTATTAGAATAATATGTCTGGACAGTAGTATGCATGAAGCTTCAAAATAATTAAATAAAATGATAAAGATAATTGCTAGCCCTTATTGAGTCTTACTATTGCCTAGAACTGTGACAAGCACATGTGCTGTCCCATTTCATCTATGTAGAATCATCTCCAAAACACCCAGAGGCAAGAATTGTTAACTAGTCCCATTTTATGGATGATTAAATAATTTAAGTAACTTCATTAAGTTCATAGAAGTGAGGTCTGAATTCCAGAAGCCTTACTGATTCCAGATGGCTCAGAAAGCAGGTCAATGAATAGGCTATGATTTTTCTCCCCTATTCTATAGATTGTAAAGTCCTTGAGCCTAGAAATGGATTCTATTTCATCTATTCCTGTCACTAAGCAGAACAGTGCCTGTGTGGAGCATGTGCTATACAAATGCATGTTGTATTAAATAGTTATTTTAGTGATAGGACCTGCCTCAATTTTTAAAGTTGTTTTCATAGAAAACATGGGATTTATACAGTATTAAATCCAAGGAAGCAAAGTCAACATTCACAAAAATCTGAATGAAGTTCTAATTCTTCAAGAATGTTGCTATTGTGGCCTACCCGGGCACTTTGCCTAAAAATCTGAGCCCCACCCCTATCATCCCTGTCTGAATATGCAGGTTTCTTGCAAAGAAGCATAGTTAGAGGCTTATCTTCTCAAATGTAATCCATTGGCAGAAGAGATTAAAAAATGAAAGACTCAACATTGCCTGAAATCAAAGACAAAAAGATGATTATAAATGAGTTTAAATGAAACAATATGTGACAGAGAACACTTTGATATAGTATCTGTGGGGTCACTCACGGATTCCTGGCATCCATGTATATTAATTTTCAGTGTGATTTCTTTTATTAAGTGAAAGAAGATAAGTATTATATCAAATCCCAAATATTTTCTACATGTAAAAAGACTCCAATTTTTAAAAAAAATGACTGTAGTACATGAAAGGAAATATGAAGAAGGAAGTGAATTGGACAGTCTTCATTTGATCAGTGAAGTTTGGCACACCATTTATTACGATGCTTACTCCTCAAGTAAAAAGGAATTTTGGTTATGACTTAGATTGTCATGTATCCTTGCCATAACAGGTTGACTTCAGGCTTCTATGATAACTGCAGAATGAAGACAGTAGCCAGGAAAACCTACAGGGAGAGTCTCATCAGTGAAAGTTACATTTCTGGAATTTATAAAGCAGATACTGGATAAGGCCCACTAACATAAAGTGTTTAATTTAACATTGTTCTATGAAACCCAGAGATTGAACAGTTGAAACATAAATGGTCAGTCAGTTTGGTTGCAAAGATCAATGATCTTTCTAATTAACAAAGGAAGTACTCTCAGGAATTAAAACACAATGACAGTTACCTAAGACCCACAGAAACAACTCCTGTGCCTACCTGTGTTCTACCTTTGACAAGACTCAGCTTTGTTAGGTTTTGCATCTCTTTCATTATCCTCTCAGCTTTCATATCAAAGGGGTCATTTTCTATCCCATCCATATTTTCTCTATCTTACTTCATCATTCAGCTCATTCATAATTATTACAGGACTTATAACTTCTTTTTCTTCATAATCTTTTAGTTTCTTTTCCAATGGGATTGGGCTGCCTCTTCTTTATTTGAAAGGATATTTTGAGATTAGGGCACATCATTACTCTTGGCCAATTTATACATTAACTATATTTAAGTCAGATGCCCAACCTCGGTTCAGTAAGTAAGGACCATGAGAAGGTGCCAAGACAATTCAATGGGAAAGAATAATCTTTTTAACCAGTGGTTCTAGGAGAACTGAGTATCTCTGTGCAAACGAATAAAGTTGGAACCTTACTTTGCAACCTCTACAAAAAGTTATTCAAAGTGAATGAAAGGCCCAAATGTAGGATCGAAAACTACAGAACTCTTAGGAGAAAATAAAGACATAAATATCCTTTGATTTGTTAGTGATTTCTCAGATATGAAATTGGATATCTTTAGTATTAAAATATTTTGTGCTTCAAAAGACACCATCAAGAAAGGTGTCCATAGAAGGTCAGAAAATATTTGCAAATCACATATTGGATAAAGTACATGTATCTAGAATGCACACAGAAAGCCCTTACAACTAGGTAGTAGGAAAAGTAAGAGCCCAATTGAAAAGTGGATAAAAGATATGAACAAATAGACACTTCTCCAAAGAAGATACTCAAGTGGTCAATAAGTACATGACAAGATTCCCAACAAATTAGCCATCAGAGAAAGGTAAATCAAAACACAATGACATGCCACTTCACACTCACTAGGATGGCTACAAGGAACAGAGGAAGAACAAGTGTTAGTGGGGTTCTCGGGATATCAGAGCCTCCCCCCACAGTAGGTGGGAGTGTAATATGACATAGTCATTATGTAAAGCACTTTTTCACAATTCCATAAAAGACTACATGTGAAGTTATAAGGGGACCCAGCAGTACTCCTTCAATGTATATTTCTTTCTTTCTTCCTCTTCTTCTTCTTCTTCTTTTTTTTTTTTTTTTTTTTTTTGATACCAGGGATTGAACTCAGGAGCGCTTGACCACTGAGCCACACCCCCAGCCCTAAATTGTATTTTATTTATTTTATTTAGAGACAGGGTCTCACTGAGTTGCTTAACACCTTGCCATTGCTGAGGCTGGCTTTGAACTCATGATCTTCCTGCCTCAGCCTTCCTAGTGGCTGGGATTACAGGCATGAGTCACCAGGCCAGGCATGTATCCTTCAAATGAAACGAAAACATGTCCACACAAAAACATGCTCATAAGTGCTCACAGCAGCATTACTTAAGATAATAAAGGGCTGGGGATGTGGCTCAAGCGGTGGCGCACTTGCCTAGCATGCGTGTGGCCCGGGTTCGATCCTCAGCACCACATACAAACAAAGATGTTGTGTCCGCCAATAACTAAAAAATAAATATTAAAAAAATTCTCTCTCTCTCTCTCTCTTTAAAAAAAAGATAATAAAAAAGTGGAAACTATACAAATGCCCAACAATGATGAAAAATAGTGGGTGATAAATCTACATAATGGAATATTTTTGGCAATAAGAATAATTGAAGTGCTCATTCATGCTACAACAGGGGTGAACCTTAAAAATATGTTACATGAATAAGTCATTCACCAAGGATAACATCATGTCACTATTTATATTAGATGGTTTAAATAGATGAATATATGGAGACAGAAAGATTGAAGACTGCCTAGGCATGGGGGAGAAAAGGAGTTATATTAAGGATAGCAACTAAAGGGTGTGATGTTTCTTTTCAGGGCCACAACAACGGTCTAAATTTGTGGTCACGGTTGCACACCTCTGTTAACATCCCACAAGCTATTGCATTTTGTACTTTAGGGTGAAGTGTGTGGTGTGTGCACTGTGACTTGATAGAGCTGCTTTTAAAATTCACAGTTTTGACAAGTGCAGTGGTACATGCCTGTAACCCCAGCAACTCAGGAGGTTGAGGCAGGAGGTTTGCAAGTGTGAGGCCAGCCTCAGCAACTTAGAAAGACTCCATCTCAAAAGATAATAAAAAGGGCTGAGGGTGTATCTCAGTGATAGAGCACCCTTGGATTTCAAACCCAGCACTACGCACACACACACAAAATACAATCTTGAAGATATTTACTAAAGAGTATCTTTCAATATGTTCTTCTTATTACCAATTCTGTCACCCAGTCTTAAATCTTCATCTTAAATTCTCTCCTCTCTCTCATGTCTCTTGCCCCCAACTTTCACTTAGGCTACATCCATTCAGTTAAGTCTTTTAGATTCAACATAAATCCTTCCTTTCCACTCCATCTTTATTCTCACTGCTTGACTTCCGGCTGTCATTATTCCCACCCCGGATTGGTAAATCTTAAGAGTGTCTTCCTTGTCTCTAATCTGAAGCTCCTCTGTGCCACAGCAATGATGATTTGGGTATAATATGAATGCACTCCTTTGTGACAATGGTTTAATGTGAGTCCGTGACTGTATAGTTTTCAGGATAACGTTCGAAATCACTGAGCTTTGTGTTCATGGCTGTTCCTGAGCTGGTGATGCCTGTCTCTTCCCTTCCCTTAGCTGACCCGCCTCTCTAGCCAAACAGACCTGCTTACAGCCTCTGGAACATGCTGTTCAGTTTTAAATCAGCACCTCCTGGCATATTTACAAAGTCAGTATATCTCTGTTGAATACACAGTTCAAATAAATGAGAATTTATTGTAGACAGGAATATTACTATGTTCATCCAACTGTCATCCCAAACTCTATTCTTATAAGTAGTTGTCTACCATCTAGATCCTTAGACTCTAGGCAGCCAAAGAGCACAATCAATATCCTGTGGGCTATGTGTATATACATGTATATGTACTACATATTTATTTCTTAGTGTGTTGTCATGATACAGGTATGAACTGTGTTGGGGAGGAAAAGGAAAAGAATAAAGAAGCCAATGGGAGTAATAGTTGTCATGGGTGGGAACAAGGAAATTGCTTACCACCTAGGAGCTCTTCCTCTCTAAGCTTTGAACAGAGCCAAGAACATTTGTCAACACTTTTCAAATATTAAATATCCCAAGGAAAAATTATTACTCACACTAAGTGAATTTGCACTGTGCTGGAACTTTCATAGGTTGCTTAGGGTGGTGCCTTGTGAAACTAATCTGTCCCACCTTTTAATGTTCCCATTATCAGCAGCATAGATCTTTAGCTTACATTATCAACTAGATCATTTGAGCTGTATCTTGAGCAAATAACCAGTTTTTTTCTTTTCCTGTTCATTCCTTCATTCTTGTTCTTTTTAACTACAGTAATGACTAATCTTTGGACTGTTCCAGAAGTCACCTATTCTGGTTAGTACATGAAGATCATTACTGACTTATGATAAATGGACTCTTAGATGCCTACAAGATAAAGGTGGACAATATTCTAAGCATACTTTTTATACTGTATTTTTCTAATTGAATAACATTGACTTGTTCCATGATTAACCAGTAATCATATTTTTTAATAGCCAGTTCATATTTTTAAATATCCATATTCAGCCACGTTAATGATAACTCCAGAATGCCATTTAATATTGCTAAGCATCAAAAGTCAGTCTAACTCAAACATGGTTGCCAGATAGCTCTCACTTTTAATGTTAGGCGGGTAGATGGTCGCATATTTATGGTGGTTGTTCTACTTATTTTGCATATGATGTACTTATACTTGGAGATAAAGAAAACTGAAACTCTGAGACATTTGTAAAAAATGTAGTTATCTAATACATAGAAACAAAAAAATAAGAAAAAACTATTTATTAGCCAGATGAATATGAGAACACATTATCCAAGGCAATTAAATTGGATTTTTCTGCTAATTCTCAGAGACAGGGACAAAAAGTCCTCTTGTGCACATCATCCTGAAGGCCAAAAAAATAGGGATTGTCCTGCTATAGAAAGAAAGTAAATTCCTTTCTATCCTCATGCATTAACACATGACTTCAAGGCCAATTTTAAAAAATCACTTGAGCAACTGTCTTTATTTTCAATGGGTGTGTCTTAAGAGTATCTAAAGAAGGGATCACCCAAGACATGGAGTCTCTATAATTAGGATTGATATGTCAGCAGCAAGGATCATATAATCCCTGCTCCTATCACATTGGAGTAAGTTTCTTTCAAAAACATTCCAGAAAGTTTATGTTATCTTTGTGCTCTCAGTATGAAAATACATACAGATACACCCCCCCACATGCATACATGCAAAGTGAACACACACACACATACATACAAACTCACACACACTTTCTGACACATAGGGCTTTCATACACATATACACATACAAGGTTTCTGTTGTAATATTTTTTTAAGCCACATTTCAAAGAACTGTTTTCCTGTCTTTCTTTTTCTAGATGTCTTGGGAAAGTTCTAAGAAACTATGGCATTAAGAAATAATATTGATCTTATTTAACCCTTTCCAAAAAGTAAACTCTCAAAAAACTTACATTGGCTTATTTGGTTCCAGTCATTTGAATCTACTGAATACATTTGTAGATATGAATATGAAATTGTGGAAAATGAGCATATAGGATCTGTCTATGTTTTAAATTTAAAAAATAAAATTTAAAAAAGCATGTTATTGCTTTTGGACACTTGTATTTTTTTAAATTTTTATTTGACATGAATATAATTAGCTTAAAAGAGAACCCTCCTTTTTCTTATGGCGGGGAATCAATAAAGAAAAGTCAAATCTTAAAAACATGGTCAGTTCATTTTTAAAAGTAGGGTGGTATTTATGTGTAAAACCAGTACTTCCAGATTCCAGCTGCATAAATGAGTTGTGAAGCAATGAACCAAATGACTTAAGAATTATTTGGTTTAGTTCCAGTTACAAAAGTTTGTCCTACTTACATAATTTTAAATTTACACTAAAGATTTTCTTTTTTTTGTGACTTTAAGTTTTCTTTTAAAATAGATCTTTAAATATCAATCATTTTGATTATCTCATTATTTTTCTCTCAAATTTCATAATTAGGAATTTGATGTACATCTTCCCAATATTTTTAAATGCTCATGTAGTTATTATCTCTGCTCTAAAGAAAAATCAAATTGCTAACAATGAATATCAATCTGGTCATTCAAGGATCATCCAATCATCATTCCTTGCAAAGTCCCTTGCAATTTTGTGCCCTGGGGATAAAAGGAAATATGAAATATATCGCTTCTGGGGGCTGAATGGAAACACAGACACACACCATGCTGTCTGTAAATGGCAACAGATATATGGATAAGGTACTATGTGGCATTGAATGCCAACATGTTTTCACCTTTACAGTCACTTTCAAATTGGTTTTGATTTTTATAGCTCATATTGACTATTAAACCCAGTTGTATTGATTGCAAATTTTTATTTCCTTTCTTCCCCAATAAAATGTTGATTCTACAAGAGTAGAATTAAATTTCTTATTGTTGAAGCCCCCGAACCCAGAATAATGACTGTCATATAGCGTTTGAACAACAAATGTTTGTTCAATGAACGAACAAATGAATGAAGGAAGGGAGGTAGGAAGGAAGATGTACATAGTAAGGTGTGGAAGTCTTCATACTGGGGTGGTGAGGCAGGGGTAGTATCTGAGCTCTCATCTTTTGAATGATAGGTAGGTATTTACCAAGTAGGCAAAAGGAAAATGTCCTCAGCAGAAGGAAGAGAAGGTGCAGATTTATTGGAGTAAGAAAGACCTGGTGTGTTGGGAGCTGAGAGTCATACTCAATTTTGCTAAAGGAGAAGACATATCAAAGAATGACTTGTGTGAGACAGTAGAAGAAAGAAAGGTAATGAACAAATTATGGGATATAATGATAATGTAATATTTGGAAATGATTGTTGAGTTTATTAAGTGATATTGTTGATAGTAATTTTCTTTTGCTGTGATGTAATGTTGTTGCTACTTGTTCTTAGCCTATCATTTTTTTTTTTTTGGTAGTCTGTTTTTTGGTCTTGTTCCAATTCTTTTATCCCTAGCAAAAGTTAAATCCTTATATTAGAGGAGCTAATTGTCAGTAAAAAGCTATTCATAGTTTTCAGATCTCTCCAAGTCTCTTACTGAGAGAGCAAAAGTACATGTGCTCACCATCATTTATTTCAGCAATCTTTATATACCAAGTATTGTTCTGGATCCGGGTCAATATTATTATTATTTTTTTAAGTCTAGGCTTTACCGTACCATGGTGTCTGCCCTAATTTCTCAGCTCTGCCACTGTAAGGTGAAGGCAGCCATGAATAAACACATGTGACTGTGATCCAACAGCTAGCTCTTTATTATGGACACAATAATTTGAATTTTATATATTTTCATGTATTGTGAGCTGCTACTCTTCTTTTGATTTTTCCCCCCATATCTAAAATTGCTAAATCATTCTTAGTTCACAAGCCACATAAAAACAGGTGGTGAAAATATGGTCTGTGGACACCAGTTTGCAGACCCCTGCCTTAGACAGTCAGAACATAGCCAAATAACAATAAAAATAAGTATCTCCACCTACAGGACATTTACATTTCAATTGGGAGAGGAAGGCAGCAAAATGGTTATAAGTTCTGTGAGAAAAATAAAGCAGGGCCAGGAGGATAAGGCTAGACAGGGTGAGCCTGAGGGAGTGGGAGTGTGCGCACTATTGTAAACAGCGCTGTCAAGGAAGACTTCTGGATCCTGGTGACATTTGACCTGAATGCAATGAGGGAGTGAGCCTGGGGGAAGATGCCCAGGCAGAAGGAGAATTGCAAGACCTAAGGCAGGCTCCTGCTAAGAATGCTTTAAAAACAGACTAAAAGGGTAATGCAGATGCCGCAGAGTAAACAAGGAGCAGGAGACACTGTCACCGGATAATGATCCACAGAAGGGAGGACAAGACAAGGAGTACAAAGAGTTTTGCATCCCTGGATCCAGTCACCTTTGAAGCCAAGGTTTCCCTCTGGGCTGCACAGGGCCTGTTAGTCATTACGACAGTTTGAACTGGGTTTCTTCACAATGAGAACCCTGATGTATGTCTCCAACTATTTGAAATTCAGAAGTCCACAAAGACATGTATACTCAGACAGCCCTCATTTGTAGGTAACTCTGAAGCAGCAGCCACAAACCCGAGCTTGGAGGCATGTTTCTGTCTTTCTCTGATTTTCCACTCAGCCCCATGATTCAATTATCTTATTTCATCCCACAAAAAGGATCTGGAAAAACAAAAATTTAATGACTGAACCTACAGCAAGCAGTTAATATGCAGTAGATGGATGAAAAATAAGGAAAAAAAGAATAAATAAATCCCTGATATAAAAAGTACAATTCACTCATAAAAGAAAACAACCTAGTTCTTTCTTTTAGGAAACCTCTTATGAGCACGCTATGATGCTCTCCCAACACGAAGACGCTAGTTAATACTGACGATGTATACATGTCTAGGCTAGGATATGATGACTCCAGTCCACTTTTGATCTTCAAGGATAGTATCCAGGCCAGGAAAGTGACAAACTTTATAGAAGAAGGAACCCAATGCAGTTAAACATATTTTCCATTCAAAATCATTTTTTTTTACAATTTGTTAGAATATACATAGCATATTTACCATTTTAGACATTTTTTTAGTGTATAATTTCAGTAACATTAAGTAAATTCATGCTGTTGTAAAATGATTGTCACCATCTGTCTCCAGAAATCTTTTCATCTTTTCTAACTGGAATTCTGTACCCATTGAATAAGGACTCCACTCTCCCATAGACCTTAGAAACCACCATTCTTCTTTCATCTCTATGGATGAATAGATAAAGAATATATGGTATATATAGTGGATTATTACTCAGCCATAAAGAAAAATGAAATCATGACATTTGCAGGTAAATGGATGGAACTGGAGATTATCATGTTAAGTCAAATAAACCAGTCCCAAAATCCAAAGGCAGAATGTTCTCTCTGATATGTGGATGCTAACTCACAAGAGAGTGGGGACTAGAAGTTTATCAGAGTAGAAAAAGGGGAATGAAAGGAAGGGGAGAGTGATAGGAATAGAAAAGACAGTAGAATGAATCGGACATATCTTTCCTATCCTTATATATGAATACAAGACCAATGTAACTTCACATCATATACAACCACAATAATGGGATCCTAATTGGAACAAGTTATACTTACTCTACATGTGTGTGTCAAAATACAGTGTACTATCACATATATCTAGAAAGAACAAATTTAAAAAAGAAAGAAGCAAAGAAAGGAAGGAAGGAAAGAAAATGAGTGTGAGAGAGAGCTTGCATTTGTAACAAAGCCACACTGGTGATGCTAACCTAATCTCTCAATGATGTCATTAATCTATTCCTGAATGACCTACTCACTTTTTAAAGGTCCTACCTCTCAATATTATAATTATGACAATTTAATTTCAATATGAATTTTGGAGGGGACATCCAGAATTGGTGTTTCAAGTCTGGCTTCATTCATAGTACAACGTTTCTGTGATAATGCCCATGTCGTTGCCTGCATAAGTAGCTCATGGCCTTTGATCTCAGAGTTGTATTCCATTATGTCACCATTTGTTAAGCTGTTCTTCAATTTCTGGATACCAGGGTTCTTTCTCTGTGTGTGTGTGTGTGTGTGTGTGTGTGTGTGTGTATGTGTGTGTAAGATGTTATGAAAAGAGCTGCTATATTTGTGGAAGTGTTTTGTGAACATTTGTTTTTCTTTTTATTCAAAGTGATGGGTGGGGGTTATTGGGAGCCAGAATCCACTCGACAGGCACTTCTTGGCACTTGTGCTGGCGCCAGAGGAGTGATCTGATTCCCCACATTACAGGCTGGGGCAGCTTTTGTCTTGTTTCTGACGGCCTCTTGCCCTAGGATTGCGACTTATGATTCATCTCTGTTCCTTAATTCTCCCAGCTGCAATAGAATCTGAAATCCCATATAACCAACACTTTCCCTTCTCATTCTTATGGCTATAGGCTGTCCTACTTCTTTAAGATGCACATTGACTTAGTCCCAGAATCAGTCTGGAGAATCACTCACTTGTGAGCTACTTGGTTTGGATGTTAGGTCTTTTCTTTCGTTCTTTTATCTTCCTAATTGCCAACCTGGCATTTGGTGCACATCAAGCCATGATTGATGAAAACTTCTCTGGAAGCCCTAGTGTAATGTTAGGAATCCAAGTCCTGTAGATTCTAGTTTTTAGAGTAACTATTATTCACATCAGTCAAGAGAAAATTTGAAGAGAATCCTAAAAACATTGGATGGCTATTGGAATATGGTGCATGCAAGATGCTTTCAATTAATGCTTTTTAAATCAATATACTTGAACATAAAAGAGAGTGAGTCTTAAGGGTTTGGATAGAGTAGATATTGTTTTCTGCATTTCTGTCAACATCACTATGATAATGCGTTTTGTACATTAGATATTCAAGGAATATCTGTTGAATTTGTAAATAAATGAATGAATGTTAAATAGGTCTTTCCCAAAAGGCACCTGTTAAGACACAGCAAACATTTTTCTCTGTTGTTTGGCAGTAAGTGTGGGCCACAGCTGGTCAGAGAGCTGTAGATGCCTGAAATACACATAAATATCCAATATCAGAATGCATCTGGGAGCAGAAGGTTTCCTATGCCATATATCAGGTGTGAGTGGATTAGGGAGACAGTTCAAGGCAGTTAGGAAATATGTTTTCTTCTCATATTCCTGACTGAGAGGGAAAATTGAGAAGATAAATAACAGTAAAATTATTTACACAAAATAGAAGCTAAAATTTGTATATGGTGATAGCACTTATCTTGTGGTTAATTCTTTCAACTGATTGAGCTAGCAAATACCATACAAATGCAGAGAAAGACCTTTCATCATGTAGTTGATTCTCAGTATACAGTTAAGTATACTGAGAATTCAAAACCGAAAACAGCTTACTAATTGCTACCATCAAGTTTATTAATTTTACTCCAGATTAAAGACTCAAAGAGAGAGAGAGAGAGAGAGAAATGTGGAGGATGGGAGCAAATGTTCACGCATGTGCTCAGCAAAAGAGAAAGGAAGTTTAGATGAAGTGTGACAGGAGCTTTTAAACTGCTGAGGCGTGCAGACAGCCAGAAGCCAGGTACCACTGACCCTGATCAGGAGATTACAGACAACCTTCCGGTATCCAGGCTCACGGTGCTGGACAGGAAGGCTTCTTGACCATGACTCAAAGGTAACATTTCCAGGTAGCTGCCTCAGGAAAATGACAGTACTCATTGTAATATATATCAACCAGCACACATACAGGCTATTTGACAGTTTGTGTAAGAATATAAAAATTGAAACACTGATCATATAGTCGTGTTTGTGGTGAATGGATGCCTGGCTTTGGAAGAAGATAATAACTTCAGTTTGGATTATATTAGGCTCAGATTACAAGTAAGGATTAGAGTATAGAATTGAGTTTCAATATTTTTTTTAAATGATGGTTGACCACTAAAAAGTGGCGATATCCTGTAGCGTTTCAGAAATGTGCATCTGTAGAAAACATTGAAAAAAGTCCCTTTTACTTTTGACCATTGTGAGTTGAATCATAGACTATTTGTTTTGTTTTAAACTTTGCAACCCACTTGAATCAAAGTGTGAAATATCAAGAACTATGTAATGTTTTGAACAACCAACAATGAAAATTTAAAAAATAAATAAATAAATAAACTTTGCAACAATTCCAGTGCGTTTTATAAACCCAAGACTTGATCCAATTGAACCATCTTGAATAACATACCCTTTGGAACTAAATTACGGAGGTGAACAAAGTCACAGATTTGAAGATCAGCACTTTAGAGACATTAAGATCTACTTGCCTCTGGACTAACAGATTCTACAATCATGGTGGAAAGAACACAGGTGATGAAGTAAGTAGAGTTGTTCCTATTCCAACTCGACCACTTTCTAGTTACATAATATGGGGAAAGTCACTTCGACACTCTGAGCTTCAGTTTCCTTTCCAGAAAAATAAGAAAACAAATATGTAATATGCATGAAAACATAATCTAATTATTAGAATGGTTACAAAACTTTAAAAAGCACCCTTTAAAAACTACGTTGTAAACCAGAGTGATCATGGAAATGTTAATGGCTATTAATCTAATGATTTACTAATAAATAAGCTAAAAATTTTGTTATTAAGTATTTCAATGGTTTAATATTCTGTGAGAGATATAAAAATACACAGGGATTTTCTTCAAGTATTGATTAGCCATCTCAAAAATCTCTGGCCTCCATGTTTCTCCATGTTTATTTTTCTAGCACATTGATTGTTTTCATTCTGGAATTGAATCACCATAGGATTTTTAGTCAAGTTGTGTCTAGAAAAAAATGTACGAAATATTTCTTCTCTTCTCTTTCATCCCCATCCTTCTCCCCTCTCTTCCTCCTTTTTCTTCTTCTGCTTATTTTTTGATTTTCCTGGACATAGCCATGGGGTGATGGTTACCTCTTTTCTGTTTAATGTATATTGTAATCTCAGTGTGATAGGAATATAGTTGAAGGTCAGTTGAATGTTGGAATGTTATTATTCAAAAGTTAAGGATTATATATAGTTGGTGAATTATTATTATTAAGATGATGATGGTGGTGGTGTTATTGGAGATTAAACTTAGAAGTACTCAACCAAACTTTTTTATTTTTTATTTTGAGACAGGGTCTCTCTAAATTGCTTAGAGCTTCACTAATTTGCTGAGGCTGGCTTTGAACCTGCGATTCTCCTGTCTCAGCCTCCCATACCACTGGGATTACAGGTGTGTGCCTGATTGGTGAATAATTTTTTAAATAATGTTTTTTTTCAAATGTGATTTTTGTTAATACTGTGTGAAATTTGGGGATAAGGAATGGTAGGAATAATGAAGCAGGGAAAAAACATTTTAAAATATTTTGCAAAAGAGACTCATAATCAGGCAAAAGAATTTTACGTGGGAAGCAGATATGTTGTGTTTTAGTTTCACTTCTGTCATTTCAGTTAGGTAACTTCATACAATGTACCATGCTCAGTTTCCCTTTCTAAAAAGAAGGAAAAGAGGGTGGATCATGGGGACACCGATGATCTCTATAATTTCTCACAAATTTCTGTATTTTTGTGAAACGAAAGCCTTAACCACTTTAATATTTTTGGATATTTCCTGATGTTATCTCTGTATGGGGGGAGGGAATTTAAGTGGAAATTTCTCTGCTCAACTTTATATTATTTCACTAGTTTCCATGCTTTCTTGATGCATTTTTCATAAGAAAATTTATATTTTTAAACATCATTGAGTGGAAATTTGTCTTAGCGTCTCTCAAAGTGAATTAATTGCTTTCCATTTATTCTGAATTACCTGGAAATATGTTTGTGACATACAGTGAGCCTTTCCCATTCCTCACATTCTGTCTGTGGCTTCTTCATTGTTCCTTCTTTACCGAAGGAAAAGTGGTTGCTTTTCAATGTCGTTCTCCACTCTTCAGCCTAGGATGACTCTGAAACAAAAGGCTTCAGGAATAAACATTTTACATTATTAAAAAGCTGTTTTACTGCCCACTTTTTTACACACTGTGACCAGTTCACTGTAGGTGCTCAATGAACATTGATCATTTTACCATTATGTGAATGAATAAATTAAGAAGCTCCTAAACAATTTGCTGTTTTTCTTGTCAATAAAAAATTATAAGGAGAATTGATTATAATATTTCTATAACTGAGAACACAGGATGATGTATTATTTTCATCACTGACTTAGAAAACTAAGACCCAGAAATACCTTTCAGAAAACTAAACAACAATAACAAAACCCCATATTTTAAATAATTCTCATGATGTAATTTCCAAAGCAAAGCACTCCTCATTATACAAGTTCATATACTCTTGGGGGTCACTTTGGTTTATAACACTATTATTGCAACATTTGTGGGTGCTGAGTATGGGGAGCTAAACATTTAAATTCTTGCATTGAGATTGTCATTGAGTGATATATGCACTTTTTTTTTAACAAAATGGAGTAATCACATTGTTGTCAAATAGATCTGGATATTCAGCTCTCTCAATTCACCTATTTGTTTATAGTATGGAAATTAGTTCAAGTGCTTGAAACTAAATTTATCATATCTTCCACAGTTAGCATTCACAAAGATTTATGTATACTTCTAAGGAAATATTTTTGGCTGAAATAACGTTTTTTTAATTTAGGTTATTCAAGATAGGCTAATTGCAGTGTCAAACAAGCCCCAACTTTAGGAACTTAACACAATTAACAGCTTCTTCATCCACCCCAGCACAGTTGGCAGCACTGTGTGAAGGTCACTTTGGGTCCCCAGAGCAAGGTTTGAAGGAAGCGTCCCCTGGGCACTTCTGCCTCTGCAGCCCTTAGATCTGAGGCCTCTGGGAAAAAGTGCTTGACAGACATATTGTGATCTGGGTCTTGTCAAGCAAAATGTGCCTTTAGCATCAGTTCCTAGCATTAGCAACTCATTAGTATGCTCCTGCTGCCACCCAGCATGTGCCCTATTGTAAGGGGAGAGCTGTTGCCTATGGAGAGTTCAAAGAACTGAGCCTAGAGGACTTTGAAGGGAAATATTGATGCTTTCTTTTATCATTTGGCTTTCACCTTTGTGGGTTCTTCAGAAATTATTGCTTTTAGAAACAAAGACAAAGAACAATCATGATGTTAACTGTGAAGTTGTTGTTTTTTGGTGGGTTTCTATTTAAACCATCTTGCCTGAATAAACACATCAAGGAAGAGAGGCAGATTGGGCCACAAGAGCATGCACCCTTGTCAGAGTTAACAAAACAGATCTCCTGAGACCAAGGTGTGCTGCTAGGAGGTTTTGGTCTTATACTAACAGAGCTGTTCCTACATGATGACCTTTCAATCAGTGGCTCTTCTGCTATTTATCAGCACCTTCTCATGCCAGATGAGCCACACATGGAAACTACCTTTAACATTTCAAAGACGATTATAGAAGGCAAAAATTTTGTGATGTTGGTATTAATTGCTATTACTCTATATTTTGCATGGCATGGTGAATATAGTGAATGATAATGTAATGTATACTTCAAAATGGCTGAAGAACAAATTTCAGATGTTCTTTTTATGTGCACACAAAACATAAGTGTTTGAGATGATAGGTATGTATATTAGTTTGATTTATTTATTCCTTACTTTATTCATCAATCATCATATCAATTTGTATATCATGAATATATACAACTATAATTTGTCAATTTACAATTTTTTTAAAAGTCACACTAAATGTTTTCTATTTGTGACACTGGCTCAGGTTTTCAAATCTGATGAGTTTAATAGGAGATCATCAACTGGTAACATCCTGCTATTGAGCTAGTTGCTAAAGAGCTCCCAGCTCATTTGTCTACTTCTTAGATCAAATCTTCAATGGAAAAAGGACACATTTTGTTATTCTAAGGGTTATTGAAACCTTTGTGTTCATGAGAGTTAGTACACCAACCCTTGAGAGCTTCTGATCAAGGGTTCTGAAATTTCCTTGAATTTTTTTTTAAGCTGAATTTTCTTTTAAGGTAACAAAAACCAGGATTTTAAGTTGTTAACACCTGGGGTCTAATTTAACTCTTGCAATGGATGTATATGGGATTAAAACAAAAATGATTTAAAAACAACAGTGACAAAGTAACTTAACTGATCATGCATGATCCTCAATTTTGAGATTTATATTTTACATATTTTGTTCATATGGTGACTAAATGACTACATATATTTCTAGATACCTTTCTAGGTGAAAGATATTTATTGACCAGGGTTGCTTTTGTCATTATTGCAGTTAATTTCTTTCTTAAAACTATTTATGTAAAGTATATAATAAAAGTAAATACGTTTTTAAGAATAATATCTTTCTCCCAGCACAGTCCAGCGTGGGACGGCAAGGGGCCTGCCCCTCCTTGTCTTCATGCAGGGACCCAGGATCCCTTCCCTTCTTTAACTCTGCACTCTTTCGATTCTAAGTTCTTACTGGTTATGTAGTTGATGGGGGCAGGGGAAATATAGAGGGTATTACTAAGGTTTTAGAGCTATGTGATTTTAATCTCCATATCCTCCTAAATCTAACAGTGTGATTTGAGAATAGTCCTCACTTTGTTTTACAGACTAAATTGTGTTTCTACAGAGTGCATAGGTTGAAGGTCTAACTGCCAGTATGATTGTATGTGGAGATGGGACCTTTAAGGAGATAGCTGAGCTTATATGAGGTCATAAGGATAAGGTCCTAATCCCATAGAACTGGATTCATCACAAAGGGAAAAGACAGACACAGGGGCACACAGACTAAAGACCATGTGGGGACACAAGAGAAGGCAACTGTCTGTAAGTCAAGGAGAGAGGCCGTAGGGAAAACTGGCTGACTTCTGTTCCAGAACTGTGAACAAAAATTTCTATTAAGTGACACAGTCTGTGCTTTTCCTCATGGCAGTCTTAACTAAAACACTTTGTTACACCAGTCACTTGGAAATCTAAACATAATTCTATTGTAAAATTATTCAGGATTGTCCTTATATATCTTCATAATTCGTATCCTTCCTTTTATTCCCTATATCACTATTTTGTTTATGGTCCTTACTCCAAATCTGTCCTATATCCCAACTGATACCCTCCCAATCAATAAAAGGTTACAGGACGATGGTCTGAAATCTAAAACCTAACCATGGGAACTTGTAGTTTAAACTTTCAGTGACCACACAGACCTTGAGACAAAATTCAAATCACCAGGTATGATGACCTTATGATTAAGTACCTGCCCACCCACTTAATGTTATCTCCCACCTCTGCCACCCACTCTCCATAAAAGTCTCATGTACTAGTCCCATAGAATGGCCCCAAATTCCCTTGAACACAATTGTTATATCTTACCTTCATTTTTTTTCTCTTCTCTATGGAATATTCTATTTCTGCACTTAACTAATTTCTACAGATCCCATGCTCAACTTAGAAGGAAATCTCCTTGGAACATCAATTCTTGATTTCTCCTCTCAAAGTCCTGATTTAGTTTCCTTTCTTTAAGATTTAGTAGTGAATTCTGTCTGAAAACCCCACTCTAATATGTATCATATTTCCGTGGATTTTTTGCTGCCTTCATCACAAAACTGTGACCTTTATAAGGACAAGGATTTTATATTTCAAAATAAGCATTGAATAAATATCTTTTGCCTGCCTGTGTGAACAAATCTAAGACTCAGTTTATCTCTATATCCATGGCTTTCAATCAAATGGCAAAAAATGTTCACCAAAGAAATGGAAATAAATAAAGCTTCATCACTTTATAAGCATAAATCCACTCAACTGTCTAGCACTGTTTTTTTTTTCAGGTTGTCTTTACTGGAATTTCAAAACCACAAAAAGAGATTCATCACCACCTGCTTTCCTTGGAGCATAACAGTTCATGTTCATGTTGGAAGTTGCTAGATCATTTTCTTTGAAGAAGCTGAATTCATTTATGCATCTCATTAGGCAAATACATGAATGGGTAAAAGTAGAACTGTGTGGTCTACATCTTTAAAGAAGGTGGTGGGTGGTGTGTTTTGTTCAACAACACGTGTACCACCACCCTCTCAGGTCAACTACAATCAACAGTGATGAAAGTTTCTAGACCACCAGGGTTTTATAGTTAGGCTCAACTCTTTTAAGACTGGGCCAACTTAAAAAAGGAGAAATCAATGAACCAAGTGTATGGAATTAGTCCAAAGGAACAAATATTAGAAACAGGTGTGAGATATTTCCTGGGGAAAATGAAGCATTAATTCATTCTAACTGGCAGTGGACCATGTTATATTTCCTGAAGAATTTGCTGCCTTAAAATATTTTGACAAAGGAGTTAATTATAAACTTTTTTTTTCTCATTTCAGACCAACTTTCACAAAGACCACACATCTGCATTAAAAAAAAAAACTATTATGTACACTAAATGTACAAGTGACTTGCTTAAAAACACTTTATAAAACACATGGATGTCTGCAATAAAAATCTTTTGGGAAACACTTTGCTAGTAACAGCAATGTTAAATTAAAATCATTCAGAGAAATCAACATAAATCTAAGGAAAAAGACAATCCAGACTGCCTTAGGTTTTAAAAATATTTTCATAGGTAGACTTCAATTGAACTAGATAATAAATTTAATTATGATAAACAAGGAAACAATGTCAACTCAGTAGCTTTTTCCCCCGCTTTCTGGTCTTTTACCCAGTGATAGGTTTTGTGGATCCCTGAAAGTGAAGGAGATTCTGTTTTCACTTTTACAACTTTTACTAGTTGGTTTATAGTCCAAACTCTCAAATTGGATGTAGATGCTTCTTGAGTTTTGAGAGGTATAAAGGAATTAGTGCTTCCATTTTTTACTGTTAACATTTCCTCTCCTTTTCCCCTCTGAGCTATTTTCTACTTCCCAGAGCATCCCTCTTTGGCCTCTTCTTACAGGTGGTCTTCTAGCTGCTGTTGCGGCTAAGATGCATTGGTGGCACCAGCATTAAAGGCAGTCACGAATGAAGTCAGTGTTAATTCTCTGCCACATCCTTCCTGTCTACCAAGCTCTGAATCTTCCTAGAGACCAGCACCCATATTTATATTGCTAAAATGGGGTCAGGTGCAGATTCTCAGTATATTTGTGAGGACAGTATTTTAAGCAATATATCAAAGCATTCTTTGAACACCTTGTGTAAGCTTTGCAGTTCTGCATGCTGGAGAAGGGAAGGATCCACTTTTGTTATAAGAAGAACAGGTTAGGAAAATGATAGTGGTAACCCTCCAATGCAGTTTGTGACCTAGAAACAAACACTCCTTCATTCATTTATTTATATAGTTCAAAGCAAACACACATTTAAAGGAAAGGATTGGAGACACAGATAAACATTTCCAAACAAACAATTTTTGGCTTCAGCCTCTGATCTAATGTTTTAAAATGTCAGATAGTGTTCCTCACACAAGGGAGCATACATATAAGACTAAAAACTGGTCAGACAACCTGACCACTGGTATGTGAACAGATTTTTTTGCAGATGAAATTGTTTTTTTCCTTTCATGTGTGGTTTGACATTCCTAAAGGAGCTCTTAAAATACTGCCTAGTGATAGGAAATTTTAAAAAATAGCTGTCTTAGATATATAAATCAACTTTCTTACTTCTGAACCCTTTTCTTCTTTGTGGCAGAAGAGAAAGCCAAGCATTAACTGCTCAATTTTAGTTAATATCATTGATAGCAAACTTCGTTTAGTAGGAAACCATGTTTTAATTTCTTAAAATTATTTTTTCAGTTGTATGTTTTACTTACAACTAAGTGTTCTAAAATGTAATATAGTAAACTGACTTAATTGACTATTCCAGTCCCAATGATTGAGGTAGCAGATTAATGGATCTTCATTCTGAAAGTTCTTTACAATTGTAATACAAGATTATTTCAGTATGGAATTAAAGACAAAACTATTAAAAACTGTAGTGTTTCTGCTTGCAGTAGACACAATTATTCATATAGGTGAATTTCTTAAAATTCTTATGTTCATGATTTAGAAAAAAAGCGTTAAAAAAGAAAATTATCCTTACAACTGTAACTTTTATCCAAAACAACCAGATAGGAACATCCATATGGGAGCATAATTTTCTGATTTCCTGCTCATTTACCCTAGGGTATAATTTTCTTGTCAGGAGGCCTTTTGCTCCTTCTTCCAACAAGATCAGTTAGTTCCCCTGCAATGTTTCGACAGATCTATGTAAATTTTTGGGGAGGGAGGTACCATGGATTGAACACAGGGGCACTCAACTGAGCAGCATCACCAGTCTATTTTGTTTAGTGATAGAATCTCACTGAGTCACTTGGCTTTGAACTTGAGATCCTCTTGTCTTGGCCTCAGGTATGTGCCACTGTGCCTGGCTACCTAGGTACATCTTTCTTCTGAATTACATATATTCTAGATGTCTATAGCCCTGTCCATGCAAGTTTTTAAACTGATACATAAACATTGCACATATTTAGGGGTACTATGTGATGTTTGAACAAATGTGTCCATTGTGTAATGTTCAAATGAGGGTAAGCATATCTACCTCCTCAATTATTGCTTTTTTATGGTGATAACATTTAAAACTATTTTACCCCCTTTTTCCCCTAAAAATACTATACAATCCATGATTACCTATAGTCATTCCACTGTGCAATAGTACATCAAAACTACTTTATCTCATCTTACTATAACTTGATACCCTTTAATCAAATGTTCCCAAGCTCTCTCACCTCCCTACAGCCCCCAGCCTCTGGTAGCCACTATTCTATGAGATCAACTTTTCGAGATTCCACATATAAGTGAGATCATGTGATACTTGTCCTTCTGTCCCTAATTTCTGTCATTTAACATAATGATCTCCACTTTGACCCGTGTTGTTCCAAATGACAAGATTTCACAGGATTTCCTCTTTTTTTGTGTGTGGATGAATTATATTCCATTATGCATATGTACCACATTTTCCTTATCCAATCCTCAGTGGGTGAACACTCAGCTTGTTTCTTGTTCTTGAGTATGATGAATTATGCTGTTAAACATGGGAGAGAAGATGTCTCTTTTACACTTTGACTTCATTTCCTTTGGTTATATATACTATAGAGGAATGGCTGGATCGTATGGTAGTTTTATTGTTAATTTCTTGAACTTCCATACTGTTTTCTACAATGTCTATACAAAAATACATTGCCACAAATAATATGCAAGTGTTTCCTTTTCTCTACGTCTTTTTCCAGCACTTATTGTCTTTTGTCTTTTATACAATAGCCATTCTACCTGGAGTGAGATGATATCCCACTACGGTTTTGATTTGCATTTCCCTAATGATTATTAATATCGAATATTTTTAAACATACCTGTTGGTCATTTGTGTGTCTATTTAGATCTGTTGTTCATGTTACAATTATTTGTTAGATTATTTGGATTCTTTTAAAAACATTTGGCTGTGGAATTGTTTGAGTTCTTTAAATATTCTGGATATTAAACCCTTGTCAGACATATAGTTGGCAAGTATTTTTTTTTCCCATTCTTTGTTTACTTTGTTGGTTATTTCTTTTGCTGTGCAGAAGGAAAGGAAAAGGGGATGAAATTACATTAGTCTATTTTTGCCTTTATTTCCTAAGTTTTTTGGGTCTCATCTAGGAAAAAAAAAATTTTGTGTTTGTTTTCTTTTATCTCTTACTTTCAGGTTATATAATTAGCTCTTTAATCCATTTATTTATTTATTTATTTATTTATTTATTTATTTTTTGGGGGGATTTTATCTCCAGATATATCCCCAGATATTTTACTGGGGATTTAACTCAGGGGCATGAAACCACAAAGTCATATCCCCAGCCCTTTTTAGTTTTATGTTGTATTTAGAGACAGTGTCTTGCTGAGTTGCTTAGGTCCTCACTAAACTGCTGAGGCTGGCTTTAAACTTGTGATCTTCCTTTCTCAGCTTCTGGAGTCCCTGGGATTACAGGCATGTGCTAGCTACCGTGCTTGGCTCTTTACTTCATTTTGAGTTGATTTTTATATATGGTCTAGTTTTGTCCTTCTGCATTAGATGTTGTAGTTTGGTTCATATATGTTCCCCCAAGGCCTATATCCTAACGATTTGGTCACCAGCCTGTGATGCTCTCAGGAGGTGGTAGAACCTTTAGTAGGTGGGGTCTAATTAGAGGAAATTAAGTCATTGTGGGTGTTCCCTTAAAGGAGCCTTGGGATCCTGTTATTTCTCCTTTTCATTTATTTACTTATCTATTCTTGCCCCCTGTCTGCCATAAGGTAAGCTGCTGCCTCCATTATATATTTCCTTGGACCTATATCATAGGCCCAAAGGTAACAGAATCATGTGACCATGGGTTGACATTTCTGAAACTGTGAGCCAAAACAAATCTTTCATTTTTTTGAGTTGAGTATCTCAAGTATATTTTCTAGCAACAGAAGGCTGACATACACAAAGGGTTGATATCCAATTTTTCCAGCACTTTTATTGAAACATTTTTCCTTTTCAAAAGTGTGTTCTTAGACTTTGTCAAAGCTCATTTGGTTGTAGAGGTGTAGGTTTACTTCTGACTCTCTGTTCTGTTACATTGGTCTGTATGATTGTACTAAATGCCAATAACATTCTGCTTATTATAGCTTTCCGTATATTTGAAGTTAGGTAGTGCAATGCCTACTTCATTGTTCTTTCTGCTTAAGATTGCTTTGGCTATTCAGTTTTTTTGTTATTTTGTTTTTGTGGTCCATATGAATTTTTTTTCTCTATAAATAAAGAATGCCACTGGGCTGGGCCTGGTGGCACATGCCTATAATACTAGCAGCTGGGGAGGCTGAGGTAGGAGGACCACAAGTTCAGAGGCAGTCTAATCAAATTAGTGAGACTCTAAGCAACTTAACAAGAACCTGTCTCAAAAAATAAAAAGTGCTGGGGATGTATCTCAGTGTTTAAGTGCCCCTGGGTTTAATCTCCAGTATCCAAAAAAAAAAAAAAAAAATCCATTGGTCCATTAATGTTTGCCTTTTGCCTTCTGTCTCTTGCCTTAGATATAATCCACACATCTTACAATTCACCCATTTAAAATCTCTAATTTAATAATTTTTAGTATATTCACATATATGTGTAACCATCACAACACTAAATTTTAGAGCAACATAATGCTTTTAGTCATATTTTTTATAAACAGAAATGCATAACTTTAATAGTTCTGTTGTATTTAGATAAAGCAAGTGCCATTTTGTAAAATAAACTTTATTCATGTGTCTGTATAATTGTTGCTAGAGGCTTAAAGTTTGCAATTTATCTTTTTCCTAGATCTTCTGAGAAACAAAATCAGCATGGAAAGAAAGAAGCACCTATAGCTACAGATGACCTAATCTGAAGCATTTTACAGTTGATTGTAAAGCAGAGTTCTTAAGCCAATCATTTCTACTTGTGTGCTCTAGATGTTGCTTCAGGAGTTATGTGATGATGTCAAGTATCTTTACTTTAAATGACCTAAAAAGATTTCATGCTGGGCATGGTGATATACACCTGTAATACCAGCAATTTTGAAGGCTAAGACAGGAGGATCTTAAGTTCTAGGCCAGCATCAGCAGTTTAACAAGACTGTTTCAAAATAAAAGAACAAATAAGTTTGGGGATGTAGCTTGGTGATAAAGTGTCCCTGGAAATCAATCTCCAATCATTCCCCACCCCACAACCAAAAAAAAAAAAAAAAGATTTTGTGATGACTCTTTAAACCAGTCCAAACAAGAAATTGAAATTATTTTTAGTTAATTTGAATTTTACCTTTTCAAGTTTGGAATTATACTTTTTAAAGTGAACAAAATAATTTAAAATGTCAGGATAAATTTTTTTGATAAAATTTGACCAAGGTATTTTGTGTGTGTGTGTGTGTGTGTGTGTGTGTGTGTGTGTGTGTGTGGCTATTTTCCTTACCCTTTAATTAGTCTGAGTCCTTCTCCCATTGAAAATGGGACATTCATTATTTCAGAAAATCCTTGACAAAGAAGAAATTGCTTTGAGTTTAAAATAAATACCATGTTTTGAGTTCTTACAGAAATCATAGCCTAGGAGCAAATGCTTTTGATTTGTAAAAATCAGACTCTGTTGAATAAGGAAATGGTTTTCTTTCAAGTCCTGAAAGATGACCCTAGAATACTAGAGCACAGAGGTTTTCACAAAGAGCTAGAGTAGGAGGAAGGGGTCACCAAGTCAAAGGCTTCCTGCAAGGCAGTGGGGAGCCCTTCCTAGGGATGGGGAGGAGTCGGAAGAAAGGGTTCAATGAAGGACTGGAACCTTCTCTGATTTGACATCCTAGGAAGTAGAATGGAGACATTGAGACAAGTGTCAGTAAGTTAACTTTGTCAAGCTTAATGCCAGCTCTTTCCTGGGTGGGGTCCAGAAGTGGCTAAGCCTTTCAGACAACCTTATGACGTTCACCAGAATACAGCACAAAAACCCCAGAGGTGCTCCCGCACAACCAGGAGAGAGTGTCTATGTGTGTGTATGTGTGTGTGTGTGTGTGTGTGTGTGTGTGTGTGTGTGTCTGTGGAGGAGGAGGATAGCTGAGTATTTACTTTTCAAACTGGGGATGAGAAAGTAAAGAGGCCCAGAAATAATTTTAAAAGAGGCTACACAGGTGGGGACCCTATTACTGAGGGGAGTGGCAGTCTCCACACTTGTACATGGGGGTCCCAGTTGGATGATTATAAGACCTGCAGGGCTGTCAGGCCTCAGGCACACATGTGTTAGAGTTCAGAAGAAATCTGTTCAAAACTGTGGTTATGCTAGGGATTTTCTGCCTGCCAATTGGTTAGTTATTTAAATTCTTAGAACATATATTTTTAACTTAAAAAAATAGGGCTAAGCTATATTCTTTATGGGGTTGTTTGGAGAATTAAATGAGAGGAGTGTGTGTGGCAGAGAGAAAGAGAGAAAGAGAAATTATCAAGCACTGGGCACATCATAGCTAGAATCCAGGTCCAGAATCCTGGACCCCACTGGGAAGAAAGGCAATAGTGTGTTAAGATACTTTTTAAGTCAACCAGTCCACCTCATATGTTGTGTACCACAAGCTAAAAGCAACATATCCACATTTAATTTATGTTTATTCTTTTTGCTTTCTTTTGATGAAAGTGAAAATGGAATCTACCGTGCCCATATTTAAGTAAGCTTAGGTCTTAGATGTCCCATATATGAGAAAGAGAATCTTGGCCTAGTGGCTGGAAGAAATTAGACTCAAGGTCACTTTTCCTTAAAAAGTAATCAAAGCAAAAAGAAAGAGAGATTGGAAGAGAGGGAAGGAAGAAGAGATCAAGAGAGGGAGGGAGTAACATACTATAGAAATGATCCCTGAAAGTTCGGAGTTCATATCCCACTTGAATCAAAGTGTGAAATATGATATATCAAGAAGTGTGTAATGTTTTGAACAACCAACAATAAAAATTAATTTATAAAAAAGAGAGGGAGGGAGGAAGAAAGAAAGGATAATAAAAGTGCGAGAGTCATTACTAAGGCCTGCGGTTGCCCATGGTATCATCAGCAACACGTCAAGCCAACAGAAGTGACAGCTAATATAAGTAGTAACAGCACTCACTGAGGTAAGTGAAACCGGGCTGTCCCTTTGCAGCTTTTTGATTCCAATGCAAGTTTGAGCAAACTTTGTCTTTGACAGGATGTTCTAAAACACAGTGTGCCTGAGAAGAACCCCAAATCTGTCATTTGGTACGTAAGGCTAAGTAACATTAAGCTCCCTCAAACTCAAGATACAGTAGTTATTAGGAAATGGAAAGCAAATGACCTGAAAACAGAGAGATGACTGATTTTTTCTTGCTAAATATTCATGAAAGGTCTTAAAAATGAAAAGATTGATAAAGAAGTCAGAAAGCTTATTTTATTCCTATCTTTAAATTTTTCATTAAGAACCCTACCCATGCAGAAAATATTTCTGTGTGACCCCACCTGATTTTAATCCTGTTTTAAATATAGGTTTCCTTTAGTATTTATGTGCATAGCTTTTGCCATTATCTGTGAATCCACTCTGTTAATATGTTGCCTGGTATACATGCCCCTTGATTACTTTATAGATGTATTACCTGCCCTTTCTCTTTGTTATAAGCTTCACGAAGATAGGAATAGTGCTTTACTTCTCTTATTCCTTTGTATGTATTTACATTTAATATACATTTTATGCAGAGTACAATCCAAAATTAAATCATAAGTAAAGCAGAACCCTTTCTAAAGAGATAAGAATACATTTTGAGCACTTCTATAATGAAACTCATTCATATTTATTGAATGTTGAAGAAGTATTGGTCCTCAACTTTCAGTTATTTTAAATGCAACTTTTTAAAGTAAAACAGAGTTTCTGGAACAAATTTCAAATATTATGAAAAAGTAAAAAGTTAAAATTGTTGCTTCTGAAGACCACTCACTTCGTAGTTTGGCCAAGGTTCCATCTTGCTTTCTCTTCTTTTCCCTTATTATAATGAAATGCTTTCCATGCTGTCTGGCCATGTTCTTTCTGCTTATTCTGTAAAACCTCACTGGAGAAAATCCTTATCTCCAGAACCATCTTTAGTTCAGTTTCATATAGAACAGGCAAAACTGAGGATAAGTTAAAAGATAACTGAACACTAATGCACTATCAATTTTTCCACTTTACCTATTGTTTGGATCCCTTAAGATGAAAAAAATACTCATTGGAACTTACCTATTTTGAAGAGAATGAGAAAATAAATATCATTTTACAATTGGAGTAATAACTCTTTTAGTTTCTGTGTTTGAAATGCATTTAAGACATC
The DNA here is from genome assembly GCF_048772815.1 of Callospermophilus lateralis. NCBI lineage: Eukaryota > Metazoa > Chordata > Mammalia > Rodentia > Sciuridae > Callospermophilus > Callospermophilus lateralis. Next base: position 78,673,769 of record NC_135316.1, read on the forward strand.
TAATCCTTTTTTTTTTTTTTTTTGGTAAGAGCTCTGTCATTATCAACAGAATAAAAGAGTCATAAAATTCCTAGTTGCAAATTGATAATTTGGTCATCACCAGTGTCAGAGTCCATGTTGTAGAACTGACCACCAGGTCATTGCCAACTCTCTTCAAACTTCTGTGGTGAAAGGGAATTTACTACTTTATTATTTTCTAAGGCAACCCTGGCTTTTTTAGAGATGTTAAAAAAAGTAGTGCTTGAATTTAAAACATTTATTTTATTAAATTTTTTTCTACCTGAAACTTTTTACCCACTGGATATTTTTTTTTGTTTTTTGTTTGTTTGTTTGTTTAAATCTTGATGTCTTATACAAATACAATCTTCATTTTAAAGTGATATTTGAATAGAATCATCTCCTTCCTGAATATTCATTTTTCTCAAAATTAGCCTCTCTAATTCAACAGTTTTCTGGATCATAGGGTTTCAAGTTTCTTCATCAACCTTATAATTTCCTTCTAATTATATTTCTATTTGATCCATTTCAACTTAAAGCATAATGCCCAGAAGGGAAGATAATAGTTCAGGTGAATTCTAAAACTTTCTAGTACGGCAAAAACAGTGGAGATTTAAGATTTAGATTAAATTCACGACTGAGCATAATGTAGCTACTCTCCTCTAATCATGTATTTCAGACATGACTTCATGAAAATAGTGTTTCTAATGTAGAAAAAAATTTAAAATTCAGGAAAGGTGATCATCTTGAGAGGTAGATGCAGTCAAGGTGGGAAACGCACAGCAGTAGAAAAAGGCATTTGGATATGAGAGTCTTGATGTCCACACTAACGAATCAGACATCCTTTTGTAAACTTTCGGAGCTAAGGTCATGGCAACATCAGGTCTGTGTCTCTCTGGCAATGTGGATGGTGTTGGTGACAGGGGCTAGGACCACGTTTGGAGACAGTGCTGTTGCAACAAAGGATTTACAAGTAGCTGAACTTGGAGCATAGAGGTGTGGCTGAAAAGAAGAGAGGTAGAATTGGTCAGGCTTGGCATCCAACTACATATAAAGGAGAAGGAATCAAAAATAATTTTCAGGTTCGATGCTTGATGCAAGGGTATATGGAGGTGCCATGAGTCAAGGCACACTGTGACTAGGCTGAAAGTTTTCTGAGCACTGGCATTGCATTTGACTCATTGTTCTATCCCAGTATAGCCCCATGCCTACCATCTGTTTAGTATGTTATCATTTCTTTGAAGAAAGTAGTGAGCAAGTGCATGGGCAAGGGAGGAGAGGGGTGTGCTGTTTGAGATATGTTGAGTTTAAGCTTCCATTCAGGTGAAACCGTCTATCCTCTTCACTTCCCCCAACTCCTGTATTTTTAATATCTTTCCCAGGCCTTCACTTTAGCTATCTCAGCTTTATAGCTTCTTGGCAATTGGCCTTATCTCTTTTACAAGACTATAAATACCTGGGGGTCAAGGTCCATATCTGATTTACAGCTATAGACACTGTGGTGTTTTATAAATGAATGTCTGGAAAACAGTGGAAAGATTGTGTTTGATGCTTAGGGAGGGATGTTTCATGTCTCTGATTTCTCCATATGTTTCTTAAATTAAGCAGTGTCTTAATAATAGCTGAGGATTTATTTGATGTGTTTTGCACTGACCTTACTGATTTAGCAAGCAGCCTCAAACTTTGTTGTTAATGTGTCATGAAATATGTACAATAGGAGGCATACTCTGCTAAATTTTAACACACAGTATGTATTATACTCCTATTTAAAACTATGTTCATAATTTAGGAGACTTCACAAAGGGAGACTAATCAAGAACAAAATGAATTTTGTTTGAATGCCTTGCTGTTAGTGTCTTTGGGGCTGACCTCCTCTTGACACCTGTAGAGGGGCTTGTACCACCAGATTTAACAAGGCGACTCTGATAAAGACCATGCCTCCTTTCCTCAAGACCTGAAAACTGGCCAGAAATTTGATGACAAACGGCTTATTCCTAACTTGTCAATCCAATAGGCATTTTGTCATGAATGCAGAGTCCACACTGATAACCACTATTTCAAATCCTGAAGGCACAACAACTTACTCATTTAGGGTGAGTTACATTTTCGTAGTTTGAGTTGATGTCCATTTAAAATTACTCAAGTTTTTTTTTTTTTTACTGTGTAAACTTTACATTTCTCAAGTACTTTGTCAATTAGCAACTCTCTCAGTTCAGATTGCTGCAGTATTCTGTAAATTCATACACATAAATCATATCAGCACTACAAAAGCCAGTGATGAAATGGAGTGAGATTTCAGAGTGGTCTTGGTGACCATCCTTCCAGAGACAGACTCTTATTCTGCTTTCATTTGGGTGAAAGGGTGATTCCGGGTCACACAGGATAAACAACTGTCTAGATTAAAATCTAGCAATACTGCTGGGTTTAGAGCTACAAGTTTCTATGCTCTGAGATTATTAATTTATCTCAGAGAAACATAATGTTTGAGAAAGTGAAGGTTTTTATATAAATATTAGAAATATTATATATCAAAGTACTTTGTTTTGGTTTTCAAAATAATTATGCAAAATTTTTCACATGAAGTGGATAATTTATTTTCCAATTTGGATTTTCTGATTGTTCAAAGAGTGTGGCAACTGCAAGATAAATAATGTTATGAAAGAAGAAATATGTATTAAATGTACCTAAATATAACAACTCTAAGGGCACTTAAATTTACAGACCGAGCCCTTCCTAAATCAGGATGATTATTGTGCAGAAATATCAAATCTGTGAAGTGCTTTAATTTCTTCTTATAGTGTTTAAGTAAAGCCTTCTCTTTTTTTCTTAAGAAATATTTGTATCAGATTGTCTTTTGATATCTTATAAAACAATTTCAAATAAACAGAAAAGTTAGACAACTACTAAAATACTTAAATTTTCTCATTATTCTACAATTAACATTTTCCTATTTTCTCTCTCAATTATTATTGTCCTCAGAATATACCTAATAGGGATCTACAGAGTCTTGTGTTCAAAAGTTTCTCATAATAATTCTTTTCTCTCCATGTTGAGGTTAATAACAACTAGATTCATTTCTTTCCATTTATATTCAATATTTTAGTGAATATAAGGAGGATCTTCTTTCTATGTTATTTTCTTATTTATACCCAATATATAGCTAACCATTTTCATTAATTTATATTTATTCTTCCTGTGTTTCTTACACCAAAACTAAGAAACAGCATGCATACAAATGTATGTATACATTTTATACACACAAAATTCTGATTTTCCTATCAGTCTCACACAAAGGGAGCATAGGAAATGGATCTCTGGACACACTTCCTTTCTTTCCTGGAGAATGTTCTTTTTCTTTGGTCTGACTGCACAGAATTTCACCCCTGGGCATAACAGAATTTATTCAAACCTTGCTGCTCTTATAATGATCTTGTCATAAGGAACTTTAGGCATAGGTTACTTCATGGTTGTGAAGATAAGGATTGATTTTTCTCTTAGTATTATCTGGCTAACAGTTATATTTAATTCTATTAACTATGGCAAATTCCCTTTTTAGGGTTTATGTAATTTGGTATATTCCTCAGCACATATTTGAATGTATGTAATGTGAATGTTTCACCACAGTATATTGCCAACTTTTTCAACATTTTTTAATCAAATGAGTGAGGCACTGCATCATAGTATAGTTTTACCTTGTCATTTTCCAATTGTGTCTGTCTGACTTCTACTGTGTTAAAACACCTGAGATTATCAAATTAAAAGGAGAAAGGTTTATTTTGGCACATAGTTTCAGTTCATGGTCACTTGGCCCCTGACTTTGGGCCTGTGGTGAGGCCAACTATCATGGTAGGAGTGTGTAGCAGGAGAAGCTGTTCACCTCCTCGCAGCCAGAAGGAGAGAGAGAGGAAGAGGTGGAGTCCCAACATCCCCTTCAAGGGCCCCACCAACAACCTAATTCCTTCCACTAGGCCCTACGTCCTAAAAGTTCACCATCTTCCTAAAGCAACATAGGCTAGTGACCAAGCTTTTAATTCTTGGGTCTTTGGGAGATATTTCAGACCAAACTATAGCAAAAATTGTGAAAGAGAGTGATTTTTTTTCTATATATCCAGGACTTATTTTTCTGCTAAATGTCTGTTCATATTTTTGCTCATTTTTTATTGTTATGTTTTGTCTTCTTACCTATTTCCTATTAAAAATTATTTTTGTCTTAGGGAAATTAGACCTTTTTCTAATGAATATCGTAAATGTATTTATTCTCTTAATTTGTCATTTAAATTTTGACATTTTACAATAAAGTCAAACTCATCAAGCTTTTATGTTTTCTCATTTTTGAGTATATATGTGATTTATTTTATACATAGAGATCTAAGTGGTTTATCTTTGTTAATTATGTGAGATACAAATAAAATTTATCTATTTACAAATAGCTGTTTATGCTGACCCAACACCAATTATTATAATGTGATTTGTGATGTCACCTTTTCCTAGTGCTTTGTGATGTCACCTTCATATTCAGTTAAAGACTACCCTAAATTATCTAGGTGGGGCCAATCTTATCTCATAAATCTTTCCTTGGGGAGAACCTTGTCTGGCAATAGTTAGAGAAAAAGATGTAATGATAGAACAAGGGTCAAAGAGATGCTATGTTGCCAGCTTTAAAGATGGAGAAAGATAACCTTAAAGAAAGAAGAAGAGATTTATGACTCAAGGAGTATGGGCAGCTTCTAGAAGCTGGAAAGAACAAGAAAACATGTTTTGTTTCAGAGCCTTCAGAGAGGGACATATCCCTGCCTAAACCTTGATTTAGTTCATTGAGATCTGAATTGGACTGAAATTCTAAGGTGATCAATTGATGTTGGTATAAAACACTAGGTTTGTGGCAATTTGTTACAGCAATTTGTTACAGCAGCAGTCCAAAACCAATAGAGTATCCATACATCCTGTGACTACGGATTTTTTTTTGTCTTGTTCCATTGTCCTATCTGCAGTTCCCTACTCTATAAAGGGTAAACTTTGTGTATGTTGTAACATGTGTCTTAATTCTTTAGACATACTTTACTTCAAACTATAATTTATTATGACAATGGTAAACCCAAGAGGAGGTTATACTGGCATATAGACTCATAATATCATGACCAACTTAAGTTTTTGAAATTAATAATGTGTGCCTACAAAGCACTATGTTTAAAAGAATAATTATTTAATGCTTGACCATCTAATATGGAACTCATTGAGAAATTTTGAGAGGGAGTATGTAACAAAGAAAGTTAAAATGAAGTAAATTAAAAGATGCAAACACCCAAAATTAACAAATGAAATAAATTTTAAAAATCACTGGGCACCTATTTTCCAGATCCTATGCTAAAGATATAACTGTCAATTCTTCATAACTCTTTGCTTTCAAGAAGTTCACCATCCTGTGGGAACACAAGAAATTTCTATGGAAATTTGAACTAGAAGAATGGAAAGGGAATTAAAGAAAGCAGCACACCTTTGTGGAAGGTATTACTGGGCAAAAGTGGAAAGGGAAGATGTGAGGGAAATGAAAAACTGAAACTATATGTATTACGGTGGGAGATGGGTGCCCGTGGAAAGGCAAAGGTGAGAACTTGAAGGTCTCTTTTGCCACATTAGTGGATTGGGACATCAGTCTAAAGGCAAAGGACAAAGAATGAGGGACCCACCAAGAATCTGAGGAGGTAATAAGGAAACCAGGAGCACAGATGCTTCTGAAGTCCATGGAGAGAGAGTGGACAAGTGTCAGACATTTCAGAAAGGTGAAGAGTATCCACTGTCTCCCAGCCATAGAATCAAAGAGATCACAGAAATCTTTGGCAAATGATGCTCTGATGGTGTAGTGGGAGGTGAAGCAGATCTGCATGAGGCTTTGGAGGAAGTGGGAGGTGAGGCAGTGGACAACGAAAGAACACTGGTAGCTGGAATGGGAGGAGCAGAGCAGTTTGTTTATTTGTTTAAACTGAGAGGAGTTGGGAATGTTTCAAACTTGTTATATGGAACCAAAGAGGCTGAGGACAAAGATGAGGAAGCTGGAGTAGATTATGAAAGAAAGCCAGAAGTGTCTTCAGTGAGGTTGGGGACGTGGAAGATATCCTTTCCTAAAGAGGAAGAAAGTAAAGATGGAAAGAGATGCTGAGTAGTTTGTAGCTGGCATAACAAGAAGTTAAAGAATTACCTGGCTAATAAATTCCATGTTCTTTGCAAATTAGCAGTCAAGGCCATTTGCTGAAGTTAGGGTTTGGCAAATAGTAGATGTTTAATAAATATTATGTAAATAAATAAATGAAAAAATGTGAGAGGGAGGAAAATGATTGGGTAGTAAGTTCTAGCAAAGTAAAATAAGATCGGAAGAACGTGTCTGGGGAAAAGGAGAACTTCCAGGAACACAGGAGAATGGAAACCAAAGTCAAGACAGGCTCCCATGAGTACATAGATTCATCCAAGGAGAGGATGTGTGATGACTTTCCAGCTGTTCCCAGCAGCACTGAAATTGATGGTTGAGGTTTTACAAACATCTGTGAGCAAAGTAGGGAAGATAATTGGAAAAAGTGGCACAACAGGGAGTTGAGTAATTGCTGTGGGATCCAAGCTTAATTGAAGGAAGTGAAGACAGGTACAGAATCTAAGGTTGAGAGATACTAAAATGAGAGGTGTTGATTAGGTGGAAGAGTTGGCAAAGTGTGAATAGTTGAATGAAATTGTCATAGTTGAGTTGTAATGAGTCTGAATTTAAGAATTATGAAGAAGGTCCATTCTGGAAGGTGAAAGAGCTAATCTGGGACTGTCATTGGGCTGACCTGTAGGGGAATGGAGGATACAGGTGAAGATCCTATCTGTTGGTGATGATGGCATTGGCTGCAATGGTGACAGCAAAATTTGGGCAGAAAAACAGACTGTGCAGCAGCTACTGAAGTCTTTGACCAAGGGCTATATGTGGAGGCCTGGGAGGCGATGGTCGTGACACTGATCGGCTGAGAGAAATATGTGGTCTAACTACAAAATGTTTGCTGCTTTTACTCAATCTAAAACGTTAAAGTCCAAAAATGAAAAAGTCTTGGCACATATCTCAAGATACATAATCTCATATAACTGGCTTATAATTAGAAAACATTTCCAGAAATTTAAGGCCTTGCCACCAATTTGTTCTCTAGTTGCTAGCTCACTGATCTGAAAAATTAGAATTAGGAAAAAACATTCCCTGAAAGTCTAGTGAAATATTTGCTTTCTGCAAAAGAAGAAGAAAATGGGGAAAACTGTTTGAGTAGGATATAAAATTTTTTAATACCTTGCACATGAACATAAGCAAAGAGTAACAAGGACACATTTACACCATTGCTAATGGTAGGTTTCTCTTCATTGGTCTTGCTGATGAAGCAGTCATGCATAGAGTTCAGCGCCTTTTAAAATTATTTTCTGAGTCTGTTTGAAACATGGTTGATTTGCTTATATTTGGAGACTGAGTTCTTAGCACAAAAAAGTGTGTGCTTTTCAGACAATAGGAATCTAGAATTTAAGGGTACATGATTGAATGTTTCAAGGGCAATGGACAAAATCTTGGGGAAGCATGTAATGAAGAATGACTATTTTTTTTTGTGAGAAGATAAAAGGGGAAAAGGAGATACAAAGAAGAATAGAGAAAAAGTAGAAGGAAAAAGAGAATTTTAAGACTAGAAATAATGAGACCACAAGTAAAATAGAGATGTGTTTGCTGTTGTGGAAAGGAAATAAGATTACCCTTGAGTTCAAATTTTGGATTTGATAATTCCTAATCATGAAATCTTGGAAATAGATTCACTTAGCCTCAGTGATACACTAATACTTAATGAAGAGTGTTATTGTTAAAAATAAAGCAAAGTGCCTACTTGCAGGGCCTAGTGCTGAGCCAGACATGGAAGGTGCTTGGTAGTGATTCTTCCCTTATAGGAATATTTTATTTAAAGTCATCGAAAGTCACTGGCAACTAGGTAGTTGCTATTTTTGACCATTCTCATTTTTGTGAAACTTGATCAATTTTCTGTTAGGGAAGACCATTGATTATTATCACATCAGGTATGGCAGGCAATCTGAGATGAGCTGCTTTCTCTTTTCAGACACTGACTGCACAGCAGCAGTGGCCCGAATCAGTCCCAAGAGGACTGTGTTACTGACAGGCAGGTGGAAGCAAAGGCTGGGCCAAAGTGCTTTGCTTTCCAGTTCTTCCTCTCCCTTGATTAGTCAGTGCACATTCCTGTCCAATCTCGTTGGAGATTTGAATTACACATGGTTTGCTAGGCCTGACACTTGGCCAAGAAGGTACTTAATGGCACTTATGTCAGAACTAGCGATCAAATGACACCACCTTTCCGAAGCATCATTATCTTTCTGGCGAGTGATACTTTAAGCCTCACTGTGCTTCTGGTTCCTTTGAAGATCACAGTCTCCACATAGAACTCGTCTTAGATGACCATGTACAAAGACTACACATAATCACCAGAGAGCTGAGGTTGATTTGCATTGCCACCTTCCAACAAAAGGGGAAGGGTCTGACTTTGAAGTTGGGAGAAAGTGCTGTTTATAGATATCAAGCCTCTGTCCATAGGGTATTCAGGAAAACCCTACTTCAAATTCCATTTCTTAAAGTATCAATGAATCACATGCTCTGCTGTAATTTTGTTATACTTTTAAAAAATCCAGTTTTATATTTAAAAAATCTCATTGAGAGGAAAATAAGTATTTGATGTCATTTGTACCTCTCCACTTAGGCTTCATTATTTGTTTTTAAATGTGAAAATGATTATGGGAGAAATTCAAGTTTAATTATGGTGATGAAGTAAGTAATTCACATATTTCAAACGAACATTTATGAATTTAACTTCTGTCTGTTCTGAATTTAAGACTTCATATTTTTACAGGATACGTTTCTTTGTTAGAAATGGGAAATGGCTCTGCCTAGTTAACATTCTGAAATCTTTTCTTAATTTGAATTTACATTTTTCAAACACTTAATGAGTGTCTACCATGTTCAAACAACATGTGGTAAGTATATAAAATACAATATTAATAGGTAAAGGCCCTGGTCCCCCATTTTATAGTCTGAGAGAGAATAGAGACTCGCAAAAACACAAATCAAAATTCCAGAGGAAATATATTTGAGTTATATATGTATTGATCTAAAGAAAGAGAGAAGATTTAAGTTCTTTATTTCACTTAAGATAATGAGTGAAAGAAACTTGGAGAGGATAGAATTTGAAGTAAAACTTTGAGGGTCTAGAGGAGGTTGAGTCAGTTAAGTGTGTGTGGCTGGGCAGCGTGGAGGGGAAGTCTAGGGCATCTGTGGTTTTGAGAATATTCAGCAGTTAAACAAGACTATAATGAAGGTCAACTGTGATGGAGAAATGGAAGAGGAATAGGAATATTAGGGTAAGTCTGACCAATCATTTTCTAAGTTCTTAATTTCCAAATGGCTGGTTCTTTATGGTGATCAGCAGAAGAGCTTCTGAGAAGAAAGATATAGAGGGAAGACCTTTTAGCCAGAAAAATACGTGTTTTCTGTGCTGTAAATATGCAGAAAGACCCCTCCCCTGCCCAACACACTTACCTTAGGAGTCCTTGACACAGAGGTTGCCATACTTAAAATCCTTGTTAACTCACTTTTTCCTCTTAAAACAACAACAACAACAACAAAACTTGATCAACTAGGACATTTATTTTTTAAGTTGAAATTAATGCTCCCTTGTATTTCTTAGATGTTTTTAGTTTTATCTTGATGAATAGAGAATACAGTGGGTACCTATATAACAATTGTTAAATTACAACTTTTCAATTTTATTATGGTGCTAAAGCATGCCTACTGTATTTCACTATATAACAAATAACATGATATAAAACACTTAATTGTAAAATACACTTTGTGTTATGTGATTTTCCCCAATTGTAGTGCATACTAAGCATATTAAGGGAGGCTAGACTAAGCTCTGATGTTTGGCAAGTTAGGTGTATTAAATACATTTTTGGGCTTATGGTAGTTCCAAAATATGATGAGTTTATGGGGAAGTAACCCCATCTAAAGACTAGGAGCATCTGTATGGAACATATGCTGTGGGTACATATATGACACTGTTGGAACTCTGATATAATCACAACAATGCTAAGTTAGCATTGTCCTGTACTGTTTATGAATAGCAATAGAATGTAGTGTCATTTATTCAACCCAAATTTAAGTTAAAAAAGGGAAATTAAGCAATACTTCTAAATCAAGAATTAAAATCAAGAATCAATAAATGGGATGGTATCAAACTAAAAAGCTTCTTCATAGCAAAGGAAGCAATCAAGAACATGAAAAAAGAGTCTATAGAATGGGAGAAAATCTTTGCCAATTGCACCTCAAATAGAGCATTAATCTCTAGGATATACAAAGAAGTCAAAAAACCTAACACCAATAAAACAAACAACCCAATTAATAAATGGGCAAAGGAACTGAAAAGACACTTCACAGAAGAATACGATCAATAAATATATGAAAAAATGTTCAATATCTCTAGCAATTAGGAAAGGCAAATCAAAACTACACTGAGATTCCATCTCACTCCAGTCAAAATAACAATTATCAAGAATACAAGCAATAACAAATGTTGACGAGGATTTCCAGGAGAAAAGACATACTCATACATTGCTGGTGGAACTGCAAATTGGTGCAACCACTCTGGATGGCAGTATGGAGATTCCTCAGAAAACTTGGAATGGAACCACCATTTGACTCATTTGACTCATTTACCCACTCCTAGGTTTATATCCAAAGGACTTAAAATCAGCATACTACAGTGATGCACCACATCAATGTTGATAGCAACTCAATTTACAATAGCTAAGATGTTGAAACCAACCTAGGTGCCCTTCTCCAGATGAATGGATAAAGAAAATGTGGTATATACACACAATGGAATATTAGCCATAAAGAAGAATGACTTTATTGTAGCTGGAAATTATCATGCTAAGGGAAATAAATCAATCCCCCCCCCAAACCAAAGGCATATAATAAATTATGTTCTCTATATGTGGATACTAACACATAATAAGGAGTGTGGGAGAGAGGAATAGAAGTTCATTTGATTAGACAAAGGGGAAGGAAGGGAAGGGAGAAGGTATGGGCATAGGAAAGACAGTAGAATGAATAGGCATAACTTTGCTATGTTCATATATGAATATACATCCAGTGAAACTCTACTTCATGTATAAAGGCAAGAAGAGGATCCTAATTAGAATTAGTTATACTCCATGTACATATCGTATGTCAAAACACACTCTACTGTCATGTATATCTAAAAAGAACAAATAAAATTTAAAAACTTTAATAAAAGCATATGATAAAATAGACTACCAACTTATAAATAATAAGGCACTTTTGATGACATGTGAAAAAAGGAAATTATATTTTATTATTTATTGTCTTCCCAAAAATGTCCTAAGAATTTATATTCTGTCTTGTCTTTATCTCACAATTATCATTTGATTTTTAGTCATTATTATTGCTATGTGATTGTAACATTTTCTTTTAATTATTATCATCAATTTATAAATGGGGAAATTGAAGAATAGATAGGCTGAGTAAATGCCCAAATATTACAGAGCTGGTATATGGGAGAACTGGGATTTAGACCCAAGTTTTTCTAACTTGAGAGATCATGATTCTAACTACTATGTGGTTTGGAATTTTTCTGTCATTTATAGATGCAAAGATAGCAATGGGACCTGAAATATTTTTCTTTAGAACATTTTAACCAATGGCCAGACTGGAATTCACTTCCAGGCAATGATTCCAAACACCATGTTCTTTACATGGTGCATCATGAAATGCACAGACTACACAGGGAACAAACCCACCTACAATTTAAAATGTAGATCAAACAAATATACTCAAAGTACATTTGTTGATTCTAAGTTCTAGCAAAGGTGAACCTAGTGATGAAAAAATTCTGTTATAATTTAATTAGATAGTGAAACTTTTTATGAATATAATAATATCCTACAATTATTCATAATCCCACTTTTTATCATTTAAGAATTTTGTCCTCAGTGATTTTTCTTTTAATCTGGAGTCATTCTTGTTTAGATTTGTAAGGTGAGAATTCAGAAACCAAATTTTAGTGTGGATATCAGACATAAAAATGACACATTTAAAGCTGAGTAATTTATTAGTGCTTTCTTTATTGGGAATTTTCTTGTAAATGTCAGAATAAAAAAGCAAGAATGACCTCTCAATTATTTCAGGCATAGTAAAAACAATAGGAAGAATAATAAATTATGTTTACTTATCACCATTACATTGTTACTGTTCTATAAAGTTGAGTTAAATGGGGAGTAGTGATCATCGGTGATTACTTTTGTTGCTATAGATGGATCTTGGCTGTCCCTCAAAGGCCCATGTGTTAAACATGTGGTCCTAGAGTACTGTTATTGGGAAGTGGTGGAAACTTTGAGAGGTGGGACTTTGTGGAAAGTCTTTAGGTTCTTGAATGGGGCATGCTCTCAAAGGAAATAATTATGAATTCACTCTGCCCCCTCCTTTTTGATTCTGGCTACAGGGGAGCAGTTTTGCTCTGCCATGTGCTCCCACCATGATGTGCTGTCTTGCCACAGACCTATAGTGATGGGGCCAATTGATTTTGGGCTGGAACCTCCAAAACTTCAAGTTTCCAGTTAAACTCAAAATAAACATTTTCTCCTTATAAAGTTTGTCTCAGGTATTTTATTACAGTGACAGAAAACTGACACATTTATCATTCAAGACCTCATGTCTTTCTGTTTTAAAAAGAACTCTAGGAAAAAACGTCACTATTTTGTTTGCCACGTGTCAGGAAACATTCATGTATTTTTCAAATAGTAATGTATTTAATTCTCTTAAGAAGTATATGAGGTAGGATTTGTTATTACTACAATTTTACAGATGAGGAAATGCAAAGACAAGGAATGAAATTATGTAGTCACATACCTAGGAAATGGTGAAGTTAGGATTTGGATGTAGATATTATGGGTTCTAGACTCCAGATCTAGAACTAGTATACTTTTTTTTCTCAGCAAATGGCAGTCTGGTTTAAAAATGAGATTTGACTTTGACAACTTGATCAGACCAGGCTAACAAAATAAAGAAAATTGTCTTGGTTCTCAATAGAATTTTTTTTAAAGCATGATAACATATGATATGAATTTGAGCATTTTTCATTCTCCATGATATTCTAGAACACTATTCCTTGCTTTTAATTTTTACAAAGAAATGCCACAGTAGCTGAGGTTGTAGCTCAGTGGCAGAGTGCTTGCCCTGCATATATGAGACAATAGGTTTGATCCTTAGCACTAATAAAATAAATAAATAACAAATAAATAAATGAATAAGGGCATGCTGTCCATATACAACTATAAAAAATTTAAAAAATACCATAGATAAGAAGCCAACTTAAAATTTGTAACCTGCAACTCAGGTGTGCAAAAGTTTAGCTTTCTCATTCATCCCATTTTGTAAAGATTGCAGAAAAGACAAGGTGTAATCACTTCAAGTCATATTTTTCAGTTTAAAACACTTTCTTCAAATACTTTATAAATAACTTTAGGACTCTCCTTCAAAGCCTTTCCTTTATCCTTTCTGGAGAAGAAAAGAAATTTGGAAAATGGAATGGTTGCTGAAAAGTGTCTGTTTTGTCGTCTCTGTTACTGCGGCTAAAACACTGCACTCTGAACAGTTAAACCCATGAATGTTAATACCATTGACTGTCCTGTTTCCTCTGCTTAGAATCTCATTTTTCCACTTTTCCTTCTACCACTAATAGTCATCCTAGTCTTTAAGACACATATCAACCTCATCTTTTTTCAGAAGACTCCCATGAATAGTATCTAGAATTCCTCTCTTATGCCACGTACATAGTTATAGCATTTATGTGGTATTTGTGACATTTAATTCTAGTTGTTATTTTACTTATTGTATCCCATTAGATTGACGTAATTGAGAACATCATATTTATCAACGTGTTTTCACATTGCTCATGAGGTAGAGCAACTAATAGGCACTCATACATATTTATTTAATGCATAAATGAGGTCAATGTCCTATGCCTTCATTCATCCTAGAGGAATGAGCATTCTCTTCTCTGGAGCACATACATATAAACATATGCTCCTTAAGCCGTGGTCCCTGAGATAGCAAGCAATGTGCACACAGCAGGACAGGATACGTCTTCTCCCACCTCCTCACCCCATCTTAGGCAAGTCTTCTCCTCATGCTCCTCCAACCACTCTCTTCTAATTCCTGAAGATCCCAGCACCTCCCCACCTGTCTTGGAGCCTTGGCACTTGCTCTTCCTCCTACTTGGAGATGGTCTTCCCTCAACTTTCTTCATGGCTTGCTCTCACAGTTGACCCATTGATATGCTCATATTTCACCTCCACCTGACCTGTCTCCTTCATCTCCACCTGACCTATTCCCCAACGGACCCTCAAGAGTTCCACCTGCTTATTTTTCCTCTGGAGCATTTAACATGTCACTTCATATGCTCATTTATAGACCATGTCCTTCCAACAGAATGCGTTTTGTAATGCCAAGAAGGTCATCCTCTTTTATCATTGTTACATCTTTAGTTCTTGGACTGGTGCCTAGCAGGTAGTTGTTCAATGAATGGATCAAGAAATGAATAAAACAAGGTCTGGAGATTAAGAGGGTCGCACTGTTTCTCCTATCTGCAATAACTTCATGGCCGCATAGCTCAGAGCTGTCCTGCAGCAGATCTTCAACTCTTCCTGACTTTGTCTTCATCAACAAACTGAAATTTGAGGGCTAAGGAGGGACATTTTATCTCTGCTTTTTGTGCATGCCTTAATTTGTCCCCCAGCATCTTTCTGTGGTCAATGAGATGCTGTGCTTTTTTAAATTTTTTTCTCTAAATTTCTTCCTTCCACCAGATGGCACTGTGCCTTCAATATTCAGAGGTAAAGGTATGTTAAAATTAATTTTCTTTGTTCTTTTCCATACTCTCTGAATCTCTTTAACCCATAATGAATGGGTTAAAGTCGCCTTTAAACCAAAAGACATCTGAGTTATATTATGTTTTATAAAATATTTATAAATGCCAAACTAAAAGCAATACAGACACTGGTTTCCATATGCAAAAGCCAAGAGAAAAGAGATTTAAGTGAAAATGAATGTCGAAATATCACATTCTCACACAGCAAGTCTAAAGTGATACAGAGATGATGAATAAATCAGCATAGACTGACATCATGTATAGATACACATGCACAGGATGGATGTGGCATAATACATATATACACATTTATTAGATTAAATAAATATGTATGAGTGCCCATGAGATGATGATAGTTTAAATCATCTAATATACCAGCTAAATTTGCCAAAGACAACTCCTACAGTTAAGTTAGATGAAAATGATTTGTGGGGCAGCCTAAGTACTAGGACATTTCAGAAAGTTCTACATCCATGGAAGAAAAATTTGCAATGAATTTCCTTACATATGGAAAGAGTTGCATTAGGGATGAGCTTACGGCATTTGGTTCCAAGTGCACACAGACAAATATAAGAAACACAGAAATCAACATGATTTTCCCCTTAACTTACATAGAGCTATACATAACCTCAATAACATGCTTTCCAAATCTTTTATTTATTAAAAAAATGTTTTCAAAGTAGCTGTAATGGTTTCAAGGTTTCACAACGTATTCTACAAGAAACAATCTGGAAATCTTTTGAGAAAATTCAAAAATATCTACCTTGGAATCATTTTCTTAAGGTATAAAACCAATGTTTATTGGAACCTCTAAGTTTTATTTCATCTTACTATTATTTTCATATTTCCAGTTTCTTTAGGAGTCTATGGTTTCTTACGGATCTCTCTGTCATCTTCTCTCCACATGTTTGGCTCATGATTATATATTTCTAATATATTTATATTAAATGTTATTAATTTCATAGAAAAAGTACATTTTTTTTCAGATTAAAGATATTTTTAGACATTTGTCAATCCTTTATAAATGACACATCTTGAGAGTGAATATTTTATCTTCTCTCCATGTTTAAACTCAATTCACATTTTATGTTAAAAATGAAGAAGAGAAGTAAATCAGCAATTCCGTCATGGTATAAGGCATAAATTAATGGGAGTTTTTGCCTGCCAAAAGTATATTTCAGAAATTGTTAAAAAATTGAAAATTTCTCCTACAAAAAATAATGTTATGGCATCTAACCTGACATGTCTCTTTGTTCTTTAACAGCACATATTATCCAAACTATACATGGCCTTTGATTATTCCATATGATCATCTTTATTTTATGACAAATCTTCACCCCATGAAATCGTATTATGTGTGGACTTATTTGTACATATCTTTATTAATGATGAGTATTACTCTCCTATTTGTAAGTTATGAAACAACCCAATTAGAAATCATTAGAAAATAAAAAACAAGATATTGAAAGAGGTATAAAAAGGTAAAGAAGGTGACAGGGAACAAGTAGAGGACTCAGCAATGTAACCTTGTAGATACTAAATAACAAAATAAAGAGCAGATGGGACCTTTGGGCCTAGGCTTTTTCCGTTAATTCTGTTAGTATTTAGAGAGAAGGATCTGAAACATGTGTAAGCAGACCACCCAGGCAGATTCTAACAGGCCCTAGGTAGGTTAACTATGAAATTCAGTCTCCATGCTATAAAATAAGGAATGTATGGGACATGTGTGGAGACAGCTATCCAAATGTTATATTAGCAGCAGTGTAAAAGACAATGAATTGACAATCATCTGAATAGTTAAGAAGTCTGGCCAATTAGCTTAAATTAATTACCATCCTACTAGATTATTTGTGCCAACTGGATAAACGCTACTTGGAATAAACAATTTGCAAGCTTTGATTCAACCTAGAATCACAAATGCTAGACACAAAGAAGTTAAATGGAAATCTTCAAGGAGAAAAATTAAAATAGAAATAAGGGCCCCTTCCTGGTGATGAGAGGTGTAACCTAAAGCACCCTTGGGGCATAGTCAGAAGACTCCCAGCAAAGCCATCTAATTGACTTGTCCTTTTGATAGATTAGTTTTCCTTGAACCAATCAAAATCTGCTGGCTGCTCCAGCCTGCTCTCACCGACTTAGTAATAAAATAGCCCCCTACTACATTATAATTATGCTGTTGAAAATGTTTCCACAATACAATGAAATTAAACATTTCCCCATTTAGAACTGAATTTGGGTTTATTGGGGCAATAACTTAAAAAAAAACTACTGACTTCCTTCAGCTTTGAAAAATGGGACAGTTACATGAAAAAATTTAGGTTGAAATACTCTGAAGGAGCTTTAAGAGTTAACAGGAAAAAAAAAACCTGTTTTTCAGGATTTCTTCAATTTTTCAGAAAAGAAAAATTGGGGGAAATTCTAAGTTTTCTGTGGGGTAAGAATTTATAGGTGGACATGGTGGTGCATACCTGTAATCACAGTGACTGGAGAGACTGAGGCAAGAGGATCACAAGTTCAAAGTCAGCCTAAGCAACTTAGTGAGGCCCTAAGCAACTTAGCAAGACCCTGTCTCAAAATTAGAAATAAATAAATAAAAGGGCTGGGGATGTAGCTCAGTGGTTAAGAACACTTGTGTTCCGTCCCTGGTACCAACCAACAAACAAACACACCAAAACAAATCAAAAACAAAGTTCAAACTGCATTAACAACAACAACAAAGAATTTACTTAATAAAATTAATGGTAGGAAGATGGGGATGTGGTTTCATGGGTAGAGCTCTCACCTAGCAAGTGAGACACTTCAGGTTTGAACCCAGCTCTACAAAAATAAATAAATAAATAAACAAATAATGCAATGCAATAAAATACTTACAAAAGAGAAGAGTGGGAATTTTCCTATATATCACTATAGTGTATGTGGGCTCAGCTCTGACTTTTTGGTCATTATAAAATTATTTTTGGCAAACTTAGCTGCATGCATAAAAAAAAACATGCTTCAGCATAACAATTAGAATAAGGACAACTTCATTTTTTCTACCATATGAGGATACAATCAGTACATACTCTGCAAACCTGAAGAGGGCCCTCACCAGAACCTGACCAGGCTAGAATTCTGACCTCAGACTTTGAGCCTTCAGAACTGCAGAACTTGAACCCTAATGGTTCACACAGCACATTTGCCTTATTCGAAATACCTTTTGACCAAAAACAGGAAAGGGAACGTACTACAATTTTAATTATGGGACCCAGGATTTCTCTCAGCATTGCACATGAACTTGAAAATATGAAAGAAGGTCTGATAGAGAATATAGCTCAGTGGAATCATTTGGCTCAATGAGAAAATTTTTCATGGAAGTATGTTTCTTTTATATACAAAAATGAAGGTCCAAAATACCATTTGTTGGAGTAGCTATCAACAAGGTGTTAAATTATTTTTCTTCTGCTATGTTAAACAGCCTTGGAATAGCAGTCAGTCCCCCATCTACTAACATCATACAAACACAGTGACAGTTCTACTTAGAGTATAGAATAAAACAATTTTTAAGAAAAGAAATTAAATTAATTATATGCTAAATAATATATTTTACCATAAATAATTTATTTTAAAGTTAGCATCTTCATCTTACAATCTTGGGCATAACATATACACCAATTTAAAAATAAAGCTTCTCCCACAATAGTCATTACAGGTATTAATGTAAACTGCTAGGGAACAAACAGATGAGGATGGTGATATTAAAAGAATAATTCTACAAAATAGGCCCACTGTGCTGAGCCCACAAGCTTCCTTTGCCAAAAAGCAATTTACCTGCAGCCCTGGCCTAAGTGGACAGGATATGTCACATTCCTCAGCAAACTACTGGTTATCTGCAAGGAAATGCAGGCAGGAAATAATGTTGATAACAGGAACCCAAGTTACTTTGAAGGGATAGACTTTTGTGACCCTTTTCACAGACCAGATCTCCTGAAGATAAGGATAATTCCTCTAACCAGAAAGCCTGTAAAAATGATTAAAAATCCAATTAGAACCACTCAGCATGGGCCAAGATGACATGGAGTTGTCATGGCAATGGGAAATTGAAAGCCTGAGGTCATGTTGCTGTCAGTCAAAAGTCAAGAGGTGAACCTAGGCAGGACTCTCTGGAAACTTCCTTGCCATTCCCAATAAAAACTGGAGTGTAGGAGAGGCACATTGTCCCTCTCCTCTCTGGGAGGACCCTCTGTCTCCCCTGAGTGTCCCCTTTTCCTTTTCTTATTCCTTCAATAAACTCTGAGTTATTGAGTTACTGTCACCCTGAGTGACATGTCTGAAATCTTTCTGACTTGATGGGAAGAATTGGGGTTTGAAGAGGGGGTCTTCACACTGCCTCATTTTCCCCAGAAGTCCTCAGCCCCATAACATAACAAGTTATGAAATGAAACTACTTTAGTGAAATAAAAAAAAAAAAAGTTAGCAACCAAATGTGAATTTTAAAAGTTGGCATTTTGTACAATTGTGCATATTATAAAATAATTGACTAATGCTTTCTTACAGAACATGATTCAAACTATTGTTTGCATTTCAATATATTCTTTGAGATAACAAATCATAAAGTCAACACCACTCCAGTTTTACAAAGGAGGAAATCAAAGCTCTGTTAGTGAGGGTGAAGTCCCTGTAGCCTTGGTGAAATCTGGCTACGGCCCATGGTCACTTCACTCCTGGTGGACAGTTCAGTGTCCCTTTTCAGAAACTGCTGACAAACCACTTCATTTCTAACAGTTTGTATTGGTATCTAATTAGTTTTCAGTGGGACTTTGTTATTAGATTCCATGAGCTCCCTCAAACGGAATAGCCATATTCCTAGTTAACCAATTACACAAAACACCCAGGGGAATGTTGGTTTCCCAGAAAGGAATCCTAGAAGTCTTTTTTCCTCCCCATCCAACCTCAACTCTTTTCTTCCTACTTGCCTAATTTTACTGGGAAGACAAAGTGCTTATCTACATTCTGGAACACAGACTACTGGGATGTGATTTCTAAGAGCAAGATTTCAGAGGGAGAATTATAACTATACCCATATTAATTGAAAACATTCATCTATTTATGCTCTTGAATGTAATCTTTCATTAAATCAAAGAGGTTAAAATATGAAGCTTATGGTTTAGCTTTTGAGCTGCAAATAGACAAAAAAAAAAAAAAAAAAAAAAAGATGCTTTGTCCAGCTTTGATTTGAGGTTTCTAGGATTGCATTGCACTTCTTTCAGGGTGAATCTTTGCAGTGGCCTATGGGTGTTGCAGTTCCATTAATAATAAAAATTTACTTTGAGTTGTTTCATTATCTTAGCCTGCATTGTTCTTGAGTGAGTGTGTTGGTTAGGTGATTCTGAAACTAGTAAGTTCTCTAACTGCTATCTATCTCACCACTCTCATAAAAGCACTTCTTTGTGCTACCCTCATTTTGTTGTCTGAAATGGTAAGTTCAGTGAATGTATTTCCTGATATCTTGTAGGTCCCTAAGAATGCACTCAAATACCAAACTTTTCTTCTGGAATGTAGCTGACTAAGGTCCCAATTTGCTAAATTAATTGCAATGTTAAACACCATGACCTAACACTTTAAAGCTTTTAGAAACTTTTCATCTGATTATTAATACAGACCCAAATTAATTTTTGGAGAAGATCTTGGCTTTGCATGTAGATACTCTCCTTCCCCAAGCCTTGTATGGGTGGCTTTTTATTCAGATGTGTGTTCTTGTCAGACTGTTCAATCTTTGCCAAGAGGATGTCAGTGTTATACCCAGCTTTTCTAAATGTACATCAAACATGCATTATATGCTTTGTCTATCTAAAATGGTTTTATTCAAGCCAATTCTTATGGCATTCAGTGTTTAATATGGTTTCACTTACTACCAGAAGTTTAAGATAATTAGTATTTCTTGAAAGTGAAAGAGCACGTAGATTACTACTTTTTAAAAAATATTCTTAAAAACTCACTATAATTTTTAATAACAAAATTGTTTTCAAACAAATTTTATGCAGCACTCCAAGAATTAAAAGTAAATTGCTTTCTTCCTGGAACCTGAGATCTTTCGCTGGAACACAGTATGAAAATTGGTACAATGATTCTCAATTCTTTCATTGAAGTGTACAGAAAAACAGACTACCGCAGAGTTGGACAAGGTTGTTCTGGCTTCCTGTAGAACAGCTTTTATTGAATTACACATGGCCAAGATTATATTGGCTTACTTGGAGAGATAAGAGATAGCCTTTTTATGTTGCTTCAGTGTTGTTGAAATTGCTATGCATTATATTGCATGGCTTGTTATGTACAGGACCTGAGGTTGAACTTTCTTTGCAGTCCTGCTTTAGGCAAAGGGCTGTTTATGTCTAGTGGACTCCAGAAAATATGTTTGATCCCATCTCTGGAAGGCATAGTGGTTTACTTCTGGTTCTTCTCTAAATCTTAAAACTTCTCTAGGATACAATGGTTTGCAATAATCTAACTTTTGGCTATAACATGTTGCTCATGGTTTATTTTGTTCCTATAGGATTTTCAAATCTTTGGTGAACTACTCTTTAATGTATCACTTTTTAAATGGGTTAAAAGTTTCTGATGTTTCAACCACCACCCAAACTGAGCCCTACAATATGACCTATCTGAGTATATATTTTTATACCTATTTATATATTTGTACACACACATGTATGTGCATATTTATCTAATATATAATACATATTCTATACCTTGTACCTAATTTTATGTAAATATATACATACATTAATATATAAAAATACAGAATATCAATCATTGAGATCTCTTGTAAAGACATTAGTGGGACCTTGATATACTATACTGTATTTTCTAAATTTTCTTCAATGTCATTTTATTTTAAATCAGAAAAAGTGATGATTATAGAACTTTAATAAATAATTTGAAATTTGATATATACTAAGAAAAGATTAAATAGTATTTTTCTAAATAGTTAAGCAATTTTGCAACATCATTTTTAAAGCAAATCATCATTTCTGCATTAATAAAAAAATGACACCTTTATTATATGCTAACTTTCAGTCATTTGTCAGAGACTAAGTGTTGCTTAGCCTGGCATTGATTCTCTGCTTCTTTAATAGAAACACCTCTCTGTTTTTGAGTCAGGTACATTGTTACTAAAATGACACTCTGTCCTTTGCAGATCTCCCTGTGATATGTGTCCAGGTTCTGGCCAGGAAGATGTTAAAAAGGTTATGATGTGGGTTGACTGGGAAGGCTGATGAGAGGGAACCCACTCACCCAAGAAGGAACGCACATTTGCTTCTTTCTTTTCCTTTCGTGTTCCACGAAATGTACTGGACCAAATCATAATCTCGAGAATAGACTTCATATTTGGGATGAAAGCACACCCTGAGAGTGTCATGGGGTTGGGGGGACGCCAGAGTTTTGATCACACTGTGGAGACAGTTCTAACTTGACTATCTCTAGACTTCTTTTACACAAAATACCAATACATAGATTCTATTTATACCTTTCTTCTTTGGGTTTTTTTTTTCTTCTTTTTAGCTTTAGAACTTTTTCCAGTTTGAGCTATTTTGTTCTAATTATTGAAACACTTTAAATGCATTTTCATAATTGGTAATGTACTCTACCCCAAATTTATTTTGACCATTTTAATCTAGTTTTTCAATTGCACAAGCTCCAGTAACATTTTTGTACTGTAATTTTTATAGTCAGGAATATATTACTGTGATTTTTATTATAATTATATTAATGAGATGTTAATTAGGAAAAAAGGTATGTGTGCCTTATTGTTTTCTGCTCCAGTGTTACAGTATGTATCTGCATTTGTGTGTGTGTGTGTATGCATGTGTGTGAGACCCATTGAACTATTTGTAGTTTATTTAGATTCTGCATATTTCTTCATAAATTTCTTAAAAGTATATATAATTTTGGCTGTTATTATGAACAATATTTATTCCCTTAGAACTTTTAAATAGATTATTTTTGGTACACAGGAGACTATCAAATTTTTTTTAATTTGGTAATTAGACATTTTTCTGAGTTCACTTATGAGATTTTTTCATGTTTAGTTAATTTTATTTTCCTGGTGCACAATAATGCACAGATTAATATATTTTTATGACTTTTTCCTCTGATAATTATTTGCATTTTCACACTTTTGCACTGATTAGAATGTCTGAATAACATACATACAATAAAAATGGTGGAGTGACAGTAGTATATTCCTGACTATAAAGGTAATTCTATTTTTCACCACTAAATATTATACCAATTTTGATTAGTTTTTTACCATGTAAAGAATAAATCATTCTGTCCCATATACCATGTCTTCATTTTTATTGAATTATTATAAGAAACATTTATATAATATACTCATTTTCAGTCTCTTGGATCTCTATATGAATATTAATTACTTTGAGTTTCATGTTTTATTTGGCATTTTTATTAATTTAGTAAACATTTACTTTTTTTACTTTTACTTTTCCCTGATATGCATAGTGCCCACAGCCATTTAATCCAGTGATCATTTAATATTGTGACGTTTTATTGGTTCTTTTCTGATGAGAGCCACAGCTGAGTTGGAATGGCATTTTACCAGAAGTATGGTTGAGAGTCGAGCCATTAAGATGATGTTGGATTGAAACAGGTTGTGTATTCAATTGTATATTAGACCTTTACTGTCTGGTAATAGGATGGCACCCACTACTTTGGAGTTCCCCTTGAGTTCTCTCTGGGTTCCCAGAGTGAGTGCATGCACAGCTGGGGGGAGGGAGTTCCAGTTGGTGTGTGGTGTGTTCCTGAAGGAGCTGCATGGGTGGCGTTCAGGAGAGTTCCCTGAGAGTGTGCGTGGAATGCTGTGTGCTGTGGGAGTTCGGAAATAAAGTTTGTTCCTGCTTGAGTGGCTCGTGATTTGTGCCCAGCCAGACTGCGGCACTTTTCTTTCTATTTCCTCAGTTGATTCCTTTCATTCACACTGTTGGTTTAGATTTGTGCAGGGGTGATTATAATGGAACATCTGGTTTAATTAGTATTGGTGTTAGAATGAATTTTCTCATGGTTCCTTAACTGGAGACAGAGAGGGCTTCCTCAGAGGACAGACCTTGCCTTCTGGGTTAGGAAGGTCTGTTTAATTTGTTTTATCAGTTTGATTTTGACAAAGAATAAAATCTTAGTACATATTAGAATTTAGACATGTAGAACCAGAAGGGTTCATAATAGAGTAATACTTGATCCAGAAGAAAACTTGGAAGATTTTCTTTGGATCCATCACCACCACCACCTCCATCATCATAATCTTCATCTTCACCACAACCATTATCATCATCACAACTATGATTGTTATTTACTATTTACTTTTATTTATCAAGAAATTCAGTGCTTGCTAATATTCAAAGTGCTCTGAAATTGTTCAGGGGGGTGAAAAATTCAATCTTTATTCCAGTTTTCTCGGCCAATCCAATAGCATACTGCTTGAGAAATGAAAAGGCTGACGTTTCTGCTCCCAGTTTGACCTGGCAGCTCACACTGCACCAGGCAGGAATATTAGTGTCCAGCTATAAGCATTCTAATAAGTGACTCCTTGTTTTTTCCAGCAGTATGGTCTTTGGTGCTTGGAATGTTCTCAGGGAAAGGTTATGGAAATAGAAATTCATAGGCTGTTCCTTCCTACCTGATCAGTTAAGTTTTTAATTATTTTTATTCCTCTGGCCACATCACCAACCTATTTAGCAAAAATAAACTCCTTTGTTGTAAATACCACTTTTTTTCTTAGATCACATCCTGACTAAAAGAAATCTTTCTATTCTTCTTGTGCTGATGGCTATTTCAACAAAATCCTAAGAGAGGAGAAATTAAAATGGGCCTGTAAGTTATCAGTTTATTCAGCAAATAAATCAGAGCACATGCTCTGTTCCAGGTCCTCTCATTCCAGGCATTGAGAGACAATGGTGGGCAAAAGCATGACCCTCCTCACTTGCAGACATAATTCCGCCTCTGGGTAACTTACTTAGCATTTATTTCATCCATTCATTTTGAACTATGTCTGGTCTTTAATTATATGCATTTAAGTAGCTGTCCTAATTTTGAAACAAAGTGGCTTATAAGAGGATAAAAATAAAATATTAATTAAGTACACATAAAAGGTCCATCACTCAAACACAATAAATATTCACTAAGAATCCTTGAAAAATGGCTCCATGGTGTTACAACGTCTCTGTATCTCCATTCTTTACATACAAAACATGGCCAAATTTAAAAATATGAAGGCCTTTGCAGAATGGTTTCATTGTTCATTGGAAATTCTAATCACAAGAAAAGATTATTTCTAAATTGCATCTTTCATTTAAAATTCTTTGGACCTATGTAACAATCTCAGGTTCTTTTACTTAAATTTTAAAAACTATGGATAGAACTTGATTATTTATAAATCTTAGAGCTTCTATAAATAGAAAATAAAGGTGCAGAGATGTTTTAAATATCACATGTTTATTTTTATATGATGATCTGAATAAATGAATCAAATCCTTTCAAAAATAGTAGTTCGACAGCATTTCAACCTTAATACTACAAAAATTCTTAGTATTAAGACACAATCCCTATAGGATTATTCCACTTCAAATCACTGCTACAAAGCTCCATTTATTTACTATATGATTTTTGGATAATAGATCGATTCTTTCTTGCTCATTTCTATTCAAATGGACTTCAGGCTTAATACATGCAATCCTTTACAGTTCTTTATCATCATCATTTCTAATATTGGTGCTCACTGCTGCTATGTCAAGTCTATGCAAATGCTAATCTATCCTTTATTTTTATCCTAAATTTGTTTATTTAAAGTACAGCCTTTAGTTGTTTCTGGATAAACTGTCTTATTCCAGTGATAGCTTTGGGGCCTCTCATTGCAAGTCACTGCTGAAAAGAGTAACTGAAAAGAGTAACTGCTTTCTTTAAACTAGTTTAGGTGCCTGAGGCTTTTCAGTGTTAATGGTGTTTATTGCTGCAGCCACAGAAATGTTGGGAATTAAGTTAATTATTAGTTTTTAGGTGCTTATTAAAGAAATTCATTGCAACATTTGAGTTTATAGATGGTGACGTATCTGTGCACAACTCACGTACAAGAAAACATGGGTTATTCAGGTTATTTGTAGCAACATGGAAAGGACAGAGTCAGGCAGGGTCCAGCTCCTGAGCAGGGCAGATGCAGGAGGAACTGACAAGTGTCAGGGTTAATTCTAGATTCTAAAGTCTAGAAAGGCAGCCATTTTCCAAAGATGAAATTGTAGCAGAATTTCTAACCAGACATTCAGTACTTATCATATATTATTAGAAAAGCATTATGCCCCATACACTCCTCTGTGCAGTGCAGAGAAAGATGAAAATCAGTCACTTTTCAGAGGAAGCTCCAAGCCTGGTTGGAAAAGGAGATCAATAAAGAAAAAAATTTCAGCACAGCAGTCAAAATGCTACAGGGGCACAAGGTTTTGCAGAACAAAGAGGACAGTGTCTAAATTCAGACAGTGGTCGCTAGTCAGCAAACAAGTGTGTATTCATTTTCTAGTTAATCTGTCACAAACCATTATGTTAATAGCCAGACTGTAGTGGAGGGATTGACTTCAATTCTGGAAAAGAGACAGATGTGTAAAATTTGACAACTGTCTCTAAATCAGGGTTTAGAAAAGACTTTAGTTTCAGTGGGGTCTTGGTACTAGGGACAGAAACTGACCACAACAAAGAATAGAAACAAGAAGAAAAGGCAGATCTAGAAGAGGGTAGTTATTTGGCAATGAAGAGACAAATGAGGTGATTTGGGTGCTGCATATAATTCATATCACCACCCTTAAGAAGGAAGATGGGCAAGGCTGAAATCCAGAAATTTCTCTGGATCCCTGATTTCAGAGGGCAACTCAACTTCATTCTTCAGTAGTTGATAAGGACGTGACTATTGCTTATTTCGGGCATATGTGAGGCTGACTTGGGGTCCAGAGGGTGACTGAACCTATATGTCAAGGTTTAAATTTATACCTCCTTAAGGAGCTGGGCATGCAATTGTAAAGGAAACAAGGCTGAGTCTCAGAGATGTACAGTGATTATAAAAATGTAATGCGCAAAAAATGCAATGCTTCAAAAGGCAGTATCTTAGTTATCTTAGTTCTATGAGAACTTAAATATTTTATCTGAAAAGTGTTTATATTTAAGGTCTTCTAATGGTGGTGAAATGACTATTGTATTTTATGAACTTATAATGTGTAGGATCCTATAAATGTTTTCAGAAAATGTCCAAGAATAATTAACTAGTTAAATGCACAGAATATGATTTCTCCTTATATCAGGGTTTTGTAAGCTTGACATTTTGCAATGGAGATTTCTTTGTGGTGGGGGATTGTCCTATTCATTGTAGGATCCCTGGCCACTATTCTAGATACCAGTAGCACTCCTGACACCACTGCCACACTGTCAAGCGAGTCCCACAAAAACTATATCCAGACGTTAGAAAAATCACGCCTGGCTGAGAATCACTATTTTATACTTTAGAATTTGAATAACTTTATAACATTATACTTGCTCCATAACACATTTCTTTAAAAAATTCTTGCCGGGTGAAGTGGTGCATGCCTGTAATCCCAGCAGTTCAGGAGGCTGAGGCAGGAGGATCACAAGTTCAAAGTCAGCTTCAGCAACAGCAAGGCACTAAACAAATCAGTGAGTCCCTGTCTCTAAATGAAATACAAAATTGGGCTGGGGATGTGGCTCAGTGGTGGAGTGCCCCTGAGTTCAATCCCCGGTACCCACTCCCCTCTAATTTTTTTTTCTCAGTTCCTTTCTTAATGAATAGCTTGATTTCTTCTAGATGAAGGGCATTTAAAGATGTCATCAAATCTCATCAGTGGGACATATTTTTAAGAACAAACAACAACATCACTACCTTGGAGACACTTAATTTTATTATCCTTCACTGGTCACCGCATAAATGAAGCAAAATATGTTTTTAACATCCAGACCTATTCAAAAGATGGGTTTCTAGAAAAATTGTCACTGGAGCTTGATTTTTCCACAAATAACAAACCAATCAACCAAATGCACTGGAGATGTTGTTATGCTCATCACATGGAACATAAAAGTGACAAGCCCATAGACTGTTGATATTGCCACATGAAACCCTTGAGAAGCTGGAATTTGCCTTACGTTATCTTGTTTCCTTTCCCTGTTAAAGATAGCAATTGATGTTATAGATTACATCTCATTTTTGTTCTTCATAGGTTTAATTTTTGTAACTGCAACATAATGTCACTTGTCAAATATAAATTCACTACTCAGCATCCAGAATTGTGCTTGACACTCAGTACACATTTGCTCATTGAATGACTCTGGTCATAATGTTCCATAGCATTACTAGGTTCTCCTTAACAGCAAAAATTAAGTACTTATCCAACTCATTTGAGAAATTACTTGCAATATTTTCTTTTTAAATAACTGCAGTCACTGTCTTGGTGCACAGGCCCTGGGATGCACTCATTTCTGCAGGTGTCAGGAGTGCTGGCTACGAATGACTAGCAATTGAGTACTTGGCAGGAACTACCCTTGGTCAGAAGCAGGTGGAGGCAGCTACATCCAGTGGCAGTTCATTTAGAGATGCAAAATTGCCTTACTTTGAACATCTTTGAAGGGTCATCCTTGCTTGCACCAATGCTCTCCATGGGAAGAACACTTTTGTTTCAATTGCGTATCTGCTCAGGTTCTCCCTCTGCCTGTGCCCCATATGCCCCAGCATTCCACAAAAAGCTTCCTATTCTCAAATGTGCACCCCAGAGTTAGTTCCCCCTGGGAACCTGATCCTTACTAGTGCTACCAAGAGTACACTGTTATGGTTTGGATGTGAGGTATCCCCCCAAATCTCACATGTGAGACAAAGCAGGAAGGTTCAGAGGAGATATGATTGGGTTACGAGTCTTAACCCAATCAGTGAATTAATCACCTGATAGGGATTAAGTGAGTGGTAGGGTGTGGCTGGAGGAGGTTCGGGTATCTGTGCATGGCTTTGGGGTGTATATTTGTATCTGGCAAGTGGAGACCTCTCTCTCTCTGCTTTCTGATCATCATATGAGCTGCTTCCCTCTGCCACGCTCTTTCACCATGATGTTCTGCCTCACTTTGAGCCTCGAGGAATGGAGCCAGCTACTTATGGACTGAGACCTCTGAAACTATGAGCCCCTAAATAAACCTTTTCCCCTCAACAATCGCTCTGCTTAGGTCCTTTTAGTCACAGCAGCGAAAAAGCTGACTAAAACATAACACCATAGAAAAATAGTCTAAGATAAAAATTTGGAACCAAAAATCCTCTGGCCTATTGACAGTGACCACACCATCCTTGGTCAAAGGTGAAGTGTGGACAGCCCCTGAGGTATGGTGGCCATGCAATTGCTAAAACTCGCTAGTGGTGAATTGCAAGGAGTTAAGCAGTTCTCAGGGCTGTGATTTCTCCCTCCCTCTGCCCTTCAGAGAACATTTGGGAAAGTTTGGAGTCAACTCTGGTATTCACAGTGTGTGTAGGGTGGAGAGGGGGCTACTTACACCTAGTGGATAGCAGCCAGGGATGCTGCTAAATATCCTACCAGGCACAGGACAGGTCCCAACAAGAAAGATTCATCCCATCCAAAATGTCAGGAGGGTGGAGGATGAAGAACTCAAGTTGTGGTAGAAGAGAATGCTTCGCTTAGGTGTTAGAGAGAGGTTGGAGAAACCAGTAAGTGGGAGAATGATAGAATAACGATGGTTCTCACTGTGAAAGCTCAGCGGTGACTAATCACCAATTTAAGGCAAAGTGTGAAAGTCAAGGGCCCCATGGCAGCATATAAAGAGACTCATATCTCTTTGAGAAAATCCTGGGCTTCAGGCCCAGTGATTAATTATGAGGGTAGTTGGACTCCAGACAGCTATGGATTCCCATCCTAAACAAGGCTTCTCCGCGAAGATGAAAGCCAAGTTTGGGAGGAGTGGAACCTTGGACCCAGGATGTGATATTTGGGTCAGCTCACGTCTTGCAACCCAGGTCACCCCTACCTCTGTTGGCCTGCAGAAGTCCCTCATTCCTGCCTGAGAATGATATCCAACATTCTGCCTTGTAAGGCAATGTGCGCTCCCCTGAGGAACTGTGTCCACTGCCCCTCCTACCAAGGGGAAGGGTTGAGTTATAGAAAAACCCATCCAACAAAGTGCTGGGCTTGCTCAGGAAGACAGGGAAATATATCTGGAAGAAAGTGGTGGGACTTAGCCTGGGCAGAGGGGTGTTCATGGGACTCCATCCAGAGGGCGCTGGAGGAGGAGGAGAGCAATACACATTGGATAAGGCAGAAGGTGACCATAACATGGGATTGGACACTCTGGAAAGGACCTCAGGTGCTGGTGCCCTGCTAGGGTGGCTCTTGGAACTCTGGACCATGAAGGCTCACATTAAGTGAGGCAGACATGCGAGAACTGGCGTTGCAGATGACGTAGCCCTTATTGCTTTTGAGGAGCCCAGTTCTACAACAGCAGCTCTGATCATCAGCCCTGCCCCTAGAGGAAAAAATGCCACTGAGATTCTCTATAATGTTGGTTTATCTCCCACCTTACTGCTTCCAAATAGTGTCTGCTGAGCTGGTGGGTGGGTGGGGCTTTTTGACATTATACCCATCTATCCAGATTCTTTCCCTTGTACCTAGCTGACCTTTAAATCTCTCTCACACACACACACACACACACACACACACACACACACATCTCCACAGGCATCTCATCCTAGGCTGCTTCAGTCCACCACACTACTCCAAAGAGAGGAAAATCCAACCTAAAGAAGACCCAGGGTGCCTCTTCATTGGTGTATCAGCAGAGATATGTGCTCTTTAATCTCTGTTTTAAGGGGGACATTTCCCTTGCTCTCACAGTCTTTCTCAGGGCTCTCCTTTGAATATGAGGTGTCTCTGCAGAGTTCCAGTGTGTTCACGACTGTTCAGAGGTGAAATGATTAGACTGTAAGAGCTGCGACAGAATCAATCTACCCTAATTGGAATGGACTAAGGGGTAGAAGAATGGGTCACTGGATGCGTGCTTTGGAAGGTCCTGTCTTCCCTGTGGCCCCTTTCCCTTCCTCTCTCTGATTCCCAACTGCCACTAGCAGAGCCGCTTTCCTCCACCAGGCCCTTTGGCCATGATGTCCTGCTACACTTTGGGCCCAGAGTTTCAGTGTCAGCCTATCATGGACCGTACCTGTGAAACTATGAGCCAAAATAAACTTTTCTTCGAGGCTGTTCTTGTTAGGTACTTTGGTCACAGTGTTGCAAAGCTGAATAACACACTCAGTTTGCTAACTTTCTTTATTTCTCTATACTCCATTTTTATTATTTGGATTTTGAATGTCACCAGAAGCCCATGTGTTAAAGGACTGGTCCCCAAGTGGTGGTATTGGGAAATGGTAGGGAACTTTAAAGAAATGACAACTGGTGGAAGTTCCTTTGCTCATTGGGGTGTGCCTTTCAAAGAAATTGTGCAACCTGAAGTGCTTCCTTTTTTATTTTTTTGCTTTTTGGCTATGAGTTGAACAGTAGTTTGTGCTCCTGTCATAATGTACTACCTTGGAATAGGCTCACAAAAATAGCAACTGATCTTGGGTTGGAATCTACAAAACTGTAAGCAAAATAAATCTTTCTTCTTTTTTTTTTTTTTTTTAGTTTTCGGCAGACACAACATCTTTGTTTGTATGTGGTGCTGAAGATCGAACCCGGGCCGCATGCATGCCAAGCGAGTGCGCTACCGCTTGAGCTACATCCCCAGCCCTAAATTTTTCTTCTTTATAATTTATCTCAGGTATTTTGTGATAGTGATAGAAAGCTGATTAAAATACCTATATTCCTGATGTACAATGCTTAACTTCTATCATCAAATAAAAGCGAACATTGCAGGTTGTTAATCTCTTCCATGTATTTGAAATTTCACATTTTAATATCATTGATCCAAGTCAACAGATAGAATCTATTGGAAGTTGAACTTGAGTAACCATTATAAAACATAGTAATATACCTGACTTTTCATTGGTTAACAGTAAATTGCAATTTAACTTTTAGTGTGTTTATAAGGCTTTGAATTCTAGTTTTCAATTTTCATTATAGAAGATCATCTCTCTATAAACTTCTAAGGGAGTTTCTTACAGTTTAATTGTAACGATTTAATTTCATTGGCCTCATTGGAAATTTGGGATGGCATCTCCTGGCAATGACCACTAGAACTGCGACCTTCCCTCCATATTTTTCCCCTTAAAGCCAGCCAAAAATAAATAGAATTCATACGTTTCCCACATGTGAACATATTTCAGCCAGAAAATATTTTGCATGTTGGCCTATCACAGGATTATCTGATTCTATTTCCCTTTCAGATGAGTTTCACAGCTTTCTGGAATAAATGTTTTGAATATTGATATTTGAGTTCTGCTTAAGAGATTCTTTGCAGCAAAGCAGAAAGAAACTAAATGTTTGACACATATCATTAGATGATATGTTTTAATGATATTGTACATTATATTCTTCAGTTGAGAAGGAACAGCTATAAGAATATTCAAGCTTTCAAGTAACTGAGGAGATGGAATAACTCAAACAATGTGTCAAGCAGTTTCTTGATCAAAAAAAAAAAAAAACAGAAAAAACCAATGCATAGATAGAAATGTAAAAATATTCTGAAATATTACATTGTGTGGAAATGAGATTCAAAAAACCCTATGTTTGAATATATAATATAGTGAAATCATAAAATTCTGGATCAAACTATAGAGAAAGAACATATGAAAGCCTGAAAGATGAGTGTTTATGCAATACTGCCTACATGGTTAAGTAGAGATTTATTCTACCTATATAAGCATCATGGATCATTTTTGTTGTTGTTGTTGTCATTCAGCCATTTTGTGCAAAATAAGAAATTGGAAATGATGACCAGTTTCTACTTTCCAAGGTAACTTTAAGATTCACATAGGAGATATTCATTGAACTTGGAATATGACTGCCACTTCTGTGATTAATTTGATTCAATTAACATGTCAGATTCTTTAGGAAGTGAATCTACATTTATGTTATTTGCTTATTTGTTAGTAATTGTTAATAATTACAATTTAGTAATAATTCATTCACACATTGTCAAGATTTCAGGAATGGCTACTACATAATAAGCACTACACAGCACATAAAAGAACAAAGCCAATGCAGTGAAGTTTGACTTCATAATTATGTCCTCTAGTATTCTACAACACCCCAAACAGACTCCTTTTTGAAACAGTCTTTGTTTAAAATGTGGGGATAATTAAGAATTATAGAATATGAAGAATTTTCAGAAAAAGAATGATGAGAAATTTTCAGTTCTTACTTGTCTCTCAATATCAGTCTTCCTCTTTTGCTCCTTAATTTTTCACAGTATGAATTTTTATTCTTGCTCCTTTTACAAATATTCTACCTCCTCCAAACAGGGCTTTCCTTTCATGACCATGATAATTTTTTTTTTTTTAAGAGAGAGTGAGAATCGGATACAAAAACATATCAAAAAAATTGTGCACCATGATCAAGTAGGATTCATCCCTGGGATGCAAGGATGGTTCAATATACGGAAATCAATAAATGTTATTCACCACATCAATAGACTTAAAGATAAGAACCATATGATCATCTCGATAGATGCAGAAAAAGCATTCAACAAAGTACAGCATCCCTTTATGTTCAAAACTCTAGAAAAACTAGGGATAACAGGAACATACCTCAATATTGTAAAAGCTATCTATGCTAAGCCTCAGGCTAGCATCATTCTGAACGGAGAAAAATTGAAGGCATTTTCTCTAAAATCTGGAACAAGACAGGGATGCCCTCTCCCACCACTTCTGTTCAACATAGTTCTCGAAACACTGGCCAGAGCAATTAGACAGATGAAAGAAATTAAAGGCATAAAAATAGGAAAAGAAGAACTTAAATTATCACTATTTGCAGATGACATGATTCTATACCTAGCAGACCCAAAAGGGTCTACAAAGACACTATTAGAGCTAATAAATGAATTCAGCAAAGTGGCAGGATATAAAATCAACACGCATAAATCAAAGGCATTCCTGTATATCAGCGACAAATCCTCTGAAAAGGAAATGGGGACAACCACTCCATTCACAATATCCTCAAAAAAAAATAAAATACTTGGGAATCAACCTAACAAAAGAGATGAAAGACTTATACAATGAAAACTATAGAACCCTAAAGAGAGAAATAGAAGAAGATCTTAGAAGATGGAAAAATATACCCTGTTCATGGATAGGCAGAACTAACATCATCAAAATGGCGATATTACCAAAAGTTCTCTATAGGTTTAATGCAATGCCAATCAAAATCCCAATGGCATTTCTTGTAGAAATAGATAAAGCAATTATGAAATTCATATGGAAAAATAAAAGACCCAGAATAGCAAAAACAACTCTAAGCAGGAAGTGTGAATCAGGCGGTATAGCGATACCAGATTTCAAACTATACTACAGAGCAATAGTAACAAAAACAACATGGTACTGGTACCAAAACAGGCAGGTGGACCAATGGTACAGAATAGAGGACACAGAAACCAATCCACAAAATTACAACTATCTTATATTTGATAAAGAGGCTAAAAACATGCAATGGAGGAAGGATAGCATCTTCAACAAATGGTGCTGGGAAAACTGGAAATCCATATGCAACAAAATGAAACTGAATCCCTTTCTCTCGCCATGCACCAAAGTTAACTCAAAATGGATCAAGGAGCTTGATATCAAATCAGAGACACGGCGACTGATAGAAGAAAAAGTTGGCTATGATCTACATACTGTGGGGTCGGGCTCCAAATTCCTCAATAGGACACCCATAGCACAAGTGTTAATAATTAGAATCAACAAATGGGACTTACTCAAACTAAAAAGTTTTTTCTCAGCAAAAGAAACAATAAGAGAGGTAAATAGGGAGCCTACATCCTGGGAACAAATCT
The DNA here is from genome assembly GCF_048772815.1 of Callospermophilus lateralis. NCBI lineage: Eukaryota > Metazoa > Chordata > Mammalia > Rodentia > Sciuridae > Callospermophilus > Callospermophilus lateralis. The sequence continues at coordinate 78,708,781 of NC_135316.1, forward strand.
TACTCCTCACACTTCAGATAGAGCTCTAATATCCAGAGTATACAAAGAACTCAAAAAATTAAACAATAAGATAACAAATAACCCAATCAACAAATGGGCCCAGGACCTGAACAGACACTTCTCAGAGGAGGACATACAATCAATCAACAAGTACATGAAAAAATGCTCACCATCTCTAGCAGTCAGAGAAATGCAAATCAAAACCACCCTAAGATACCATCTCACTCCAGTAAGACTGGCAGCCATTATGAAGTCAAACAACAACAAGTGCTGGCGAGGATGTGGGGAAAAGGGTACACTTGTACATTGCTGGTGGGACTGCAAATTGGTGCGGCCAATTTGGAAAGCAGTATGGAGATTTCTTGGAAAGTTGGGAATGGAACCACCATTTGACCCAGCTATTCCCCTTCTCGGCCTATTCCCTAAAGACCTAAAAAGAGCATACTACAGGGACACTGCTACATCCATATTCATAGCAGCACAATTCACAATAGCAAGACTGTGGAACCAACCTAGATGCCCTTCAATAGATGAATGGATAAAAAAAATGTGGCATTTATACACAATGGAGTATTACTCTGCATTAAAAAATGACAAAATCATAGAATTTGCAGGGAAATGGATGGCATTAGAGCAGATTATGCTAAGTGAAGCTAGCCAATCCCTAAAAAACAAATGCCATATGTCTTCTTTGATATAAGGAGAGTAACTAAGAACAGAGTAGGGAGGAAGAGCATGAGAAGAAGATTAACATTAAACAGGAATGAGAGGTGGGAGGGAAAGGGAGGGAGAAGGGAAATTGCATGGAAATGGAAGGAGACCCTCAGGGTTATACAAAATTACATACAAGAGGAAGTGAGGGGAAAGGGGGGAAAAAAACAAGGGGGAGAAATGAATTACAGTAGAGGGGGTAGAGAGAGAAGAGGGGAGGGGAGGGGAGGGGAGGGGGATAGTAGAGGATAGGAAAGGCAGCAGAATACAACAGACACTAGTATGGCAATATGTAAATCAGTGGATGTGTAACCGATGTGATTCTGCAATCTGTATACGGGGTAAAAATGGGAGTTCATAACCCCCTTGAATCAAAGTGTGAAATAGGATATGTCAAGAACTATGTAATGTTTTGAACAACCAACAATTAAAAAAAAGAGAGAGTGAGAGAAGGAGAGAGATAGAGAGATAGAGAGAGAGAGAGAGAGAGAGAGAGAGAGAGAGAGAGAATTTTAATATTTATTTTTTAGTTATTGGCGGACACAACATCCCTGTTTGCATGTGGTGCTGAGGATGGAACCCGGGCCGCACGCATGCCAGGCGAGCGCGCTACCGCTTGAGCCACATCCCCAGCCCATGACCATGATAATTTTTAAGAATATATTTCAGTGACTTTGTAGAATGACCTTGATTTGGATTTGGCTTTTGTGTCCTCATCATTACATTCTGGTTATACATTTTTAGACAGAATCTTACAGGTGAGACTGCAATTTTCTCAGTGCATACTATCAGTAGGCATGTGGTGCCCTTCTTTCTCATAACTAGGGACGTTGAGATGGTCATAGCAGGGCTATTATTCATCATGAATTAATGGACCAGTGTTTGTACTTAATAAAAAGTTGGGACTTCTGGCATGTCAAGACCTTAGAAATTGTCACCGATTCTCAAAACAGGAAAAAATATAAACAAACTGAAAATCAACAACTTTTCTTAGATCCCTATGCTCACTGGTTTTACATCTTTCACAAAGTTTAACACAAATGAAATCATACACCTAAATATAAGATGCAAAACTGTAAAACTCCTGACAGATAATATAATATAAAATCTAGATAATCCTAGTTTTTGCGATGAGTTTTTTAAACACATGGATAAAATAATTCTCAGACTGGGAGAAAATGCCTGCAAAACACATATCTGATATCCAAAATAAAGAAGCTTAAAGCTCTAAAATAAGAAAACAAACAATCTAATTTAGAAATTGATGAAAGATCTTATCTTCATGCATATTTTGTATGCATGGAAGCCTACAAAAAGATGCTGTATGTCATTGGGGAATTACGAATTGAAACAAATCCCCAAACCTGATAATAACTAAGACTGTAGCAAATGGAGCCAAGACAATGCCATTCATCATAGTGTGAATACAAAGTGGTGCTTGGGAAGAGAGTAATTTGGGAGCTTCTGACCAAACAGTCTTACCACATTAGCCCATATTCATGCTCCTAAATATTTACCCCAGTGAGCTGGAAACTCACAAAAACATGCACATGTATGTTTATAGCAGTTTTATTCTTTTTAAAAAAATTAGATTTTAATGGATCTTTATTTTATGTGATTTCATTTATATGCGGTGCTGAGAATCAAACCCAGTGCCTCACACAGGCTAGGCATGCACTTTACCACTGAACCACATCCCCAGCCCTCAAGCAGTTTTATTCTCAATCACCAAAAATTGGGAGCAAAATGTTCTTCCATAGGTGGACAGATAAACAAACTGTGGCACATCTATTATATGGAATACTATTTGGGAAGACAGAGAAATGAGCCAACCATAAAAAGAGATGGAGGAAACCTGCAAGCATGTTACTAAATAAAAAGAAGCCAGTCAGAAAAGATTAGTCACTCTATGATTGTAACTATGGCATTCTGAGGAAAAACGAAACAAAACGGTGGAGTAGTGAAATGTCCAGTGGTGGTCAGGGATGTTTAATACAGAAATGAATGAATGATTGCTAAAAGGTGATATTATAAATTATAATTATTTCTACATTTATTGGTTGGAATTTTAATATAACAGAGTATTCCCTTCTCTCCAATGTCTTTCACTCACTTATTTATTTATTCATTTATACATTTATATCAGCAGGGACTCCTGGATTCCTGTATTACTGCATTTTTTCCTATGTATATATTGCATTTTTATAATTAATTATTTGGCACTTTAATTGTCCCAGGTTAGGACAGTGAAAATCCCTATAAAGTGGTTCCTTTGCTCTTTGGAGTATTCTTTGATCTTTTCTTCCTAGTACTACAGAGTATTCCAGTACTGACTTATGCTTTTTCTGCTGAGTCATCCATGTTTTCAAGGACTCTTGGTTTCATTTATTGAAATAAATAAGTCTTTAAAAGTAAAATCTGGATTCTTGGTGTGGTTCTGGACTTCCAAACCTTCTCAGCAGGCAGAATTCGGAATGTATACACAAACAAATATCCACAGTCTCCCTCATATCTGCATCTCTATCTGCACCCATCATCTATATGTATTAAAAATCATGAGTTGGCAAATTCAATTCAACACTTGAAGATTCATTCTCATTTTTCTCCTTTCTAAATTTGTATTTTCTCAAGTAATGAGACATCTGGTTCCTATAATTATCATATATACACTTAATTTTACTATCCCCATGTATAACCAATTTTCAAAACACGTGAGAGATCTCCTCTGCCTCAACCCATTCTCACCTGGAGGCTCTTTCAAGCCAATCAAGGCCATGTCCCAAGCTGTTGTTCCATTCGTTTTGTTATTGTAACATGATTCAAGTTCCCTCTCTTATTAAACTCTGCCATTTTGAGGGAAATAGTAGAATAGTTCATTCTTCCACAATTCAGAATGAATCCCAAACTGTTATGTGTGTGATCTATGCAGGGTCTGCTACCTAATTGGCCAGGTCTACCGCAAAGTTAGAGAACAGAACTCCCATGGGGGAGGGAAGTGAGTCTTCCCTTCCCATCCTCCTCATCCCAACCCACCCCTGACTAAAGGAGCTCCCAGGGGATGGCAACCCCTGAGCTGTTCTACACTCAGAACCTGTATCAGGTGCAGAAAAGAGGCTTGTAAGAATCAAATGACCTGTGGCACTGTCAGCCCAGGATAGGATGATCAGTATCATGCCCCTCTTCTAGACAATGCTGGAAATGCAAGACACCCTGACCTTCCCCATGATTCCTGCCAAACCCAGTAGGGTGAAGGGTAACAAGCAGTCTTTCCCTGATGATACCATCTCGTGATGTATACATGTTTATCATGTAAAATATGTTCGAATGAGAACTATATAAACATTCTTTTAAAAATTTTTCTAAATAGTTATACATGACAATAGGATGCATTTTGATACATTATACATAAATGGAGTATAACAATAGAATGCATTTTGATACAGTATACATAAATGGAGTATAACTTCTGATTCTTCTGATTGTACATGATGTAGAGTTAAACAGGTCATGTAATTATATATGCACATAGGTAATAATGTCGTATTCATTCTTCCCTCCTTCCTCCCCCTCCACTCCTCTCCTTTCACTCTCCTTTTTCTAATAAAGTACCTCTATTCATCCCCCTCTCTTAATGTGAATTAGCATCTGCATATCAGAGAAAACATTCAGCCTTTGTTTCTACTTCACTTACATGATAATTTCTAGTTCCATCCACTTACCTGCAAATGCCATAATTTCATTATTCTTTAAGGCTGAGTAATATTCCATATGTGTGTATATATACCACATATTTCGTATCCATTCATCTGGTGAAGGGCACTAAGACTGTTTTCATGGTTTAGCTATTGTGAATTGAGCTGCTATGAACATTGATGTGGCTGTGTCACTGTAGTATGTTGACTTTAAGTCCTTTGGGTATATGTTGAGGAGTGGGATAACTGGGTCAAATGGTGGTTCCATTCCAGGTTTTCTAAGGAATCTCCATACTACTTTCCAGAGAGGTTGCACCAGTTTTTAGTCCCACTAGCAAGGTATGAGTATATCTTTCCCCCCACATCCTTGCCAACATTTATTGTTGCTTGTATTCTTGATAATTGCCATTCTGACTAGAATGAGATGGAATCTCAGTATAATTTTGATTTGCTTTTCTCTAATTGCTAGAGATATTGAGCATTTTTTTATCTATTTGTTGATCAATTGTATTTCTTCTTCTGTGAAGTGTCTGTTCAGTATACATACTGAGTGATTTTTGAGCATAATGTATTAGCTTTTCTTTTCATTTCCATATTAAATTTAATAAAGAATTGCTATCTCTGCCTTTTGACCAAATAAATAAAAATATCATGATAGAATTCAGCAAGTGAAGGGTATAAATGTAGGTTTACACACTGAATAAGAAGAATTGTGTCAGGGACATTGAGAAAAGAATGTGGTAGCCTACTCTTCTCATAGCTGAGGGCTTGCTGGCCTTTAATGCTTCAGACTTCTGAGGTAGGCATGAAGGTTTTTTTTTTCTCTTTCTTATCAGTACCTTAATGGTGTAACCAATCTTTGATTAAGACTCAAGGAATTCATAACCTTCATCCAATACTCCAAGTTCATTTCTTTTGAACTTGATGGATTCAGAAGTTATGCTTTGCTGTGGTAAAAAGGATACTGAGCAGTTGGGACAGGTGTGAAATGTTAATATCTTAGTTTAAAAATGGACTGAAGGTGAAAATTTCTGTTATTCCCTAGAGCTTGCCTGTATTGATTATGTCTGAGACTTTGCTGATATAGGGTTTAAAACCAAAACATTCTTTGATGCCTGTGTGAATATCAACATATTGATGAAAGACCCAAATGTAGTAGAATCAGTATAAAGTATCATCTTTATTTAAGATAATATGTAAGGTAAAATAATATGCTTAAAACTTAGAAGAATAGGAAGTCATTTTATTTGGAATTGATTAATTCTAAATTTATTTGTTCTAATCAGTTATACATGACAGCAGAATGCTCTTTGACTCATTGTATACAAATGGAGCACAATTTTTCACTTCTCTGGTTGTACACAAAGTAGGGTCACACCATTGGTGGAAATATACATGTACTTAAGGTAATGATGTCTATCTCATTCCACCATCTTTCCTATCCCCGTGCCTCCTCATTCCTCTTTGCCCAATCCAAATTTCCTCCACTCATCTCATCCTCTCCCCCATTATGGATTAACATCCACTAATCAGAGAACACATTCAGCCTTTGTGTTTTGGGGATTGGCTTACTTTGCTTAGCATAATATTCTCCAACTCCACCAATATACCTGCAAATGTCATAATTTTATTCTCTTTTATTGCTGAGTAATATTACATTGTGTACATATACCACAGTTTCTTTATCCATTCATCTATTGAAGGGCATCTAGGTTGGTTCCACAGTTTGGCTATTGTGAATTGTGCTGGTATATGTAGCTGCATCACTGTAGTATGCTGTTATTTGTAATATTTAAAGGTAGGAAATAATACCTGAACAAAAAACACACGTAAGCAAATCTCATAATTTCCTGAGTAGAGTTCCTTAAAATTGTCTAAGTTTCCTTCTTTTGACTTAATAAATTACCCGTTTGTGGAAACACACTTTATTTCCAATGAAGAAAACATTAAGCCTTAAACTTTAAAACTTAAGTAGTCATTGACTTACCAGTTGCACCTAACCTAAGTTGTCTGTGATCTAGGAACCTGCAAAAACTTTTAAATTGTTAAAAATCTTAAGTTCTTTAATGGATCAAGGAAAGGACTTGGAAGCTAAAACTGGGAATTAATTCATTTGTTGCATATATTTGTCAGTAACAAAAATGACACACTCAAATGGGATCATTAAGGGTAATTTAATAAAGGAGGTACTTAGAAAGGTGTAGACTGAACAAAGGAAACCAGCAAGGTCTGCAAACCTCTGGACTAACAATAGCTGGAAACTGTTACCATCTTAGATTGGAAGGGGAGTGGATATTAGAATTCTGAAGGAGACGTCAGTGTGGCTTTAGATGTGGCTGTGGTCATAGGAGAGGATGCCACATAGGACATCTGGTTTTGGATAGGGTTAAAAAAAATACTGCCAACCTGTAACCTGGCAAGTGCTGGGGAATAAATGTTCTGATTCACTCTCCTTTAATGTGTAGACCTCCCACGAATCCTTTCAAAGAGTCAAATCCAAGTGAAAGTCAGAGGGAGCCTGCACAATTCATGGCGTTCATCCTTCCAAGGAACAGAGCAGGATGAAGAATGGAGTCTGAATATGGAGGTAAAAATGGAAAAGCTTTTGAACACTCAACATCCATTTCATAAAAGATATTTCACTTCACAACAAATTTAAATCCCTCTGAGGTGTATTTTCCTTTAAGAAAAATATACTAAGTCATAGTTGAAGACTCACAGCTTCTGTTCTTCATTGTGAATTTTTCAATGATATTTCTACCTTCCTTCTTCCTCTCGGTTTAAAACTATTTTAATCTTTCCCTGTTTAAGGCACAGGTAATGCCAAACTTGCTAAAAGTTTTCTAAATCCATTTCTTGAGGCAGTCATTTTAAAGGAAAGTTTTGATATCACAAACTTTGATGGAATTTCATGACATAAAATAATATCTAACCATGGGTTGGCTAGGGATACATTTAATTTTTAAAAAATTACTTTATTTTATTTTATTTTTTGTACTGAGGATTGAGTCCAAGGGCACTCAATCACTGAGCCACATCCCTGGACCTTTTAAAAAATATTTTATTTAGAAACAGGGTTTCGCTAACTGAAGTTGGCTTTGAACTTGCCATCTTCCTGCCTCAGCCTCCCAAACCACTAGGATTACAGGTGAATGCTACCAGGCCCAGCATACTGAATAGTTTTTGAAAGGCTGTATTTACTAGCTCTCTCACGCATAATTTGAAGTGTGGTTTACTTTTATGGGGATTGAGACATGCTCTTCTTTTTCATGGTAGGTGAAATATAAACATGTTCATTGGATAATACATTTTTAAAAATGAGTTTAAAAAGCTTAATTATTGTGAAGGATTTGTTGTTCTGTCTTGCTGAAAACAATTCACTAATAGATCACTCCCATTTTAAGGGTATACTCAAGTAATATGAATGAAAACATAACAACCGACTGGTGAATTTGCAGGTAGCAAACATCTTCATGGGATGTTCTAAAAGTTATGCAATGGATGTGATGATTCACTCGAACTTATAGAGGCAATGTTAGATGACATTCTTATGTATCCTGATGCTATTCTTATTCATCACACTGCTTTATAACTAGTCCATGAGAGTTACAAGAAAAGGCTCATTTCACCTTTTCATTTACATCTAAAATCATTTTTAGAGCCAGGCACTGTGGCAAGTACCCATAGTCTCGAGGCTGAGTTGGAAGGATACCGCGGAGTCTGGGACCAGACTGGGCAACATTGGGGAACCCTGTCTTAAACAAAACAGAACAACATTATGAAATCATTTCTATTTTCTCCTTGATCCGTAAGGAGTGACTAATGGCAGTAATTGTTTTCCTTCCTTGCTATCTGAGAATGTGTCTCCGCTTTCCTTTAAACCTCGATGTAGAGATTGGTGCTTCTGTGCAGTGGGGACACTAGCTATAAATAAAATTTGACAAAATGCTGAACTGAAAATTAACTGAAATAAAGATGAAGTCATTTTTATCAAGTCTAAATTTGGTGATACTGAGAAACGCAATGATGAATTCTGTGTATCTCAAATATTTCACTTAAGTCTGTGGTGGAGTCTACATTTTTTTTTTTTTTTTTGCTTTATGTATGATGAACTTAAAAGCTTTAATTATACATAATTTCTTTAAAAATATTTTAATAAGTGCTTCCTATGCCTACAAGAGCATAAAGGAATCATCTCACCATCATCTCGGAACTCAATAAACTATTAGATGTAAAATGCTACAAATAATGTTTACAGGATTAAAATATCAGTGCATTGAAACATGGAAAGAAACCAAATGATATAGTTATAATAGAAAATTTGGCATATTTAAATATTGCAGTGGGCTCTTAATGTTATGGGTTAGGCTATTTTCTCCACTGCATATGTTCTTAATCAGTCAGCTAATCACTAATTAACCATTAAGCTCTCTTGAACAAAACATGGAGCACTGTAGCAGGTTGATAATTTGGTATATATTACAATGGGTAGAAAAAAAAATGTTAACTACTAGAAATATAAAGTTTGATAAGAATAAAATGAGAATAAAATATTTAGCATATTATGATTGATATGGTTCTACTAATTATGATTATAAACTATTATTTTCTTTGAACTTATCTGATAAATACTGTATGGTAATAGTGGAAAGATTATTAATGTTGGAAACAATGATATGTTGTTGAAACTCTGACTTTGATATTTACTAGCTGTAAGGCATTATGCCAGAGACCCTGTGCCTAACAGAAGAACATCATGTTGGCTTAGGAAGCAACTTCCTTAATAAGACTTCTAAAGTGCAAGAAGAAAAATCAAGAATAAATAAATGAGATGATATTAAACTAAAAAATCTTCTTATAACAATGGAAAAAAATCAAGAATGTGAAGATAGAGCCCACAAAATAGGAGAACATCTTTGCCAACTGTACTTCAGATAGAGAATTAATAAAGAACTCAAAAACTTAGCACAAACAACAAATAACCCAATTAATAAATGGCAAAGGAACTGAACAGGATATTCATGGAAGAAATACAATTGGTCAACAAATATATGAAAGAATGTTCAACATCTGTAGCAATTAGAGAAATGTAAATTAAAACTACACTGAGATCTCATCTCTCCCTAGTCAAAATGGCAATACAAGAATACAAGTAAAAATAAATGTTGATGAGAATGCGTGGAGAAAGGTATACTCATACCTTGCTGGTGAGACTGCAAATTGGTGCAATCACTCTGAAAAATAGTATGGTAATTCCTTAGAAAACTTGGAATGGAACCACCGTTTGACCCAATTATCCCACTCCTAGGGTTGTACCCAAAGGGCTTAAAAATCAGCATACTACAGTGACACAGCCACATCAATGTTTATAGCAGCTCAATTCACTAAATAGCTTAACTACGGAAACAGCCTTGGTGCTCTTCACCAGATGAATGAATAAAAAAAATGTGGTATATATACACAATGGAATAGTACTCAGTCATAAAGAGAAATGAAATCATGGAATTTGCCAGTAAATGTATAGAACTGGAAACTATCGTGCTAAGTAAAATAAGCCAATACTAAAAACCCAAAGGCTGAATGATCTCTCTGATATGAGGATGCTAACTCACAATAGGGGGGCAGAGTATGGAAGAACAGAAGTACTTTGGATTAGACAAAGGGGAATGAAGGGAAGGAAGGGGGGGGGGTGAAAATAGGAAAGACAGTAGAAAGAATCAGGTTTAACTTTCCTATGTTCATATATGAATACATGACAAATGTAATTCCACCTCATGACAACCAAAAAAATGGGAATTTATACTCCATGTATGTATAGTATGTCAGAATACATTAAACTGTCATGTATAACTAATGAAAACAATTAAAAAATATTAACTAGCTGTAAAATTTTATATTATGCCAATTTTATTGGTCTATTTTCTTAGTTATACCACAAGTATTTTTATGGTACTAGGATTGAAACCAGGCCTTGAGTCTCCCTGTAGTTTTTGTGAGGTTTAAATGAGGTAATAACAATTGTTGGAAATAATACCCAGGAGAGGCCCTGGAACAAAGTAGAAATGGAATACATTTCAAGAATTTTTTTTTTGCCTTCCTTTTTACTTTCTTTAAATTCAGAAACCATGGAAAAAGCATAAAAGTAAACTAAAACATAAAAGCTACTAAGAAAGAGGAGCTATTATGAGAATGATCAAACTCCAAGAAGAATCTAATGAAAGCTTTCTGCTTAACAAATAGTTGTTTCATATTCACTGTGAGCCTGATACTGATCTGAGCACTTTACAGATATTTCTTTATTTAATCCAGATAACAACTCTATGAGGCAGGATCAATTATTAATGCCCATTTTATGGGTGAGAAAATTGAAGCACAAAGAGGTTAAATAACTTGCCCAAGTTAATGCAACTGAAAGTTGCCATATTTTACTACTAACAAAAAATAATAATAATCAAAGCCCAGGCATTGTGTTCCTAGAGTTCAAGTTCTTAACCACTACAATATGCTACCTACTTATGTGATGATGACAATCATGTCTAACATTTGCATTAACATGTGGCATGCATTCTCTAAGCAACATGCAGGTTTATGAGATGGAGATAATATGATTATTATTCTGTCTTGTAGATAAAGAAAACAAGTCACAAGGCTGTTATGCAACTATGCTCCCCTTGAGTAGAAGGATTAAGGAGTGTACCTCTATATAAAATGTGCCTTGTTTTACTATCATAAACATTTAAATCCATGAATCTGCTGTGGTCAAGTGCTAACGACATTTATGATATGCATTTGATGATCATTTTTTTCATAACAAAAAAACCAGTTGGTACAGAATGCTAATGCATCTTGGCCTTCTGAAAACCTCCCTTGGTCAACTGGCAGAGACAATGGACTCTATTTGCACTTGGTAGGATACTGTTGCTATAGCAACCTGCTATTCTCTACTTACAGTACCCAGAGCTCCATTTTCACTCCAGGTGTAGCTGAGACTCTGCTACTGATAGGTCATCCCTTGTGTACCTGTTAATTCTACATATCCAATAACCAGTTCTGCTCAGCATTCCAAATGCATATACTCCATATATGTTTCTGTTTCCGTTGTTTCCGAAAAAATCTACTCCTCCTGACCATGTGTAGCTAAATATAAACTACAAACTAGAGTTTATAGTTCTTCCCTTTTCCGTTCTCTTCCCATGTCTTCTAATTCAAACTTCTCCTGCTATTAACATTATCTTTCCAAAACATAGCTTGGAATTTTCCTACTTTCTCTCTGTTTTCAAGTATCTACTATGCGATGATAGCTGAATTTTTTGATATGATAAAGTATCCTCAAATAAATTATGGGTACAGAGAGATGACATACTGGTAATAAACAAATGTATAGTATATTAATGCTAAACCACACTTGATTTGACATTATTTAGATTAGTAATCCTCAAGGAGCTAAAATCTCAATATTGAAATAAAATATTAAACAAGAAATTATGAATTTTAACTGTAAATTATATTCTAATTATTCCTACCTTGGAAGTTTGTAACATGGTTAGTTTGGTAAATAAGTATTTATCCTGAGGAAAATAGATTGTCAGTCAAACTTTAAGGTTCAAATTTTCCAGAAAATAACTGTAAAAGAAGTGATAAACTATAAATAATGAGTTGACAATAATTAAATTTTAATAGCTAAATAATTTAAGCAATTTATGTGTTTCAAATATTCTAGTTAGAAATTCTAATTAGGTAGTTGGGAGAGTTTTCATCTCTTTGGAAAGTGCTTCTACAACTTTATACAACCCACACTCCAACTCTAGCTGTGAAATTGTTGCTCAGTTTGAATTCTCCACCCATAGAACAAGTCATTATGATAAAATGAAAAAAAAGGAACATGCACCCCATCATGTTCCTAGCATAACTACATAGCATAAACTCATGCTACAGGGTTCCAAATAGTCCAAGCTATTTTAGAACAACAGTGTCTATTTTTCATTTAGAATTACTGCAATTTCAGTAGCAGCTGTTGCACTGAAAATTATAATGGTCAACATTTAATCAACACAACGGTTTTTTTCCCCCTCATCAATCAATCATTTGCTTCAGCTACCATAAAAATCTCAAACTTTAGCTGGCAGTGAGTCACTTTAAAAGCCTTATTATCATCTGGCTCGACCTACTGATCTCCCATTATTTCCCACTACTTCCTAACATGCATTCTGGGCTCTGTTTCAACAGTTGCCTAACACAGCAGCCTCCCTTCTCCTCCCCTTCCTTCACACTTTGAGAAAACCATCTGTTTTTCCCCTACTTGGTACAAACACTGTCTTTTTGGATATCAAAAGCTAGTCTCACCTCCTTAAGAAAGTTATCTTTGTGTATGCTAACTTAGCTTTATATGATTTCCTCCTCTCTAGACTTTTGTAAGCCTCTTAATTTCATCTCTTAATTGGACACTGCTGGCCTTGTCCTCACTGATTTGATGCAAATTCAGTGAGGCAAGATTATGCTTCACACTCTCCTAGTTTCTTTGTAGTATATTCTAGCAACTCAGCACAAGAAAAATCTTGGTTTGTCGTTGTGCACTAATAGAGTAACATTCATTGCTCATTCTTCTGTGTTTCTGGATATATTTTATCTTCCTTTAGCATTTTATTCTCTGATACATATAGATAGATATAGATATAGATATAGATATAGATAATTTTAGCATAAATTATGTGTCTCAGATTTTCTATTAAGCAACCTGAATTTATCCAGTTGTTATGATCCTACTCTAGAGCTGGGCATTAGAGAAAATAAAATGAGAAAAATCTCCACCAAAGAACTCACAGTCCAGAAATCTTCCTGTGACAGAACAGGACAGTAGGAGGCAGGATGGGGGCTTCACCAGGCAAGTGGGAAGGACTGAGAGAACTCAGAAGACAGAACTACTGACTTGTTCAGCATGAAAAGGACATAATGTTTGAGCTGGGTATGTAAACAGGAACAAGAATTGATTCATGGATGAGACAGTGTGAAAGGATATTTAGAAGTAGTACCTCATGCAAACTAACAGATACATGGAGCAAAAAAATGGTGTGTTTAGGAAATAGAAAGCAGTCGGGTGAGAAGGGAAGGTAGCAATGAAAGAGAAAGTTTTAAATGTGGGTTGGTTTTAAATGTGGGTCCTGATGATTTTTTGATGAAATTGTTATCCAATTTGGCTGTGTATTACTACCTGGAAGATTGAAACATCACATATAGACCTAAAGTCCCAACTCAGACCCAGCAATCAGAATAACTGAGGATGAAGCAAAGAGTAAACAGTGTAAGAATATCATAATATTTTTAAGAGGTTGAGTGAGATTTCAACCCCTGTCTTTCTCCTTTTTAGTATTTTGACTGTCTTTCTTAAGATGTCATCTTCAAGCACATATTCATGCACACCTCTACCGAAAGTAAAATGTCTGATGATGTACATATTTTGAACACTCAGTAGGTGAAAGGCACTTTGCAAATATTATCCATTTTCATATATCACCTCTGTAATCATATCCATGATACAAATAATTAATTAAGCACTGAGAGGTTAATTAACTTGGTTGAGATCACAAGACTATAAAAGGGGTGGAACCAAGATTTGAACCCAACTGACCTGACTCAAGAACACTAACTCAACTTCACTGTGCCCTAGTCACCTTGCCAATACAAACTAGGCTTTCTCACCACCCTGGGCTCTGACCAAACTTCCCAGGTTGCAGCCCGCCACATGGGATCTCTAATAGAGGCTTTAGCTAAGCCTGGGATGTAATCTAAAAACATAATAGAGAGAAGGAGAAAGTGAAGATGCACTCAGAAAGTGTTTTTTTCCCTTTAACTAGACTTGAATGTGGCTGAGCTGCTCCTCATGGGGTTGTGTGTGTGTGTGTGTGTGTGTGTGTATGTGTGTGTGTTGAATATGACATGAAGCTCTGTACAAATCAAGAATCTCCTTTCTCAGAATCGAATACTCTGATGCTAATACCAAGGCAGTACTAGGAGGAGGTGCAGAATCCAGCCCTGAAACTTTTGAAGCAAGTGCTAATAGAGAATTTGGCAGCAAAATGGTTGCTATTTCAACGTATATAAGAGCACTTCATGTTTGAGAACCTTCCTATACCACCATGTCTTCTACTTACATCTAACCTGTTCTTTTCTATTTTAAAGTTTCAGTTTATGGAACAGGCAGTTATGGCAATTCCTGAGAGCCAATAATATATACCTTTCTTTCTTTAATAGTTTACCTTTGCTACATTTTATTTTATTCTGATTTGGAAATCATATTATTTAGTGAACATAGCACTTTAATTTGGTGATATTGCTAAGAAATTTTAAAATATTACTAGCGAAATAGGCTTTGATTTATCACTAATATTTGAAGTTCAGTCAACTTTTTTGTGTATCTAAAAACATTTTGTTGTGTGGGTATAAATAAACTAAGAAAAAAGAATACTTTACTTAATGACTGTTTCTAAATGCTTTATAATTTTGTCTTGAGTATGTACAAGGATGAGCGAAAATTTCTTTGAAATGTTCTAAAATTATCATTTTGCTATGTTATTTTAGATAAATTACTGCAAGAAACGTTGACTATAATAATTTTATTTTTCATGTAATAATCAAATTGTGATAATTAGAGAAAATACACTTGTACTTATAATTTATACTTAAAATTTTAATTTAACTTTAGTTTCATATGAACTGCTTTAAACTACTCAATTTAGTTAACAAAACAATGGTAGGAAACGCTAGTAATTTTACTCATAGCTTTTAAGTCATAGCAATAATTTAACAGAAGTTGAAAGCACTTTGATTTTATTTTATTGTATTTTCCTTTTCTTGTATTAAAAAAGAATGGATGGCCTTTTAAAAACACATTCAGTCTGTGAATTAAAGTATCTAAACAGATTGAAGACATAGATTAAAAAAGGAAGTTTTTAATTTGATAAACTTGAAAATAACAGTTAAGTTTTTAAAAATACTTAACAGGAGTAAGGGAAGAGGGCGGATTAGGGCAAGGGTAAGCTCTCCTTGGCTCAAGGTTCAAGCAGAAGGAATATTGCTACTCAGTGAGGTGAGTAACTGAGGGAATCCAATGAAATTCAACACTGAATAGTAAAATAATCATAAAGACTCAAAGTCAGAAGCTTTGAACCTAAGAAATAATACGTTAGAGACACACGTGGTGCCAGAGATGCCTGCCCACTGCAGAGGGGAGGAGCAACACAGGCAGAGAGGAAAAGGAACAAATAAAAAGGACTTGGGGGAAACCTGTGGAATAGAGAGGGAGGCTGATCTCAACTGACCGAAAGACGGTGCCGATACTGATGGTGACCAAAATCCCCCAGTCTAGGAGCAGAAGAGTCTCTGCAGGAGCTATCTGCAAGTGGCCACGTGGCAGTAAGCAGAGGAAGTCGACCAGGAGCTCATAAAGAGGTTGCCAGCCTGACCCAGCAGTTGCCTGTCAAGTTATCCTTTGTTGCTGGCAGCCCAAACCAGCAGCTGGGAACAGAGAGGGAACTGGTCAGACAGGTGTGACTGCACTCCTAGTCTGATCCTGGGAAATTTATATCCATGGCAATTGGATCTGTGGGACCTACAAAGGGTTAGATCCCCCACTCTCAGGGGTGGTTTGAAGAGGTCCTTGAGACCCAGAAATCCAGCAGAAGTCTACATCTGCCCAGCAACTGGGATTGTGGCTTTCATCTCAAATGCTTGCCATCAAAGTTAAAAATCCATCAGAACTAAACCCAGTCACTAGAACTTTCTTTCTATTACTGTGCATCAGCCCCAATCTGGGAGCATATCCATTGTCAGTGCTCCCAGTCTATACTGTCCTATATTGTGAGATGGGAAGCTGAGAGCTACTACAACCAGTTTAAGTCCAGAGTTCAATGGTTGGCAGCTTGGTGAGAAACAAGGAAGTCAGTCCCCCAATCCTTGGTTGAAAGGTTACAGAGCCCCCTCAAAGAAATGCAAAGAATGGCATCATAGCATAACAACGAACATGGCACACTTGTCAACCGTTTTGACCACCTCAGTGGAAACAAGCCCTTTATTTCTCATTAAGAATTTTTCCCATTTTTAAAATTTTAATTTATTTTAGTTTGCATTTTTTTTACTCTTTTCCATTCTGTGTGATTCCATGTATGTGTGTTTGTTATGTGCATGCTCTCACTGATGTTTGAGAATATATGTGTTTGTGTGTGTGTGTGTGTGCACATATATTCATATAATTTTTTTCCATTTTAATTGCCTTGCTTTGACTTTGGTGAGGTAAAATTTTATGTAGACTTGATTTGTTTTGACTTTTTATTTCTTTGTACCTTTATTTTGTTCCTTTTAACCTCTACATACTTGATTACTTTATTTTTTAAAATTTCTCCTTTATAGCCCTCACCTGCTACTTCTCTCCTGATTCCCCTCTTTACTTTTTAAGTATTTCAAACTTTCTTTTGCCTTTCTGCCTTTTCAGTTCACTTAAGGAACTATAATTTCACTGATAGGACTGTTTAGTTTATGTAATTCCTACCCCTTTCTGGTTTTGGCCATTAAAACAGTGGATAATGTAGTTGACACCTGTTGTCTAACATCTGATCTAGTTCATGACTGTAAATATACATGCTCACCAAAGATGACAATTAGTGTTATAGATGTCATAGTAGGCACTGGTCATTTGTTTTAAGGTTGTGCCTTGGTTGGTACCATTATTGCTCTTCCTTGCTTCCCCTTTCTCCAAGAGGGACTAGAAAATGATGGGGTACTACAAGTTTACAGGGTAGAGATCCTACTACTGAGCTATACTCATAACTCAGCCAAGTAACAGCAAACCTCATTCCAAATGCGAATTAGCCCCATTTGAGCTCCAATAATACTTCAACACATAGAATAGGGGAGAAAAAACCCCAATGGAATAGAATAGAAGACACAGAGATAAACCCACATACAGTTATCTGATACTTGACAAAAGTGCCACAAGCGTACATTGGAGAAAAGATAACCTTTTGTCCAAATGGTGCCGGGAAACCAAATATCCATATGTAGAAGAATAAAACTAGATCCCTATCTCTCACTTGCACAAAAGTCAAATCAAAGTGGATCAAAGACTTAAGAATTAGACCAGAAACTTTGCAACTGATCAGAAGAAAACACAGGGTCAACAACCTAACAGACTGGCACAAGCACTGTCTTCTTTAAAAAGACTCTTAAAGCTCAAGAAATAAAACCAATCAAGAAGTGGGATGGCATCCCATTTAAAAGCTCTGCCACAAGAAAGGAAATGATTAAGAATGTGAAGAGAGAGCCTACAGAATGGGGGAAATCTTCGTCACTTCTCTGACAGGAGATTAACAGTCAGAATGTATAAAGAACGCAAAAAACTAAACACCGAATACAAATATCCCAATTAATAAATGGGCCAAGGAACTAAACAGCTATTTCCCAAAAGAAGAAATACAAATGAACAACAAATACAGAAAACAGTGTTCAACATCCCGGCAACCAGGGAAATGCAAATCAATCAAGACTACATGGAGTTTCCATCTCACTCTAGTTAGAAAGGAAATTATCAAGAACATGAATAATAATAAATGCTGATGAGAATGTAGGAGAAAAGGCACACTCATACATTTTTGGTGGGACTGAAAATTAGTACAACTATACTGGAAAGTAGTATGGAGATTCCTCAAAAGACTAGGAATAGATCCTCCTTATACTCCAGCTATTCCTTGGCATTTATCTACAAGAACTAAAATCAGCATACTATAGTGACACAGGCACATCAATGTTTATAGCTGTAGAATTCACAGTATCCAAATTATGAAATCAGCCAGGTGCCAGTCAGCAGATGAATGGATTAAGAAAAATGTGATATATATAGACAAGAAGAGCTTTACTCAGCTATAAAGAAGAATGAGATTTTGACATTTGCCAGTAAAGGGATGCAACTGGAGAGCTTCATGCTAAGTGAAATAGCCAGACTCAGAAAGCCAAGGGTCAAATGTTTTTTCTCATATGTGGACGCTAGAGCAGAATAGGTGGTACAAGGGCGGAGGGGGCCCAGATCTCACAAAAACGGAGGGAAGATGAGTGGAGTAAAGGAAGGAGAGATGAGGGGGAGGAGGGAGTGATGGGAAAAGTGAGGAAATGCAGAATAAACTAGACAAAAATATGTTATGTATACATATGAATATACCACAGTGAATTTACCTTTAGGTATATCTATAAAACACCAGTTAAAAACTAAATATTTATAGAAGGTATACCACTAGAGCGAAGGGGAATAGGGGATGGAAGAGAGAAGGGAAAGAGAAAGCTGTGGGAACTGAAGTAGAGAAAATTCTATTCCATGCATATATATGATTATGTCAAAATTAACCCCACTACCATGTACAACTATAATGCACTGATAAAAGCCTTAAAATATATAATTGGAATAATCAGACACTCTTTCTTAAAATTGATACTGCTACATTATTCTCAGTCCACTCAACATTTTTAGGGATGTTTTTTCTTCCTCCACAGTAAGAAGTTTTGCTAGGCACATGCCACTAGAGAAAGACCCTACCCCACCTCCTGGACCCCAGATGGGATGCCGAAATTCTAGGAAGCCTGGGATCCTGGAAAATTTTTGGAACACTGAGATCACATCACTTCTGGATTGCCTGCTTACAGAACATTATTAATGTGAGAAAAGTAAACTATGTGTTTTCATTTACTGTTGTTTTCCCTTCTTTCATTTAAGCAGAATTTAATCCTAATTAAAACAAATTAAGGACTAAAATGACATAATATTGCACCAAGAAAAATATGAAATAATTTAACACTATAATTATCAAACATAAATAGATAAGCTAACTGAAGGGTATGTAGGATGACAGAATGAGTTCATCCAGCAATTTTTAAAATCATTTTAAACTTGAATTTCTGGTTGTAAACTATACCACACATAGTTAATGGGACACATAACAGACATTTACAAATTAATCATGATAAATAGCCATAATTATTTGCACCTCTATGTCCACAACTAAAATCAATCTTTAGAGCAAACACTGCAGTGTCTTGAGACCCCTCTGTGGCTCTGCCAGTGCTTTACTCACTACATCCCAGAGGTAACTCCCTGTTCATCTGTCGATCACATTTTCTGCAACACATTGTTCTCTCCAAATAATGTCAAAAAAGATTGTTTGCTTTTTTTTAAGCATTAAAATAAATGGAATCATACCAGTCCTTTATTTTGAATACCAAAAAAATACATAATTGACTCATTAATTCAAGTCTGACATTTCCATGGAAAGTTTTGGCACCAGAGAGGCAAGAGTTGTCCCTGAGGATGGATGAATCAGATCCTTCTAGTTTCAGAATTCTTTAAATAACACTATTGATTAGGATGGACAGCTCCTGGTCTGCATTGTAGATGGTAATGAGCGATTTCGATTTGACTCCTTTAGATTGAACCTATCGATGTGATATAAAATGTGACAGAATGTGCTTGACATTTTATTGGCATAGCTTACATATCATTTCTTCCTTTTCAGCTATGAAGGTAAGGATGAATGATTATAATTGCATTTATATCTAAATCCAGAGGTATCACTTTCCCTATCATTACATAAATATTAGTTTAGTGTGTTTATTAATGGTTTCAACCACATGGAAATCAAAATTATTGCTGTTTGATTAGTCTTAGTCTTACAAGATAATAACATCTCTATCCTGTCATTATTTTTTGTTTGTTTTTGCTCCTATTTGTACACTTCTTAGTTGCCCAATTAAAGGAGTGTAACACTGGTTTTGTAAATCAAATTAGTATTGGTATGTCTTATATGTACAATATTTTAAATATACATTTGCATAAATCTCTAATTTCTGTCCAGGGCATAAAACATTGGTTTTAATGAAATAGGAGTGAGAATTGTTTGGGAAAGAACTTGCTTTTATTAAAACTTGCATATTTGTCATTAAATTAAGTCTCTCTGGCAATTTATTTTGTAATGTTAATAGTTATCATTTTCACCATGGGAGAGTTAATTTCCATTTTTTAACATTTGGTACTGTTATGTAAGAAACTTACCCAAGAAATAAAATCTAAACCCTCAAGATGTTTGCACTCACATGGAGGACTTAAATAAACAAATTAAATGAATAAAAGACCTAAATGAAGGGCATGGGAATTATATAGAATTTATTAATAAGAGTATTAAAGAACCAAGAACTGATTGCATATTGATGCTGAATTAGATTTTGTTCAACATTTTTTTTGTGATTATCAAAATGACATTTCTCTTTTATTTATACTACTGATTTATTTGCCTGGGGTAACACAACACGTGCTGTGCACTCGGTCACCTTTGAGGGTAGAAACACTGTGATTTCCATAGACAACCTCATCGTCATCATTCCTCATAGCAACACTGATCTGACATATTATAATCATTTAAATGATGGCAAGTTACAAACCAGTCTTCTTAGTTATTATAACTAGTCCTCAGCCATAGACAACCAGATGCCCTCTTCCTCTCTAGATTTCTGGTATTCTAAAGGTCTTAAACTGCTGAGAAGCATTCCAGATACTACCCACATTTTATTTATGACAGAAATAGCTCAATTATCACTCACCCTAAGGTTGAACCCAGGCTCTGCAAACTATAAAACCTATGTGATCTTTGGGTATCATTTAAGTTTTTTATGCCTTCTTTCTTTATCAATAATGTGAGAAAATAGCAATATACTTAATAGGGTTGTTGTGAACATTAATTGAGATAACACATTCGAAGCCTGTTCAAGATAATTTAGTACAACATAAATACTAAAACATTGTTTTACGGCTGTGGATTATAGCTCAGTGGGAGAGTGAAAGGCCCTGGTTTGGATTTCCAACACTAGGGGTAAAAAAAAAGTCAGTTTTATTATAATCCAACGTGGCACTTAAAATTTGTTGATAGGAAAGTGAGTTCAGAAACATTTTACGAAGATATCAAAGGAAATCCTAACCAAATATGGGTATAAAGAGAAAGTAAGCCAGAGTCTTTGTTCTTAACAATGATTCCTGGCTCTTATTTCTGAGAAAAGTATTAAATTTGCCAGAATACCAGGAATTGTGGTACTGGACATTCAAAAATTATGTTGTACACATATTTTGCTTCCTTAGTATCAGAAACATTTTATAAACATTTTAACCCTAACAATTATTTAGAGGGCTAGTGTAGGCCTAGATCCTAGCCATCTTTTTATCCACATGGTAAGTCATTAATATAGAAAGTCATGGTAAGTCACAACTATAGAAAGTAGTGCTCACGAGTGTTGATTGCATGGGTGATTATGAGCTGTGTTTTGTCTGTTTAGCATGATAAACCCTGATCGGAAACATTCTCATTTCCTCTCCAATTGTCCCACAGATGATTAGGTCAGCCAGATGTTTGGACAAAATGCCCCTAATTTTGTATTTTCTATTCTCATTCATATCAAACTTCTGGATTTCTCCATGAATATCATGTCATTTCAGCTTATTCCATAAAGTAAGCACAAAACAGATACCCTGTAATTAAGATAAAGAGCAGAATTTAACAGCATTAAGATGCTGATTTGAAGACCATGTTCATTATCCTATGCGTCCAAAAGAGTGTGCTGGTGTGCTATACAGCAGTTCAGCCTAAGATGGTGGTGGGATATCAGGTTTGTTTCAACTAGTTGTTTTGCTCCAAACTGTTGAAGTGGTGAATAAGACTATATTGCTTAATTAAAACAAAACAAGTGGTCAGCAAATTTCATGCTATGTAGTTTATAAATATTTAAAGACTGTGGAACTTAGAGTCAGAAAGATTTGGCTTAGTCTAGCTTTCAGTTTATTTTCTGTTGAGTGCTTTTATACTCTTATAAATTAATTACACTTAAAAATAAAAGTCAATTCATTTACCATTATAATTGATATACACAAATTCTAGAATATGTTTCAAATTATTTATTTTGGCCTTTTAACTTAAGATGCAATTCTTTTAAAAAATATTTTGTTTTAGTGAATACTTAAAAATCAAGAGACAAATGGAAATGATTGAGTTTTTCTTTTTATTTGGCTTCACTGTCCAACACCCTACCCATTTAATTTCACATGGATATATAATAATAATATAAGTTTTACTAGTTTATGTATAGAAAAACCATGCACTCTCACCTAATTATATTTAATATTTTAAGATTTTCATATTAAAACAAGAAACATGTGCCCTAATATTTTCATAGGTTAGAACTTTGTAAACTTACTACTTTTATTTTGATTCTGTTCCAATAGCAATGAAAACCTCTTCAAAGACAAAAATATAGGATACATTTAATGCATTCAATACAGTATTTATTTGTCAAAATTAGCATGAAGTACATACAAAACCCCAAGCAAAAGTCCAAGATGGACAAAATCGTACTAAAAGTATCCAAAAGGATTAATATCTATTTACTCTGTATTTATCATTGAATAATTCAGCACTTAGATAAATTAACTCTCCAGTTACAATTTAGGAACAAGTGACATTGTGATTTTGTTTTCCTTGAGGAGTGTGTGTATGTGTGCATGTGTGTCCTAGGGGAAATTGGCTGTAGACATGAGTCAATAAGAATACATGTTTAGGCTGCTGGTGGGACTTGGAAGTCTGCAAAGTTTACGCTTTTATGGTTCTGCCCTATAGACAATTTTGAACTCAGATGCTTATACTAGATGTTTGTCATTCTTTTTGGCAACATGGTATCTGAATTCTTTGCCTTTATTTGGGATAATATTATAAGATTTTATGAATCTTATACAGAGCAGAATCAACCTCACCTTATAGAGACAAAAAATGCCAGACATTCATTATCCCCTCTTTTTTTGTATCTGGGCTTTGAAACTCTGATACTGACATCCACCTATCTCCTAGATTGAACTGGAAGCCCATCAGATCCAAAGTAGCAGAAAGCCATGAGTCTCATAGTAGTAGTTCTCAGAGCAGCAGGACCCACAGAGCAAACTCAGTGGGAAAATAAGTTTCCTCATCATAGCAGTTGTACGTATAATTTGGGCCATTATTCTCAGCATAATGTAACAAAAGGCATAATGCTCCAACCCTCCTGTTGATTGTGTAAAATGCTTATTTTTTTTTCAACTCACATCAATCAAAGTCAAATTCTGTTGCCATTCAATAACACATAATGGTGATATACCTGTCATGGTAAAGTTATTCTTCTCAGCAAAAGGAATTACAGCCCCTTTTCTCCAGTGTTGTAGGACACAGAATTATAATGGCTTGTACAAATGAAAAGGGAACAGCCTAAACACTCAGGTAGCTCCGAAGAGATGCAATTTCAGCAGCCAGTGAAGAAAACACGGTCACACGGTGATTAAAACAATTGGCTAATACTGGATGGAATTAGGAGGCAAACCTTTACAGGGAAATTTCAAAGGGAACTTGCTTCAAGTTCATGAGCAAAGTCTAAAGGACAGACTTGGGAAGCAAATATAATGTGGGACAAGACGAACACTATACAAAATGTTCATCAGAACCAAAGATGTAAAGAGAGGATAAATACAAACTAACAAAGTGTTTTCTTGTCACCAATTCTTTGTTGAGGAAATACAAAAATACAAATCAAAATCTCACAAGGAAGGAAGGAAGGGAGGGAGACAGGAGAGAGTGGCAACAAGAGGTAACTATAGTTCTTATTCTCTGGATTCTTCCGGAGGGGAAAGGTCCTGAGTTACCCTCTGTCCTTGGATATGCATCTCCTCATACACTGTACTGTACTTGCCATGAAGTGTAGGAGTGTGGTCTCTCTCTCGGGGCTTCTTTCTTCTTTTTGCAAAGTGTTCTGATTGGCTCACTCAGACCTAGGTCTGAAGTATTTCCTTATCACTTCATCTTATTTTTTAGGTGTACCTCCATTTGGGATTCTCTTCACTGAATTTGTTTTCCAAATAGGTATTCTTCCATCTTCTCTTGAATCTCCTTATCTTTTTTTCAAGAAATTAAGCTAATTTATAGGGAAGTATCTGGGCTCCTTATTGTGCCCTGATGGATTTACTGTAAATACTGGCTTGGTATTATTCAAGTAACAGTGACATTTTCCAGTCCTGGCTTCTATCATAAGTATTTAGAAATATAAAATACATCTGCAGTGCTTTTTTTTCCCTGAATTCAATTCTCTTATGTACAAGCATAGGGGACCTGTAAAGTGTTGGGGTGGGGGGTGCTTCAGGAACTAGAACAAGACATTGTTTGTTGGACTGTTTTAAGGAGCGAACGAGACTGGGAAAGCTTAGATGATTTTAGTTTAAACAATCTCTGTAACTTGAAAAATATGAGAAATAAAAAGAGCAAGTTTGTTAGGAAAGATGATGTGCTTACTTTGGGATACATTGGGTTTGAGGTCCCTATGGGATATCAAGATGACGATGCTATAAGATATTTGGATGTAAAATAGTCTAGGGAGAAAGAATATGGATTCCCAAATAAGACAGATGGGTGTTCAAATCTTGGCTCTATCATTTTCTCGCTGTTAGACATGAGATTTGATTCTCTCGCTGAAGAATGGGAATAATAATACTTGAAGGTAAAGGCTCACTTCTTGTCTCTGCTGAGTTCATCCCTGGGTGGTTAAAGAACAATTACACAGACAGTGGGTTTGTTGCTTTTCCAGTAAATGTAGCTGGATCCTTTGTGGGCTGTCAGCCTTTGCCATTCCCAGGAACTTTGAAAGTTCCTGTCTTAGAAAAATGGAGAAATGTCAGTCCCTTTGAAGAAGCTATATACAGCCTCTCTGTTTTTCATTAACCTAGTTCATCTTGCCCTGCAGCTCCCATTATCTCTGATGGCAGGGAAGAACTCAAATAATCCAGTAAAATCTAACCATATCTTCCTAACTTAAAACTGCCTCCTGAAAGTGACTATTGAGTCAATTTGAAGAATTCAAACTCCATCTTGTAGATTTTTTTTTTCTCCTCAAAAGTAGTTTGCTTTTACTAAAATGACATCTGATTGCAAAGGAACAAACCACCTCCATCAAGGAGACTGGGAGGAAGGCCAGGACTTTGGAATTTCTCCTCCTCCTGCTCCCTCTGGTACAGGTGGTGTGTGATGGGTCAGGTTAGAACTCATCTAGCCATCCCACTGTGCTCACCGCAGCCATTGAATTTGTGTCTGCTTCAGGTATGAATACTGAACAATGAACCTCCTCTGTCCTGGCTTCTGGCTTCTGACTTCTGGAGTGCATGGATGCTCTTACTTGTTAGAGTCTGTAAACAAGTCAAGATAGCGCCTGGCATTTTGCCAGAGGGAGTGGTTTGTGAAGTAACGATAGGAGCCATTAAGTGTGGAGATTCCTTATTGGTTGACTGCTGTATCTAGTTTATGTTAATTAAGATAAGCTGTGTGGAATGTATATATACCCCTCCTGTCCTACAATAAACGGCTCCCACTCCTGCTGTATCAATGTACACAAGTTGCTCGTCACCCCCCAGGTTATTTTGCTGCAGCCAGACTGCGGCACTTACTGTTCTTGTATCCCTTTTCCAAAACACATAAAGACCCCCACATCTCAGTCAAAGATTATGGTGGGAAGACATATTTTGCTGAGATGCAGTTCAAGCCAGTAGTTCAGTTTTTTTTTTTTTTTTTTTATCACTATCTTTGTGGCCACACATAAAGGGCTAAGAACCTCAACAAATTAGAACACTAGCCCAGTAGTTCTTGGCTTCTCTTTCAGTTCATTTAGCCCTCCTTCCCTACCCCATCACCTCCAAATCATTTTTTCCCCCACGTCTCTACCCTCCATCCTCCTTACCTCTGACCAAGTTCAGGACGGGAGGCACCAAGGTTTCCTTAGGGACTAAAGTAGCATTGTCTTCATCCTGGTAAGTGCCTCTACACATTTCCTGCTCTCCAACAGGAAAACGTTTGCCTACCTTGCATGTTCTACTGTCTGGGTCCTTTCTTAAATCACATCATTTCCCACTATTCTATGGGCTTTTTAAATTTGACGTGCTTACTTGTCCAAACTTTGCCAAGGAAAGTAAGTTCTATGGACTTGCCTTAATGATAAAGACACAGGAAAGAAAAAAAATTACAGAAAGGGAGAACTATGATCCTAATTAGAGACAATTAGATGAAGAACATACAGTCTACAGATATAGGAGAGGTTTTCCAAAGAAGTTTCACGTTACTTGTGATTGACTTTCTGTTGAGAAGTATTTGGAGCCTATATCCAGGGTTGGTAGAAAATGGTCACAACTAATTGGCAATGTCTGCCATAAGAGTGGGTGGGGAATGAGTTGTGGCCTAGGTTGTACTTCACCACTTCACCGATATGCCACCAGCACTGATACAGAGAAAAGACTATGGAACTTAGAGTCAGATGATTTGGCTTATAGTCTAGCTTTCACTTTATTTTCTGTTGAGTGCTTTTATACTCTTATAAATTAATTACATTTAAAAATAAATGTCAATTAATTTAACTTCTATAATTGATATACACAAATTCTAGAACATGTTTCAAATTATTTATTTTGGCCTTTTCTATCTACCACTTTAAAATAAGATGTAATTCTTTTTTCTTTTTATACATATTTTGTTTTAGTTGTACACAACACCTTTATTTTATTTTTATGTGGTCTGAGGATCAAACCCAGTGCCCCACATGTACTAGGCAGCAGCTCTACCATTAATCCACATCCCCAACCCCAAGATGCTTTCCTTTTTAAAAATAAAAAAAAAATGTTTGGGATCTTAATTCAAAGTTATTTTATCTGATATCCATTTATGATTAATTTTGTTAATAAGCTGCTCCTATTTTATAGGAAATTATTGATTTTTTCCTTCTAACAAAATTCAGACTATGCTAATCAAAGAAAAAGTGATATTTTTCTGTGTCCACGGTAAAACTTTATTTTCTGTTTATAGTGTCCTGGAAAAATATCCTATGAGTCTAAAATTTAAAATAGTGAAACATTGTATTTGATATTTTTGGCATGGATTTATTTATTTATTTATTTTTATTGGTTGCTCAAAACATTACAATGATCTTGACATATCATATGCATGGACTTATTTTTACCTTTAAATTTTTTGTTACTAATGATGTCATTCCTGTAGTATATGATACATATATATATATATATATATATATATATATATATATATATCGTATTGATAATATGTAATATGTAAACATCATATTAACCAATATTTAAGTTGTGTATATAAGATGTGAATGGGAAGTACTGATTACTGTACCTTCATAGGTCCCTGGGGTAACCAGCTGGGTCAGCAGTTGTCATTGTGCATACTCCAAACAGGTGTTCTGCTTGTTTGTTTTCACTAATTAAACCATGTCTTGGGCCACATCCTTTAAATCCATAAGACGATTCATGTAAGGCCAAAATGAATTGATTCTGTTTGTCAAGGTGAAGACATAAAAGTTAATCTGGGGAAGGCAAAGAGGAAACAGGGTTTCGGAAACATTAACCATTCATAGCTCTCTCCAACAGCTGTGATACCCGGCCAAGGGAAATAGGAAACGAAGATAAGGCTGAGAGAAGGAGTGTTCAGGAACACTATGAGATCTCACTGTAGTTTAGTGGACACCTGCACCCCTGGGATGATTTGGTAGTGCAGAAGGTGTCTGTGGTTTATAGCATCTCGTCAGAGAATATTAGAAGCTCCCAGAAGAACCAGTGTTTGAGTGCTGCCTGCATAAAAGGCCTAACAATCTAGACCTACAAAGAGAGAGGAGACAGTGACAGAGAAATGTGCAAGTTTGCCACTAGTCACAGGGAAGGAACCGCTTGGGAGTCATCTTCATTTCTCTCCCAGGCACTTTTGTTTTGCCTTGTGGGAAGAAATGGCCTCATGCAAAAATATTAAAAAATTGCATTTCATGACTGTGTTGACATAAAGATAAATATAGTCCAGGCTGGATTGATAACTACATATTCATTGTGATTGTATTTGTTTTTATACTGACTTTAAAATTAAATCAAGACGTATTTGTGGGCATCCAAAACTATTGTGAGTCCTAGGCACTGTGTCTACAGTGCGTATAGTGAATACTCAAGCTCTGAATCTAGGTACACAGAAGATATCTGAGGCCAGAAAGAAGGGCATGGGCATACCTCTTACAGAAAAGTATTTGTGAGATACATATTATGAATTGGATTTGCAGGATGTGAAGAAGATGTCATGGGTTATCACCCTTAGACTTGCCTTCCAACCGCCCACCCACAAAGAAGGAAATTAAGGGGGTCAGGATAACTGCGTCTTTTGAAGTAGTCAAATGGCAGTGCACATTGGACCAGGCAAGGGTCTCATGGATTTTCAGTACCATGTCTTTGAACCAGCAACTTTTGCCAGGTCCTATGTGCAAGATGACTAATGTTTGAAACAACTCCATAACCAGCATATAGCAAAGTCATTGACAGATCTCAAATATTTGAAGTTCTGAAATTTCTCTTTCCTGGTGCTTACAAAATCTAAAGTGAGGTCTAGCCTCCAAGAAGCCAGTAGTCTTGAAATTTAGCAAGTTTTCAAATTACCTTAAAAAAGTTTTGTTGCTCAGATTTATTTATGAATACCCCTTTTCCTTCAAAGTAGGCTAAGTTTTCCATTTTTTTAAAGGGCAAAACCTTGTTTCTATAGTTTACCTCAATTATCTGAGATGGTGCTAGATCTGTCAGTTGCTAAGAAAAATGCTGAATGAATCAATGAATGAAAATAAATTACCTTTGCATCTCAGAAAGCTTATGTTATCTATATCTTGTTTTGATGAGGAAATTCAAAATCAATGAAAGAAAGTATGTATGGTTGAAAAGTAGTTAAAATAATATTCTTCCTAAGGGTGTACTACTTGCTTTGATATTTCAGTATGTTATTTGGCTTCCACTGAAAAGTTTGAAATATTTAAAAATTATAAAGACACTAAACTTTTGATTATAGGAAACACTACCATATATGTGTATAGTTTTTGCCTGAAAGCTTTAGTGTAAAAGGGCTTTCAAATATTAAAAACAGGTGGGGAGTAGGAAAAGAGGAAGAGAAATTTTGATAATGGTAATATTTTTCTTCTCTCAATAAAAAAGATAATGAGATAGATAAAAATATTGTTTGCCAGTTGTCATCTTATAATAGATTCACAGAACATAAAAGCACACAGTTAAGCCTATTTTGTTGATAACTTTCTCATGCATTTAAAACAAAATTCAAGCATAAAACATTTGTATTTTATCTCTGGCATTGCAATGTTTGCTATTAGCAACTGTGAAAAACTCCAGAAGGGCTTAAGTTACAGAAGAGATTTGAGTTCCTTGTTTGACTAATGAGTCATTCTCCACTGACATCTAGATGACAGGGGGGACAATTTTTCCCATATCAGTAGATATTTTCAAGGAGAATATTGAATGAATCAGTGTTCACATGTTTGGGGCAAGAGGGATCTCTCATTTTTGGCTTAGATAAAAACATTTTTATAAAGCCAAATGTTCCACATTGAATTTTTAAAATTACAGCTGGCTCTCCATGTCAGCACAATTCCCAGTTTCTCTCCATGCTGGCCCCATCCCCTGTGCACAGAAATATACAGATACATTACAGCCATGTGGAACCCGTGGGCTCTGCTCTTTGAAATATTTTTAATTTTTCCAAAATCAATCGTCTTTAATCACTTTCTGCTTGGAGTTGTTGAAGAGCATTTTTGGGCTGTAACTGTAAGCCCTGCTAACACTTATTAAGTAAAATGGTCTTTCAAGTTTAAAAAATAGCTTTGATTTTTCAAATCATATACAGAAAAGGATAAATGAAGGAGAACTGGGTGAAAACTTACCAGAATTTTCAAAAGTCCTCATTATAGATATTTTCAATGCCCCATTGAAATGAATTATGGTTTAAAAATCGCTTATGTGATTAAATACTGAAATGGAAAATTATGGAGCAGCTCTTGACTAACGACATATTTCTATGACATTAAAGCAAAAGTCAGAATGATGGTTCAAAAGACTTGTTCAAATAAATATCATGGCTTCTATGACATTAAAGTAAAAGTCCAAATAAAGGTTCAGAAGGCCTGTTCAAATAAATATCATGGCTTATGTGCTCTGCAGAAAAGGCTCACACTGTCTGATTTGGCTGAAGAATTACAGAAGTCTTTTTGAGTCCAAGAGTCTCCTATGATGTCTCATTGTTTTAGAAGCACACTCCGATCCCAGCATTGACGATGGGGGTAAACAATAGGGTACTACTTCTCTTGGCCACTGTTCCTTCCCCCAACCCCGGTCCTTTGCCTATTCCATTCATTTCTTCAAAGTATCTGTTGAGGTTTCCAGGTACATGTTGTCTTTCAAGGCCTCACCTTAATTGTCATCTGCATGCTGAGTTTTTACCTGACCTCGCTCAAAAAAGAATAAAGGGGGAAAGAGGAGGGTGATAGAGTTTTCATGCCTAGAATGGTAGTAATTTTTGCTTGGAGCACTGTCAGCATTACACTGTTCATCTGGGAATATGTCCTTCCATTTTTCCCACCTGCAGGTTCATTACTCAAACCCAGAATACAAAGAAAAAAGTAGCTGAAGAAAGAGTGTAAGAATGCGAAAATAGGCTTCTCTGGGTTCTTAGAATAAAATGCATGCTTATAAATTAGATGTACTTGTATCAGAAATCTAATCCCTGTAAGATTAAAGACTTTTATGCACTTTCTGTATTCCTTATTTTATTTTGTTACCCTCAGCATTTTGGTAAATATCTTTAAAATACCCCTAGCTTACCACAATAAGCTAGGATGACAAAGAGAAATAAATTCTTTTTGACTCAACTTGTATTGAAAAAAGAGGCTGTCTCAGATATGTTTTCAGGGATGCGAACTAAAAGTTTACTGGTATAAAACAGATATTTTATTATGTTTTGATTTTTGTGAGTTAAGAATTCAAATAAAGCACAGTGGGGGTGGCATATCTCTGTTCTGAGGTATCTGGGACCTTCTTGAGAAGACTTAGAAGCTGAGGGTGACAACAAAGGGTCAGAGGGCCAGAGGTTGACCTCAGTTGAAGGTATCTTCACTTATTAAGTGTAAGTGCCTGGGGGTGAGATGACTGAGGACTGGGCTCAGGCGAGGTGCAGGCAGAAACAATTACACATCAACTTTCTGTGTGCTCTGGGCTTCTTACAGCCTGGGACTGGGTTCTGAGAGACATTGTGCTGGGAGACATCTGGAGAATAAGAGTGTGGCAGAACAGAATGGGAATTTTAACATTTTAGAGTTGACAGCCTGTGGTTTTGCACGTTGAGATACAGCAACTCTGAATACTGACATTTAACCATAGAAGCTTGCAGTGATTAACAGGTACTTTTAAAGGATAACTGCAATAGCAGAAGCAGGAATCAAAGCAATGGGGACGAAAAAAATCCCGCTTAGGCTTAGTACAGTAAAGTCCCTAATCTGTATGAGCTAAGAGTGCCTAGCTTGTTGACAAGCTTGTACCCATATAAAGAATGTAGAATGCATCCTCCAACAGAATTGCACCAACTCCCTTGAGTTTTATGTACCCCAAATTTGCTTGTGTATAAAAGCCCTGCTGCACTTGGGGCTCAGACTTTGGGAATTATCCCTCTCGGCCATGTACCACTAATGAAGTGTTGCTTCCAGATCTCTGTGTCCTGATCCTCATTGGTGCACTGGCTGGGTAAATGGGAATCGGAGATGGTGGTCTTTCACCTCCCTTGTTTCCCAGAGACCTGTCAAGGATGCCACAAGACTGGTTACCACCTCTGGCTCCAACTGGTCATTTCTCCCATTGAGGGGGGGTCTCTCCTCATTTGAAAGTCGTATGCCCCAGGGAAACAATGGAATTCAATGAGAACTAGGGCCAATAACCAGAGCTCTGTCCATCTGAATCAGTAAGAAACTGTATTTCTGTTCTATCAGTTCTGCCCCTAAAGGCAGAAGGGGAGCCTGATCAATAGACACCCTGTAATTCTTATCAGGTCTGAAAGGATAGAGTGAAGATGTGTCACAGAGACACCCCAGTAGTCCTATCAGGAGTAGAATGATATGGGTGAAACTATGTCTCTGAGGTTTGGAAATTGGGCAGAGGGCCGGTGTCATGTGAAAGCAGGTAAAAGTGTAAGATGGACCATGGAGGAAGCTTTCCAACCTAACCAAAGTGCTGAAATGAGTGTTGGGTCCCCATCCATGGTTCTGGGGTACATCATACAGTCAAAGGTGGATTTCCATCAACCAAAGTCTAGGTGGAAACCCCTGGTTGGGGGTTTATACTGCATTCTGCTAAGGCTAAGAGGACCCCAATTTCCCAAGAGGGGAGTGGCCAGATGAAGCTGCGTTGTTTTCCTTTATGTGTTAGAGAAAAGTACCTCTTACCTTTCCTTCAAAACCCCACTCCCTCTGTGTCTGTCTTTACCTTTGGTAAAGGGTGGAATTAGGTTAATAAGAGAAAGTGTGTTACTTTTGAAGTTATGTTAAAGAATTTTAAGGGACTGTTCACTTTGGTGTAAAACTTACCTGTCAAAAACTAAGAAAGCTTTGTGAGATTGACTGGCCCAATTTTGATGTAAGGTGACCTTCATTCAGAGGGGTCACTGACTAAAAGATCATCCAGTCTATTTATTTGGTGGTCATGGAAAAGCCAAAGCACCAGATCAGTTTTTATTTTTAATATCAATATTTGGTGGGATCTAGTCAGAAACAAACCTTTTTGCCTCAGAGTATACACAGAAGAATATTCCAAAGTTATGATGACGAGGCTTTTGGACACAGGCATCATATACCCTAAAAAAAAAAAAAAAAAAAAAACAAAGTAAAAGATGCCCAAAGAAAAACCCATCTTGACAGCATAACCAGAGAATAATCCAGTGCCTACAGTTTCCCTGACATTATGCCACTGAAAGTGCCAATGTTTCCACTAACTCCCTCACCCTTCTCAATGGAGGCTTTCTTGCCAGAGGGACCTCCTGGAGCTGCAGTGCTTTCCTCTGCCATTCCTCCTCAATCTCCAGAGCCAAAGTTGAAAAAACTCTGACCCTGCCAAATTCCAAGAAGCCAGCCAGTCATTCAGAATCCTGAATCACTCCAGACGCCTCTAGGAGAAGCATGCAGGCCTATTTATTCTGACCAAGAGTGCAGATCTGGAGAGGTCTCCAAGTCTTTGTGTACCAGCCATTCACTAAAACCAACCTCCTAAACTGGAAGAATCATACTTCTTCATTTACTAAAAAGCTCTAGTCTGTCATCCAAACTCATAAACCCATCTATTCGGAATGCTAGTAACTGTTCTTGACCCTCTTCAACACAGAAGAACACCACCGATCACCCAGGGAGCCCTAACATGCTCCAGTCTGATGCGGGGGATGCACATTGGCATACCCCAGACCAGTTCCCTGATGAAGATCCAGGATGGGATCTAAATGATGCTGAAGATTATCACCGACTACAGTGCTACCTAGAAACTCTCATTAATGATGTAAAAAGGAAAGCAAAGAAAATCATGAACATGAGCAAGACTACTGAGGTCCTTCAAAGCCCAGAAAAAGCCCAAGCCAGTTCTATGAATGTCTGCATGAAGCATTTTGTCTGTACGCTCCCTTTGATCCAGAAGCCACCCCAAACCAAAGAATAATCAATGCAGCCTTTGTGAGTCAATTCCAGGGAGACATTTGCCAAAAGATCCCAAAGCCAAAGAGCTTTGCTGGAATGAATGCAAGCCAGCTAATTATTGAGGTTGCTACAGAGGTCTTTGTCAACTGAGATCAAGAGGTCCACCAGGGAAAAAAAAAAAAAAAGACCGAATAATGAAGAAAATGGATATATTGGCAGCAGCCCTGTCTAAAAGATCAGACCCAAGCAATCAGGGACAAAGAGGAGGACAGAAATGAGGAGACTCTTCAGACCGTTGTCAGTTCAATAGACTGAGATGCCTAGGATACAGTCAATGTGTCTACTGTCATGGAGAAGGTCATTGCAAAGATATTGGCCCTGAAAAGCTACTGTGGCCACAAAAGTAAGGGAACCAGACAGAAGGGGAAGATACTCACCCTTAAAGACATCTCTGGTGCTAGAAGATTTTATTAGCATGGCATCACTGGAAGAATGTTCAGAAGACTTGGACAGACTGGACTCTATTCCTCTAAGTTTCCAAGAACCTTTGGTCAGAATGAGTAGAGGGCTTCCCAGTAGACTTTATGGTGGACATAGATGCTGAAACACTCTATGGCACCTGATGAGGGCCACAACCAAGTTAAGATGGTGCCTGGCAGTATGCTAGGAGGAGTGGTTTCTGAGCCATTAAGATGATGAGGATTCCTTATTGGCTGACTGCTGTATCTAGATGATGTTAATTGAGTTAAGCTGTGTGTAATTAGTTAAGTATATATACCTCTGCTGTCCGGCAGAGAAGCAGCTCCTGCTCGGGTGCTCGCTACTTTGAGTTCTTGCTCAGTTCCTGCTGAGTTCACTCGCAATAAAATAGTTCCCGCTTCAACCTTCAAGTTGCTTGTCACCT
The DNA here is from genome assembly GCF_048772815.1 of Callospermophilus lateralis. Taxonomy (NCBI): domain Eukaryota; kingdom Metazoa; phylum Chordata; class Mammalia; order Rodentia; family Sciuridae; genus Callospermophilus; species Callospermophilus lateralis. The sequence continues at coordinate 78,743,713 of NC_135316.1, forward strand.
CTCGGTTATTTAGCCCAGCCGGAATACAGCAGTCACCCAAGCCATCAGCTCCATATCTGGAAGACAAACAATGGTTGTAAGGCCATGGGAGCAGCTGCTAATCAACTGTTTCTGAATCCCCGTTTACTCAATATGGGAACTTGCCTGGTTACTCATGAATTCCTATTTCTCCTGGACTGTCCTGTTTCTCCACTGGGGAGAGACCTCCTGTCAAAACTCCAAGCACAAATCACCTTCACTCACAATGACAAGGCAACTCTCTCTCTTGGACAGTCACTACAACAGTCAGAAGGATGGTGGTTGTTTGTGCCACAGGAGCCAGCCAAACCAGTAGAGCTGCCTTTTCCAGATGGAGTTAGAACTAAAGATGATCATCCAAGACTTACCCAACAGGCTCCTCTCATGATAGTGGACCTCCTGCCAAGGGCAATTCCTGTCAAATAGTGGCAGTACCCAGTTCTTTACCAAGAACAATTGGGCATTGAAAAGCAAATTTGAGAGTTCCTAGGAACAGCATGATTCTACTGAATCTGGATCCCCAAATTTGCTGTCATGGAAAATCCCTTTTTTGAAGCCACAAAACAGGTAGAATGAGACTCACTACAATAGAAAAAAATCGCAGCAAAAAATCTTCGAAGATCTCAAACTGGTTTTCTCCCAAGCTCTGGTGCCAGGACTCCCAGATTTAAATAGATCATTCTTCCTCTATGTGCACAAGAGAAATGGCACAGTGGCTGTGGTGCCTATTTAAGTGCTGAGTGGCTTCGACTAGTGGCATTTTTGTCTAAACAACTAGACTCTGTTGCCAAGGGATAGCCCCACTTGCCTACAAGCCCTAGCGGCAACAGCATTATTGATGACTGAAGCAGACAGATAGACCCTAGGTCAAACCCTAATAGTAGCTTTTCAGGATCAATTTCTTTCCAATGACCTTCTTGATGACAGTAGGCACTTGATTGTATCTAAGGGTGACCACTTAGATTCATCACAGCCAACTGAAACTGGTAGTACCAGTTCTTTATACAGTTTTAACTCTCATGGAATATTAAGGACAATATTGACTGACCAATGCCTGCATCACCAGTTAGCAGAGCATGTCATGTGACAACCCACACATCCAAATCAAGACAGTAAAGACCTGAAGTCCTGCTATGCTCCTTTTGCAAATCCAAGAGGATCAGACTATAATTGTATTGAAGTTATGGAAGAAGTCTTCTCTAGCCATCCTGATCTAACCAATCAGCTGCTTGGTAACCTTGATGTGGAGTACTTCACCAATGGCAGCAGCTTTGTCAGCCGAGGAGAAAGGCTAGTAGGCTATACAGTGCTCACTCTCCATGCCATCCTCAAGGCCAAAAAGTTACCAAGTGGCCCCTCTGCCAAAAGGCTGAATTTATAGCTCTCAGCTGAGCCTTACAACTGGCAGCCAGGGGCCAAAATCTATATAGACTCAAAGTATGCCTCTGCTACCCTGCACATCTATGGAGCTCTATGTAAGGAACAAGGACTCATAAATTCAGGAGGCAAAGATGTTAAATATGGCCAAGAAATACTTGAGTTATTAGAAGCTGAAAAAATAGCTGTAATACAGGCAGACCAATAGGCATGGCTGCAGCCAAAGCCAGCAGTAAATCCGCCTCCTTGACACCAGATCTGGAGGCTGTTCTTACCAACAATATTAAAAGAACTGCGTCTGGTCTAGGAATGCACTGGAAACTACACATTGTCTATAGTCCTTAGAGTTCAGGCAAAGTAGAGTAAATGAACTGGAACACAGAAGATCATCACCAGCTAGGTAAATTATGCCAGGACACCCACCTACAATAGACGCAAGTTCTGCCCGTTGCCCTACTTAGAATTAGATGCAGTCCTTATAGACAAACCAGATTCTTTCTTTATGAAATTCTGTATGGAAGGCTTCTACCATTAATCAAAAGTCTTAAAGGAAACTTGACAGAAATTGGCAATTTCCCCCTGAAACAACAGATACAAGACTTGGGGACAATTCAAATTAAGCTATAGAATGGGTTCAAGATCATCTCCTAATCAGTCTTTCTATTACAATTCACCCTTATCAGTATGGGTAAAAAAATGGAACACCCAACCATTAAAGCCCCTGTGGAGGGGTCCCTATAGTGTTCTTTTATGTACGCCCAATGCTATCAAGGTGGCTAATGTGACCCCTTAGATTCATTACAGCCAACTGAAACTGGTAGCATCCACTGGAGCTGAAAAACAGATCCGCAGTAGCCTGAAAAACTCATCCTCCAACAGCAGCCCATCACAACTCATCAATGACCTGCTCTAGTCATTCTGTGGGGTGATTGGTCAACATTTGGTTGAAGCTGTAATACACTGCCAAGGCCACCAAAAGGGAAACTTGATCACTGTCCAAGGAAATCAAAAGGCAGACCAATAGGCACAACAGACCAATAGGCATGGGACCAAGGACAGAGACTTCAAAAGACTAATATATAATATAGAATTATTAGACTGTAAGCAATAACAGAGATTATAACCAACCAAACCACTTAGTGTTGAATTATGTGTTATATTAGTCAGCTTTTTCGATGATGTATTTGAAAGATCTGACCAGCACAATTGTAGAGGAGGAAAGATTTATTTGGCAGAGGATTCAGTCCATGGACAGCAGGCTCCATTCCTCAGGGATCAAGGTGAGGCAGGACACCATAGTGGCACAGTGTGGTGGAGGGAAACAGCTCACATTGTGATCAGAAAGCAGAGATCACCACTTGCCCCCCACTCCCCGCCACACACACACCAAAGCCATGCCCCTGATGCCCCACCTCCTCCAACCACATCCCATCTGTCTTCAGTTACTACTCAATCGATTCACTGATTGGGTTAAGGTTCTCATAACCCAATCATTTCTCCTCCACACTTTCTTGCATTGTCTTGCACATGAGCTTTTGGGGGACACTTCATATCCAAGCTATAACATTCCATCACTGGCCTGAAAAGCTCATGACCATCTCACAACGCAAAATACAGTTAGTACTAACTCTAAGAGTCCCCATAGTCTCAACAGTTTAAGGATTTCCCAAAAGTTCAAGTTCAAAGTTTTCTGTGAGACTCTGCAAACTTGCATCATGAGTTCCTGTAAAATTAAAAGCAACTTACAAGTATCCAATATATAATGGTACAGAGTAAACATTTCCATTTACAAAACTAGGGGCATAGAAAGACAGGATAGGACTAGAGCAAGACCAAAATTCAGCTGGGCAAACAAGTCCTGTAGCCCCACGTCTGGCATCTGGGGTACATGACATGGTGATATTCAGTCCACAGGGCTTGTGTAGCTCCACCTTTTGGCCTTGTTTGTTACATTCCAACTGGCCTTCCTGTTGGCCTGTCTCTGCTTCATACCTGCAGCTTGCCTAGGATTATGTCCCACATGACTGGCATTTCTTAATCTCTGGGGTCTTCACCAAAGCTTGGCTTCCTCTTTACATCTCCATACTTTTCCCCTCAGGGAATGCCCTCAGGGACTCTCACCCTGCTGTACCCTTCCTGGCCTACCAGGCCTTCCTTTGAAATCTTGGTGGAAACTGCCATGACCTCCTAAATCCAGCATCCTGTATTCCTGCAGAACCAGCACCACATGGTTGAAGCCAAGGTCTGTCACCATCTCAAACAGTAGTAAGTCCTCCAATGACCCTGGATAAAGTAGCCTGTGAGTGTCTGAGTGGCTGAACATACGGAAAAAAATTCCTAGGCCCCCTTGTGCAAGAAGGATTCCCCACTGGTCTCTTTTCAAGAGAATTTTCACTTTTACTCCCTTGAACCTGAGACATGTGTGATCTTGCCAGCTCCTGAGATGCCCTCAAGCCATCTTTCTTACTGTCTCTGGGCAAAGCCTTAAGCATTTCTTTAATGGCATTAATGTGTTTAACAACTACAACTTCCATTTCACTTCTGCCCTTCATGTCCAAGTTTTAAAAATCTTTCTGCTCTTCTTTCTGAATATCACTATAAGCTTGGCTAAAAGCCACCAGCAATAGCCATGTCACTTCCTGAATGCTATGCTGTCTAGAAATTTCTTCTGCCAGATGAAGAAGTCCATTGCTTTTAAAAATCAACGTCACAGAAAGTCTCAGGACATGGGCAAAATGCAGACAACTTCTCATTCAGAACATAACATGAATGGCCTCTACTCCAATTACTAATGGTCTCCTCCTTTTCTACTAACCCTCCTTGAGCCCTGTCTTCACTGTACATGGTCCTATTGGCATTCTGGTCTTCTGGGCTCCCACCAAAATTGGCCATTACGCTCCACTTACAACAATCTAAAGCATTGGAGTACTTCACCAAGCATTTCCAGCTTACATAGCTATATATCCCGAAATTCCTCCAACTAATTCCAAAAATCTCCCAAATATTCTGAACCAGATTAGTTATAGCAACAACCCCACTTCCGTGTCAATTTCTGTATTAGTCAGGGTTCTCTAGAGGAACATAATCAACAGGAAGTATGATTATAAAAAGAGGATTTATTAGATTGGTTTACACAACTAGAAACTGGATAGTCCACAATGGCCTTCTGCAGGCTGGAGAGCTAGAGGAACCAGTAGCTGCACAGTCCAAGATTAACAAGAGGGATAAGTGACACTTCCACAGTCCAAGACCAAAGGCCTCTGGAAACTCCTTGGAGAATCACTGACAGAATCTGCTTTTGAAGAGTGAAGGAAGGAGAGTTTGATATCTTCAGGTGATTGTAGCAGCCATCAAGAATCCCTTAAAGAAGAATGGAGCTTGCATCTGCTGCTGTTTTCTTGTTCTTCCAACTTTTATTCCATCCAAGCCACCTGCCTGTTGGATGATGCTGCTCAAGCTTTGGGAGGCTCTCCAATTCTCTATCCCACATGCCAATCACTCCCAGACACACTCTCACTGACACACCCAGAAGCCTCTTAATCTTCAGCATTTCTTTGTATAATTCAATGTCAACAATTCAAATGAACCATTATGCTTTTTCACAGAAGAGGGAGAAATATGTGAAAAGTTCAATCAGTGAGATTGCTGTCTCAACATAGATGATAAATGACAGGCAGTAGTGGACAGTGCCGATGTCAGGAAGGTAGCCCTTGTTCTGGTGCACACCTGGAAGGATAGATAGCCTCTTTGTAGGATGTCTTTCATTTCTAGGTAGATTCAAAATCTCTATCAGTGTTGTCCTACTGCTTCTCATGTGTTAGCTGTGTACAAGTATCAGCTCGTAGTCAACCAAGACTATGAGACTGATGCTTTCTAACCTTAACAATATTCAAGCATCAAAGGGGGAAATATGGTAGAACAGAATGGGAAATCTAGCAGTTTAAGAGCTGACAAACTGTAGTTTTGCACATTTACACAAAGCAGTGCTGCATGGTGACGTTCAACCATGGAGGTTTGCAGTGGCTAACACATACCTGTAAAAAGTAATTGCAATAGTAGAAGCAGGAAACAAAGCAATGTGGACAGAACAATCCTCTTTAGGCTTACTACAGCAAAAATCACCAAACTGTATGAACTAAGAGGACCTAGGCTGTTGACAAGCTTGTACCCATATAAAGAATGCAGAATGCACCCCCCCCCAAATAGAATTACCCTAACTCCCTTACCTTGGAGTACCCCAAACTTGCTTATGTATAAAAGTAAAAGCCCTGGTACACTTGGGGCTCAGATTTTGGGAATAATCCCTCTAGGTCATGGTACCACTAATAAAGAGTTGCTTCCAGATCTCAGCATAATGACCCTCATTTTCTGCTGCAAGAGTACTGACAGAATCAGGCTAAAATGGCTTCCATGTGTCACTTCCACTTTTTTGGTTGCATTACATTCCTTTCATAGGAGAGTCAAATAATTTGGATATATGCATTAGAGCTGCACTAACTATATTGGAATTAAATTACCTTATCCCAGGTGTGTCAATTAGTTTTTCATCACAAACAATATGTAAGATAATTATGAAGAGAAAAGGTTTATTTTGACTCATGTTTTGGAGATTCCATTGACCCAGTGGCTTTGGTCTTTGATGATACAGTGTGCATCACGGTGGGAACATGTAGCAAAAACAAAACAAAACCACTCACCTCATGTCCATGTAGCAAAAAAGAGTAAGAGGAGTGGGCTGTGGTCCCATCAGCACTTTTGAGAACACACCCTAATGACCTAAGGACCTCCAATAAGACCTCACCTACCAAGGGTTCCATCACCTCCCCATAGCACATTACTAGGAACCAAGCCTTTAACACACAGGCCTCTGGGTACATTCAACACTCAAACTATAGCACTGGACATGAAAGAGAGGTGGAAGAGAGACTGAAGTTGAAAAGAGAATACAAGAAAAAAGGCAAAGAAAGTGGGAATGTGGAGAGCTTTCACAACTGCTTGTTTCTGGCAAATGAGTCTCCACCAAAAATGTTCACTGCTGAAACTTTGGCTGGTTTTATATTTTACCTCACCATTCAGTTGATTATGAGAGCTGAGCTTCTTATCTCCTGCCTCCATCCCATCCACTCCTATCCCTTCAGAACTAATCCTTCAAGGGCTGGTTTCTGTTGATGGTAATGCCACTCACTCAGATCTCAAGAATTCACAGTCATCTCAGACTCTTTCCTTTTCCTCATGTCCAGGGCTGGTTTCTTGAGCATGTGATCTGTGAGTCCCACAGTCCCAATCCTGTAAAGCCCCTGCCCCCCACCTTTGGCCTAATGCTCTGCCCTTACCATCTGGACGATCTTTATTTGATGTTCGAACTTGTGTTTTGTAAGTGAAGTCTGATGGGACAAACAGCAGGCTCATGAACAGAGGTGACATGTCAGGCAGCAGAATTGGGTCCAGCAGTAGGTGTGGGCAAAGGGGGCAGTGCACAGAAGTTGCACTGGTGGGTAGGCAGCTTTAAGACTGAGGGAGCTCTATGGGCCATGAGACCCTATCCTTGGCAAGGTAATTCCTGTTTTCAGATTGGTAGTCATTGGTGATAGTACAACCAGAAGTGATTGTGACCCTGGTTGGATGCACCTTGGCCTGTGGTGAGAGGCTAGCTTACCCTCAGTCCCCGATGCCTTTCTACTGTAGTATCAGCACAAATGTTAATACTTCCTCCAGAGGGCTGGATTGGATGGGAGCTGCCAGAAAACAGCAAGCAGACTTTCAGCAGTCACAAACTAAATGTGTACACCTTGACATTGCAAGAAAGCCTATCAGGGAGTTAGACTACTTGAGTTTAGAATGAAGGTAAGGGAGGTGGGTGGGAATAGGAAAAACAGTAGAATCAATCAGATATAACTTTTCTATTCTTATATGTGAATACACAACCAGTGAAACTCCACGTCACATACAACCCACAAATGGGATCCTAATTAGGTAAGTGATACTCCATGTATGTATAATATTTCAAAATACACTCTACTGTCATGTATATCTAAAAAGAATAAATAAATAAATAGAAAAAAGAATCTCTGGTTTTGAAAAACATTGCAGTATTTCAAAACAAATATGCATAGACTTAGAAAGAAAAATAAAATTTAAAGCTCATCACATTTGATGGAAAAGAGCATATATTCAAGGAAGACAGTTTTAGGATTAACTTCTCTTTGTACTTAAAAATACTGTAAGTGAAAATAATTTAAGTAAGAAAGTGCATAAACAGGTGTTTTAAATTATGAGTCTGTTTTTATGATTTACACAGGTGATCTCCACAAGTTAAAGGAAATACCAGAAACACTGAAATGCCATTTGAAAATTTTACATTATAAAATAAATTTAAAAGCAAATTTATGAATTGCAAATTTACATTTAAAAACAAATATACCAAATTGATTTGTAAGACGAATAAAAATTTTTAAGAAAAATTATTTTATGACTTCCTAAAACTACCCATCTCAAGTGTACATTTTTTAATGTTTTATTAAAAATTTATTCCAATGTTTTCAAAGCCTAGAAAATGGTCTGAGGAGTTCCAGTAACATATGCACCAGCAAAATAAATTCTTTTCCAAAGTAAAAATTATCAAAAAATTATTTGAGATGTTGTCTTTCCCAAGAGCATCTGTTGTCACTTTCAATTATTTAATTGAAAAGAAGGTATTTTCAAGAATAAATTAGCATACCATAATAAATGATTGTGAAAATATAAGTCAGAAAAATCTTAAGCCTGATTAATATAGCATATTATTTATTTTTACATAAATTAAATTACATAAATAAAATTATAACACCAAATATTTTCTTATAATTCTGAAAACTATGCTCTTAATCATTATCTATATTATACCTCTTAAATTTTATAAGAATTAAGATCTCACTTTTATTTATTTGTTTTGTCATGTTGGGGATTGAACACTGTCTGATACATGCTGGGCAAGTTCTTCACTGCTGAGCTACATCTATAGCTCAAGTAATAAGACTTTAAAAGAACAAGCTTGGGAACAAGCTTGAAAAGGGGTTTCTACACTTTCATTTTTTTTACATCATGCATTTGCACTGGGCCTTTCAATTTTTGTAGCCAAACTTGCTTTGGCTCCAGGCATCTCAAGTTCCAGTCCTAGAACATCTACTTCCAAAGTCTCTATCCATCTCTTCCCCTTCCTTTCTCTTTCTTTCTACTGTATTTGTAATCACTTCTTCACATAGAAGACTGTAATAGTGGAATAAGGAAGTAGTTCCCAACATAATACCTATATTAGTTACACTTCTTCTATATCATATCCCTGATTATCTTCTTTCCTATACCATAACTTGTACCAATTCCTTTATTCAGTGAAAAAATCAATATGGTTTGCCTAATTATCTACAATCCTGGTGATTTGACTTCATTTGACCTTGGAAATAATTTCTCTCACTATTTCTCTTTAGGACATTCATGGTCCAATCACCCACACTCATTGTTCTTCAAACTTGCCAGTCTTTTTTTTCAATTCTAACTGCTAAACTCTGCATCAAAGTCGAGGGAATAAATGCATTGATGAATAAATAACTAGAACCTTGCTTTAGCAAAAATGCTCTGAAGAGTCTTTCTCAATATGCTTAAATTATCTCCAAAAGCACTGAAAGGAATTAACCCAACTTTTAAATATAAGTTCACCAAGCATAGAACAAGCAGTCTTTGTAGTGGGTAATTGCCACAAAAGGTAACATGATCATAGTTGAACAACTTTCACTGATTGGGTTCAGTTTTTTTTTTTTTAATTTCAAGCCACGTGTCTTTTGTTTTGCAGTCCCCCAAAATAGAAAAGGCAAACTGCATTTGAATATGTCCACTAGAATGCTTAAACTGTAATCAGCTCTAATAGAACTTGCATTTATCGCTTCTATGTGGTAATTTTCAAAATCTCTATTGTCAATCTTGGTCATCCTGCTAGATTCTAGTCTATGGTTTCAGCTGTTTTACTCACTATTGTGAAATGTCTCAAACCTATGAAAGCAATAAAGAAAAATTCCTATGAGAATTTAAAGAAGAGAGTTGATATGATCAAGGACTATTTATGGAGAAATGATGTCTGAGCTCTAAAGAGTGGGTAAGATTTTAAGATGGCAATCTGAGAAAGAAAAACACAAGCTAGCAACTGAGATTTGTTATAGTCTGGTTCATGGCCAGTGGTCCAGTCTTTTTAGATGGCTAAGTGTGTATTAAAGGGAAGTCACTACCCAGACAAGCATATGAAATGAATAAATCATGGAAGAACCTATATGTCATGCTTAGGAGTCCATTATTTTTTCTGCCTTCCTGGTAAGACTTGGAAAAATTTGAGCACAGTGATGCCTTAATCAGAAAGTTTTTGTTTTGTTTTGATTTTTTATAAAGAGATTTTCTGATGAAGGTATGGAGGGTGAATTGGAGGGAGGAGGGAGATAGAGTTCCCCTATATACTTACTGGTGATTTAATTTTCAAAGCTCTGTTATTACTTTGAAGTTCACCACTATTTTCTTACTAAAACACCACAGGAGGCATCATTTTGAGGAGATAACTTTAACAGAAGGCTTATAATTTTACAAGCAGATGCGGCTTGTTACAAAATCAAAATGAATGACTGTGATTGGAACATGAAATTAGTGATAGGAAAATATTCAGACAATCCAGTGACTCCCTAAATATGGGCTTTCAAAAAAAGACTTCTGGAGATTATTTGTCTAGGTTCTTAGGACCTCTGTACTAAACTCTATCATAATCTATTCAAGATAATTGCAATGACACCACATCCAGAATGGGAGAGTATCTAGAATACAAATGGGAGAAGCTATCCATCAGTGAAGGTGAATGGGCTCATAATGGGAAGAGAAAGCCTGAGGACAGCTACACCATTTGTTTATATTTTACTCTCTTACTTCTGGCTAGAGGACAAATTAATCAGTCAGTGTTTGGTTTGGAAAAACTAAACTGCTTTGGTGTTCCAAGTAATAAGAGATTCATTGCAGGTGGTTTCAAAGCCTCTCAAAGACCTAAAGTTATAACACTTAGGAGGACCAACAGCAGGTCCCAGTTTTACAGCTAATTTTCAAGGAGTCGGGAAATTACTGTGCTGCTAGGTCAGGATTTGAAAGAAACACTGAGTGGTCACAGCTGCCTCTACCACTGAGTTACATGGTTAGTATAGGAGTATCTGGCTGTTTTTTTTTTTTTTTTTTTTTTTTTTTTTTAAACAAAACTTAAGATCTGATGGGGCTGCACCTGCGACTGTCTGCTACTTCTGAAAGAGACTGATGGGTTTTGGGTCCCTTCTGCTTTCATTTTATGCAACTTCTTGCTAAAGGTTCTGCAAATATGTTTCCAGGCTTCAGTCCCTGCAATATTGGAGGGAATATAAAGGGGCATGAGGTTAATGCTAGTTTAAAAGCATGATCTATGTATAGCTACCCTCCCAAATCAGGCTAGTGAGGAATGATGATCTTTGACTGCAGGGTATCATATATAATAGTGTTTCAGAATTGTTTGTTGAACCAGGGCATGTTAGCTGACAGTCATGTCTATTTTGAAGCAACACAGACATAAGTCAAAATAGGAAAGAGTTTCCCTGAAATGCCTTTTTAACACAAAGCATTTAGTAGCAAGCCAGAAGTTTTATTGTCTAATATTCAATTTCACAAGCATTAAGAATTCTTCTCTCATTAAGATGTAAGCATGCACAAATGGGACCATATTAAGATGGCCTATCTAGGTGAATATTCATTTCTTCAACTAAATTATAGTGTGCATTTACCATCCCCATACATAAAGGAAAATGGAAATAGAAATCATAATTTCAATGGCTATGCTATGTAAATATAGTATTATTTACCTAAACATTTTTCTATTTTTCAACATTTAATTCTCATTTATCCTTTATCATAAATACAATTCTATACATAAATATCTTTCTGATGATTACTTAATGCCTTGATTGATTTTTTTTCATTGAAAGGGACAAAACTTCTTTGATAAAAAGAGAGATTTCATGTGTAACAGGACCTAGTATAATTTTTTCATGAAAGCTAAGAGATACCTTCATGAAAGATGGAAACATTGTTCCAAGCACTGTGCTAGAAATATGGTGGTGAATAAATGGCTTTCTCCCCAGAGCTGTCAGGTTGGCCTTGGAATTGTCATTTTTTTCCCTACTTGTGCTTATTTAGTGCATCTGTGGCCTGGTCTTTTCTGACTTCTTTGGGGCTTCATTCCAATTATATACTCCCCACCACTTGGTTTCCTTTGCATTTCCTTACAATTTGTCTCTGTACACATCCTATGAACAAGATCAAAATTTTCCATTGTGAAATAGCAATCCCTTCCCAGACATTATAAACCCTCTTCCATTCTCTCTTTCTCAGCTAAGCCTAAACTCTTCTGCTGACAGTTCCTACTCACTCATTTCCCACTGACTATCGAATCTGTAGCAATCAACTTTAAATAGATAATTTTCCAGTGGAACTACACTGGTAAAGATAGCACATAACTTCAATAATCTCAGATCTCAAAGAACAATTTTTAATCACTGTCTTTCTGGGTCTCTCTGATATATTTGACTGGGTATATTAAAACACTCTTTTCTTCTTTTGAATGACAACAATATTTTATGGTTTTCCTGCTTAGGCTCTGATTATTCCTTGTCATTCTCTTTTTGTGACTCTTTGTTTTATTTCCTTCTCCTTAAAACTGCCTTTCCCAGCTTTATCCAGGTCACTGTCACCTAATATGATTGAGATAAACTTCAAGGTATTAATATATATCATAAAATTTTAATGTCCAGTTTTGCATACCTGTGCATGATTTCTAGGGAGAAGTTTGATAGCTTTCATTATAGTATGAAAGTGGCTTATCAATAGCTTTTGAAAATCTGTGGAATGTTAGACTACATATTATCAATCAGTTCTTACAATTTTTTGGAGATCTTCAAAATCCGGCCAAATTCTACTATGGACTTTAGGCTTACTTGATACTGTTCATTTTGTGTTTCCTTACTCTTGTAATTTTCTAGGAACTCATATCCCCACCCCCTTTAATCTTTTAATTCCTGCTTATTTTCCATGGCCCAAATATCCTCTCTAAAAAATCTTTTTTTTTCTGTTTTTGAATACTCGTATTAATATAAATATATCTTTTCTGTTAGCACACCATGAGGTCAACATGAAACAATGAGTTCCTGAACTTCCTAATGCTGAACATAAAAACTATCCCTAGGCCTGCATGGTGACAAGAATGCTAAGATGGACACATTCTTTGGCTAAGCACATATTACATAACAAATTACACATATTACCTAACTTTTGTTTCTATAAGTCATAATTACTTTTGTGGGGTGTGGAGAAGCAAAATAGCTGTTTCTTTCTAGTTCGATTAAACTGCATGTAATTAATTTTTCCTTTCCCCACAATTTGCCTATTTCTTATGGGGATGGGTGACTGAGACCAGCCAGCCAGGAGCCAGGCAGTTTCCCTGGCCTGGTTGCTGGTAAAAAGTGGAGACCCCTTTTCTACTTTTGGTAGTGGGGATTGACTCCAAGGGTGCTTAACCCTTGAGCCACATTTCCAGCCCTTTTATTTTTTATTTTGAGACAGGGTCTCACTAGGTTGCTTAGGGCCTCGTTAAATTGCTGAGGCTGGCTTTGAATTTTTAATCCTCTTATCTCAGCCCCGCAAACTGCTGAGATTACAGGTGTGAGCCATTATGCCCAGCAGGATGAAGATTCTTGCTAGACTATAATGCTGCCCATGGACAGCCCATCCTGCAGCAGAAGAACTGGTAAGGAATGTCCCACAGCTGCAAAGATTCATTTTGTTTCAGAATTCTCCTTCATTTCCTTTTAACCAGAGCTGACTAACCTTTGTTGCTTTTGAATGGAAAAATGAATTTTTAGAAGTCTGTTGCCCTCAGTCTTGCCATCAGTGCATGCTGACCCTTGTTCTTCCTTTCCTGTCATCTTGGGTTATGTAGCCAATTCGGGGTTTCTCTGAAGCCAATTTGGAGTTTTTTTCTTAAACTGTCATTTGATAGAAAATATGGCCTTGTCTTTGACAGAGGTTATTTGTTTGATGGTGCCAATTTGGTTTTTAGAGACACTAAAAGATACAGAGAACTATGGGTTTGTTTGAGACATCTTTGCTGTGAAAATGCGAAGTGCTAGTTCTATCTCACAGCTCCTTAAAAGAAGTTTTGATTACCGCATGGCGCACACACACACACACACACACACACAGGAATGAAAGTGAATAAGATACAATAGATAGTAAAATGGTCAGGGAGTCAGGATAATGGGCTCCAATTAAAGTGTTTGTTTTTGTTTTTTTCAAATGTAAAGACCATTTCACAAAAATGAACTGAGAAATATTCTAAATATTCCAGCCAAGCTTTTATCCTGCAGTGGCCAGAAAATGGCAATGGGGTCAGACCCCAATAAAGGTTAGAAGAAAGTTCAAAATCAAGGGCTAAAAGGGCATAATGAATTAGAAGATCACAGCTCAAGCCAATAGCCTTGGAACTTTTCTAATACCTTTTTTTTAATTTAATTTTATTTTTTAAATACACGACAGTGGAAGGCATTACAATTCTTATTACACATATAGAACACAATTTTTCATATCTTTGTATATAAAGTGTGTTCACGCCAATTCATGTCTTTATTAATACATGTACTCTGTGGGTTTTTTTTGTTTGTTTGTTTGTTTTTGCATTACAATTCTTACTACACACATATCCCTGTTTAACATGGATTTTTATTAACAGCCTTAACCTGGTAACTATATTAACACCTGGACTATCACACCTAAATGATAACTTGCTATAAGGTCCCCTCTCGCCTCATGGGAGTTCTAACTGTTCTCAGTTAAATAAATCCTACTCCTTCTGCTCTGGCCTTTTGCTGTTGTCCATATATTTCATTCTTTGGATTTGTGAGACGAGAATGGAAAAGAAACTGGCAGTGAGCTGCTAGGATCCTTCATTAAGAGCTGCAACATGCTATTTGACAGTAGTGGGAGGAGAATTCCGTTTTGTCAGCTATGACCCTAGGAGCTGATGCCTGCGGTGATTAGCTGCTAACACTAAAACTGGCTTTCTGGGTTACAGAGGCCTGCAGCTTACTCAGACCCCACCTGCCTGCAGAAGCTGCGAATTGAGTTTTACCTCCAACTCTGGTTTCAAAAGTGCACTCTGATTTAATAAAATTGCTTTATATGTTTGTTAACTTGACAGTTGGCTTAACAGGGTAAACTCTGATGTCTGTAGAACCAGATTTATATACACAAGATATAAAATTTCTTTTCAGAAATATGTTCAGAACATACACTGTTTTCTGGTTGAAAAGAACTCTGGGCAGCTTGTCTGGGAAGGTGCCCATAAGAACATGTCCATCTCCACACCCTGAGCTGTTCCCTTAACCATTGGTATTTGGGGATTTCTGAATCTTTGACCCACTGTTCATACAGTGGGAAAAGATTCTTAAAAGCACCACATTTTTAAAAGAAATATTTTTTTTTTTAGTTGTACATGGACACGATACTTTATTTTATTTGTTTGTTTTTATGTGGTGCTGGGGATAGAACCCAGTACCTCACACATCCTAGGAAAGCACTATAGCACTGAGCCACAATGCGACCCACATTTTTTTTTAAATCCAAAACATTTTCAAACATTACTCTTGCTTCAGTCATCAGAGGATGCTCTATTAAAAAAAAAAAAATTATCCATAATCACTTTGTTTTGAGCTCATGAATTTTTATGGCAAATCTTCTTTCTGATTTTTCACATTAAAGTTGTATATTTTTCTTTTGTCCAATTAAAAGCTTTTGGTTTTCTTTATCAATCTGAGCTTTTATTCTCTGATGAGAATAACTGGTTATTCAGTTTGCTGGTCTAAATCTTTGGGATGTAAATTTTCTGGTTGGTCTTAACTGTGAGTTTTACTTTTAGAAATCCACATTTAAGATTTAAGGACTACTGAAGGCTATATTAGATCAACAATCTGACACTTAAAATTAGCAAATAGTAAATTAAATCTTGAAATATTTTTGTGTGCTTATATGCTTATATTTATATATTATTTTTTTACATGGTAACAAATTGGCTTATAGATAAACACATAATGTAAAAGCTCCTAAATAAGCCCATATATTTTTTGATTCATGCGACTTCAGTAAATCTATGACAAATAAGTTAATTTAAACATGTTGATAATAAGGACATTTTTAAAATTTGATAACACCTTTTTTTTCCTGCCTGATAACCAACTGAAATATTGAGAAATAAGCCAACCCTAAAAAACCCAAAGCCAAATGTTTTCTCTAATATGTGGATGCTAATTCACAATGGGGGTGGGGGCTAGGGAAGAGTAGAGTTACTTTAGGTAGAGGGGAGTGAAGGGAGGTGAGGGAGTATGGGAGTAGGAAGAATAGTAGAATGAATCAGACATTATTTCTCTATGTACCTATATAACTATATGACCAGTGTGATTCTACATCATGCTCAACCAGAAGAATGAGAAATTATACTCCATTATATCTGATGTATCAAAGTGCATTCTGTTCTGTATAGCTAATTAAAACACATAAAAATGTTTTTTGAAATAATATTCAATGTTTATTATGTATAGCAACTTTTTAGGATTTTGCAAAAAATAACTTAAAAGTGCTATTTTTAATTAACAATCTTTAGATTACTTTGATTTCCAGAGGTAAATATGTAAGTATTAAATATACAGGGCAGAAATTTATGAATGTTCAATCAGTTTTTATGAACACCTTCTGTATTTTGCTACAAAAGTCCTTTAATAAAGGCTTTTCCAAATAGATTGATCGTCACCAAATGTTTCTTTTATCACAGCATCAACAGTCTATGATAAAAAACTGAAACTGCTTACCTGCTTCTTTATAATAGATACACGATTGTTATTTTCCTATCAATTCTTTGCTTAGATTGGATTCTTGAATATTTTTAAATAATTTAATTTTTATAGAAGAACTTTTGTTCAGAGACAGAAATCATAGATTTTTCACATCTCAAATACGTCTTGTAAATAAATATGTAATTTTTATACATATATGTGACATTCATGGATAGCCAAAATATTAATTGTTCAATAGATTTGGAAATTCATAAGTGAGTCTATGCACCAGTCTAGCTAATATCTAGACTGAGTTGGGACTAAGTTCTAAAAGGTTTATAATCACCATTTACAACACATTGACCGAATTCCTCAACTCAAGGAATTATTTTTATTTGACATTTCTTTCTGTGTTCCATGTCTAAGATAAACCAAAGGAAATAACAGATGATTACAAAATGCTAATAGCTTATGGTTTCTGGTTAATGATTTCTGGAATGGTATCATATAATGATGAGCTAAAAATAGTGGGTTTTTTTGTTATTGTTGTAAATTGACCATAAATTCCAGAAATACTTTCAGAAATTAACTACTAATTTATCTATATCTTTATTCAATAAATTAAATGTTGCATACATTTACAGAATTTTGTTGTTATATTCTTCATGTCTGATACAAGAGAAATTTGGTATTTGACAAACTTTTAAACATTAGCTTTTAAAATTAATTTGCCTCTTTTTAAGTTTATCTTCATAAACTTGCTAAAAGGGTTCATACTGATATACAGGTGCGAAATTTGTGATTTTTGAAAGTAAAATTGATGTTAATTAACCTTAAAAAGAAACAGATTAAACCCTGTTTACAATTGTATGTAAACTAACCTCAGTCCCTTGCTAACTTAGAGTGAAAAATGAGTTTATATGGTATTATCATATGCAAAGTCCTTTGCTGCTTTCTTATAATGTCTGACAAAACTGCTAAATGGATCTTGTGTTACGTCTGATGTCAAAAGTCTAGTTTGCTTGGATTAAATGTTGTAGCGATGTTTTTAATTAAAACAACAACAATAACAAAGGATTATTTCTTTTGGCAGTAAATGTAGATTTTTTTTTTTTTTTTTGTACTAGGGATTGAACTCAGGGGCACTCGACCACTAAGCCACATTCCCAGCCCTGTTTTGTATTTTTTAGAGACAAGGTCTCACTGAGTTGCTTATGACCTCAATATGTTTTGAGTATGTCATCAGATATGTTTTATTCTTCAGGATTTGTATTATTTTAAATGTCTTTTATTTTCTCCAGTTTTAATGACCTAAAAACATAGTATAATAATGAGTTTTGGTGTTTTGATTAGCGCTCAAATTCTAGAGGAACTTAAAAGTAATTTAAAATGTACTTATAGGTAAGACCCAGGAGTTGATTTTATATTTTATTAAGATAATTTTCTGTTTTCTGCTAATTTTTCTTGGTTTTTGATTGCTTAAATAAATAACTCTGACAAGAGTTAGGGTTTATTCAAATCTTTATTTGTTCTAAAGATTTTTTTGGTTCATAACTCTAGTTCAGTGAATTACTTTTTTTATGATATGATGTTTTATTTATAGAAATACTCTAAAATTTTAGAAATCTGACAATACATATATAATGCTATAAATTATGATTGTTGTCTTAATTGTTTCAGAAACAACAATTATTTTATTAAGTTGCTAACTTCTCTATGTAATAATATTATCTTATATGCTACTTATACTAATTTGAGATGGTGCAAGTCATAACTCCATAGTTAATAGAAGACAAGCCTGCTTTATTCATCCTTCATCTCAACAAAAATGTAAGAATAGGGATATTGGTATAGGAAATTATATATATATATATATTTCCAAAAAAAATTTCTCAGTTGTATCCTTTCCATTATAATTTAGCTTTTACAATGCAATTACACACACATATTTTATATATATATATGTTTTATATGTACATATTCTTAATTGATAAGGTAATTTTAATTCTTATAACCTTTATTTAAATTTTACAGTAGTGTGAAATATAGCAAAACTCTAAAGATGTGATGCTAATTTATCTACTCAGAAGGTAGTTAATCTTGATTACACAGAAAGGATGCCAACAACAAGCACTCTTTAATGCAAATCTGACAGGACTACTTGGACAGACAAGTTGATTTTCTTGGTTAGATAAAAATTATAGAACTAAAGAGATTAAGTTTATTAGTTTAATTCTACTATATAGACTGGATTTGTTTTGCTTTTATTAAACGTTTTATATTTTTCTTGCCTGTCAAAATTCTTAGCAGTGGACTTATAGGTAAACTCAACCAAGAGCAAATCTTTTTGAAACCTTCTATTGCTGAAAATTGGTTAAAGTGGGATCTTCTGGTGCCGTCTCATAAACTCTATCACTTTCCCTCCAAGGTGGCACAGTCGGATCAAGGAATCAAAATACTTGGCAAATAATAATGCCTTCAGAGGCAATCATTCAGAGATGGGGAAGATCACAAGAGTCTACCTGTCAAATCCCAACAAGATAAACAGCTGGGAAGTTATGGAAAGTTCTTATCCAAACCAACAATGAAATTCTTCCCTGGGGTGGGACTATTAAATATTTCAAACTTCGCTTCCTGCAGAAACAAGATCTGGCTTCCTTATATTTCAGAGTTCCTAGATGGGATTTACAGAATGATCCAACAATAAGCTGCCAGCCAGATGACAAGGAACCAAGAAATAAAGACATATTCTCTGGCTAAGCACAGCCTAGCTAAATCTATATATGCCTATCACTTGGCTTTTGTTTCCATAAATTGTAACTCCTTCTGTAGGACCCCTTCTGTAGGAAAAATAATCCAGCTGCTTCTCTCCAGTGTGATCAAACTGCATAAAATTCACTTTTCCTTTTTCCATCACTTGCCTGTTTCTTATGTGGGCAGGCAATTGAATCCAGCCATCTAGGAGCCATCCAGGAGCCAGACAGATGAGAACAGGCAGGCTCCTCAGGCTTGACTGTAGTTAACATTATTATAACTATAAAGTGATGAGGACACTTAAATGACAATTTTGATAAATATCTGGACACTGAGTATGGAACACATTGAGAGTGATTATTCCTGTTGAAATTATCCTGGCTCTTTCTCAAAGAAGCTACCCTGATCCTCATGGTAAGGATCCAAGCATTAGTACCCTAATGTTTCTGGCAGAAGGAAAAGTAACTGTTTCAAAATGCACACTAAGCATTTTCTATAACAAAGGCCTATTCTTCAAAGGAAAAATCTTGACCAGATCCTTATCCAACCTGAGAGAGGGGGCAACTGTCTAACTCTAATGTCTTCTAGCCTTCCTGTATGACCTCGGGGGAAAAGAAAAAAGGTTAAGAAAAAATATAAAGACACAGCTGTGATAAAAGTAAAGGGATTGAGAATTATACCATGTTAACACTAATCAAAAAAAAAAAAAAAAACTGGGAAATTATATTAACTCAGACAAAGCAGACTTCAGGTCAAGGCAAATTATCAGTGATAAAGAAGGGCATTACACAATGATGAAAACATCAATATTTGATGAAGATACAAAAATATATTAAATGTGTGCTTCTAATAACAAAGCGTCAAAATACATAAGTCAAAATGGGTAGAATTGTAGAAATAGATTAACCTCCTATTACAACTGAAAATTTTAGTAGGCCTCTTTAAGTATATTCAACAGTCTAACAATTACTTAAAAATGTAATTGAAATGAACAATGCCATCAATTAACCAGTTCTAACATTTATAGAATATTTCACCCAATAATAGTAGAAAATGTTATTTCAATTTGACATGGAGTATTCACCAAGATAGACCACATTGTTGACCATAAAAGACAATTTAACAAAAATAAAAGCCTAAAGGTACATTCTTAGAACACAATAAAATTAAACTAGAAAACAGTAACAAAAAGATGTCTAGAAAATTCTCTAAATAAGGAAGATTCAACAATACAATTCTAAATAATACAATCATTAATGTAGAAGTCTCAGGAGAAATTAAAAAAAATATTTTGAATCAAACGTTATGAGATGCAGTGAAATCAGGGTTAAGTGGGAAATTTTATCCTTAAATACATGTATTAGAAAGAATATCTAAAATCCATAATGTAAGCTTTCCAGCTAGGAAACTCGAGAAAGGATAACAAATCGATTCAAATGCAAGAGGGAAAAGATAATAAAAATTGGGGCAGAAATCAGTGAATTTTTTAACAGAAAATCCATACAAATCAACATAATAAAAAGGTGGTTCTTTGAAAACATGAATAAAACTAATAAAGCACTAGCCAAGCTTACTGAAAAAGAAGAAAGGATTCACAAATTATTGACATCAAAATAAAAGAGGAAGAATCAATAATTCCTTAGCAATTAAAAGGATAATAAAGGAATATAGTGAATAACTTCATTATAACATATTTGGTAATTTACTTGAAATGAAACAATTCTTTGAAACAAACCACCCAAACTCAGGTGAACTAGATACTGTGAATAGGCTTACATATATATATTAAAGAAAGGGGTCAATAATTAAAAATCTTACAGAAAGCAAGCAGAATTCCAGATGGTTTCACTGGTGAATTCTCCCAATAATTTAAAAAGAAAAATAACAGGAATTCTCTAGAATCTCTCCTAGAAAATGAGTGCTTTTGAACTCATTCAATGAAGACAACAACTTAAAACCAGATAAAGACATTACAAGAAGAGAAAACTACAGACCAATATATTTCACGAATGTAGATTTTAACAAAATATTAGCATAATATAACATAAATGTATCATACAAAGCACTTAAAATCATTTATCAATACCTCTGAAGTACCTCAGTTTTCTATATTAATAGGTCAGGTTAATGTTAATATTGTTTACAAGAATATTAAATCACATTGTATTGAACATTTTCAATCATAGAACAAACATTTGAAACATTTACAGCAATAAACTGAAACTCCTCACATCTATTCCACATTACACAAGTATTATTGACAAATCTCTTGAATAAGTAAAATTCAGCCACTCCAATTTTATTAGTAACCTCCAACAAATAAGTTGTTAAGCAGTGAAATTCTTTAAATGTAAATTCCAAAGTAAGGTATAGATAAAGTTAATAAAAATAATGGTACAAAAATTGGAAAAAATCTCCTTACATGGCTTAGAATTAATAAAGCAAATTATAAAATACCTATTTTCAATCTGTGTCAGAGTAGCTGGCTAAAAATTAAACTGTCTATTTCTTGGTACTCAGTCCATTCAAATGTTATTGATGTCCCCAAAACGGTGTTATCATGAAGCAGTTCATTTGTAAAAAAGGGGCATCAGTAAAATGATTATCAAAATGGATTTTTCACAGAAATCCAATCATATATTAGGGCACCGTGACATGTTTTGTTGCTCGATGGTTCTTTCAGTTGCCCTTTGTGTAGCTCAGACTCCTTGGTGCACCTAAACTCATAACTCACGTCTTTTCTTCCTTGCTTAATTGCTTAATGTTACATCTGGGCTATGACATAAAGAGGCATTAAGCGGACACTGTCAATTCCACATAACTTAAAGGAGCAAATTTTCAATTCTTTCCCCCAGCTGTCTACTCTCTTTGTCCGCAGATATGTCAAAGACGTGACATCTGCTTTTAGGATACTTTCCTCCTAGATGATATATTTGCTTTTATCACTGCAGTCAATTCACCAAGGGCCTAACAAGTGCTGTTTCCTGATTGTGGTTAGGCAGCCTTGAAATAAGGAATACATTTTTAAAAAGTTAAACTCCACAGTCACTTATGGTTTTAACTAGATATTTTTGATAGCTTTGTGTATGCTTTCAAAATGTGCTTGGGTTTGTCAATGAAATATTAAAATGTGTATTTTCTTTTTAACACAAATGATAAAATACATGGGAACACACTAAAATAGTTCATAAACAAAATACCTTGGAGGAAATAATAAAAACCATGCCTGTTTCAGATTAAATTTTAAAAATATCTCAATAGAGTATAAATTATAATTCAGATAAAGTTTGTTGGAAGTTAAGCATGATAAACAAGTTCACCCTTTTAACTATGTACTGTCCTATGAGGTTTAATGACATTAATACATGGGGTTGTAACACAGTTCTTTCTCTGTCTCTCCTTTGCTCTTTCCTTTCCTCCTCTCACCCGACTCTCTTTCAATTTTGGGTCTATGTTTAGGGATGCACTAAATGTCTTGGGAAGCCCATTGTCTATTTGGGTGGAGACTGACCATTACTGTCTGTAGAGATGATGTCTTCATGTATAATCAAGGTTAATTTTTTTCTCCTTCAGAATCACTTGCTTTAGCTTGACAGGGTAGATTATTCTACCTGACAACCATCCTGAAATTCATCCAGGAAGCGGCAGTCCTCAGGTGAATTTTTTTTAGAAGTAAATGTTTCCAGAAGAAACATTGTCTGCTGATTATATGTTTATAATAAATCCTTTTACATTTTTATTTTTTTTCTATTTAGCCCAATTTAATGTACAATCTCAGAAACATTCATGTTTTACTTTATCATGTGATCTTTCTTGTCACTTAATATTTACTCATACTCTCTTTAACTTTTAATGAAATGTCTATAATATAGCTATTTTGAGTAATTGGATTGTTTATCTCTGAAAAGGTAGTTGGGCAGACATTATGGTAATCAAAACCTCTTTTCTCCTTCGGGCAGTTTCTGAATATCATTCATCATTATATTTCTAGAAGCTAGTATAGGACATGTCAATTTCAGGGCTCATTAAATGACTTTTAATTAATTGAGCCCTCTTATCAAGTAGTCACCAAAAGAAGAGTCAGAAAAGATGGCGATATAAGATCCCACTTAAAAGAGAAAATTCAGTATGCACAGATATGAGCACTGGTCTGATTTTCCAATGTGAAAAAAAAACAGTTCAGGAATAGCATAGTTCTAGATTCAGATGTTGTACCAAATGAATGTGGACAGTTGGCAACTTTCTTTACAAAACAACTAACAAAATAATCAAAATCCACACCAGTCCATGTGTGATAGGAAAGATACCATATGCATCATTTGCAACTTCGAGTGAACAGCTGTTGAGCAGTAATAATGATAGAGATTTGCATATGGTTTTTCACTCTTTCAAGGTAATTTGCAGCTCAATTATGAATCGATGGACACAAAATATTGAGTCATTTTACAAAGACAACAAAGTGTTCAATTAACAGAGTACATGTTACACAAAAGACTGAGATCACATGTATGATGGTATAATCAGAAACAAACTTATTCTGGAAAAAAGATTGAGCATTTTACAGATACATTTGGACTTTTAGACTATCAGGAACCTACAAAGACTAGAATTTACTTCTGAAAGTTCAGTAATTTTGGTAAAACATATGCATTCTGTTCTTTTTGAATTGTGTGACTTTCTATATGCCACTATCAAGAATTAATATTTACATTTTATTATTTTGTTACATAATTTCTATGAAAGAAAACAAAGCACTATGTAGATGGGATAGATGTCACTTTTGTCCTCTCCATTCCAGAGTCTGTTGGTTATTCAAAAGGAATATCATGAATTTAAAACCCAGATAAGCCATTTCTACTGTTATATATATATATATATATATATATATATATATATATATATATATATATACACACACATACATAGGAAACTTGCTCAATCTCTGTTTGTAGACACAGTTTGTTTTCACATTTTTAATTTCTAGAACTGCTGAAATGAATGATTCCATAAGTGTCTCCTGTCACAGGTGAGTAGCCATTTTAAAATATGGTAAATATTGACAAATTGTTCCAATGTAGTTGTACCCCATTTTGTCCCACTTATAATGCATGAGACTTTTTTTCCTTCCATAGCTACATCAAAAATGGTGTTACCAGATCATAATGGATGAACACCACTCTAACACTTGACAATTAAATAACACACTTTTGATGTATGGATAGTGAAAGAAATCAGGAGAGAAATAAAAAAAAAACCCTTAGAAGTAAATGAGAATAGTGATTCAAATGAGAACAGTAATACAACATATGAAAGTCTCTGGGACAGTATGAAGGCAGTTCTAAGAGGAACGGTTCTAAGAGTATTGAGTTCATACGTCAAAAGAATTTAAAAATACCAAATAAGTAATCTAATACTACCTCTCAAGGCCTGAAAAAGAACAAACTAACATCAAAATCAATATAAGACAGGAAATAATTAAAATCAGAGACAAGATCAATGAAATGGTAAATAACAAAAATGTACAATAGTTGATTTTTTTTAATATTTAAAAAATCAATTGTATTTTTATATAATAGCATTGAACAATTGGGATTATTGTTCATAATAATTTTAACATAAGAATTTAACATAATTTTAAAATAATAACAGTTTTACAGAGAGTGCCATCTACAATAGCCCCCTCCCCCAAAATGAAACACTTAGACATAAATTTAGCTAACTATGTGTAGGATCTGGTACTGAATAAATCAGACCCAAATAAATTAATATGCCCTATGCCATATTTATGGAGTGAAAGACTCAGTATTGCTGTTAGTTCATCCCAAAGTGATCTATAGATTTTTTAATTTTTAAATATTTTTTAATTTTAAAAGGATAAACAAGATTGATAAACCCCTAGCAAACAAATAAAAACACTCAAATTAACAAAATTAGAGGTGAAAAAGGAAACATTACCACAAACACCAGTGAAATCCAAAGGATCATCAGAAACTATTTTGAAAATTTATACTGCAATAAGTCAGAAAATCTTGAAGATTACTAAAAACGTAAGTCCTACCCAAATTGAACCATGAGTATATAGAAATCTTTAACAGATCAATATCAAGTAATAAAATTGAAGCAACTATAAAAAGCCTTCCAACCAAGAAAAGCCTAGGAAGAGATAGATTCTAAGACGAGTTCTGCCAGACCTTTAAAGAAGAACTAATACCAATCCTCCCCAGAGACACAGTCCTTGAAACTCTAGCCAGAGCAATCAGACAAAAGAATGAAATTACAAGGATACAAATAGGAAAAGAAGCTCAAATGATCTGTGTTTTCTGATGACATGATCCTATATTTAGAAGATCAAAAAACTTTACCAGAAGACTTTTAGAGCTCATAAATAAAATCAGCAAAGTAGCAGGATACAAGATCAACACTCAAATCAAGTGCATTCTTATACTCCAATGATGAACCTGCTGGAAAAGAAATTGAAAAAACTATTCCTTCAACAATAACCTTGGAAAAAAAAAATACCCAGGAATCAATCTAACAAAAGAAGTAAAGGAGCTCTATATTGAAAACTATAGAACACTAAAAAAAGAAATTGAAGAAGACCTTAGAATATGGAAAGAATATCCATGTTCTTGAATAGGCAGAATTAATAGTCAAAATGGCCATAATACCAAAAGAACTATACAAATTCTTCACTCTTTAATAATTCGTTCAGTGATGCTATGACTATCTTAGTATGAACTTCCTTTTGGATTTTTATCCTTTATTTAAAATGGATTCAAGTTTTATGATTTTCCTTAAATATATTTTAAAAGAAACATGATTCTTAAATTCATTATTAAATTTTTACTTGATTTCATTAACTGGTGAATGTCAAAGTCTTTCTGTTAAAAAAAGGATATTTACAAGTGTTTAGACACAATAATAATAGGGAAAAAAGCAAGCCACAGAAGTACATATAATATTATTTAAGTAAGAAAAATGATGTAGTACATATTTGAATGAATAGATGTTGGAAGAATTATTTTAAAAACTAGCAATAATATTTTTCTCCAGGAAAGTTAAATGGACTGGATACCAAGACTTGTTACAAAAGTTTCAATTAATGGTTGACATATTTGCCTTACTCAGAGTTACATTAAGCTAAAGATAGGGAAAAGAACTTAGTATCAAACTAAGATTTCTATTGACTTAATAAGTGAGGAGTGAAAAAGTACTCAACACTTCATAACTTTCTCACTGTGTGATGCAATCCAATTAATGCTATGTCTATACACTGCCTAAAATTATTTCATAGTAAGTGATATGCATCCCACGTTTCAAAAATACACTGTGTAAAGGCATTAGAAATGGCCATTATTTTGCTCAAATAATCAGTACTTCTCTATAATTAGCTCATTGCAAAAAAAAAAAAAAATCCCATTGTAAAGAGCTATCCCATTGAGAATACATTGATTATTATGAAGATAGACATGCACTCACAGTGTTTAGGAACCCTTGGCAAGGACATTGCAAGAGAAGTTTTATGACTTTTTCCCAAACTTTTTTGCTATAACTTTGTCCATTTTCTCTTAGAATTTTTGAAGTGTATGATAAATGATAAGCTTTTTCTTAAGGGTCATTTGGTTAAATTTATGTCTAAAGATGATTGCACTGGCTATAATCTAAGGATTGATAATAAAACATCCTGATCATCTTCATGAAATTAAATATTTTCTTTTCTTCTTTATTAAATGGATAGTCATTCAATAAAAAATGATTAAAGGCATTGACAGAACATTCCAATTTACTCTTTTTTAAAATATAATTTATTTAACTCAAGTCTTTCATTGTCTTTAACAGCACAATTTAGCAACTCTTATTTAAAATACTCAATTTACCTTCTCTTCCCAATTGAATTTCTGAGAGATAGTAGGTATGGGGCTATATGTTCTGAATAATTCTGAATAACTCTCCTGACATTTTACTTTAATTATCATATTAATGCCAAAAGCTCAGGCATAAAAAGCATCATTTGGATGAGACTCATGAATACAAAGGAAGTCACTTTGTACAAAAATGTACCATAAGCCTAACTCTGCCAGAATCCAGTTAGGTCTCAACTTTGTATCTGGCTTGCATTTACTTTTAGCTATCCCTAGACTCAAAGGACATTAGAAGTTCAGAATTCATTTATTATTGATCTCTAAGTTTCAGAGATCCACAAAGATAAAGTTACTTACTCAAGATTAAAATGAGCCGATGAAAGAAATGAAAAAACGTCCATTATTTCCCATGACTTTAAACTCCTGAGACATTATATGTGCCCTTGAAGAGTATAGGTGTCCTTTTGGAAAGTGTTCTCTAAGACTTCCTTTCAAACTTTTTTTACATCATGACAATGCAAATGATAATATTTATAGGGTACCCTGAGATACAGAGATGAGGCTGTTTTGAGAGGCAGGTGATCTAGGGGGAACAAAAAGGGAATCATAATCCCTACATATCTGTAACCAAATTACCAGGGCTGATTGGAAAACTGCTCTGATTGAGCTTACAGAACTTCTCCCTACCTTTGTCCACCCACTCTTCATTTTGAGGATGAAAGTCCTGGGATCATACCCAAGGGTGGAGAAGGTGATATGATCATTGCCATGGAAAAGAGCTGATCCCAGAATCAATTATTGATTTAAGATAGTCATGGCATAACTGAAAGAATCATTAAAGAGTAAAAGGTGGAGAAGAAAAGAGAGGGATCATTTAATTAGAGGTTCTGAGAATTTCTGAGGTTGGTAAATATCAGACCACAAAAACGCTACTTATCTTCATCTCTTCCTCCTCACTTCCAGGTAATTCATCAAACAAACGGGAGTTAATCTCCATCCTGTCCCTTCCAGGTACCAAGGGAGCTAGCTCTTTAGAACTTCTTTTATTTCAAGAAATAAAATTGTGGAAAAACAATGAAGTTTTAAGTGATGGCAGAAAAAAAACAAATTGCCATGGTAGAGAGCTGACCCGAGAATCAATTATTGATCAATAAGCTGAGTATTTGTGTATTTACCAAATACTGCGCACAGACCTGTCCACCAGAATTTGGATCTGGCATACATAATCTTCAGATTTCCTTGAGCTTATAATCTTTATTTTTTCTGTTTAGTCATATTACCTTTTTAAAAATGAAGCAATTCTATTATAAATTCTATCTAAACTTTCAGGCCCAATTAGCTTTCAGATCTAGAAAATATAATAGCTTTAATTGAATGAAAAAAGAAATATATGCATTAAATGCTCTTTGTTTATTTTTACTATAAAAGTGCTATTCACTTTAGAAATATAGATAAGGAAAAGGAATACAATCACTTTAATCATTCTTCTTGATACAAATATAATTAGCATGTACTCAAATTTTTTTCTAATCCTTCCACTATTTATATGTATTTTTTAAAGATAAAACTGCCATTTAAAAGTATTCTAAATATTACTTCAGAAATTGCTTTCTTATACTTTATGAATATTTTCTAGGTTGTTAATTATTCTTCTGAGCATTATGATAATCAATATTTAATATTTGGTTCAAGACACCTGAAGGTCTCAAGTAACAAAGAATGATTTCATTAGAGATACTTTGGGGTAAAGTAAGCTACTCCCAACTTCCATGTGCTGTGCCAAATCCAGAAAATAAGAATATTGTTGGATGTAAGAGGATTGGAGTCACCCTTCTACCATAATATGTTAAATCACAAAAATGGATTTGCTGGGTCAGTGCATACAAGATATATTGTTTCTCTGATATTTCCTTTAAATGTCTTGAAAAGATTGGTCAAACATACATATACTTTCATGAGATCTGTACAAAAGTACCTCTCTCCTCCTCAGTCTTTCCAACCTAGGTATTAAAAATATTTATCAATGTGGTGGGTGAAATAGATTCTAATTTCTTTATTAAGATGAATGTTCTGTATAATTTATATTTTAACTTATTTTGCAAACTTTTCTGTTTGTATTTTTTTGTATACAAACTTTTGTACTTGTATTATTTCAGGTCACTGCATGATTTCATTATACATATAATCATACACATAAATATGAAGTTGAGAAAAATACTTAAATCAAAGCCTTTCTTAATCTGGCATGTTACTCTATAACCTCCAATGGTTAATTTAAATTTGTTCACATAGATTGATTTCATATTGAAGATGAGCAAACAAACATGCATAGTCATTTAAGCATCTCCCTTAATTATACTATTATTTTAATATTTCAATCACATCACATTTCAGTTGTATATTGATGTTATGATGTTATGCTGTCCTTTAAAAGAACAACTAAGCCAATGAGTAGAGTATATCAAGGAAAATAATTCAAATTAAAAATCTGCTAAACTATTGAAGATGGTTTAGGAATAATTTATGTGGCTTTTCTGACACATTATATTTTAATCTTGATACCCAACTTGAATTGCAAGATATCAAATTTGATATTTTGATCTCCTTTCTATTCTCAGTCTACTTCATTTATCTGGTTGGATTGTTAATTTACAATGTAGCTTTATTTCACATCTTTAATGAAGACTTTCTCCCTAATCTAGATTAAGATGTCTTATGATGATTTGAGAAGCAGCACTCGCAGGACAAAAAAGAAACCTCTGGATAATCTTTTCATCTTCTTTGTTGCCTTGTATAGTACATGAGCCTACATTAAGCATCAAAAAATAGCGATGGAACAAAAATTGTAAGAGCTTCATGATTTCCATGATTACCTGTTTTCTATTTCTTGTCTATGATTTCAGTCTTCCAAATTTAACATAATTTCCTTTTTAAAATAAATATGTGATCTCCATCTATTTAGGGAGTTATTGAAAGCATATAAGTTATACAATAGTATAACAAGCCAGACATATAATTCTAGACCCTAGAGTTTAGAGTGGGGATAGAAAACAGATTAAGAAGATTGGATGAGGAGACAGGTATTGGAAAAATAAAAAAGCCCAGGAAGTGCACATTAGCCAGGGGGTCACAGGCAAGGTAGTCAAACAGAAATCAGAAGGGGTTAGGAGCTAGAAAATGAGCATAAGGTATAGTGAAAGTACCTTATGATTAGTTAGCAACCAGAAAATCCCACAGGGATTCAGGGAGAAAATAAAATATGGCCAAAAGGTTAGACAGTGATTAATAAGCCAGCATCTCATAGGAACAAAGGGAGCCCAGGCAGGCAGGCAGGAGGACAGTTACATGGTTCTGATAATGAGGAATCTGACCAGTGACAGTGTTTGCTATTTCAGCAAAAGCAGCCTTCATTCTCTTTGTGGGCTATTAAGAATTAATTCTGAAAAGGCTTGCTGTGAAAGTTTACAGGTGATCCTAATGGAAAACAACATTTATGTCTTTCAGTTTTATTAAAGGCTACTGTGACATTTGTGTCTCTTCTACTCAAAAAAATAAGATCATTAATTTCATGTTTATTGAGCTCATATTATGTGTTTTTGTTTTTGCTTTTGTAGAAATATAATCATTTGGTATTAGTATTCCTCCAAATTTACAGTTGGCATTCATAACTCCAGTCCTTCTGGGATCTAAAATGGCAAGCTATGGATATTATACGGTGTAGGGAATTCATCAATAGGAGAGTCTTTCCTAAAAGCAGAACTCAAATGGGGAAGGGAAAGATTGGATTCTAAACAAGGCTTTAGAAATGACTGAGACAGTTAGCCTGCGTACCACCTGTGGCTAATGCCAGCAGGCCCTCCCACTCTGCCTCTCCACTGACACTTAATTTCTCTTTACCTGTGAGATAAAGGGCAAGGAACTTCAAACAGGAAAGCAGAGAACTTAAGGTTCTTACAGTGATCAAAATAATTCTAGAAATCTCTATAGTACACAAAAGATAATCATCTGTAAACTCATTTACAAAATCACCCGGCTTAAATAAGCACCAATAAAGTTAAGTAATTATTATCATTATTATTTTACCTAGCACATATGAGGTAAAGCATGGTGGGCACTAATATTCATTCCTTGTACTCAGTATGCTTACTATGATATCAGATGGGATATTTTGATTGTAGTAATAAAGTCATAATTCAAAATGGCTTTGAAAAAAGAAAATTAATTACTTACATAACAGCAAGTCAAGATGGCCAGAGCATTGCAGACAGAGCTCTGGCTCAGCTTCGCTGTGGTCCTTTTCACCCGGCCTTTTTGTGTGTTGGTTTCATCCTCATTTTAGCAGCAAGGTGGCTGCAGCAAACTGAGAGGTCAAACACTAACATAAGCACATTCAGAGGAAGGAAGAGTCTGATCTTGTACCACATAACATTTTTGCCAGTGATGGACTATACAATGATGGCTCATAAATTTGTTAGGGAGCTAAGAAATTCCTATCACCTAGTGACATGGTAGCATTGCTCAAATATTTGTGGTGGTGCTGGTATAAGTAAACCTACTACACTGCCAGCTGTAGGAAGGTAGAGCACATAAAATTGTGTATGATACTTGATAATGGTAACAAACGACTATATTACCAGTTTTTGTATTTATGATACTGTACTTTTAATCATTAGAGTGTACTTAATAAGAGTGTTATGGTTTAGATATAAGGAGTCCCCCAAAAGCTCCTGTTAATGCAGGAATATTCAGATATGACTGATTAGATTATGAGATCAGTCCATTCTAGTTTGCATGGACTGACAGGGTGGTAACTTTAGGCAGGTTTAGATATTTGGAGATGAGTCCCTGGGGCTATGCCCAGGAAGGGTGCATCTTCCCGATGGCTCCTTCCTCTCTCTTCTTCTGGACCCCAATATGAGCTGAGCAGCTTTTCTCTACCGGGCTCTTCCCCCATGATGCCCTGCCTCATCTTGGGCCTAGAGTAATGGAGTATGCCATCTATGGACGGAGGCCTCTGAAAACATGAGCTTCAAATAAACTTTTCCACCTCTAACGTTATTATCTGGTGTTTTGAACACAGTGACAAAAAACCAACCAACCAACAAACAAAAAGCTGACTAAAACAAAGGGTAACTGTGAAAACAGCCTCAGGCAGGTCTTAGGAGGTGTTCCAGAAGAAGGTGTTCTTAACATAGGCGATGACAGTCCCACGCATGTAGTTGCCCTTGAAGACTTTGCAGTGTGACAAAATGGAAAACGGTGACATTGATGATCCTGACCTTGCACAGGCTTAGGATAATGTGTGTGTTTGAATCTAGTTTTTTTTAAAAAAAGAGGATTTGAAAGTAAACAACAACAACAACAACAAAAAAAAAAAAAAACAAGAAGAAGAAAAGAAAAAGCTCACAGAATAAGGAATATCAGCCACAAAGACAGAACAATTTTTTTGTATAATTGTGTTTTAAAAATTTTTAACTGGTAATACAAGGTTTATTAGCTCTAAATTTATTACATTCAACTCATTTCCTTGCAAGACTGAGACAAGGTTTGCAGGGGCATTTATAGCATCCTGTTTCAGTCCCCTGAAGTGGCACCTAGAAGTCTACAGTTATCGCCACACCTTCCAAGAATAATGGAATCTGGCAGGCACATCACTCCATGATGAGACTGCACCCCCTAAGCAGGAGCTGTGTTTTGTGGGGCACTGGACTGTCCCCTTCAAGGATCACAGGTCTGACAGATAAGCATCCTGAGCAGAAAATGGAGATTTTCTCCTCAAGCAGTAAGGACTTGTCCAGAGCCATATCATAGAACTAGAATTGAGATAATGATCAACTAGACTACAGTTTGACCAAGACTACTTAGTTATGCACACCTCTCACCTCCTACCCAAATTCTTCCTCTATTTAAACACAAAGCTTATGTTAGTACCCCCAAAGACAGGGCTGAGACCCTTGATCTCATTAGGCCTTTCCAATAAGGTCATATCAATTAAGGTTCCTTTCCTCCTTTTTACTATTACTTTTTCATTTGTTTTTTGGGGGCAAGTGGCTGAACTTGCTCAGTTCATACCCCCAAGAGTCAGGCTTCTGGACTAGGACTCTGGTGACAGTCACACAGGAAACTCCTGGTAGATTCAGAATTGGAATTATGACCACTGAATTCCACATTCAGAAAGAATCTGATCAGCTGGCTGTGGGTCAGAATCTAATTCGAGAAAATAAGCAGAGAAACCTGCGATGAGTCAATGAGCTATAATGGGTATCTAACTGAATACTCGGAAAACCCAGGTGTAGTCAAACCTGGTGGTGCACACCTGTAATTCCAGCCACTCAGGAGGCTGAGGCAGGAGGATCATAAGTTCAAGGTCAGCCTGGGTAGCTTAATGAGATCCTATTTCAAATTAAATTTCAAAACAGACATGAGGGTGTGGCTCATTGTTTTATGCTATTATTTCAAAAGAGAAAAAACTAAAAATTTAGATGTTTATAAAGTGAAATTGTCATAGTAAGTTAAAATTAATATATTCTTGAAGAAAAGCATTTAAAATAAGTTTAGAGTAGCCTAAGGCACAATGTACAGTAATGCCCTAGGTTTTCATATTCACTCATTGCTCACTGAGTGTGTCCAGTTCTACAAACTCCAGAGTCAGTGTCCTATAAAGATGTAACATTTGTATATTTTATACTGTATCTTTACTATCTTCCATATGTTTAGACATATGTACATACACAAACACATATTACTGTTATAGCTGCCTACAGTATCCAGCACAGTAGCATGATGTAGAGGTTTGCAGCCTAAGAACAGTATGCTATACAAGTTAGCATGGGCGTGTAGTGGGTTTGACCATCTAGGTTTGTGTAAGGAAACTATGGTTTTTGCACAATGAAAGAGTCACCTAATGATGTATTGGTCAGAATGTGTTCCCATCATTAAGTGATGCATTACTGCATTTCTTTCTTAGCCTCAAGCAAGCCTTTCTGAAGTCATCTCTGCTATTGCTCATTAGGTCTATCACAAATCTATTAAAAACCAAATCCTGGCAAGGGGAGTAGAATTTCCATGACATCTGAGACTCTTTGGAGTGAAGCAGATGCAGATGATTCCTCACCAGAATAAGCTCTTTAGAGAGATGAAGAAAATGTTCATGGACTTAAATGAAAGGCAGTGCATGATTAATACAGTAATTTCTAAACCTGACTGATGATCAGAATGTTTTATAATTGTGTAATAAGTACAGGCTCCTTACTAGAAATTCTAATTCAGTAACTCTGGGGTGATGCCAGAGATTTTATTTGTTTTTTTTTTAATCCCCAGATAATTTTGATTTTGTATTTTAATGCCATTAATAGTAGTATATTTATTTTTGTGAAGAAAGAAGACATGCATGTCACTCAAGAGAAACTTTTAGATTGAAGGAGAGAAATATAAAAAGACATTCCAGGCTAGCATGCCAATGCTTTTAGCACAGTGTTGCCTAAACATTACCAGCCACAAGTATTAAATATATAAATAATAAAGAACAATAGACAAATTTCCTGTGTAGGAGAATTCCGAATAATTTCCGTGGCTATTCCTCCCTCAAGAAAATGGAACATAGCTCAATACTCTTTCAGTGTGGGCAGTATGCAGAGACTTCCTTCCAAAGAGTATGAAAAGGGGGAAAGAATGAATTTCCATGGAAGATGACTGTCAAAATTCCAGGTGATCCATGCTGATAGGTCATGCAGACAGCAGGTACCCTGTGATGATGTGATGCAAATGGCATATTCCACCCTAAACTCCATAACCCAGAAAATATTGGATGAATCCAAATTGGGGAAAATTCTACAAAATGTCTAATCAGTCCTCCCCAAAGCTGCTAAGCTTATTAAATACAAGGGAAGTCTGAGAAAGGGAAGTCAGAACATAGAGGAGTCTACAAAGAAATAAGTAATAAATATAATGTAGTATGGATTGAGTCCTGGAACAGAAAAATAACCACATGTAAAAATTAAGCAAAAGTGAACAAAGTATGGTTTTGAATTAATAGTGTCTCAATATTGGTTTACTTTTTGTGACCATCCTTCTATACTAACCTAAGATGTTAACAATAGGGGAAACTGGATATTTAAATCAGGTAAACATTTCTATTTCTTCAAACATTTATCTTTTTTTTTTTGATAAAAACTTTCAGTCTTCTGGCTTTCTAAAATAAACAGCATTATTATTGTTATCTGTGGTTATGCTATTGTGCAATAACACACGGGAAGTTCTTGCTCTTATCTCAATGTAACTTAACATGCACTGATATTCCAGCTTCTTAGAAGAGAGTCTGTTCAGGCTTATTCTCAGCTTCTGAGGCTTCCCACTTCCTTGGCACATGCCCCCTTCTCCCTTCTTCAAAGCTAGTGATTGTGAGTTCAGTCTCTTTCACACTTTAGATTTTTCCTGTTTTTCTGTCCCATCTCTGATTCCAGCCAGGAAGCATTTTTTTTTTAAATTTTTATTTTAAGGCCTTCAATGATTAGACTGATTTCAGGTAGATGATCCTGGAGAGTCTCCCTGTCTCAATATCTATAATCTTAACACTACTTGCAAAGTCACATAGCACATTGACTGATACTGGAAATGAGAAAAGGAACACATTTGGGGCCCAATATTTTACCAATTACATTTTTTAAATCAATGTATGTCCAGATACTTTGATACATTGATAATTTAATTTAGTTAAATCATCACCTCTTGGAGTATTGCCTAAATCTTGGTAATTCTAATTTTACATACAGAGTTAAGACCTCCATTCTAAAAGCTACTCTTGGCATTAATAATGCATCTAACCATTCCAGTATTTTCTATTTTTCCCCTCTCTCTAGTTGTAAAAGCCAGATCTGTAGCATAGTCTCCACACAGACAACATTCTAAATTCTCAGACAATATTCTGATTACTGAATGTGAGAATCTCTTTGGAAAAAAGCTAGTTAGAGAAATTATCTTTACAATTCTTATCTCTTAAAATTATAATCATCTTTGCATCTATAAGGATAAAGGAAGACCCTAAATATAATATACTCATGATATAGTATTGTCTTCTAAATATTTGTACACATAGGAGTTAAAAGCTTCGACAATCCCAAACTCATTAAACCTCAGTCATCTTCTGTGAGAGCGCTGGTTAATTTCTCTCAGCTTCTTGTGTACAAACATAATAGAAATTCTGAAATATTGTTCTGAAGTACAGAGAGCCAATGGTATGGCTTTTTTACGAACCCTTTTACTTTAGTGGTGCTCCTGAGACTGAGATTTGAAGCCATAATTTTTTTTCTCTCTCTCTCACAGGATCTTTTACAGGTGAAAGGAGCTATTTTTCTTTAGTATAACCTGTTGTTTCCAGACACAAGACATTTTTAATTAAAGGGTGCAATTAAATGTAGTGAAGTCTTTTATCTAAAAATTCCCTCTCACCCCACCTTTCTTGGTTGATTATAAACAGTGAAGAAAGACATTCTCTTTAATTTCAGATTTTTATGGCTCCTCACTTAGCCTTCAATTACTTGATTTTTTAAAAAATATTTATTTATTTATTTTATGAGGTAACAAGGCAACAACAATAAAATCTCTGTAAGATCCTATATTCTATCAGAGAATCAGCCTGTTTGGATGTTCTGACTCTTTAAAGACTCTTTAAAAGTAAAACCATCTCCTCTAAATAAGAATTAAAATGCCATAAAATATGAATGGATGATGACTAACACTTGGTTAGCATTTGCTATTTGTTATATGAATACACAGTATCTCAGTTAACTTTTATAACAACCCATAATATCATCATTATTATTGTGTATCTTATTCATCATCCAATCCTCCCATCTTTACTTTCACAATATGAAATCATCTGGCTGCATCTCATCACTTCACTAGTCCAAGCCATCGTCTCTTTCCTATGTTACTTACTGCACAAGCCTCCTATTTTTTTTTACTGTTTTTGTAACCCTAAAGTAAATTCTTCACAGAGATTAAGACTAATCCTTTGAGAAATTGAATTATGTTAACCTGCTCAAAATATTTTGATGACTTCACATCATTCTAATACAGCATGTAAGGCTCTTACCTTGGTGTTACAGGCAAAGTATGAAGATGACTCTCAGGAAACTCATCATGGATGACTTGCTTCATCTTGATGTCTCACAGTGGTTTGCAAAAGGGTCCCTGCTTTGGCTTGGATATGGAATGTCCCCCAAAGGCTCATGTGTTGAAAGCTTGATCTCCAATGCTACAATGTCCAGACATGAAACTACAAGGGAGTAACAGGATCATGAGGGCTCCAACCTCATCACTGGGTTAATCTATTGGGGAATTAATACTTTGATGCATTATTGAGATGAAACAAATTTTTACAGAGAATTAAGTAATTAAGGATTACAGGTTAAGTAACTTGTCCAAAGTCAATTTTCTGGGTTAGGGTTTTAGCAAATCTACTCTCTGACTTGAAAGCCTATTTTTTCAACTATAAAATTCAAGAGCTCAAGAAATAGGAGTGAAGTATTATATATAATGTACCACAATACATTAATCTTTTAGGAATTTTATTATTACTTGGTAATCATTATTAATTTCACTAAAAATGTCCTCAGATTTCTTGTTACCCTGAATTCTTTATTTTACAGGTAAAGAAAAAGAAAATCCAGGACTCATCTTATAATCTTATAATATTATATTATAATTGATATTATATTAAATGATATTATCATAACATTACATTGTTTTATCTATATTATATTATCTAATATTATATTGTTTGATAGAGGAATGTTGGGAGAGAGGGAGGGAGATGTCTGATTTAAGCACAATTTTAGCTTCAAAACAAAATAATCACAAAAACATAATATTTTTTCTCAATGGTACAATGACACAGAATCATGTAGGTTAGTTCCAGAGTGAGGGAGCTGGGGATTGGGAGAAAAGTGCCTCCAATATGACTATACCACATTCTCTAGATTGTGTGGTTTCACTTTGCTTTTTTGGGGGGGGATAACTTAAAAGCAAAATTATATTCTACTGGCCTTTTCAGATACAAAATAGTTTTCCCACACCAAATAAAGCAATACAACTACAAATGAAAGTAATATTTATTTGCAATATTGATTAAAATAATAGACTTTCTCCAGCTATAAGAATGCCACTCACTGCCTATAGATTATGTTTCAAAATTCCTTTATTGTGAAAAAGTTGAAAGCTCTCAGTCCTTTTTTGTGATCATAATAGAATATCTGAGGCCTGGTATTGTATAAAGAAAAAAGATTTATGCAACTCACAGTTCTAAAGAATCGAGAGCAGGGTGCTATCATCTGCTTGTTTCTGGTGAGGACTTCATGGAAAATGGCTTCATAATGGTGTGTGTGTGTGTGTGTGTGTGTGTGTGAGAGAGAGAGAGAGAGAGAGAGAGAGAGAGAGAGAGAGATATTACATGATGAGACATGAAGCAAGAAAGACATGAAAAGCCAAGTTTGCTTATAATGCCTCAAATAGATGCAGTCCCTTGAAATAAGTACTAATCTTCATTAATCTTCCAAGGGCAGTGCTCCACATTCCACTAGGTTCTATCTGTTTAGGGTCTATCATTTCAAATCCACCACACTAGGGACTGTTTTCTTCATAGGAAATCTTGGGATCACTTGCAAACCCTATCAAATCATAACAGACTCCATCCCCATATGAAGTTACTGGAAAACATGTGGGGCTCAATAGAAATCTACAAATCTGTCAAACAAATCAGGGCACTTTTGGTTTTAGAGTCACATAGGGTAGCTATTGAAGATATTATTTTTCCAATCCTAAGATGTGATTTAAAAAAACAAACAAACAAATCCTCTGTCTCTGCATAGTGGCTTACATGAAAGTAGATCTGGAGATTTGTCAGAACCATGGATACCCTGCAGCGGATGAGGGACAGGTGGTTTTTGCTGTTAATTGCCTTGACCTTGGTAAAAAAAAAAAAAAAAAAAAAAAAAAAAAAAAAAAAAAAAAAAAAAAAAAAAAAGTAGAAAAATAATAAGCATAAGAAGAGCAGGTGTACAGAACAGATCATCTTTCTTTTATTGACCAGGAGATGTCATAAAGTAGGTACCCACCTTAGGGAGTGTATCAGAGCCTGCTTGATTTGGCTGCCTTTTGGATAAGACCATACTTAGTTGTAAACTGGCAATAAATATTACTAATTTATTTATGTGTTTGTTTTAAGAACACTGCATTCTGTAGGCATTATTTTCATGTACTCCTTACTATAAATATATTGCTATGGTCCACATTTTGAGAAAAAAATAAACGTGAGGCAGAGAGAATTTCAGAAAACCATACAGCATCACATGGCTATTGATAACCAGAGCCATGGTTAGTTCCAAGCCAGGCATCAGAACTTTACATCTTTTATTACATTTCACTGCTTCAAGCAATGACAGCAAAGGATAGAGATACTAGATGCATTGCTTCCTGTTTGTTTTCAGCACACTGCTTGATGTTATTTATCCACACTGAATATGCAGGTAGTCTCTAGCCATCCAGGTTGCCCTGGGTGCCTGCATGTGAAAGAAGTGTCCCCAGTCTGAAATATAGAGCATCAATAAGGTGGCCTTGTATTTGCAGTCCTCTTGTATTTATACCAATTCATAACTGCCTCAGAAGGGCAATTCCTCAAGCATTTGTTGCCTGATCAGGGAGGAATCTATGGCCCACACAGACATCTGAACGCGACCTTCACTACACTTACTTAGAAAGTTAATGGACAATTCTCTCAGGTTTCTTTCTAGGAATATAAATATAAATAACCATGCAAGCATAAATCTCAAAACTGAAAACTGGGCAGAGGATCATTAGCTACTTGGTTCTTCCCAACAAAAATATACTGTCTAAATCTTATCGGGTATTTTAAGGACCTGAAACTTATTACTCAAGAATTAAAAAAAATAATAATCATGGTTTATACTTGATCTGCTTCCTACTAGAGAAGAAAATTATCATATAGAGAGATTAAGGGGATCTGAAACATGCCTTAATCATTTATTTGGAGAAATCACTCAATATGTTTTTTAAAATGAATTAAATAATTTAAATTCACAAGAATTCAAAATATTTTTTTCTCTTGAAGATGGCATGTTTTATTTGTTCACTCTAATTTTGAAATTACATTGAAGGCAGGTCCAAAAGTTTTGTTGAACAAATTTACTGAATCTACTATAATATTTTTTGTACATGGTGTTCACTCAATATTGATAGTAAACTATGATAGAAGGAATTTTCAGATAAATGTTTCATCATTATTATGAGATGTCTCTTCATCCATTTTGAAAATTCAATGAAGTAGCTAATTTTTCCTATCATTGGAAAATTTCTGTAGTTCATAAATGTTTATTGTATTTCTATAATTTTCAATGTAAAACTTTGATAATGTGGTGACATTAATTATAAAAGGAGTTGCTCTCCAATTTTCAGAATCCTTTCATTGGTTTCTTGGTCAGAGTAAAGGATTATTATTTAGAAAAGCCCAAATGAAAGCACTGGAAACCTCCCCCCAGTTTTTGGCCTTCCTGTGGTGGTATTTGGCAAGGATAAAGTTCCCAGGTGCTTATCAGAACACTAATTAAGATGCTGTTGTGATGATTTTTTTGGATGTGATTAACCATTTAAACCAGTAGATTTTGAATAAAGAAGATTATCCTCCATATGTTGGTAAACCTCATCATACAATTGAAAGCCTTTAGGAAAAAAAAAAAGATGTGTATCCTGGAAGAGGAAGAAAGTACCTTCCACTGTGTCTTTGGGCTCAAGACTGCAACATCAACTCTTAATTGGAATTTCCCAGTCTACCTTATGAATTTGGAGCCTACCAGTGCTGGCCTGCCACTGCATTGCATGAGCCAATTTATTCTTTTATATAAGTTTCTATCTCTCTATATTCTGTAAGTTGAGTTTCTCTGTGGAATCCTATGACAACTCTCAATTATTACAAAATAGAAATGAAAAACAATCCTGCACTACCTCTTTTCTCTCTATCTCTTTTGGTTCTGAAAGTTTTATCCATCACACTACCAGAATCTCTGACCACAGGTGAGGGTCTGTCACCTAGTTGAGACAGTCCTACTTTCTTTCCAGGGAGTCTAATGCTTGAGTTTCAAGACCAATATAATGGAAACAGTCATTTTCCAACAGCAACTACCTATAATGATTTTTTTTTTTCCAACTGGGATCCTGGAAATACTTGTCTTTCCTTTCTGACAGAAGTTGTTTAGCTTTTCTTTTTTCATTCTGTGAGATATCCAAGATTTTATATGGAATTAAATCCTTCTGTTTTCACTTTTATTTCAGTTAACCAGAATTCAGCATCTACAGATTGCAAATAAACCCCCTAATTTATGTGAAAATTGATGTGAGGATGCTAGAAAGTGAGGCTGTCAGAGTCAGACTGTTCTGGGTTTCATCTTACTGACAACAGGAATCTAAGCATTTATTATTCTTTTACTGCTGCCTAAGAAATGATCGAAGGTTAACTAATCACTATAAGAGAATTAAAAGAGCACCTAGACGTCATTTATAGCTCTGAATGTTATTTGTCTAGGTACTCCTTTTCTTAGGGTCTCCCCAGGGTGAAATAAAGGTGTCCTCTGGGGCTTCGATTCCTAGCTGAAGCTCAAAGCCTCTTCCAGATTTGATGGTTATAAGCCGAATTTCATTTTGTACAGTTGTATTACTGAAGACCCTGTTTTTCAGAATGCTGGCTTGGGATTGGCTGCTTATTTCTTAAAAGTGCCTCTTAGGTGTCTGGTATGTGTGCCTCCCTTAGTTCTCAAACTTCCAATCTCTCTACCTTCAGGAAGTGGCCAGCCCTTTCAAAGGCTCGATGAGTACATCAAGTCCATGAAAATAACCTTCCATTTGATTAGCTTGAAATCAACTAATTGGTAACCTGATCACAGGCATGATTTGCCAACCTTATTTACAGATTCTGTTTATACTAAAGGGGGGAAGAATTAGGTGCAGAGGGAGAATGAGGTGTGCTCTAACAGCAGAGGATTCTTAGGGGCCTTATTAGAATTCTGTCTGCCACAAGCAAATTTCTCTAGGTTTTGCTTTCCTTTGCAAAATGAGGAATATGATTCCCACTTTTATGGTGTTGTCAAGATTAAATTAAAAAATGTATGCAAGTTTGTTAAAAAACTCAGTTCAGAGTAAGCTCTTGCTAAACAGGAATATCATTATTAATCAACAGTGTTGTGTTTGAAAACATGTTTGCATTATGCACTATAATTTCTCTATCCTATTAAAAGTTTCAATGAGTCTTGGGAAAGTAAATAAAAAGACATTTCATATATCACAGTCTCATGAAGATTTCCTTCTTGTATATTAAAATTTCAGCTAATCTGTTAAATGTATGATTAGGTCACCTATCCAGCATTTTAAAATCATTTAAAAGTATGATTTTTTCCTTACTCTCATTTCTTAATACCTTGGTTGTTAGGTTATAATAAATCTTAATATAATTAAAAAATCAGTGAATATTTTTTCTTATATGAAACAAAGTTTTTTTTCCTGAAATACTTTTAGTTTAGTATAAATATCATACTCCTTTATATATGGAATTTATGCTAAGAATCTTTTAAAACTAAATTATTCTACAACTTTCCTCAATGCCTATCAACTTCTTTCCTGCTGATTTTTTCAAGTTGCACTGATTTCTCCCTTCATTGTCAAGTCCATCATCTTTCAATGTTTTGTACTCCCGTTGCTAAGGAAAAAGTTGCTTCATTAGGCAGGGTGTCCATGAACCGGCTTTGCTAATCAGTCAGAAATACATATTCTTAAGGGATTATTTTCTGGAGAGAAACATTTTCTTTTTACAATGGTCAACCATTGATGTGATGACAGTAATTTTGTTTTTGCCACTAAGCCATAGTACAATGAGCTATAAATATACTGGATGTTAGCTTTTGCAAAGAAAGCCAATGACTCCACGGCTCCATTAAGATCCAATCATTTGTACAGGATTTATTCTTTTTGAATTTTCTACATAACGACTATTTTGATAGATTCTTTCATCCAAGCATTTAAATTGATTCAATACAAAGAAATAAAATAAGCCATGCCTTTCTTTGGCAATATGAATGTAGTCTTAGGAATATTTCCTTTGAAAAGTTTTTCTTTTCAAACATAAGGATTCTCTATATCACAGAATTAGCAGTGGATGAACACTTTCCCCAGAAGTGGAGGTGTTATCCATTTCACCCATGTTAGGAAGGTCATGGGGGGAACTAGCCTGGATTGTAGAGAAGGTCATCTGGGACTGTTCCTGATTCCATGTAAACATGTCAAATTGCTTAGCCTTTAGGAGAACTGTTTACCTACCTCCAAAAGAAAACAGCAACAGATTTATGTAAAGTACAATATTGAAATATCTTTGGAAATAAATTCCATTTGCATATATTCATAGTGTAGACATAATATGACAGTAACACTTGGGCCAGAGGAGGAAATAATTCCACGATTCTTCTGGGTTTTTCCTTTGCAAGGAAAATAAGAAAATAAATGACTTGATGAAATGTGAGAAGATAGTGATTTAAATGGTTGTAAAAATGCCTCTGTAAGTCTATTTCATGCTAGAGGATGCTATAAAATTAGAACCTCATTTGCTAGGAGTTGTTTTGTGAATTTTTACTTATGAAATAGGCCGTGGGTTCTATACTTTCTGTGAAACTTGATCACTGGGCCTCAATTTTGTCACTGGGATTTTAAATTCTTTTATGACTAAAGCACCAAAATATTCCAGAACTTCTGGTTTTGCTGAGTGCAGAGCTGAAACATGTAATTTGAGAATACTAGGAATTATGAACTAAGTAGATATTAGGTGACATGTTTATGTTTGCAAAGCACTAGAGGTGTAGGGATAGAAGATACTTAATGCTTCATTTTCCTTCTGGCCTAAAAACAAGCAAAATAACTTAACTGAAATTTGCTTGAAACAATTATTTCAAAAGCCTTATCAAACATAGAGATTCTATTTGAAATGACTTCTTTAAAAGAACATCTTACTGTCCTTAAGAATGCATTGTACTCATCAGATGACCTTAGATGCATATTGAATTAAAGAAAAATTAAATATAGATAAATGATTTAGAATTCAATTGAGAGAAGCTAAAGCACTTCTGGATGATAAAACAAGTAAATGCTTCCCACCCTGAAAAAAAAGTTATAAGTACCGGTGGTTTATTTGGGTAGTGATCTCCTTGAGCAGCAAATGGAGAACAGCAATTTAAGACAGGGAAAGGAAGCAATCCAAAGCACAGGTCAAGCACCTGC
This sequence comes from Callospermophilus lateralis, assembly GCF_048772815.1. Lineage (NCBI taxonomy): Eukaryota > Metazoa > Chordata > Mammalia > Rodentia > Sciuridae > Callospermophilus > Callospermophilus lateralis. The sequence goes on from NC_135316.1 coordinate 78,787,952, forward strand.
GGCTCAGTTCTTTGGGGAACTCTAGATCCTATATTTATACATGAGGGAAGAAGATGATGAGGTATTTGTCTATCAACAGCATTCCATATTAGCTGCTCTGAGAGACATGAAGTCCCTGGCATTTGCAGATAGTCCTGCATATGGATCTCATAGTTGCATAGGTTCTCGTGCCAGAAGAAGCCCTTGAGAGTGATGATCGGCTCACAGGTGGTTGCAATGGGGAGCACACCAACAAGATCTTCACATTTGTTCAGGTTTTCACCTAATGACATCTGTCTATGATTGGACCTTTGTGTAGGTGTTGTTAATTAAAGCAGAATGAAATTGTTGGGGATTCTTTTAGGACAAAATCCCCAGCTGATTTACCAAAACCTCCTCCTATGACTTAGTAACATTATTTGTTAAATAAACATTGATTGATTTGTCTTCTAGGTTAAAATCATTCTGCTCTCACTGAAGAGATACAGATAAATAAGTGTCCAAGCTTTCAAACAGAGGAATCATATTTGTAAACGTACAGTTGCTAAAGAAGTGTAAAGGTCCATAGAATATTAGATTTCAGGTCTGTTGGAGATGTTTCTTTTCTTTTTTTCTTTCTTTTGTGGTACTAGTGATCAACCCGGGGCTTTACATAGTACTCTACCACTGAGCTACATACCCAACTCTTTTAACATTTTATTTAGAGATTTGATCTTGCTAAGTTGCTCTTTGAGTCTGAGGACTTCTTTAATTTTCTTTGTCCTTTTGGAAGGAAGGTGTTCTCTCCAATGCATTGCCATTTCAAGTGGCATTTTATAGGAAACCAACTGTAATATCAATTTATCTCTCATAAGGAATAAAGCATTAAAATAGGCATTGCTATATCTTAAAGGCAGTGTGATTGTCAATAATTTTTGGAGAAAGTACTTTCAGTATAAAAAGAGCTCATCTGTTTTATGCTTTTGAGATATTATTCTGTTCCTTTAGACTTACTGTATAGATGTAATTATTGTCAGTTTAATAGAGGAAATAAACACATTTAAAGAGGTTGAGGTAATATACTATATTTATTCTTTGGCATTTTTTAAAAAGAAATTTAACTTGAAGTTAAAAATTTTGTGCTTATAACTTTTTATCTTTCTGGAAATGAGAAAGTGATATGTTCACTTTGGGTCACCTGATTGGGGAAGACATTTAAGGCCTGCTTACTGCATAGATCATCACATGGTACTATGGAAGACAAATTCAGTGAGATGGGAAGTTTTTTTCACTCATCTTTGTGTTAACTTCTGGGGAGAGCTAAAGCATAATGGCTTTGGGAACAAGCATGCCTCATCTATAGATAGGATAATGCAGAACCTGCATTTCCCTGAAGTCAATCAAGTCAGCTGACCATGTGATCACTGGCCTGATAGTGAGGGCCTGAGACAATAAGGACTGACATATGAGAACCAAAGGCAATGCCCAAAGTCCGAGAGACTAACAAAGTAATTTTTAGTGTAGACTGATTCCACCACATGGAAGTCACAGCAGAGGGTGTTTGTTTTTTGTTTTAGGATGTATTTTGTCCTCTACTTAAGAAAGTTCTAACTTCAAAAAATGATGGCAATAGTTAAATTCAAGTTTTGACATGTTACCAATGTCTCTTCCTACTTACTTATCTGTCCACTAAATTGTCACCTTTCACTCCACCATCTAAACGCTTATGCTAGTCAATTAACTAAAGCCAATTTTAGGTAAAGCAAAGACTAACAAGGAATCCATCAATATCTAGATTGAAAAAAAAAATCTTATGGTAAAAAAAATCTTATTTATATATTCTCTGTTATTTCTCAAAAAGCCAGTAAAAGGTTATTCCTTTATACTTCCTAGATATTAGATGTTTTCCAAAGTTAAAAAATGGCATTAAAGGAAAGAAAAAGACTGAAGTGAGATCCGATGAGTTTTCTTTCCATGAAAAGTTTGAAATGTAATAAAATTAAAATTTGATTTTTATGTATTCAATTGTTTCAATTTTTAAAGTGAAATTTCTGTATATTTAAAAAACCTCAACAATTTTCTAAACACAATGAACAGGTTTTATATCATATTGCTTTTTATTTGTGATTTCTTCTGATGTATTGCCATAGCAACATTGCATTTTCTCATATAGAATAATTTCTTCTGAGCAAACAAATTATACCAAATGCTTCCTTCCTAAGTAATGAAACAAAAATTCTTGGTACTGCTTTTGAAAATCTGAGAGAATTTAGAAACAAATGTTATTCATTCATTCCCATGTTCCAGAGAGAAAATTTATGAGTATGAATAAAACCAATTGTTACTTTTAGAAAATGGTTAGCAGCTGAACAAACATTTCTACATGTGAAATATATTTCAAAACATTTAATTAAATATACCTTAAAAGTTTGTAACTTCTTGAAGATGGAGTCAGAGTTAAAAATCATATAATTTCTCAAGTTTTGAATATAGAGGTATAGTAAATTATTAGCTTATACTTTTAATTGCAACATTTTATCTTACTACATTTAACTTAATCTAATGTTTCTGTAAAATATCCAATATATGGTTATACACAAACTATTTTTTAACATTTTCTATCAAAATAACATTTAACATGAAGTTAGTGGTAAGAATGGGGAAGTGAATGTGTAACTTTAAGACTGTTAAATTTAGGATATAGAAAACATAATCTCAGGGGCTGGGGTTGTGGCTCAGCGGTAGAGTGCTCACTCGTCTAGCACAGGAGAGGTGCTGGGTTCGATCCTCAGCAGTACATAAAAATAAATTTTTTTAAAAAGGCATTGTGTCCAACTAAAGCTAAAAAAAATTAAAAAAGAAAACACAATCTCAGATAATATGCTTCAATAGGAGCCCCCAAATCAAATATTTATTGTTCTCAAAAATTACTTATGACTATGCCTTTAGTTTCCCAAATACAAATTGTTTTGTCTTTGCTAGAATCTGTACACAGCATGACACATACAAGTTCTTAGGTGTTAGAATAACTTTAAGAGATAGATGGCAAGCTAATATTTTCAAAATCTAAATTTCAATCTAAAGCTTTCAAAACAGAATACCATGTCTCTTTTCTCTTTTCTTTCTTTCTTTCTTATGGCCATTATAAAATTCTATGGAAAAGGCATTGAAGTTAGACTTAGCTTGGATTAAAATTCCAAACCTACCATCTATGAGTCAAGTGAGCTTGGTCAATAAAAACATTTCCAACTTGTATTTTAAAGACTGTTTATTCCAACTTTTGATACAACATTTTCTCCCATTCTATAAATTATTTCACAATATGATGTTTCCAGTCTCCATTAAGATATGGAGACTGATTCTTTTTTAAGTGAAATCTGGACTGGTCTTAAGACTTATATTCAAGAAAAGTCGGTAGAAGTGATGGATTTGGGGGCAAGAGATGCAAAATATCATGCATCTCTTCCTGGTGTTATAGGACACTTGCTCTGGGTAAATCCAGTTGCCACATGGGAAACGCAGGTACTGTGGAATTGTCATGCTGAAGGGACCATGCATATGTACTGTAGTTGACAGTTCCAACTGAGCTCAGCCTCTTCTCTATTATATCAGTGGAGTTTTGTTGTACTCTCCAAACCAAACCAGACACTCTTATAGCAGCAATGACCAGTGAATGTACAGTTTCCTCAGTGAACAGTAAAAGGAGCAGAAAAAGTGCTCAGTCCTTTTATGTTCAAATTCCTGTCTCACAGATCCTGTCAGATATTCAGTAAAATGCATTTCATTTTATGCCATTAACTTCCGGGAATAATTTATTATACATCTTTTGTGACTGGAACACTATTATTATTATTGGTACACATTACTTCTTAAGATACACAGAGAAACTAAATTATCTAGGATGAGAAGCTTCAAAGTAGGAAGCATTTAAGTTATTCCGTTGAGATGTATTTCTCATTTACTGAAAGAATAATTGACTCACTCTAACACCTAGATTTAGACATATCTGGGAAAGAAAATAAAAATATGTATCATATCTTATTTAGAGAACAGGTTTCATATTTTCATTGTCTCAATAAAATATTCCAAAATATTTGTCTAGTTTCTAACATAGGTTTTCCAGGTTAGAGTTTGTTATCTAGAGACAAAAATTATGATGTTACATATTTTCTTTCAAAATCCGTATTCTTCGACATCTTAAAGTCATTCATTCATTTTAAGAGGAGAGGATTGACTACTATATGGGCCATGCAGCTGCTAGAATGAAATAGGGGAACCAAAGAGGCTGATCTTAGGACCTATCGTCTGCATTTGAAAGATATTTCAATAATTCCTACTTGTGGATGTAGTGCTCTCCAAAGTGCTTGTAATGAATTTTTGCTTTAGTAAATATTATTTGTGACTAAGATGAAAATATATTTGATGTGAAACTAAACTTTTAAAATCCCTCTCACATTTATTTTTAAATCAAATTATTAAATAAAAGTCAATATTTTAACATTTAAAAATGTGTATTTTATTCTTCTAACATTTAAAAAATGTGAAAATTCTCTCCAGTCTTTTGTGATTATGCTAAATTCTCCTTTATGTCAATGTGAAGTTTAGGCAAGTCTTAAATACTCCTGGGATGATGACCTGGGTTAGGAATTAATGATGGCATATCTTAACCACAAACTCCTAACATTGATTTTTGCTCCTTTTGCTGCCTTACAAAGGAATGGTGTGTCTATTACTTCTAGATTTTTATTCTCTCTTCCAGAATTTACCTTTACTTTTGGCTGTTCAAATTTAGTTTATAACTAAGCTTCTATTTAGTTACAATGTAACACTGCTTTTTCCCAAAAGGGGATTATTAGTGGATCACTAATATTTTCTTCAATTTTGTATCATCTATAAAATACCAAATATTAATTAAATCAAACATAGTAGAGGATAGCTTTCTGAAGTTTCAGAAATGATTCATATGTTTCCTTCATTTTTTTAAAGAAATTCTGGTCTATTTCTGCTAGGAACTAGATGTATTACAAATCAGGAATATTGAGAGACATTTTGTAAAGAAATTTGAAATGAAGGAGACCTTTGAATCTCAGTAATGTGGTTTTTCAATTAAGATAAATTAGGCAGAGTTCCAGTACTTCATGCAGTAATATTGAAAAGTTGTTGCAGTTCATAGAAATTTTAAGAAAGCATACATAAAATATACATAATGTTCTTATACAAATGACTGCGATTAAGAATGATTTCTTCATTATGACTCCACAGCTATGTCAATTCCAACAACTAAATAAAACGTTATTTTCTAATGCTTCTTTGAAAGGATTAGTAGGCAGAATCTTCTATTTTTCTTTTTTCAAAACTTCAAAGCAAATAGCACAAAGAATGTATCCTGAGCAAATTAAAAGGAAAAGATTTGCTGATGCAAACAGCGTGCAGCCTCAGTATGAGCACCTAGCAAATAGCGGCTTGTCAGTAATTGAAGGCCATGTTCAGTGTTGATTGGGTTATTTATAGATTCTGAAGTCCATTTATATTCAATGAAAAGTACAGGTGTACAGAGAAAGAATTCCTAAGGAGCCTTTAAGGACCAAGCTGAAGAAAATTATAAGCTTGTGACTCATCTGTCTGCAGGTAATTGAAGGAAAGGATGAGCTAGATGCAAAAATAAACACAGGCATCAAGATAGTGCTGAGAAATGATCCTGCAGACACCATGCCTACAGAGTGAGGAGGCGGAAGTTGTGGCAGAGCTTCAGCTATTACAAAGTCCACACCATAAGCCAGGTTCCAAGTGAGGGCACTACCAGCTAAGTCTCAGAGTTCTTCCTTGTAGCATTCTATTGTCCAGACTATGTTTTTAAAGCAATGAATAGTACTTTGGAAAATATTCTTCTATCTCTTTGACTTGGGAATAGAAGAATAAAGAAAAGCAGAATTCAAGAATTCCACTGTCACTGCAAACTGTAGCATCTGGTTTGGAACAAAGTACTGCTAATATTTATTGACTTCAGAGTCAACATTCACCAAAATGTCAAGGACTGAGGGTTCGGAAAAGCAAATCCAACTGGATAAAGTGAAGATCAACTGGCATCTTAATGAATTATGTAAATGACCCAAAATTGGATTAGAGATATGAAGAGCTAAATACTCACTGAGAAAGATACTAGAAAGACTACTTTTCTTGCATGCTAGTATTGGCATAACTGTAGAAAATAGATTTTGAGATGAAAAATTAAAATGTCTTTTTTGCTCCATGTTTTAGTCAGCTTTTTCACCACTATTACCAAAAGATCTGACAAGAACAATTAGAGGAGGAAAAGTTTATTTGGAGCTTACAGTTTCAGAGATCTCAGTCCATAAACAGTTGGCTCCATTCCTCAGGGCTCAAGGTGAGGCAGAACATCATGTCGGAAACGTGTGGCAGAGAGAAGCAGCTGAATATATTATACCAGGAAGGAGAGAGGGAGGAAGGAAGGGAGGAGAAGAGAGAGAGAGAGAGAGAGAGAGAGAGAGAGAGAGAGAGAGAGAGAGAAGTAACTGTAGGAAGCTAACATACCAACTGGGGTAAGGTTTTTGTGACCCAAACATTTAATCTTTAAATCTTCTTACATTGTTTCACACATGCATGTTTGGGAGACAACTAACATCTAAACCATAACACTAGTCCTTTAATTAACTAAGGTAAAAGACTCCTCAAAGAACCAATCGGATATTGTATGACCTACTGATGTTCTTCATGACAGATTTTCCCCTAAGCTCAAGATGAAAAGATGAATGTTTCTTTTTTCTAGGCCTCATTTAAGACAAAAGATTTTATAATATTTCTTTCTACTATAGCATAAGAATCAATAAGTGAATATTACTTGCAACACTTTTGTTTAATGATACAGTTATAATTTGAGATATTTTTGAAAGAAAACTTGAAATTTGAATTTCCTAACAATTTTGTAACTCTTATTCAGAATTGATATATGTGTGCTAATGGAGAACTATTAATGTGACCTGATGGTTACTGAGATGAGGGGAAAGTCTTTACTTAGAAATACTTTACAATTTATCAATTACTATAGTAAGTATAAAATCAAACTTTAAGTGATTACGATGACAGAATGACCTTACCTACTTTGACAAATTCAGGTCAGAATTCAAACCAGGAGACACAGAAAACTGATTGCAATAGAAGGGAGAAAAGGGATATAATCCCAAAGGATTATCTACTAAAAAGCAATGTCTTCCAAGAACCAGCAATCAGGACAAAGGAAAAAATATTTATTATATTGCAACTTTTATACTTTGCTTTTATATTTCTTGAAAGATGAAAAAAATTAATTAGAAAGCAGACATACTTAAAAATTATACTGCTTTTACTATAGTATTTTGGGAACATATTCATTATAAAATTGAAAACACATTTAAAATGAAAAAATTGTTCAATTTGGCAAACTAGTGAAATGGAATACTGAGCAAAGAATCGACAGTAAATTTTATAGGTAAGTTAAAAGAAAACCATTATGTTAATTCCTTCTCAGAGAATCTATGATCTTTTTTCTGTTTTTGATACATAGTTGATTATAAAATTATCATTTTGGTGCTTTGGTCATCTTTATAACTGAATCATGCCAAAGACATGGACAATCATGTTTGTTGTTAGTGTTTATTATCAAGATTTTTGTTGATAATCAGCTCATCCAAAATTTAATAACTCTGTTAGTGTTGTAAAGCAAACAGGTGACTTAAATAAAAAATAACCTACTAATTTATTGCATGTGATTTTAAAGTTTAAATAAATCTAGGAATAGAAGGATTTATACTCAGAATTGGCCAGATTTTCTGGTGATTCTTACTAAAATTATAAATAGTGAAATATATTAGCAAGCTTGTTGGCATGTATCTCTTTAGAATAAATGACACTAACCTCAGATATTTTTTGTAAAAGCATGACTTTAAATTTCAAGAAAATAATCTATGAGAAATGCTGTTAATTTCTTACATTTTATCACTTAAAAATGTGATAGAAAGTTCAGTTGTTACAAATCCAAAATAAAGCAAAATATTAATTTTTCACACTTAAAATGACATTTTACCATTCTGAGACAAAGAAATACACATTATTTACTGTTATTTCCACTATATACAAATTTAATTTTTTAAAAAATATAACTATATGTGGGGCAGTAGAACAATAAAAATGAACCAATCTGAACGACACAGAGTAATTTAAAAGAAAAAAAGAAAAAAAAATAGAACTTCACGATATATGTGACTATAACAAAAAAAAAAATCTGATACTTGTGCCATCAGTGTTTCAGAAGAAAAAGAGAAAGAGGCAAAGTTCTTAAAGAAATAATAACTAAAAGTTCAAAACTTTGCAAGGGATATAAACTTACAGCTTTAAGAAGCTAAGTAAAATCCAAACAGAATAAGCTCAAATAAATCTGTGTCAAGATGTGTAATGATTAAATTTCATAAAATTAAATACAAAATAGAAAACAAACAAATAAATAAAGTAAGCGTAAGCCCTATTAAATCAATAGTTGCATCAAATTAAATGATCTGTGCATAGTAATAAGACAAAAATGTATGCAGTAGATTTAGAAACATGACCTATGTATGCTATCTTTAAGGAACTCATTTAAATCATATTAAAGAAAGAAAATTACTGAACAGAGGATGACATTATCTAATGAAAAAGGGGGAGTTCACCAAGAAGTAATTCTACCTGCAATGTACCAAATGATAAAGTATTATAAACATCAAAATTTTTAAAAAAATTAAAGGAGAAACAGAACAGAAAAATACACTTTTATTGTAGGTATTGAAACATTCTTCTCTCAGAAAAACTACATAGAAAAATATGTAAAAATATAGGAGAACTCAACAACGACCAACCACTGGATTTAATTGACATAGTATAGAAGACAACATTGAACACTGAAGGTGAAATATTTTTTTCTCAAGCATCCATGAATCATTATCTTTCAACATATAGAATATCCTGTACAAAAAACAAAACAAAACAAAAACAACACAACAAAAAAATCTTAAAAGTTAAAGAGAACCTAAATCATAGAATATGTTTTTTAAGTACAATGCAATCAAATTACAACTCAAGAACAGAAAAATATCAAGAAATGCATGCACATTTGGAAATTGAATAAAATACTTCTATATGATCCATAAGTCAAAAGGTAGCCCTGAAGAAAGTTTTAAAAAAAAGGCAAAAAACAAAACAAAAAAACTCAAAACCCTAAAACACACTGAATTAAATGACAATACAAAAAAAAAATTGTGAAAAACAAGTGCTGAAATTTATAGCAGTAAATGCAGCTATAGTTTCAGTGTGGAATGTTCCCCAAAGGCCCATGGAATATAGTGTGAATGCCAAACTTGGTGCTCTTCAGAGCACTAGGCAGGACCTAGTGAGAAGTCTTTGGGTCATTGAGGGCACGCCTTTCAAGAGCATAGTAGAACCTTAGCACCTCTTCTGTTTCCTTTCTGGTCATGCTCCCTCTACAATGTCCTCCACAGGCCCAGAGAATGGGCCAATTGGTCATGTACTGAAACCTCTAAAACTGAAAAATATTCTTAGAAAAATAAGTATAGATGAGAATGTCCTCAATCTGATGAAGAACATACATGTTGGCTACAGCCAATATCATGTTGAATAGAAAAAGACTAAGTGCATTCCTCCTATGATTCCTAAGAGGGGCAACAAGGTAGGGGTCTTTGCTTTAACCACTCTAATTCAACACAGAGTTCAGGACTGAGCTCTAGGCAGAGAATTCTTAGATTCAACACTAAAAGCATGACTGGAAATAACACATGTGTCCTTCAGACTGTGACTGGTTAACAAACAGGGGTACATCCATTGCAACACATTCTAACAATAACAAGAAACAAATGACTCACCAACCTGGGGAGATCTCCAGAGACTTATGCTAGATCAAAAAGCCAATTCTTAAAAATTGCATATTATATAATTTCATTGATATAATGTTCTTTGAATGACAGAATTACAAAATTGGAGTTTATTAGTTATCATGAATTAAGAAGAGGGTAGGGAGGTACACTTATACATTACTGCTGGGACTGCAAATTGGTGCAGCCACTATGGAAAGCAGTATGGAGATTCCTCAGAAAACTTGAACTGGAACCACCATTTGAACTAGTTACCCACATGGAGATTTATACCAAAGTACTTAAAATCAGCATACTACAGCAATGCAGCCACATCAATATTTATAGCAGCTCGATTCACAATAGCTAAGCTAGGTACCCTTCAACAGATTAATGAATAAAGCAGTTGTGGTATTTATATACAATGGAATATTATTCAACTTTAAAGAAGAACAAAATTATGGCATTTGCCTTCAAATGGATGGAACTGGAGAATATCATGCTAAGCAAATAAACTAATCCCAAAGAATCAAAGTCTGAATGTTTTCTCTGATATGCAGATGTTAATTAACAATAAGGTGGGAAGAATAGGGGTACTTTGGATTAAATAGAGGGGCATGAAGAGAGGGGAGAGGGTATCGGGGTAGGAATGATAGTAGAATGAATCAGATATTATTAACCTATGTGCATATTATGATTAAATGACCTGTATAACTATATCATGTACAACTAGAAGAATGATAAGTTATACTCCACTTATGTGTGAGGTGTCAAAATGCATTCTACTGTCATGTATACCTAATTAGAACAAATAAACAATTTTTAAAAAGAAGATGGTAGGGGCTGGAAGGATGTAAATGTAAAAAGGTGAGACAATGGATTTCATGGTGCTAGAAACATTCCTTATCTTGGCTGTATCAATGCAAACATTCTGGCTGTGAAACTGCATTGTAGTTTTACCAGGTGTTACCACAGGGGAACAAAGGTAGATGGTGTTTTTTCTATACTATTTTCTTCAGCTGCATGTAAATCTTCAATTATCCAAAAAAAGTTTGATGAAAAAAATTACATATTGTCTGCTTTATAAAATCGATTTGTCATGAAGTTTTTCAAATACCAATTTTTTATTACTTTATTTTTGATAAGCATGCAAAAATAAGATTCTTTTCATAAATAAGACATGGTGAAGTTTTGAAAAGTTCCTAGATAAATTTAATAACACTATTATAACAACCTATAGAGTTGTTAAATACGGAGGGATAAAAATTATAAGATACTTGACATTTTTCTTTGAACTCCTTCAGCTAAAAAAAGGAGAATGATACATTTTTGATCATTATAAAATCTGGATTATGGGCATATGGGAGTTCATCATATCTTACTTTCGGCTCCTGAGCAGGATGAATATTTTCACAAAAAAAAAACATAAATGGTAAAATATGGAGGTTTTAGCTCACTTCAAATTCCTGGTAATTATGTAACAGCATCTGTTTATAAGTTACGATGCTTAATGTCAAAGACATTTTTGTGCTCCATGCTCTAAGATGAACCATATTTAGATGTTGCATGGGCATGGTGATTATAACAATGGCTCTTTATATTTTTGGATCTTGAAGGTGAGAGGAGAGATGGAGCACTCAAGATCTATTCTTCTCTCCTGTATGTGTTCAACTTCTTAAAATTGTTTAAGTAGGCATACATTAAAATTGTTTCAATTACTATTGTTTTGATACTATATTAATAACTTACAAAATCACATCTTAATTACCAGTATTTCCATGCAAGCAGTCAGGAGTGTTTTAGAAATAGCTCTGCCTGTATTTCCACTTCTAAATATTCATTTCCTCCCTGACATTGCCGGATTTCCTGCTGATTTACACAGCTGCCAACCAAAGGATTTTCAATGGCATATGAATGTTGAAATATGTTAAGCTATTCAATCTGTTCTCTAATTTAATTAGATATAAACTCTAATTACAATAGAATGGTGAATATAATTTTTTCTCCTTCTGGAGTCTAAAAGAGAGCCTCATGTTGAAACTCTCCAAACAGAAGTCTTCAGCATTCTGCTTTGTAATTATTATGTACTTTGGAGGCAGTCTGGCCTATATGTGAAAATGCATATGTTTGATCAGCTGTCTGAATAAGTTTTGCAATTTTGTGGACATCAGTGGTCACCATAACATTCTTGCTATTAGCAGTTGCCTAGAATTTGATCTCTGACTAAATATTTCAGTTCATTTCCTTCATTTTCACACATCTCTTTCTGCACCTCACTTCAACACTCCAGTAATTGCATCACACCTAGAATTCCATTTTCAGACCACTAATTTTCAGTTTCCCACCTCATGAACTGTATTAAGTGTTCCAAATCCTCACTTACCCAATTGATCACCTATAAGGATCTCCAATCTATTTATTCTATTATTTTTTCATTGTCTTTAACTTCCTTGAGCAGCTATTTCATGAATCTCATTGCCTTCTCTCCTGCTGTCTTACCCCTTAAAACTATCTTAGTTAAACCCAACTCCTTGCAGACTGCTCCTCTAATTCTGCATCTGACTGTGGCTGGAGAAAGGACAGCTGCATTGTATGGATTGTGATCACAAATCTTATCTTTTTCTAGCAATATGACACTTCCCTAGTCAATTGACTTCCCAATTAGATGGAACACTATTTCATATATTCTCTCTCCTCATATCTCCAACATTACCTTCCTCCTCCTCTACCCTTAAGTTATAACCTTTCTCAGTCAATAAGATTCTGGACTATTTCTGACATATATTGGTCAGGCACTGTTCTAAACTCCTAGAATACATAGTAAACAAAACAGACACATTCCTTATTCATAGGTCTTACGTCTAAGCAAGAAAGCAAGTAACATACATGGTAATTTACATAGTACTTTAAAATATAATTGTCAAATCTCATGGTTTTGAAAATGTAAACTGATGGCATCTAAATTTGTATCTACAATTCAACTTTCCCTCTAAGCTACAAATTCATATATGTAAATTTATCCCCAAAGTTATCACTTTGATATCTAAAAGACATCTCAAATTTAACTTATACAAAACAGATTTTTTTTTTGCTAATAAGATACTGTAACACAATCAGAATATAGCACACATAATATTTACATATACTTAGAAAAAGTCAGTGTCAAACTCATCTTTTAGATTGCCTGTATTTTCTTAAAAGTCAAGCATCAATAAATGATTATTAATTTATTATTAATATTACAAGGCTTCTCAGAGTTCTTTGGCTTGTATATCTATAAGAACGTTGGCTGTCTATTATGTCTCAGCCCCTACTGTTGCAGATTCCATTACTACCAGAGCCGCTGGATACTCAGGTGTAGGTTGATTTGTATCAAATATAATACAAGAGGATCATTGAGGACTATTTTGAAAACTTACACTCCAATTATTTGAAAAACCTAAAAGATCCACCAGGTAACACCTCTAATTCATGCTCCTTTTCCCTCCCTGTGAATACTTGGCTAAATCATATGCAAAAAGATATAAATGTTTTTTGGATTAAATAGTGTCAGGAAGGAGTTTTAACCAAGGACATTATTTTGAGCCTAATGTCCTTTCCAAAGATCTAAAATTTTTAAATTTGAAGATGCTCTTTGGATAAAAATTGAGATGTTTAAAAAAAAGAAAAGTGGTCAATACCAGTGTTTATACATAATGTTATCCAAAGATTTAATGAGTGACTTTATAAATATGAGCACTCACTTTGCCTGAACTGGATTTTACCAGAAGTAGATTGTATAATCATTTGACAATGATGTTGCAGAGGTGGCTTAAACATTGATTGATGAATTGAAATAATTTTACATTTTCTTCCAGTGTTGATTTTTGCTTTCTAAAAAGATGCATTTTGTAGCTTTTTCTATCCAGACATCATTCAACCTATACTAACCAACAGCAAAGTAATATGGCAGCCAAATATCACAATGAATTTTATCATATTTTTTCTTTATACTAGGTAGTGGTCCCTAACTATATAAAGTAACTATATAAAGTATGATAATCATACTTTAGTAGTTTGTCTAAACTACTAAAGTATAATTATCAAACAGGAAAGATTCTGAGAAAGTATGTATGAAGGTACAGCTATATAACCAAATGAGGGAAATAGTTTTTACTTAGAGTTGGCGGAAAATACAGCAGTAAAAAGAGTGTGCAGATTGATAGTATGTGTTTCTTTGAATTCATTTGGGAACCCAAAAATAGCAAGTCAAGACTGAATGAGGTCAACCAGACATATATTAACAGAAATAATTCACTTGTTCCTGATATACTATCTCTTTTATAATAACTAGTAAAAGTGGGACTCTAAACTACAAGTAATTGCCAGTTTGGGTTGGCTGTGAAGAATCAAAGGTTAAAAGAACGTACAGGCATATACAATTTTGCATACAAAGAATCTTCATAAGAAGAAACTCCTACCAGTATTTTCCCTATTTGAACTTCCTATAAGTATGTGGAAGAATAATTCCTTCAAAAACTTTATGTCATTTACACATGTGTGTATAAACACACATGCATGAAGACACACATGCACACAATATCTTGCAAAATCCTGAAACAGAAATGGAAGAAGCAGAACATGCACAAGAAACATGTTTCTACAACTGATGAAAGTTATAGCCAGTTCTTTTAATATTTGGTTCTATACATTGTTACATTTTGATGGTTTCATGAACTCAAATAACTTAATAAAAAATAAAAATCTTTTTAATAAAATTAAAGAGATACAAAATCTCAAGCCTGATAGGATGGGACAAAAGAGTGATTTCAAATACAATATGCTAAAAGAGCACAAGAGAGAAATTGAAAAGAAAAAAATAATGTGCTATTTAAAGCAGCACATATGAGAATAGAAATTGGAAAAAAAAGCACAATACAGAATATAGATGAGAGAATTGATAAATGGTAATAAACAAAGATTTTGGAAGATTACAAAAATAGTTAGGTATAAAACTTTGTAAAAGTTAACAGACTCATAATTAGTGTTCCTGAAAGAAAGTAGCAAAAAGAACAGAATAAATAATATTTTAAAAATAATTATAAAAAAATTTCAGTAATAAGAGTTTTGATGTTTCTATTGAAAGGTAATTACACAAATTCCACTCTGGCCCTGATGGAATTGCAAGATCCTGATATGATTTTCTTTTTTAAATAACTAGAAATTTGTTCAAAATTCAGGACGTGGTGGTTTTTAGATATCAAACAACAGGTAGCACAAGGCCATGGCCCTCAGAAATGGGTAACAATTGATGTGAGACCTATTTCTGCACCTGTAGTACAGAAAGCAGAAAATCAAACACAACTTAGATGTCACACTAAGTTAAAGGCACAGAAACAAAAATTACAACTTAACTAGCTAGAATTTGTGAGTCACATGGCAAGGTATAAGGGTGATGGACAAAGGGGGTATTTTCTAAATAGAAGGAGTATTTAAACTGCTTGAGTATAACCAAGTTCAAATACATACACAGGAGAGAAAACTTCAGGACAAGGGAGAGAATCATTAAGAAAGAGAAGAAGGAACTCACACCAAATTGAGAACAGATTGTCTTCTCATTAACTTAATTTACCTGGGGCATCAGACAGAATCCTCTGAAGGATATTAGTGGTTAGACTAAAATATCTTTAGACAGAAAGTTCTCTAAATGCACTCTAAAATAGCTCACAAGAACACTTAGAAAGGGCCCACTGTATTCCAGCTAACTTAACTAAGTGTCAGAATAGAATCAAAGAGTATTTGAAGAAATACAACCAATGCAGTGAGAAAAACAAAACAATGAAATTCCTCATGTCTGATATCCAGTAAAATATTACCAGTCATGTAAAGAAGCTGGAAAATATGATCTTTAACTGGGAGAAAATGTAATCAGTAGAACTTGACTCAGAACTAGATGATCGAGCTAGCAGCAAAGAATGTTAAAATAGTTGCTATAAAATGTTCCACATTTTTCAAAAAAGAGATAGAAGAATGAGCATGATGAGGTAAGAAAGGAAAGAAAAAAAAAGTATACCAAATGAAATATCTAGAGATAGAAAATATAATATTTGAATTTATTCATTGTTGGAGATGAATAGCATGTAGACACCACAGAAGAAAATTTGAATTTACTTGGACCATAGGAATAGAAACTCCTTGAAATGGAACAAAGAAAGAGAATAGATGGGGGTGGGGGAGATGAACAGAGCATCAGGGACTTGCAAGCAGTGTAATATAAATTTAACTGGAGTCCCAGAAAGTGGGGAAAGAGCTGTTACAGGAAAAAAAAATGTTTCAATATATAGTGGGTAAAAGTTTTCCCAATCTGATAAAGAAATATCAGAGACCAAAATAAAAATAAGAGACAAAGAATGAAAGCAAGTTTTTTTTCACCAGAATTATGCCAGCTAGAAAAAGTAGAGCATAAACATAAAAGAAAATAAATAAATCAATCTCCAGTTTTGCAACAAGCCAAAACATCCTTCATGAGTAAAGGTAAATAAAGACAATGGAAGTTGAGAGACTGTATTGTCAGCATGTGGGCACCATAACTAATGCTAAAAGCCATTCTTCAGACAGAAGAAAAATTAAACTTGAGAAAATCAGTTTCTAAGTCAAAACTCATATATAATTTTTTTTTTAAGGACTAACCATAGTCAGTTGCAAAACTTTCCCTGGCTGGCCTCATGAGGGAATGCTGTCCTTTCCACACCCAACTTGATAAACAGTCAATGCACTGAAGTCTCTGAAAAGTTTTGCAGACAAGGACTCAGACCCCCTGAGCCAGCCACGAACTTACACTAGTCCAGGTCTCAGGGCCTCTTTATATAGGAACTTCAGCTGAGGGCCTCTTTAGGCACCTCTGCCTGGATCTCCTCATTATAGGTTTTCTTCCTTGAAGCCCCTCTTCTGCACTGAGTCAGTATTTCCCTGTCTGCCTCTAGCTCATAGCTGCCATCACAACACTGCAGGAGGATTTTGTTCACTGCTTCCATTGGGAATGGGATTATCCCCAGTGCTGATCTACTTGACTTTTACTGGGGGCACAGTTTCCTGAGAGAAAATGGAACAGAGCTTAAGGTTACACTCTCTCCCATTTTTTTATGGCTTATCCCATTAAAATAAATGACAATGGCTTGACTATTACTTATTTTTGCTTGTTGCTTTAATTTGTGATTCCAATAACAGGCAGTGCAGCTCTCTGAAGCTCTGAGGCCTCAATATATATAAGAAGAAAAGGAATGAAGAGCCATCAAAAGTGACAAATATCCTAGTAAACTTTACAGAGCAAAATTAAAATGATATAAATAAAGGCTTAGCATAGTCACTGATTGGAAGACTTAGTATTATTAAGATACAGATTCTCTCCAATTGATCCATTCATTTTGTGTAATATCACTCCAGATCTTTGAAGACTTTAGAAAGAATATGGCAAGATGATTCTGAAATTCATATGGCAAAGCAAATCATCCAGCAGAGACAAAGCAATCTTAAAAGGAAATATAATGTTAGAAGAGTTAAACTGCCTGATTTCAATGCATACTATATAGCTCTAGAAACCAAAAGACTTTGATCTTGGTGGATAGTATACATGTATGTCAATGAGACAGAATAGAGAACTTAAAAATTACCATAAACATATGTGGTCAATAATGTTGATGGAAGAATTCCATGGGGGAAAGGAAAGTCTCTTCAGTAAAAACTGTTGGAATAATTAAAAAATGAGATAGCTACATGGTAAAAAATAAACATCAACTCTTATTCCACACCATCTTATTAATTAATTATAAATGGATGACAGACATGAATACAAAGGTAAAACTGTAACAGATCCAGAAAAAAAGCACTAGAAAAGTTTTTGCAACTTTGAAGAAGTAAAACTGCATTAGCTGGAATCTCCAAAGCCGGCACACAAGCCTTCACACACACACACACACACACACACACACACACACAAATCTAAAAATTGATAAATTAAACCTGACAAATGTTTTTAAAAATCATCCCTTTGAAGATTCAATTAAAAAATAAAAAGCAATCTATAAACTGGAAGAAAATCCTTGAGGATTACATACCACACAAAGGACTTATATTCAGAATATTTTAAAAGTTTTAAGTTTCAACAAGAAGCAAAATGATCCATAAAAAAAGTGGGCAAGAGGAGAAAATGGCAAAGTGGATCTAGGCAGCCCAGAAGAGAAGCAGTGAAAGAAGAATTTATAGGACAGGTGGGTGACAGAGTAAATACTCTAACACTCAATACTGGAAAGTTTGAGATTTGGAGGGACTTGAAGTTTGGTTACTGGAGCTGAAAATAAGTACAGAAATTCTTAATCTTGAACCTGAACCAGAGTAAGATTGGGAGGACTGGTAATAAAGAGTGAAAGAGGGAGAGGAAAAGAACACAAGCTAACTTCCTTCACAACAGCTGGAAAGCAAAGCAAATTACATTAAGGCACAACAGAGACAGTAAAATCAATGAAGGAGATCAAGCAGTTTAACCCAAATTGTGGACTGAAAGCCCTGCTAGTCCTGGAAGCCATTTTATAGAGCTTATAGCTAGCCAACCTCTCTAGAAGAAATTAAATCAATGTAGCTCCTCTGTACCTTCAGATTGCAACAAATACAACCAGCAGGAATACCTCTGAAATGAGCTGTCTCAAAAATCTACCTAGAAGGAACTAGTGAAGGAATTGCTCCTAGCTGAAAGTTAGTAAAACACTCCCACTACACCATGGACAAGGGGGGTGCGGTGAAGCAGACCCAAGGCCTGATAACTTGAAATGAGAGAGTTGGCGCTTTCTAGGAAACTGAGGCAACACAAAGTCCCCCCTTCATGCCCCAAATCTTGCAATCAAGTTAGAAAGAGTTCAGACATGTCATGCAGAGTACCAGGCATGAATTTATAAGAAGGATGAGAAAGGGAGAGAGTGGGTCCTCTAGAGAGGATGGCTTCCCACTCCACCCTGCACTCTGCCCCTCTCACCCTTCAGCCCCGGGTCCTCATTTTTGACTGACAGCATAGGAACTGGTCCACCTCCAAAAGAGGACAGTTTGGCACTCATAGATTAAGAGTTTTTAAGGAAATTTAGTCACACTGTTTTGGCCTCAAATTCCTCCTTAATCAGTTCATCACCCATTTTATAGCCCCCATCAAATTTTGTGAGAGTCTTGATGGCTTTGCTATCAGCTTGACCAGAAGGTGTGACCCGTTTTGTGATAAGACTTGGTTAGCAGACATAAGGAATATATGGTCTGAAAAGTTAATTTGTCTTAACTAAGGCTGGTCAAGGTTTTAACCTACCCAGCCTATAACTTTTATGTGCTTAACTATGAGATAAGGCTCCCTATGGCTTTCAGTGGCCCTTCATTGTCATTTCTCTGTTCACCCATTCATGACATAACACCCGGAAGTGCTTTCCCTGATCCAGTGCTCAACACAGGATCAGGAAAAGGGAGATCAGGAAAAAAGGGAGCAATGGACCAAGATTCATAGCCACGGACAGAGAGCTCAGATACCAGTGAGCCAATGGTCTCAGTCAGTGCAGGGGAATGGCACCCAAGATTCACAGCCAAGGACAGTGAAAGCTCAGATAAACTCACCAGGCTCTATGACACTTTGAAGGAGACCCTGGAGATGGGAGCAAGGGCACAGCATCCTTTAGCAATTAGATGAACTGCCTGGAACCCTATAACCTGGGCTCTCATATTCAATAGAAGCAGCCAACAGACACAACACAGCATGCTCCAAGCATGTGGCTTCAGGCACCTGAGCTGGTGAACAAGAATCAGCTTGGCTGGGGCTGTAGCTCAGCTGTTGAGTGCTTGCCCAGCACATGTTAGGTGATGGGCACCACATAAAGATAAACAAATAAAATAAAGGCATGTTGTTCATCTATAACTATGAAAAATTTTTTTTAAAAAAAGAATCAGCAAAATCTGTAGCGACCAGGAAAGCTGCCCCTGTGCCCCAGTGCCCCAGTGCCCCTGGGAGGAGCCAATGCTGAATGATGGGCATCTTCTAAAGGTCCCAAGTCCTGGTAAAACCTAAACCAGGAAGAATTGATTAGAATTTTCTACAACTTGGCATGGATTACTATAAATACTCTTCATTTTGATCTAATAGTTGATTTCCTATATTTGCTATGTGCCATCAGTATCTGATTGCATTTCTTCCAGGGTTTTAAGGCATTAATGGGAAGCATTTTCTCATTGTTTTCGGAGTTGAGGTTTACATATGTTCCTCTTAGCCCCTCTCTTCCCTTTTACATTACCTGCTACTGCCTTAAATCCCCACCCCGACCCCATCCATCTTTTTCTTATTTTTAACCCTGGTTTGTAATATTCTTTTCTAACTTTGTTTCTTTTCTTCATTTGCCCATTTTTTTTCTCCTTCCCTTTTCCTCCCTATAAAATATGATAGCAGTTTTACTATATTTAATAACTAACTCAATCTACACCAGAATACTACTACAATTTGATGCCTGGATTTGAGGAACTGTGAAGAACACTATTAACAAGTTTTTGTTTTTTCTAAGGCTGATTAGTATGAGCTTTGTCCTGAAGCAATTGTAATAAATAGAATTTATTTTTTATTGATTATTTTTAGTTATATGACAATAGAATATACTATAGTGCTGAGAGCCACAGCTGAGTTGGAATGGCCCCTGGCATTTTGCCAATAGTATTGATTGACAGGTGAGGCATTACTATCCGCCTCGGTCGCTACTTTTCAGTTCTCATGCTACTTTGGATTTCTCGTGGGGATTCCCAGAGAGTTCCCATTGGTTGGGGAAGTGCAGGAGGAGGGATTTCTGGAGGAGATATTTCCGATGGCTGGTTCCTGGACGAGCCTCGTGGCATTCGGGAGAATTCCCCAGGAGCGTGTGTGAAGTGTTTTGGTGGAGTTCAAAAATAAAGATTGTTCCTGCTTCAGTGGCTCGTGATTTGTGCCCAGCCAGACTGCGGCATTTGGTGGCCCGTACAGGGAACGCCTGAAGCTCGGACGTAAGTGAAATTGCTCGCCCCTAAGGAAAGGCAAGAGAATGGGTGACCATTTCAAAAAACAATGTGTTCTTGTTTTGATTTGTTTTGTTTTTGTTTCAAGCTGCCTATCCCTAGAACTTTCCCAGGCAAACTGGGAGAAATAGTTGGCTCAAGGTTTGAAGTTGTTCACCCCTGAGGAAGAGATAGAAATAGACCACAAATGCACATGTCAAGAAAATAGGAAAATTGATACATTGATTTTTTGTTCCGTTTTTGTTTCATTCTGTTTCGGTTTTGTTTTGTGTTATCTTGTTGGGTTGCGTTATCTTTATAGTAGATTAGACATTAGTAAAAAAGAAACCGAAAGAGTGTTAAGTAAATTGTTAGAGGTTCAGACCATGGAGAAAGACATTTTAGATCAAGTAAAAGAGAATGTCTCTCGATCTAGTCAGATAGAGGAAGAAAATTTAAAGAAAGAAAGCTTAGAGGAGAAACAACTATCAAGGGGGAAGCTACAACAGGAGGCTGCTACTAACTCTGTTCTATCACCAGAGGGTGTAATTCAACCAAAAGCTCCACCCATGGAGACAGCTGAGTGGCCCTCCACCCCCATAGTTGATAGATGGGATCCTGAGACAGGACCTCAAAGATTAGCATGCCCTGTACTTGAGCAGGCAGGAGGGCAGCGAATTCACCATGCTTTAGATTTCAAAACAATGAAGCAGTTAAAGGAGGCTGTAACAACCTATGGTCCTCAAGCACCCTTCACTGTAAGTTTGGTCGAATCCATTACCAACTTGGACATGACGCCAGCAGACTGGGCTAGCATGTGTACATCTGTGCTAAATGGAGGACAATATTTGTTATGGAAGGTTGCCAATGAGGAATTTTGCACAGAGACAGCTAGCCGAAATGCAGCAGCCTGTTACCCTCAAAGAAATCTAGATATGTTGTTAGGAAAAGGACCTTATGAGGGTCAACGTCAACAAATTGAATATGATCCTGCTATATATGCACAAATTGCTGTAGATGCAGTTAGGGCATGGAAGACTTTACAAGGACATGGAGATTTACAAGGTCAATTATCTAAGGTAATACAGGGAGCTAATGAACCTTACACTGAATTTGTAGATAGGCTTATTCAAACAGCTACCAGAGTTTTTGGGGACACAGAACAAACAATGCCATTAATTAAACAACTGGCTTATGACCAAGCAAATTGTGGTGCAGAGAGGTCATTAGACCATGGAAACATGGAGATTTAAACACATATTTTAAATTATGTAGAGACATTAATGAACAAGGGCAAGTCTTGGCAGCTTCAGTACAACAGGCTTTAGATGCCAGGCCAAAAACATGCTACAATTGTGAACAAACAGGACATTTTAAAGGAGTTGCCCCATAGGAGGAGGGTTTAACAAAGCTAGGTATCAAAGGAGTAGAATACTGGGTATTGGCTCACGATGCCATAGAGGGAGAATTGGGCTAATGAATGCCGTTTTCAAGCCACCATGGAGGGTACTCCATTATCAAAAAATGGACAAGGACCAGGTGTTTACCCACGATATTGTG
Source organism: Callospermophilus lateralis (assembly GCF_048772815.1). Lineage (NCBI taxonomy): Eukaryota > Metazoa > Chordata > Mammalia > Rodentia > Sciuridae > Callospermophilus > Callospermophilus lateralis. Next base: position 78,810,379 of record NC_135316.1, read on the forward strand.
GAGAAAGGCATCAGGCTCCATTGCCAAAAAACGGACAGGGGGGCCCAATGCTCCAGGGCCCATGACCACAAATATACGGGGCACTGGAGGAACCCAGAAACACCATGGAAGAACCCAGCAACATCATCAGGATACTGCCGAGGACACATTATCCATCAGATCTCTCATCAGACGAACCAGAGGGAGTGTACGGTTGGACATCTGTGCCTCCACCAGAGCAGTACTAATTCCAGAGATGGGAGTTCAAATCATTCCCACAAGAGTAAAAGGACCTCTTCACCAAGGAACAGTAGGCTTATTGTTAGGACGCAGTTCTTCTACTCTAAAAGGACTTATGATAAGTCCTGAGGTAATTGATCCCGATTATGAAGGTGAAATAAAAATTATAGCTAGTTCTCCAAAGGGTATATCAGTAATTTCACCAGGAGATAGAATAGCACAGTTATTAATAATACCCAGCCTACATGATAAATTTTCCAGTAGTAGTATAGAAAGAGGTTCCAGGGGATTAGGCTCCACAGGTATAGATTGGGCTATGCTGTCTTTAAATTTAGATTCTCGCCCAATGCTAAAACTAAATATTCAAGGACATGAATTTAATGGGCTACTTGATACAGGTGCAGACCTTAGCATCATATCTCATCAAGAATGGCCAAAACATTGGCCGTTACAATAAGCCACTCAAATGCTTCGAGGCCTAGGAGTGGCAACTAATCCCCATAGAAGTGCAATGGTATTAGATTGGAAGGATCCTGAAGGATGTGAAGGAACTATACAACCATATGTATTGGATCATCTTCCTATAAATTTATGGGGATGAGATGTCCTAGATCAATTAGGTTTGACATTAACAAATAACATCAATCCAAATGCACCCACTATTAGGGCTAGACAAGGTTTTAGGAAAGGAAAAAGATTAGGATAACAAGAACAATTCAAATAGATCAAGGAATAAATAGACATGGACTGGGTTTTCAGAAGGGGTCACTGAGGCAATAAAAATTACTTGAAAATCAGACAGACCAGTATGGGTTCCTCAGTGGCCCCTGACTAAAGAAAAGATACAAGCAGCCCATGACCTGGTCAAACAACAATTAGCGGAGGGACATATACAACCTTCCATATCTCCCTATAATACTCCCATTTTTGTCATTAAAAAGAAATCTGGTAAATGAAGATTATTGCAAGATTTAAGAGCCATTAATAATGAGATGGTTATTATGGAACCTGCTCAATCAGGGATTCCTCAATTGTCTGCTTTGCCAAAAACCTGGTACATTTTACCTATAGATATTAAAGATTGTTTTTTTTTTTTCAATTCCAATTCATCCCGAGGATAGTGCACGTTTTACATTTACTATCCCTGCACTGAATCATGAAGGTCCTGATCAGAGATATGAATGGAAAGTACTCCCTTAAGAGATGGCTAACAGCCCAACTATGTGTCAAATTTATGTTAACAAAGCAATCCAGCCACTTAGAAATCAAAATCCTGAACTACAAATAATTCACTATATGGATGATGTATTGTTAGCACATAAAGATAAAAACACATTTCTAGAATGTTATGCCACACTTACAAACTTATTAAAAAATAATCTAGAGATAGCAACAGATAAAGTACAATTAAATTTTCCAATTAATTATTTAGGAGTTCTATTATCCTCAACCATGATCCATCCACCAAAAATTCAAATACGAGTAGATCAACTCAAATCACTTAAGGACTTTCAAAAGTTATTAGGAGACATAAATTGGATAAGGCCTTATCTAGGCATACCAACAGGAGAGTTGGGACCTTTATTTGATATCCTAAAAGGTCCATCAGATCCAAATTCGCCCCACATGTTAACGACTGAAGCAAGAAAGGCATTAAAAATTATTGAAACATATATGGGAAATCTGAATTTGGATAGAATTGATATAAGTTTGCCTTTATTATTTATTGTACTACCAACAAAAAATATTCTTACAGGAGTATTTTGGCAAGAAGGTCCATTATTGTGGATACATTTATCTTATTCTCCTAACACTATTCTTATTAGGTATCCTGAGGCTGTAGGACAATTAATACTCAAAGGAATAAAAGCAGCAAAGGGAGTATTTGGAATTTCTCCCAATAAAATTATTACTCCATATACTATGGATCAAATTGATGAGTTAGCTAATGAGTTAAATACTTGGGCAATAATCATGTGTAAATCTAATGTTTCATTTGATAATCACTTACCATCTAATCCTTTATTGTCTTTTTGGTCTTCGCATCCTGTAGTTTTTCCAAAAATGACAAGAAAAACACCTATCGTGAATGCTCCAAATGTATTCACTGATGGGTCAAATAATGGTACAGCAGCAGTAGTTACCCCTAATCAAACTTTTACATTTTTAGTACCCAAACAATCAGCTCAAAAGGTAGAGCTTAATGCAGTGTTACAAGCTTTTGTGATGTTTAAAGATTCTGTATTTAATTTATTTTCTGATATTCTGAATATAGTTAATGCTATAGTATCCCTTGAAGATGCTGGTAGAATTTCTCCTTCCTCTACTGTTTCCTCTTTGTTTTCCACTATACAGAGTCTAATCTGGGACAGAAAAGATCTATTCTTTATAGGACATATCAGAGCACATACAGGATTGCCTGGAGCCCTTAGTTTGGGCAACGATTTAGCAGATAAAACTACACACGACATACATATTTTCTCTACACTAGAAGAAGCAACAAGTTTTCATAAAAGGTTCCATGTCAATGCTAATACTTTACAAAAGCGTTTTAAAATAACTAAGGAACAAGCTAGACAAATAATAAAACAATGTCAAAATTGTGTGACCTTTTTACCACAAGTTAATCTTGGAATCAATCCTAGAGAATTGATACTTAACCATATTTGGCAGATGGATATCACACACTTGCCAAAATTTGGAAAATTAAAATATTTGCATGTTACAGTTGATACTTCTTCTAGATTTTTGATGGGCTCCCTTCATGGTGGAAAGAAAACTAAAGATGTTATAGCTCATTGCTTACAAAATTTTGCCACTGTGGGCGTTCCAAAACAGTTAAAAACAGATAATGGTCCTGGCTATACCTCTACCTATTTTAAACAATTTTGCTCATCATTTGGCATTACTCATATAACAGGAATCCCATACAATCCACAGGGACAAGGCATAGTTGAAAGAGCTCGTCAAACTATTAAAATGTACTTATTAAAGCAAAAAGAGGGAATTGGAAAGGGGTATATATCCCCCAAAGATAAACTTAAAATAACCCTTTTTACTCTAAACTTTTTAAATTTGGATTCATCAGGGCTTAGTGCTACGGAAAGGCATATGTGTCCAAAAAATGTACATAAGCCTAAGGTACTTTGGAAGGATATTCTAACAGGACAATGGAAAGGTCCTGACCCAGTGATTGTCTGGAGTTGGGGTTCTGTTTGTGTGTTTCCACAGGGAGTACAACAGCTGATTTGGATTCCAGAGAGACTAACCAAAGCGATTTCTACAGACCAAAAAGAAGATGATTTGACTCAAATCCATAACAGCTGATATCCAGAGCTCCAGCTTGGCTATTCTTACATCTGCGACAGTGATTAACCAGGATGCTTTTTTCAATATTTATTTTATTATTGCCTTTTCCCACATCATAAAGTTCTATTTTATTTTTTGAGCTCATACAGACCTAGGTTAATGTTTTTCTGATCAGTTTTATTTTTTGACTGTGGAGTTTTCAACATTGCAATGGAGATTTCACCTGTGTAAAGCTACAAGGCCTTCACTATTGTCTTATGTATTGTACGTATGTGTGCACACTTCTGTTTTGTGTTGTACGTCTGTATGTGCATATGTTCGTATATTCATATATGAGGAGTGCTCATGAAAAAATGCATCCGAATTTTTTTTATTCACGTGATTTAAATGCTTTAATTTAAATTGGGTAAACAGCTGTTGAGGATTGTTTTAATATGTGAACAAATAAGGAGGTTTACAGATCTATTTGTTTACTTTCACCTTTCCTTTTCATTTATTTAATAATTCTGTTCAGGATAATGTAAATTTTTCAGAAAATTGTTTTCTTAGTGCCTGTTAGAATGTTACATAATTTTTTTTTAGCCGTCATTGCCAGAATTCCTATCTTCATCCTAGTGCCAGTGAAGACAAAGATAAAACCAAACTACAGCTTGTTTGATAGGTATCACAGTAAACTGTATAAACTGATGCATCAATGAATAATAACTCAACAAGTATGCTCAGTCAAGGAGTCGATTTACTTTGGGAGGAAATGGACATATTGATGGATTCCTCTGCTTTGAACTGCTTGTAGAACTTGCCTGGACTATCACTTGTACGCATTGTGAACTATCTGTTGGTGCAGCGAATTGTGGTAGTGCTGGAGTATCTTTGCTGATGGTGTCACCGGTGGTACAGTTTTTCAAAGGAGCCATCAATGGACTTAGTGTCGTGGCATTTTGCATCCTCCTCCCTTCTACTAGTGATGGTCTAAAATTTGGGGGCCAACAGAGGTGAGGCAAAGAACCTCATCCCCTCACTGGCACCAAGGCCAATTTGGGAGCCAACAGAGGTGAGGCAAAGAACCTCACCCCCCCCCCACTGGTGCAAAGGCCTATCCACAAGTAGGGCTGTATGCTGAACCGGTAGTCAGTGACAGGTATGATCCAATTGCAGTGGTACCAACCTAAGACAGGAGGCTGACACCTAGAGATCAGTTCATCCAATGACGGGTAAGAACTATATGTTGTATTGGACAACCTAACAGGCACGGTCCCTAAGCCACATTGCTTGTTGTTTAATTAAACAGAAGTGGGGAGCTGAGAGCCACAGCTGAATTAGAATGGCCCCTGGCATTTTGCCAATAGTATTGATTAACAGGCAAGGCATTACTATCTGCCTCGGCCGCTACTTTACAGTTCTCATGCTACTTTGGAGTTCTCGTGGGGATTCCCGGGGATTCCCGGAGAGTTCCCATTAGTAGGGGAAGTGCAGGAGGAGGGATTTCCAGAGGAGATATTTCCGGACGAGCCACGTGGCATTCAGGAGAATTTCCCGGGAGCGTGTGTGAAGTATTTTGGTGGAGTTCAAAAATAAAGTTTGTTCCTGTTTCAGTGGCTCGTGATTTGTGCCCAGCCAGACTGCGGCACTATAGCATAATTATAAAAGTATGGAATGTACTTTGTTCTAATTCAGACCCAAGTATTTTCCCATCCTCTCCCTCCCCTACTTCCATTCCATTTCCTCTACTCTGCTCATCTTTTTCCTAGAAAGTAAGGTTTAATGTCATTCCTCAAAATGGTGTTGACACTGGGAATAGCAGAGGACACATACTGAGTGAAAGTTTGCCTGGATATTTGCCTAGCCTGGGAGGGGGGTGGTCTTAGAGAAAGAAGCTCACTAAATAGTTATAAAAGTAGAAGTGATAATCATATACAGTCTTTACACTGTTGAGGTAAGTTCTTTCTATCCCTAGTTTCTCTAGTGTTTTAAACACAAATGGAAAACACACATACACACACACAAATGGATGCTGGACTTTGTCCATTGCTTTTTCTGCATCTATTGAGAGAGTCATAAGGTTTTGTCCTTAACTTTATGTGGTGAATTACAATATTTTTAAAGTTAAATATTTAAAGTTAAATTACATTCTTTTTAAAGTTATCATCACTAAACTTATTACTTTTCTGGAATTATTACCCTAGAGCATAAAACAAGAAGTAGAAATACTGAAAGAAAAAAAGTCAGATTTTGTTTATTTGAGATTTTATTTATCTGCAGAAAAAAATCCTGGTGAGTTAACTGTAAATAATCATTAAAAACCAAAACAAACAAACAAACAAAAAAAAAAAAAAACAGAATCTGGCAAGTTAGCTGGCTACATTATCCAAACACAAACTGAGTAGCATTTCATTATATATGCACCAAAGACTTAGAAAGTAGATTGGAAGAAAATAATGATTTTGAACATTATCCAAGATTTGTTAAATAAAAACAACAACAACAAAACCCAGGTGCAGAATGCTATTAGATGTTACTTTTTGTGTTTACAAATTAGTAAATATTATTCTGTATGGATAATTTACATGTGGAAGATGCACAAGAAACTATTTAGTACAGATAATATAGCACTTATAGTGTTTTCTCAAGATACATGTATGTTATCATGAAAGGTAAGGAAGGTCTTGAAGTCAATCATTCTCTAAATCCTTGCTACCTGCCATTTTGGCCTTAATTGTGAACTTTTTAGGAATACCTTCTCGCGTGTCACCCCTAAAGTACTGAATCAAAGTCTGCATCTTAATAAAGCTACTTGGATACTGACACAAAGCTGTGTTCCAGGTAATCAATTCATATTTGTTTGGCTGAGAGTCTGGAAGTATTTTTTTGAGAGTACCAGAGAAAAAACACTTCTTGTATGATTTGATGCAAACCAAAGAAAAGTCAGAGTCATCAACAGAGTGTTAATAAAAATAATTTAAAAAAGAAATTGGGAAAAACCAAGCTCCTTCTTTATCTAGTTCAACTAATTACTATATTTTCTTGCCAATAGACAACCATTCTATCTTTCATGTTGATGTTTTTAAAAGGAACAGGCCACTTAGAAATAATTGCTTAATTTACTTAGAGAAATCTTGTCTCCCATGAATTGAATTTTGTCTCCCATGAATTGAATCAACATAAAAAAGGGCATGGCATATTCTATTTTTTACATTATTTTGAAATATCCAGAATCATTAATTTTAAAAAATTATTATTTCCACAGTAAAATCTTTATAACTCTGTAGAGATGATAAATAATTATTATACTAACCAAAGAAGGAAAAGTTATTTTCATCTTACAAATAAGGATGTCCTCAATTTCCCATTATAAACATTTGTATCTTCTCTTGAAATGATTTTTAAAGCCAAAAGATATAGTTTTGAAAACTGGTATTTTTTCAGTTAGCCATTAAGAAAGACAGTTAATTTATCTCATAAAATTTATGCCTTTTCATATAGAAAATCTAAAGGATTTAATGTAAGTTCCCCAAAACATTTCTGATAGCTTTATTGAGATATCATTAATATACCATATAATTTACACATTAAAGTGCACAATTTAATAGTTTTTAGTGTATTCACTAGCTTCTATAAGCCATCACCACAATCAATTTTAAAACATGTATTCTTTGAGAAAGAAACCCCAGAACTCAAGGATAGTCATTTCTTATTTGCCTTCAGTAATTCAGTCTTAGGCAATCATTATTCTACTATCTCTAAATAGATTTACCAATTTTGGACATCTCATATAAATAAGATCATACAAAATACAATTTTTAACTAATTTTTCACTCAGCCAGCTTTAAGGTATATCAATATTTTTACATGTATCTTCCCTTAAATTCATTTTTTTATGTCTAAAAGTATGCCATTGCATAAATATACCATATTTTATTGATCCATTTACCCACTGATGGACATTTGGATTGAACCCAGGGGTGCTTTACCATTGAGCTACATTCCTAGTCCTTTTCTTAAATTTTTATTTTGAAACAGGGTCTTGAAAAGTTGCTGAAGCTAATCTTTTTTTTTTTTTAAAGAGAGAGAGAGGTAGAGAGAGGTAGAGACAGAGAGAATTTCAATATTTATTTTTTAGTTATCAGCGGGCACAACATCTTTGTTTGTATGTGGTGCTGAGGATCGAACCCAGGCCGCACGCAGCTGAAGCTAATCTTAAATGTGTACTCCTCTTGCCTCCACTTCCCAGGTTGCAGGGTTTATGAGTGTGTGCCACTGTACCCAGTGAAATTCCCATGACTTTTGAAAAGTAAAACATATACATGTTCCAAGCATTCATTGTGTCAATACCCTAATTTCACACAATTTAGTATTCAAATATTTATATGTGTTTTAAAATGCAAGAGAGTTAAACCAATATGTAGAAGTTCTTTAAACTCTTAGAGAATTGTTATCATTTAAATTTTCTGCCTTATACAGTCTCAAGTAACACTTCAGAAAATATTTGAAAAGTGTTTTGTTATGATAACTTCTAGTAAAATTTGCATTCCTATGCTACTGAGTATGTGTTTACATAATTAAATTCTAGACAATTGCTCTAAGAGACTATTTCTGAGTTTTCTTGAACAAGCTAGAAAATAAGAAATATGACTTCATATGACATTGATGATTTAACTGAGTAACATGTAAAATATGAATAATTTTACTAGAATATGTTGATCAGTCACTGATGTTGTAGTGTCAAAAGGAGAATGTTTCTCTTAACTGAAAGGAATTCATATTGAAGGGTAATTTCAGCCAAAATTGGCCTGTTAAATAAAAAATTAGGAATAAGTGAACAGTGAAGTCAAATGACTGGCACTTGTTTAAATGGCAGCTGCCAGACATAGGGCTTGATTCTTAGTTCTTGGCAGCTGCTGTACCTGGATGGTTGTGAGATCATACTTGAACCTGAATCTGTACAGCTCAGAATATGCAGGGTCAGAGAGAGGGGTACTGCTGCCAAAAGTACACTGGGGCTTTTAGTTCCTCACTAGGAATTTGGGGCATATATTCAAAATCACATTTAAAGAAGAATAGTCAAGCACAGCTACAATGGAATAGGAGACCAAAAAATAGACTTTTACAAAGTCAACTGGTCTTTTGACTAAAGAACAATGGCAGGACAATGGAGCAAAGAGAGTATTCAATAAATTATACTGGGGCAACTTCACATTCACATGTAAAACTTAATTCTAGACATAGGCCTTTATGCTTTTCACAAAAATTAACCCAGAGTGGATCAGACCTAAATACATAATGCAAAACTATAAATCTCCTAGGAGATAACATAGGAGAAGAATATAGACGACTTTGTATTTGGCAATGACATTTTGATTGCAACACCAAAGGCATGATCCATGAAAGGAAGAATTAATAAACCAGACTTCATTAAAATAAAAAAACTTCTGCTCTGAAAAAGATGACTTCAGGAAAATGAGAAGAAAAACCATACAAAATGCAAAAAAAATGTGAAATAAGCAACAGTTATCTAAAGTATACAAAGTACTCTTAAAACTCTTCAAGAACATAAATGCCCCAATTAATACATGGGTCAAAGTTCTTAATAGACACCTCACCAAAAAAAGACATAAAGGTGGAAAACATGCATATGAAAAAAATGATCTGCATGATATATCTTCTAGAAAATGCAAATTAAAATGATCAATTAGACACTACTCAATTTCTATTAAAATTGCCAAAATTGACAAAACCGATAACATCAAATGCTGGCAAGATGAGGAGCAACAGGAACCCTATATTTACTGGTGGGGATGCAAAGCAGTACAATCATGTTAGTGGGGAGTTTTAAGAGAAATAGCAATATTCCCACTTTAGGATCCAAAAGAGTTGAAAATGTATGTCTGCACAAAAACTTGGACATAATGTTTATAATAGCATTTTCATAATTGTCAAAACCTAGAGGTCCTTCAATGCCCTTCAGTTAGTGAAAAATTGATAGATCTAATGAAATATCAAGCCATGAAAAGACAAGGAGGAAGTTTAAATGCATATTTCTAAGTGAAAGAAACCAATTTGAAAATAGTATTTGCTGTGTTATTCTAACTCTTCAGAGATTTGGAATTCTGGAAAACACAAAACTGTGCATCTTTCAATATGAATTCCTTTCAGTTAAGGGAAAGATTCTCCTTTTGACACTACAACATCAGTGACTGATCAACATATTCTAGTAAAATTATTCATATGTTTTACATGATACTCAGTTAAATCATCAATGTCATATGATGTCATATTTCTTATTTTCTAGCTTGTTCAAGAAAACTCAGAAATACTCTCTTAGAGCAATTGCCTAGAATTTAATTATGTAAACACATACTCAGTAGCATAGGAATGCAAATTAGTGGTTGCCTGGGAGAGGGAAGGATGCATAGACAGACACATCGGATTTTTAGGGTAGTGAAACAACCAGTTCAATGCTATCATGCTCAATTCATTTGTCCAAATGCATAGAATACATAACACCAGGATTGAACCCTAGAGGTAATTATAAGTTCAGGGTGATAGTGATTTCTAAATGTGGGTTCATCAATTGCAACAACTGTAAGCCTCAGGTGGAAGATATTGATGTAGCCAGGCCATGCATGCATGGGCTGGGAAATGGGTTATAGCATTGAAAATCTATGTCTTCTGCTAATGTTTTGTAACCAGTTTCAGTTCTAAAAATGACACTTAGTAAAATATGTTTAAATAATTTGAACTTTTCATATTTAAAAAACAACTCAACTGATAAAGAACCCAGAAGCTAGGGAAAAAAAAAAAAAAACAGTACCTGGCTCATCCCCAGGCCCACAGTACTGAGGAAGCCCTGCATGCATACTTTGGCTGAGTGAAAACCATTTTGGACTTGTGACCTCCAAAACTTTAAGAGAATAATTTATATTATTTTAAGCTACTATGATTATATCAATTTGTTATGGCAGTCATAGGAAATTAATATAGATAGCATATGATAGTGTCTGTTTATATTTCCCCATTCCCACTCTGTTCATTCCATCCTGAATGCATAATTAATTCTGATAAGATTTATGTTTCCAATCTTTTTAACCATAGGATCTACCATGATTCTTGGCACATAGTAGGCACTTGATAGATATCTGTTGCATCAGTAAATGAATGAGAGACTGTTTTGGATTTACTTTTGGCTATTTATTCCAGGTTTATCTTTTCCTACTATATAATTTTTTTCATGGCCTCATAGTTTGGAGTTGCCCAAGCTCCCTCCCACTGACAGACAAACTAGAGTAGCAAATCTGGCAATTTCATAATGCTAATCAGATATTGAAATAGGTTGTTAAGAATATCCATCAGAAGTTCACACCCCTCTGGCCTCCACCTCCCACTGCCTTGCTTTAATTCTTAGTTTCACAATTGGCTCTTGTAAACCACTCCAGTTTGCCATTTTAAATGGATTTAAGAATGAATGGGTCCTGGAACATAACCCTTGCAAATAGAGTGCGAAACAAACAAACAAAAAGCCTGCGAAAAGCTACAGAAAGCCTGAGAGACTCTAATTTGGAGTTATAAATCTTGATGTTTTTGTTTTACCTTCTTCCACCAAACTGGTTAGCTCCCACTTAATGGCTCACAGATATTAATACTTATATACGTCTACAGGGACCTCCCTGTCTCTCTGATAGTTACATTGGAACACCCTGTCTCACAGATGGTGAGATTTTAAAGATTGGTTTCTCATTTATTTTAAGTATTTCTTCCAAAATTTTTTATAGTATTAAAAAAACTTCATAATATAAATTTACTACATCACAGAATTATAAAATTTAACTATGAGCACTTTGAGTACTTAACACTGTATTGAAAGCATTTTTCACACTTTAAAAATATTTTAGAATATAGAAAAAAACAGACAAAGCAGGTAAAATCTCATAATCTCACTATACTTCCGTAAATTATGTAAGTAACCATTTTGAAGTTCTGTTGTTCATTATTTCAGACTGTCTTTCCATTTTGAAATTTTAGGCAATTATCTTCAAAGTATTCTTTGAGTTGACATGTAATTTGAAATTACTACATTTAGTTAGCCATTGAAAATAAAGATGAAAGTCAAAATTGAAAGATTAAATAGTAGATTTAATCTTTGAGAAAGACCACTAGGAACACACCAGAAGATGAATGAGTTGGGTTACCTGCTAGTTGCCATGCCAAAGAATTCATACCATAGGGACCAAGGAGTTTTAACAAGGGCCAGGCAGGATCAGGGTTCTGGTTAGTGGACTATGGGGGATTCAAGGAACCAGAATTTTACTATGACTTGACTTTGTCAGGAAGCAAGGATAATTCTATAACTGAGTATCTCAGTCAATATTATCTGGAAGGAGGGTGCTTTCTGGTGATTTCTAATGCCCCACTCATAACCAGACAAGCTAGGAACTTGTCTGGCAATGTCAGCATGCTCTGGTGTTGCAAGCTACTGGCTTGGCAGCTAGCTAACTTGGCCACTAGCTAACTCTTAGTAGTCTCCTTCTAAAGAAAATTTCAAAACACCAGCATCAGAGAAAGTGCAGAACATGGTGGTCAAGATAGAGACTTTATCTTTCTCAGGTAACAAAAACAATGAAACCCATATTCAATATCCCATATTGAATAACATAAGTAACAACTGCTTCTTTACTAAATATAGCACTGGTCTCACACTCATTCTCCCTCCTTCCAGATGAGATTGATGGAGATACTTGTTATATAATTACCCTGCTTCCTTCAATCCTCCTTAAAGTCACCTAACGGGTGACCCAATCCTATAGACAGTCCTCTATAGTAATTCCTTATAAGATCCAATCTTGTTCCCATGGCATGTATTCTTTATCACTGTGACTAGCAGGAAACCCAACTCATACAATTTATATGTGTTTCTGGTTGTCTTTGGCCAACAAACATTAACATTTTAGAGAATTACTTCAAATTGAATGAAAACTACCTTAGCCAAAATTTGCATATTATTATATATTAAGTGAATTGTTTTAAACATTTAATACATGTCAAACTTAATTCTATGTGGTAAATAGTTAATAGCAAATATAGCAAACATCTATTACTTTTGGATTGCTATGGTCCGAATGTTTTTGTCCCCCTCCCCCTAAAATTCACATGATGAAACCTAAGCCCAGGGTTAAGTATTAAGAGGTGAAGCTTTTGGGAGATGGTTAGGTTATAAGAGCCCACTTCATGAATAAGGTTAATTCCTTTATCAAAGAGGCCTGAGGGAGCTTGTTTATGTGAAGATATATCAAAAAGGTGCCCTCTATGAAGGAGAAGTGCTGGTGCTTTGAACTTGGAATTCTAGCTTCCAACTTTAAACAAAAAATTTCTATTACTTATAAGTTATCTAGTCTAAATATTTTGTTATAGCAATATGAATTGATTAAAACTTGGGATTAGCATTATATTGGGATTTGACAT